>NC_134144.1:1948936-2594415 GCF_033958435.1 Carettochelys insculpta | reverse complement strand
AATAAGCAAAATGGGAGTAACTGGTACAGTAATATGCCAAAGCTACAGTCATATTTGGAAACTCATTGCTACAGGTACGTCATAGGCATTATAGCTATCCTGCAGAGCCTTGTCCAGTTATCATTGGTGCTGTTAACAAAGGGAAGAGTCAGAATTACAAATGATAGAAGGGAGACTGCGTATCCTATTAAGAAAATTATATGGAGAAGTACATACAACTTAATATTTTCAAAAATCCAATATTTTAAAAAATTGGAAACCAGTATTTATGGTTCTTTAAAATTTACCCTCTGTTGCTGTCTGCTCTTCCATGTACATTTTCCATTCTATGTCTATATAGGTTGTCAATTACTCTATTTAGCATTGTTATATTTAGTGTAAAAAAACAAAAAAACAAAACAAAACGCAAATTAGCCCCCAGCTTCATACAGTGACATCCTCCTGTATACAATTGTCATTATTCTGGGGATGCCTGCACACTGAGTGATTTGGAGCCCATGGGATACCAAGTGAACTTTACCCCTCTCTTCTTTGCCCACAGCAATAGTTATGGGTTCCTGGAGACAAGAGGTTAAAAAGAGGAAAAAAAAATGTAGGGAGCATCTGCGTTACACTGGCAGTGTTCTGTAGAGGTCAGAGGCCTTTCTCACACCCAAGACAATTTTCCAATCCATTGAACTGCTTGGAGTCCAGAATTTGAGAAGAGGGAACCTGTGGCTTCCGTGGGTCTGCTCACTGTTGCTGGAAGGATCGGTGGTTTCTAGGGCTATGACCCAAAAGCCAGGCTCCATGGAGGAGTTGAAACATTGCCAGTCGCAGACCTTGATGTTGCAGGCAGCCACTACTGCTGCTGAGATGCTCGTTGTCAGGGAAACTTCATGCTGGGGATCTTGGTGAAGGGCCATTCTGCTTCCTTGGAATTCTTTTGTGGGTGACTGTAGTTTATGTAGCACTCAGAACTCTAAGGAGCTAAAAAAATAAGCTGGCTAATATAAATGTGGGTGTATTTAACTCTTCCCAGGTACAGTAAAATTCCTTTAATTTGGCCTCTGATGGTCCGGCATCTTGCAAAACAAAGTTCCGTTTATGGAGATAACCTTGCAACATTTGATGGTCTGGCACATAGAAGTCCCCCAGGATATGCGTGCCTGGCAATTCATGTGTGGTGGGTTGGGAACCTGGGAGAGAGGCAGGGAGGGTGAGGCCTGGGGTGGGTTAGGGCTGCGGGGGTAGCAGGGGGGTGGCAGCAGCAGGCACTTTGGGCTGCGAGCCCCCAGGAAGCAGCAGCTGCTGGCATTCTGGGCCCCAGAGCCCCCAGGGAAGCGGTAGTCACTAGTGCTTCTCCCCTTCCCCCTAACTCCCAAGGGCCTAAATATGGGAAGATTAGTCCCTTTGCTAAAATATGTAGGGATGCCTTTTTGGCGTCCCAAATACGGGACCTTCTGGCCCAATATGGGATGGTTAGTCACCCTATGAAGCAGGAGGAGCGTGGGGGTGGTGAAGAAGCTGGGGATGTGCGGGGGTGGTGATGTCCAGTAGTCTGGACAATTTGGTAATCTGGCATCTGTCCAGTCCTTGACATGCCAGATTAAAGGAAATTTACTGTATTATGAAATGGATTTGCCCGGGCTCCTGATTGGCTGCTTAGTGTTAGCTTAGGTGTTGCTAAGCTTGAGGCCTGATGCCTAGCACTCTCTGGCTAGATGTGCCCATGGAATTTACTGTATAGCTATGCCTTTCAAGGGTGCGGCAGAATTGAATCCTATGAGAGATTAAGCAGTAGTACTAACCATATCTCTGGTGAACAAGAAGTCCTGTGGCACCTTATAGACTGACAGATACTTTGGAGCATAAGCTTTTGTGGGCAAAGACCCACTTTGCCAGATATACAGGACTTCTTGTTGTTTTTGAAGATACAGACTAACTCAGCTACCTCTCTGATACGTATCTGTGGTGTAGCCCAGCTCTAGATTGCTGGAAAAATTCTTCTGTTGACTTTGCTACCTTAGCAGGGAGGTGGGTTACTCTTGGCGAAGTCCTCCAATTGCATAGGTAGCATCTACGCTGAAGCATTGCAGTGGTCAGCTGTGCCCCTTGAGCATTTTAAGTGTAGACATCCTGAGCCTGCCTTTTTTTTAACCTCAGCCCTTTGTCTTCTGCCACTTTTCTGTCCCCCCCCTCTTTTTGTCCCCTTCCATCTTCCCTTCCAAGCATAGGATTTTGGGACCAGCTGTAGGGCATTCCCAATAGAAGTTGGAATTTGATCTGTGTTGAAGTTTGCCAGAGATGAGTGGCATCTAGAATGTTTTAATTTGTTTTTTAATTTGCAGTCAGAAGCTGGGATTTCAGCTTTAAACTATGTGGGCCAGTGTAATTCCCTATCATCTGATTTGGCCACATTATTACTCTAGAGTCCTGGAATCACCCAGATATGTTAACTAGAGGTGGTGTTGGGGCCTAGAATGCTTGGAATTTCACAATGCTTGTTTTAGCTTTTCCTGCAGGCACCAATCTGATTATTTTTTTTTAAGTAACGGAGCCAGCTTCTGAAACTTCGGTGACCACCAGTAGGATATGAGAGGACATCCACCTCATACACTCTTATGGCCCTGTTAGACTTCTGAACTATGATTGTGGCTATTGGCTTCATTTTGGTCAAAAACTTCTGGATCATCGTTTTACTGCAGGCAGCAATAACCTGTTGATTTCCAAAACGTAAACTTTACCAAGTCAATTTAAATAAAATTAATCAGATACAATAAAACTGACCTTTTGACCTTGTCTTCATTTCCTTGAGAATGACTTGCTGTACTTTGCCTTGATTCACTTTGTCATAAAATCTGTGTAGACCTTTTGTTAAGGCATTGGCAAGGAGCTTGTGAGACTTGTCCTGAAACCATACACAACTATTCCATTGAATAGTTGAGAAACTAACAACTCTTTTCAAAATAAGTAAATTCATTGTTTACTTACACATGGAAGCCTATAATCTTACAGGAAACATAAAATGCATGATTTTTGGAGTCTTTGCCAAACAACTGATATGAGCAGAATGCCCATGTAAACAGGCACTGTTAATCCACAAAGAATGCAAGGTAGCCAGAGTTAGGGTATAGTCAGCTTCAAACATTATCATCTTGAATTCTGTGCCTTTCTGTAAACTTTCCAGATACCTCTTGTTTGTCGTAAGAATTCCACAGCCAATAATTTTAAATAAGTAACTTTAAAAAAGAACATGGAAAAAAGGCTATTTGAAATTAGATGAAACTAGTATAGCTTACGTTGGTGGTGCTTCTGTGCTGTTACTTATGGTTACTGAGTAGTGGCATTTCAGCAGTCCCAGACAGGGGATTGGCTGAGTGGGGGAGGTGATAGGGCGCTGGCCCAGTACTGGTACCTTTATTTTTTTTAAAAACGAGGATGACACTGGGTAATGTTAATATATTCCACTAGTTAAACTGTTGGTTGAAAGCTGTCATGCCCACAGGGTTAAGCATATATTTATGGCCCCTTTTTGCGCAAATGTGAGGTTCCAAATTCCTGGCAACTTTTCTCTTTAGAACTTGTTTTCCAAGCCCAAATCTCCCCATGTGAAAGCGGGAGGAACCGTTAATATTTTTTTCATTAGGCATAATTTAAACCTTATGCAAGTTACTGGATTTATTAGTCTTTTGTTTCAGTATTATCTCTCAATGTTACCAGTGGTATAGGCCTGCCCACAGTAGGAGTTATAGTGGCAGACAAGACGCAAGCTAGTTCTGATGGTTTAGCCCAAGGGTCTGCAACCTGCAGCTCCGGAGCCACATGTGGCTTTTCAAGGACTTCTTTGCGGCTCGTGATGCTATAATTGCAAAGTAATAAATAAATCCTCCTGATTTATTTTTGATAAATGGTGAATGTTTAAAACCCCCAAAATGAACTCATATAAATAACAAATGATACGTGATCTCACAAAGGTGGATGACTCCCCCTAACCTTCTCCAGAGACAGAGAGAAGGTTTGGGAGTGAAAGTCAGGAAGACCATTACGCAAACACACTCACAAAGTGTGAGGAAATAGAATATGTAAAAAGTTTGTGAGCATCCTGCGGTAAACCTGTATCTCATTACAAATCACGGGTGTGCACTGTTCTTAAAATAGAGGTTACAAAACTCTGATTTGATAGTTAAGGACCATCTGGTGTTCATGTGCAATGTGGCTCTTGAATTAAGAGTTTTTTACTGAATTGAGGAAAAATAGCTTTTCTAGCTATTTTTGGTTGCTGACCTCTGGTTTAGCTACTGTTGGCCAGACCTGCTCAGGCAACTTAATGTTTGGCAGCTTGTCTCCACTAGTTTCTCTTTGACTCCTCCTCCTCCCTACTCCCATAGCTGTTGCTGCTGGTGCAGCTGTATTGGTGGATTTCCCCCCCCCCGTGACATGGGGGAGAAGTCTAGAATGTGGAAAAGCAGCAAGTGCTTTTTATTTGAGTTAAAATGGTGTCTTAAGCTTCAGTGAACGGTTCAGTTGCTTCTCTGTGGTTTGAATAGCTTACACAATGCCCGTTATCCAAGAACTAGGCCTAACATGCACAGGTGCTCCAGATCATGGCCCTTTCTGCCTAGTCTTCTGTGGGTTAGATGTTCTTTACTGCATGGGTCTGAAGACCTAGGCTGAACTTTGACCTCCCGCACCGCCCAGTTAATGCTGACCCAAAACTAAACACATGGTATGGAAGAATGCTGCCAGCTTCCCAAATATAAGATGACAAATGGGGTGGATTTTTTCCTCTCCATCTGAGTTCCCATAGGTGTGTGCAGGGATTCTCCTGACTGGGATGGGAAAGAGAAGAGGAGGCAGCGTATTGAAGGGTGTTGCTCATCATGTAAGAGAAGCCTTGTGTGAGCTGAAAGGGAGAGCTCACACTATAAGAACATAAGAACATAAGAATGGCCATACTGGGTCAGACCAAAGGTCCATCAAGCCCAGCATCCCATCTGCCGACGGTGGCCAATGCCAGGTGCCCCAGAGAAGGAGAACAGAAGACAAGTGATTTATCTCCTGCCATCCATCTCCTGCCCTTGTTATGAAGGCTAGGGCACCATACTTTATCCCTGGCTAATAGCCATTTATGGACCTGACCTGCAAAAATTTATCAAGCTCTTTTTTAAACCCTAATAGAGTCCTGGCCTTCACAGCCTCCTCGGGCAAGAAGTTCCACAGGTTGACTGTGCGCTGTGTGAAGAAAAATTTCCTTTTATTAGTTTTGAACCTACTACCCATCAATTTCATTTGGTGTCCCCTAGTTCTTGTATTATGGGAAAAGGTAAATAATTTTTCTATATTCACTTTCTCCACACCATTCATGATTTTATATACCTCTATCATATCGCCCCTCAATCGCCTCTTTTCCAAACTGAAAAGTCCCAGTCTCTCTAGCCTCTCCCCATATGGGACCCTTTCCAAGCCCCTAATCATCTTAGTCGCCCTTTTCTGAACCTTTTCTAATGCCAATATATCTTTTTTGAGGTGAGGAGACCACATCTGCACGCAGTACTCGAGATGTGGGCGTACCATAGTTTTATATAGGGGAAGTATGATATCTTTTGTCTTATTATCGATCCCTTTTTTAATAATTCCTAACATCCTATTTGCCTTACTAACTGCCGCTGCACACTGCGTGGATGTCTTCAGAGAACTATCCACTATAACTCCAAGATCCCTTTCCTGATCTGTCGTAGCTAAATTTGACCCCATCATGTAGTACGTGTAATTTGGGTTATTTTTTCCAACATGCACTATACCAAACAATGCTGCCTGGTTTCAGCCACTGCTGTTAATCTATCAGTTTCAGGAATAATAATTACCTAAAATATAATTTAGAACCTCAGAAAATGTGCCCTCATGCAACATGTGTGTGACAGATGTAATTTCTCACATTGTAGGATCACCAGCAGGGGCCTAAAATAGGCATTGTAACTAAAATGACCACTGCAGAATGAGTAAAACGAAGCTGGCTTACGAGTTCCATAATTTCTGTTTCAAGGTGAATGGCAGAGGCCCAGACGATAAAGGGGGGCATTAATAGATGTGCAGTGAAAATTGTTATACACACTGAGGGTTTAGGAATATGTGTATTGATGTTCCTGATGCTGCTGTGTGGAGTCAGCGGGGCAACATAGTGACCTTGAAAAAGAAAACTAGGTCCTGCTGGATACTGACATTGTGTCTTTGATCCTCAAAGATGTGAACACCAGAGTCAGACTTTCCAGTCAAGTGCACATCAAGTGGAACCAGAAATAAGCTATTGAGGCAGCAAAGAGATGACCAAAAAAACCCTAAAAAGGAGAATCCTAGGACTGAAAGGGACCTTGTGAGGTCACCTAGTCCAGACTCCTGTACATATGCCAGGGCTAAGTATTATCTAGATTGGGGTGGGCAAAATATGGCCCATGGGTCAGATCCACTCTGCCACTGTCTCAGCCTCAGGCAGGCTCCCTGCATGCTGCTCATAGTGGTTAGCTATGGGGGCTGTGGGCTTCTGTGGACATCTGGAAATAGGAAACTGGTCAATGGGAGCTTCCTGGGCTGTGCCTGTGTTTATAGGAAGTGCACAGAGGGCCCCTTCCCTTCCCACTCTGGGAAGTGCTCAGAGATGCCTTTGGCCTCTGAAGCTGGCTGCTCTGAGTGACTGTGTGTATGTGTTATGTACACAGTAGGCAGGGAGCCTTCTGAGGGTCCCACTAGGCTGAGATTAGGAGCTGCCTAAGGTAAGGGCCTCCTGGCTGGAGTCTGCATCTTTCACTTCACCCTCTCCCTCTCCGCAGCACTCTGCATCCCCTCCCTACCCCCTACCAGTGGTCAAACCCTGTGCATCTCTGCACCTTCTCCTGCATCCCGGTCTGAGTCACTATCCCAATTCCTGCATCCATGTCACACACCCCTTCCAGACCCTGCACTTCATTCCCCTGTCACAGGTTACAAAGCCCACTTTTACCCAAACTCCCTCCTGTACCTCATTCCCCTACCCTGAGCTCCAACCTGTACCCCATATCTCCTTCATCAGTATAATGGAAGAGTGTGGTCCTTGACCACTTTCAAAATATTCTCCCATCAAAAATTATTGCCCATTCCTGACAGGTGTTGGTCAAACCTGTGCTTAAAAATCTCTAGTGATGGGAGATTACGCAACCTCTGTAGGCAGTTTATACTAGCACTTAACCACCCTGACCATACAAGGGTTTTTCCTAATATAGTAAATCCTCAAAATACAGGGATTCAAGTTGTGTGTAACTTGCCTGAACACAAGTTAAGCACAACTTAAAGCTGCTCTGCAGCTGCCAGCCTGCCTAGCTGCCCGCCACTGCGAGCTGCTAGGCAGGCTAAGAGCCCCTTCTCTCTGCTTTCCCCTAGCTGTGCTGCTGTCAGGGTGACAGCCACATGCTGGGGAAGGCAGGGAGAAGCAGCCAGGAAACTGACCAGCCCTGGTGGACTGTTCAGTTTCCTGGGTCCTGCAAGAAGGGGGAAGCTGGGAACCAGGCAGCACCCTGTCTGCCCTCCCTTTGCAGAGCCTGGAAACTGACTAGGGCAGCATCCTTAATTAGTTTCCTGGCTCCAGCCAGTGGAGGGGAGCTGGGAACCAGGGACATCCTTGGAGCCAGGCAGCTGACCAGGACTGCTTCCCTAGTCAGTTTCCTGGCTCTGCAAGGGAGGGGGAGGGGATCCAGAGCCCCTGCTGCCTGGTTCCCAGCTCCCTGCCTCTTGCAGGACCTGGGAAACTGACCAGCTCAGCTGAGATCACATCTTTGGAAACCTGTGGCCCTCACTTCTGCTTTGATCGTCTAACACTAGCTGGGTGTCAGTTTCTTTGAAAAGGGTGACTTTAGTTAGCTCTCCAAGCTGTTCTTGGATAAGTCCACCTGTTGTATTTTAAGACTAGTGCCTGCCAAATCCACTGGGATTATGATTCTTACCTAAAATAGCAAGCTGTTAGTTTATAGTCTTCAGTCACTCTTGACACTTTTCTCAACTGTTTAGGTCTTCAAACTTCAGATGGTGGCTTCAGTGCAGATATATTTGTGTTAGCTAAACAGCAAAACCAGAATACTAAGTATATTCCATGATATACAAACTGCAGCAAAAGCACCTACTACAGGTTGGACCTCTCTAGACCAGCTCTCTTGGGATCTGACCCCTGCTGAACCATGGGAGATCAGTGTTTAGCAGCATTACCAATACTGCCACTGCTTACTGGGCTCTTAGAAGACATGTAGGAGTAGATCAGAGCTAAATAACTGCACAGAAAACTGAGATCCAGGACTGGTGGCTGAAAACAAACTTTGAGACTATGGGAAACTTGGCTATGCCCATGAGAAATGGACAGTTGGCTAACTAAAATCATTCTGGACCATGGTTGTTACTGGACCAGAGAATGGTGGATAAGAAGTTCAACCTGTGTTTTTTAAACCGTATATTAGTTACCTCCTGTGGCAATTGCAGTAATATAAAGTAGCTATTAAATTTATCCTTAAGTCTCACACAACCTTTTTAAAATTGAGAGACGTTTAGTTTTAACAGTTGGAATAAATTTGGTATTGTATGAAAGATTTCAAGGGAAAAATGCAAAAGTAACATTGTTATGAGTGAGCAGATAGGAGCAAAGCTCTTCACAGCATATGTTTGAAAACAAACATTTAAGGGTGGTGAGAAATTGGTATTTCAGGCCTTCTCTAGGCTGAACGAGCATTCTATGATGGTTGTCAGCAATTAGTGAAGTGTGTAAATGGCCTGGTAAAAGAAGATGATACTCATATTTATATGATGTCCTAACCATTCTATCCTGAAACAAGCTTGAAGATGACAGGTCTTGGAGGGACACCCATGTTAGTCTGTTTCAGCAGAAACAAGTCTGGTGGCACTTTAAGGACTAACAAATTCATTAGGGTTACTGAACACATTTGTTATGGGACATGTCATACTGTATTATGCCATAGCTATAAATAGTATCTGCTTTGAAGTCCTGTTACAGTTATTTAATAAGTCCAGCTGTACTGTAGTGATAACTTGAACACTCTCAAACTGCTTTTGTGGTGCTCCATTCTTTCTGTAGATGTTTAACTTAAACGTTGAAATATTTTCTATCATCTGACTGTGCATCTGTACTTGGTATTAGTGGGTGCTGTAGTGCAACAGTAAAAATTACAAAAGATGACTATTTGAAAAACTTTGATATAAAAGATACAAGCTAAGAATCTACGACATGTCTGAGGCAGAATAAGACAGAGCACAAGAAACTTGTTCGTGTGAGAAAGCATTGTATATGGAAAGGGTTGTGTAGGAGTAAAACTTTACCTCAGTTTTGTTCCAGAGGGATTATCTCTGGAAATGAAGTTTTTTTTTTTCTTGTTTGCTTAGGGCCTTTCCAAGGAATAGAGAAATTAATAAAGAGCTACCATTGGCTTATCAGCTAAGAAACAAGCCTTTAAGCCTTGGCACTTGTACTAAAAATTCCAGAAAGTCTGTTGGCTTGTGATGACTTGTCATGTGGACAGGCTGGGTTTAGAATTGGAGTAAAATAGTGGAGCCTGAACTTTGTCTTTCTCATCCCTCCCCTCAATCCCCTAATGGAGTCTGTGCTCCTGCATCCTTTCCACTCCCTGTTACTGCACAGCCAAGGCTTCCTTGGCAGAGGAGCATGAGCTGGAGGCAGATCTGGGGATGGAAGAGGAGCTAGAGGCAGAGGTGGCCTGGGAGTGAAGGAGAAATGAGGGTGGGGCTGGCATTGCAGGTGTTGGGGGCGGGAGTGACTGAATTGTGGTTTGTTTCTGCTCCCTCTCACTTGGGCCTCTCTCTGCACCCCCATAATGTTCTTCCCCTCTTGGGGTATGCTCCATAGCTGGGAAACCATTTGGATAAGTGTTAAGTCTTCTCACAATGGCCGCTGCACAAGTTTCAGATGGAGATAATTTAGACATCAGTGGCCTAGCAGTGAAAGAGCCCATATCCTATTACCAGTTGCTGGTGATTTCTTTCTTTAGTGAGTGTCTTCCACAAAGCATGGTGGTTCTACAAGGCTGTGAGTCAAGTTGTCTTTAACTCTTACACAGGTTAAGCCTTGTGTAACAAAGGCCTTACATTGGGCCCAGATGTAAATTTGAAGTAATCTTAGTCCGCAGTAGACAGGTGTGATATGGGTTCTGTGTGCTACCCTGAGTAGTCAGTATTAAATGCAGTTGTTTGGAGTCTTTAAAATGATCTTTTGTCTGACCTGGAACGTAGAACACATTATGAACATCCCATCTGAGAAAATCAAAGACCTGGAGCTCAGGCAAGGTCCCAATCTGAAATGAGAGCCCAGTTCTTTGTGACAGTGTCTACGCTAGCCCAAAACTTCGAAATGGCCATGCAAATGGCCATTTCGAAGTTGACTAATGAAGCGCTGAAATACATATTCAGCGCCTCATTGGCATGCGAGCGACTGCGGCACTTCGAAATTGACGCGGCTCATCCAGATGGGGCTCCGTTTCAAAAGGACCCCGGCTACTTCGAAGTCCCCTTATTCCCATGAGCAGATGGGAATAAGGTGACTTCGAAGTAGCTGGGGTCCTTTTGAAAAGGAGCCGCGTCAATTTCGAAGTGCTGCGGTCGCTCGCATGCCAATGAGGTGCTGAATATGTATTTCAGCGCTTCATTAGTCAACTTCAAAATGGCCATTTGCATGGCCATTTCGAAGTTTTGGGCTAGTGTAGACCCAGCCTGTAAGTCCCATCTTGGCACTTCACTCGTAGGTTGCTTTGTTTATCTAGAGCAGTGGTTCCCAGACTTTTCAGCATCACGCCCCCTTTAGATTTTTGAGAAACCCTTGTGCCCCCACACCTCTTCTTTTCCATCATCCAACCCCCACCTTTTAACAAAAAATTCAATTTGTAATTTAAAATAAACCCAAAAATTTGATATAAAATGTTTAAAATTAAAAATAAACGTAAATAGTATTTCTAGAGCCCTTGCAGGTGCCTGGTGCAGCCCCAGCTGTCTGAGCCCCATACCAGCTGCCCAAGCTTCCCACGCCAGCTGCCTGCCTGAGACCTGTGCTGCCAGAGCTGCCTGCCTGAGCCCCACGCTGCTGGGACCAGCAGCCCACCTACTGACCACCCAAACCCTGTGCTTCTGGGATCAGCTGCCCACTCCAGCCAAGTACCAGCCTCCTGAGCCACCTGCCCAAGCCCCATGCTGCCAGGGCCAGCCACCTGCCTGCCATCCCAAGCCACCTGAGCCCCACGCTGCCAGGGCCAGTGGCCCAAGCCACACTTTACTGGGGCCAGCCACCCACCTGCCAGCCCAAGTCACCAGAGCCCCACGCTGCCGGGGCCTGCTGCCCGCCACCCCAATCCCTGTGCTGCTGGGGCCTGCTGCCAGCCAAAGCTGCCCAAGCCCTGTGCTGCTGGGGCTAGCCACCCACCCACCCACCAGCCCAAGCTGCCCCGGGGGCCTGCCACCAGCCACCTGGGCCCTGTGCTGCGAGGTCTAGCCACCAGAGCTCTGAGTCCCACAAGGCAGCCAGCCTCCCGAGCTCCACAAGCCCTATGAGCTACCCACGTGAGCCCCTCCCACAAAGCCAGGTACTACCAGCCCCCCCCTCACCCGAGTCAAGTCCCCCCCAACCCCCCATCTAACCCCATTGTCCCCTTCCTTCCCCACAGCTCTCGCCCACTCACCTTTGCAGAAGGCCGCTAGCTCCACATGGGTTTTGCCAGCTGCCCGCTTTTTATAGCAGCTGTGTTGGGTCACCCACATAAAATGGCAGGGGCTGAGAGCCGGAAGCAAAGGCCAGCTCTTTCTTGGGGTGGGCGCAACGGGCGGTGCAATGGCGGCGGAGGGGTTGGCTCATGCCCCCCCAGGAATATCGTCCTGTCCCTGCCCACCAGTTTGGGAAACCATGGTCTAGAATGAAGATCTGTAGTGTTCTATTTAAACACTGGGGTGGGGGGAGTTCTTGTAATGAGAAGTGCTGTCATAATCTTAACTACTGGTTAGTTCAGATATGTAGCTATAACTAATGTAGTGATGTTGCTGGAGTGTGGGTAGAGGGAAGGAAGAGATATGCAGATTGTCAAAACATATGCACACGTTAAAACCGCATAGGATTCTTGGATACTAATGAATTAACTCTGTTCAGAATAGAAAGCGTTACCTGATTTCCTGGTCACAAAGAACAGTTTTATTGCATACGCTTCTTCTCTTGCCCTTATATCAACCTGTACCCATTGTTAGCTAGTTGGCTGACCAGGGAGAAAAGTTGATTGGGGAAAGTGGGGGTGGGGGGAATGCTCTAGAACTGCAAAAAATGCTCTGAAAATCAAGTTGTAGAGGGGAGATCAGGAATGAAGAAAAACATAAGGGGTCTTAAATGAACTTTGGGTATTGGAGAACATCTGTCCTATCATCTTACCCCTGGAAACATGCACTTACTACTACTTTCCCATTAGGGACCGTAGGTTAGCTGGTGACAAAGCAGGGAACTCCAGCCATTCTCTCCCCACCTTTTGGGACATCTGAACTAGGGGCAAGAGAGGCATGGAAGCACAGTAGGCCATCGCTGTGCACTTCAGGGGTGCCTCATGTTGGAGAAATTCTTTGTGCTGCTTGTGGCACACTTAAACGCTCATGGCGTGTAAGTTGAAAAGATCAGATACCACTGCCTTAGAATCTTTAGATACTGTGACTTTTTGACTAAAGAAGCCATTCTTGTAGCAGTTGCTCTTTTTTCCAGATCAGTCTGATAGCTGAATACCCTAAGGCTACAGATACACTAGTGAGTTTTGCCGACACACTGTGTTTTGTTGACAACTCACCACTTTTGCCTGGAGTGTTCTGCCTCTCAGCCATGAGATATTATGCTTCTGTAAACAGATTCTGTCCACAAAAAAGCAGTGTGGTTGCTCAGGGGATGGGGGTGGGGGCACTTCTGGACAAACTAGGCATCCAGAATAGTGGGCAACCCTGTCTGCTGTGCTTCTGGGTGCCTGTCTTGTCGAGAGAGCTTCTGGGCAATCTGGCCACTCTGTTGACAGCAGAGTGCTCTTCTGGTTGGCTTTAGTTTGTGGCTGAACTCTCTGGACTGAAGTTTTGTTGGGAAATCTCCAACTGTGACTTTGGTTGACAAAGCATGGTAGTGTAAGTAGAGCCTAAATCAGTCATAAAACCCTTCTTAAAATTCCATCCTGAATTCTAGAGTTTTGTTTTTTCTGGAAGTGTTTCTCCTTACCGTTGGAATCGGGACATCATTCATCGCACTGTTCTCCTCCTCCTCCTGTGGAGATAAGATTGCATCACATAGGGATAGTCTAGGTGGCAACCCATTGTATGATTTTTACAGCACTGTAGCTATGCACTATGGTGCACTAAAAAATTCCCTAGTGCTCTTTGTCATGTTGTTTGAAATGGTGATATGCCAGGGTGCACTAGAGAACTTTTAGTGCACTTAGCGGGGTCAACACGATGAGTGTGTCTGGCAAACTTGATTGCTGTAGATTTGCTCCCTGACTTGCCATGAGCTATCTTGACATGTCGGCAAGTTCTTATCTGTGAAACTATCAAATCCCGCTCTATATTACTGTTTTCAAGAAGTCAGATGCTTTGTTTCTATATTACACTGTCAGGAGTAAAGTTCTAGAGACTTCAGATGCACCTATTATTGGACCTGTTATTCTGTGGGAAGGCTGAGGTGGTTCCCATCTGTGAGCTGCCACAGTGTGGATGACCACAGTCCACCCAACTGTCCATATCAACCTAGTGAATTTCCTATTGCATGAAAAACATGCATGCTGTGGTATTGTACAGGCTTGCTTTCTGACACACAGGTATTTCTCATAGACAGCTCCTTAATAACATGCTTTCTAATTTAGGGCAAATAATGTTTATCAACTTCATAGGCAATATCTTCCAATAAAACATGTGGTATGTTAGACACTTTCTGTACTTGGACTGGTATAGAGCTACCTGGAACTGGACAGGCGAAGTTGGAATGTGCTGAAAGTTGGATGACCTTTTTTAAAAGTAAACCGTCTCCAGTTGAGAGGATGGGATTACTAGGAAGTGTCTGCTGGTGTGCTGAGAAGTCTCTCCCCTCTTTCCCCCCCCCCCCCCCCCAATCCAGTCTTTTTCTGTGTCTTTCTAATTCTGGAACCAGTGAGTAAACATCATTGTAAAGGAATTCTTAACGAAGGCAAACTGTAGCTCCTTTAAGATGAAGTAAAATACAATTTTTACTATTTGTCTTTGTGTATATTTTGCACTTCATTGATAGATAGAGAATGGAAACAATCTGCTAATTCAATTTTCTGTCTCTTCTGGACTAGCCAAATGATAGTGTTTAGGCTTCAAACACATGGCATTTAAACTGTTGTCATTTGAATTAAGACATACAAAAATAACACTTTTTGTCAGATATTGTGCTTATGAAACCTAAATTGACCTGGCAGTGTTTTTCTAATTTTGCAAATTTTGCTGAGCTAAAAGGTGTTCTGAAATCCAGTGGCCACAGAGAGCTAGAGAGATTAGAGCAGTGGTTTTCAATCTTTCCAGACTACTGCCCACCTTTTCGGAAGCTGATCTGTCTTGCCTACCCTAAGTTTCACCTTTCGTAAACTACTTGCTCACAAAATCAGACCTAAAAATACAAGTGTGTCAGCACACTATTACAAATAAGCTTCCTTTCTCATGCTGCTGTTTTAATGTATAAAAGAAATTGTTTGGAATAGAAATATTGTATTTACATTTTAGCATACCAGAAAGTCATGCCCCTCCGCCCTGGGTTGAAACAAGTAAGGTAGGGACGTTAACCACTAAGCATGCCAATAAGCAGGAAGCTTGCTGAGTCTGATGGCAGACAGCTGTGCAGTGCTGGAGCAGCCCTGGCTGCAGAGGGGCCAGCAGGCTGGGTGTCAGGAACCTGCATCTGTGGAAAGATCTTACAGCCACAGCAAGGCTGGGCAGCAGCTGAATAGAAAGGGCAGGCAGGGCGGTAGGTCCTAAGAGTTAACTGCTTAAGCACTAACAGTTTTAACATCCCTAATGTAGCTTTGTGGCCACAGGCCACTAGTCTGTTGCTCTGTTTGTCATACCATAATGCTGGCTCTACATTTATGACACCTTCCTCCACCTATATCAGGGCCCTCGTGGAGATCGCAGCACATTGATTGAGAAACACTGAACTAGGCTATTCTCTAAATACTCCCAGAAGACCTTTGAGTACCCCAGTTAACCACTGGTGTAGTATGTGAGCCAGAAATTACATCTTTGAAGTTATTTCATGCTCTGTTTATAATAACAGGAAAAAATAATGCAAAATACTAAAATTCAGAATAGGCATAGAAACATGGAAAGAGTTGATGTTGAGATGTGTCAGGGGTGCAGATGAATAACAAGCTAGAACTGTCAATGCAATGTAACAATAAAGGTCACTCTTTTCAGGCACGTTACCACTGAGGCATTGTATTGCAAAGCAGGAGTGTTCAGTAATAGAGTAAAAATTGTCTTCAGTAGTGTTCTCTTCAGTTTTGGCCACCTTGTGTGAAAGCAGTAGCAAAATGACAGTGGGTTGCAATGATTAAAGAGGTGGTTGACACAGGAGTAAAAAATTAAAAGAACAAAGGTTTAGTTTTAACCTAAATGTTACCTCTAAAGATAAACTAAACCACTAACTAACTATGTGACGATGAGGTTGCATAACCTCCTCAATGGGCATAGCTATAGCTATATAAAGGTGTTTATATCTGGATATCTTATTCTTATATGAGAAGAAGAATAACTTAAGTATAAGGCACCTTTATCTGTACACCTCCATGGGTATTGGTTTTGTACTCCTAAATTTAGTTCTCTGTGTAAGAAGCAGGCCTGTCTGACAGCTATCTAAAAATGCTGGAAGGCTGTCATATGACAGAGAATGTCTGTGGGTGATATGATGGGCTTATAACTAAGTACATAAAGGCTAACTATCAGGACTGAAGTCTTCGCAGAAGGATGTTGTTGTAGATCTTTCTCACTGCATGACATAAATATCACCTGTGGAGCATTTTTGATTATATGGGACATACTGTTATACATACATAGCAGGGGGTAATGTTGCATTTTGAGAGGTATGCTAGATGTGATAATTGGTCTTCATTAAATGTATGACCCAGCAGAAGACTGAAAAGTCGATTATTTTTGAGTCAGTTTTACTTTTTCCATTTATAGAAACCAACAGCTGCTATTGCATTATTCCTATTTTAATTCCTAAAGATTTTTTTTTTCTACATACTTGTCATAGGCGCATATGGTGACCTGCCATTTAGAAATCTTTCTTTGGATTTCTGTTGAGGCAAATGAGAACAGATGGATGAAGAGCAGTTAGTCCTCTTACATATGGCTGAATGTCGTTGTTGAAATATGGAAACTATTGGAATGAAGTGGTTTCCTGCAGCACTGTTGAAGTATCAAATTAATTTAAAATAAACAAACTTTTGTTTAATATGCATATTGGAAAGTATTTTGTTAAATACTATGGATCCTATTTATATGCATTTTTTCTGTAATTATAAAAGTTCTAAAAGAAACCCCACATCTGCACATTTTGAAGTTTCTCTTTTCAGGAATATGTATGTTTTCCTTTAAATGATATCTTAAATTTGTAAGTGATCCCCAATAAACCATGTGCTGTTCATCGTATAACTTTGATAGTTGTAAGAAACCTAATTGTGTAATATTTTTCTTATTACAGGTTCACATTCTGAAAACCATTTGAAGATATCTGTCATCCTATTGGATTACTTTGTTTACAGCACAGAATGTCATTCTGCCCTGGATTTAATTTGGTGTTCATGATTTAATCTCTTCTCTGTGTGTCTGTGTTGGTGTGAAGCATTGGAGCTCTTCAGGGCTGCTATTGTGTGGAAACTGATCCCTTTTAAATCCTTCCAAAGGACTAGACATCGCTAGCAATGAGCTCCCAAAGCCATCCAGGTAAGTGGAAACATTCCTTCTATACAGAGAGTAAACAATCAGAGCTGGCAAAAGAAAAACAATATGACATACACCTTATTGCAAGTGGATTTCTATTGTGTTGTATTTCACTTTGCTTGTGGAATGAACAATTTTTTTGGAGTTGCAATAGAAAACAAAAATCCAACTTCTTTGCATGGCCATACTCTGAAAATGAAACTTATAGTAAAAGAGAAGATTGATGCATCCATATTATATATCACTCCAGAGTGTGGGAAACTATTTTTCCCCTTTACATTTCTCATTAAGCCTTTCAACTTTCTCTGAGAAACTCCCTTTTGCTCAGATACTTAACTCCTTTTAGAATTAAATAAATTATCCTTTTAATGGTTTGTAGTCCCTGTGTGATTGAAGGATTGTGGTTCTGTTGGCACATCTCTACTCAATTATTTAATGAGTAAACTGGGTGACTTAACTCTCTCTCTCTCTCTCTCTCTCTTTCCCCTTTAATGAGCAAAAATACTTGTGTTAGGGAAAGTTTTACTTGGTTCACCTTATTTGGTAGTCAATTTTACATTTTCTTTTGAATTTTGTATCACTGGTGTATTTTTGTGAAGAGCATCGTAGCTAAATAATTTTGTATAAAACAGCATATTAACATGTAGGTATCCTGAGTCTACCCCAAAATGTATAGCTTAAATTTTACTGTCTACTTCTGTATTGGGTGAATCCCTGTCAATGTTGTGTTTGGCAGACAGGCATTTTAATACAGTATAAACTGGTTAGCAGGTGAAGTAGCTTTCTGAAACTTTGTCCTCTGATAGACATAGAGAGAACATACCTATGCTTTTACAACTTTGTGTGTAGTCTGTAGTAGATTTAAAATAGGGAAGTATTGATATTCTGGAGGGATATGACTCAGCTAAGGAAAACTGACTCTGCAGTTTTTATTTGGTTTGGGTAGGGAAACAAATCTGATCGGTTCCGCTTTCAGGTTATCTTGCACTAGCACAATGTTAGTCTTAAATTCTCCAAAAAAAAAAAAAAAAAGCTTACAATTAATATATTTTTTTTTTTTTTTTTAACTTGGCATAGTAGTCCTATAAATGTTTCAGATGCTCAGTGGAGAGTCAGAAACATCAGTGGGAGATACTAGGTGTTTTCCTCAGTAAACCTCTCTGGATTTAGGAGCCTAAGTTAGGATGGAAGGCCCTAAAATTAAGTTCCTGTTTTGGAAAATCTTGGCCCAGAACTAAACAAGGCCAGGTCTATGCTTAGGGGAAAAGTCGATTTTCAGATGTACAATTCAAACTACAAAAATTGCATAGCTGGAGTCAGTATATCTTAAATCGATTTTTGCCGCTGTCCCCACAGCGGGAGGTTGATGGGAGAGTCTCTCTCCTTCTTCCCTACTCCTTGTGACTGCAAGATGTTCTGGGCCTGACAACGGAGCCCTTATTCCTTTTAGCACCTTCCTCACTAGGCATGCTAAATTGAACCCCAGAAAATTGACTGCCAACATGTTGATCTTCTAGGAAGTATAGACTTGCTCTGAGAGGTTAGCAGATAACTAGAAGAAATAGTTTCCTTGTTTTAATTCTTGAAGTTGGCACCTAAAGACTACATATGTATCTTGCTTTTTAAAAAACAATTTGCGTTTGTAATATTTTTATGGAAAAACTGAAATTACATAAATGACTCCAGTTTGAACAGTTGCTATGTGATGAACTGAATTTTAAACTAATGGATAGTTGTATATTCTCTCTCTCGTGCTCGCACATGCATGCACAGCAAGAATAAGAATCTCCGTGACAGTTTGGCTATTGTACATCACTGGTTACCGGGGAACCTTTTTTTTCCAGAGGACTTGTAAAAAGAACACCTAAGTAAGAGCCATTCTTATTCTCCAGAAGCACCTTACCAGTGATGTTATGGAAGGGGATGATGCCACTAGAAGCCTTCCTTGGTGACAGTAGGGTAGCAGAATAGGTGCTTTTTACTTCTGACTTCTCCTCTTGCCACAGCTCATCCAAATTCTACTGCTCTTAACCTTATAATATTAAAGAGATTAACAGACTTGGCCTTGTCTTCATCAGTTCCTTGTTCTTTCATGTAGGGTATTTACGGAAACAAGGAAAACCTGGAAGGCGAGTGAAAATTAGCTTCCTCTTGTGTATGTAGAATGATCAGTACATGCTTATACATCTCTCAGAAGGGAACCACTTAATCTTGAACCTTGTATCCTGTTTTCTTACCTCAATTCCTGTCAAGTATGAACTTCTGACTTCCTTTGTGTTCGTTTGCCTCACTTTTCATCCTGGCCTTTTATTTGACTAGTGATGCAATTATCTTCCCAAGTGTTGAGAATAGACTTCCATGGTAAATCATGACTTATTTTGCTTTGGTTTACACAGGGATATTTTTATTGCCTATTTCTTTTAAAACATGCTTTGGAATATTAGGTAGAATAAGTATCCTGGAATAATTCTGAACCTTGCCAAAGCCAGCATCTAGATGTATTAGATATAAACGTTTTGGTTATGTTGCTCTGAATAATTATTGCTAATGATGTGCACAGCCACAGCGAAGGCTCTGACTGAACTTGATTGGATTTCGCAAACTTGCTTTTCCCCAAACATACCACAACTGAGATGTGCAGAAACAGAGCTATAAGATTACTGTGGTTCATACGAATCAAAAAATTTATTTGAAAAGATGGTGTACATTGTAGAATAGGAATGCATTGAGTTTAAACCAAATGTGTATAGTATACTAAGGACCATAGTACCATCCAGAGTGATTATGGCGGATGGCATCATTTTATGGTGAAGTACTCAACACAGTTTCAGTCCTGCTAATCCATGAATCTCTGGGGCAGCTGTGTAGGTGATGCATGGCACAGCAAGTGCTTGCCCCTTTTCATGTGTGTGTCTGGCAGCACAGTAAGCTGTGCTACATTTGTCCATTCTGTAGACGTTTCTGAAGAGCGCTTAATGCTGCTTTTCGGTATCATGAACAGCTAACATCAGACTGATGTTCTCACAAAATCAAATCACTGTTTTCAGGATTTGGCACTGGCTGAATGTATGGAATGTCTCTGCCACTTTTAAGATGGCCTAGTTTCTGACTCATTTGGCAATACAGCTCGTGAAAAAAGTACCCCCAAAGTTACTCGAGTAAAAGTGTAGCTGCTTTCACTTCTGGGTCCTTGATTACAAACTGTGTGTGTGTGTGTGTGTGTGTGTGTGTGTGTAGGTGTGTGCACGTGCACACATGGGTGTACATGTTTTATTTTTATGCAGGTGGTTTTCTACATTTAACATTTCTACAGTTTAAGTACATCTCCCCCCCCTCCCCCAAAGCTGCTGAACCTTTACTCAAGTAACTTTTTGAGTACCTTTTTGACCTCCACAGGTACTACTCAGGTTTGATTATATCCTGAATTTTATCTCTGCACAAAGATGTCTGCATCCATATACAAGATATGAACTCCATGCGCGAGGCTGCAAGGTCTCTCTAGCAGTAAAAGAGAGTCTGGTTTGTGACTATTTGAACTCTACAGCCTAGGCATAAGAACTACTCGGTGTTCTGCACAGTACTTGGCTCCACCTGTACTTGCAGTTCTTGTGGCTTAGAATCCCGGGTTCTGGGCCTTGGGTCTCCAAGATAGCAACACCATGGAGACCTGGAAAATGGGCCTGAAATTCTCCAACTTTTCTACAAAAAAGGCAGAGTCATCAGCATAGGCTTGGCCATAAACCTGCGTTGACCAATCTTGATTTTAATATTTGGAAGAGCCAGTCATGGTATCCAGAGAATAACTTGACAGAATAGCACTAGGGTGAGAGTGCATCCCATCTATGTGCTTGAAGTTGTGTATAAATGTGAACACCTTGAACCAACACACTCGCGGTGGTACTGTTGTGAAACTAGAGCACTGGATTTAGTGCCTGGTTGCAAAATTGGAATAACTATTCCTTTTAATTGCTGGATTATACAACTTCATTGCTAGAGTATGGTAATTAGTCTGTGTCTTTTGAGGGCTTGTAGATACTGTGACTAATTCTTCCGTTGTTCAGGTTTGTTGGAGGAAAATATAGTGCTGCTTTCTCAGAAAAAATAGTTGGAGTACAAAAAAAATAGAATATGGGAATAGATCATATTGAGATCACTGCAGAGTGGAACTAAGAGAGGTAGGCCGATTAAGGTAATATTTAAGGTTGTGATGAAGTTTAACGAGCAAAAGCATAGCTAATTTCACATTTTGTGACATGCGCTGTAGTTTAAGCTGGTCTTTGTGTAATACACAGCTTTTACAGAAACCAACTTATCTTAGTGAATATTTCCTTGAGCAAGTCGTTTTACACATGTTCCTGTGTTAGTGGAAAAGACTAATCTCCATTTCTTCCTTTCCTATGGGTATTTGAGTTGGTTTAGCAAACAGTTAGACTGTCTCTCATTATCATGTATTTACCGCTCAGTGTTACTTCCGGCATTATAAACTGGCTGGAGGTAATGTTGTCAATATGGTATCCAAGACACAAATAAAATCTTAGATATAGCTAGAGAGTGAGATTTCCTCTCTAGTAGTAAATTGGACTTTGTAATCTATGCTTTCCCAACTCTGTTTCTCAATTCTACAGGTTGAACCACTCTAGTCTGGCGCCCTCAGGATCTCACTAGTGCCTAACAGGAGAATTTGCCGAACCATGGGGGAGCATCATCATCTAGAAGCATTACCAACACTTTCACTTATTACAGGGAATTTAGAAGACATTTAGGGGGTAAATTTAGAGCTAAACGGCATAGAACACCGAGAGCCAGGTCTGGTGGCTATAAACAAACTTTATGGGACCCCAGGAAACTTGGCCACACCCATGATAAGTGATTGTCCAGTTAATTTTAAATCATGCTGGATGAGAGTGTGCTGGACTAGAGAGGTTCAACGTGTACTCGTTTTTTCTTAATAAAAGGTGGAATAGTACATGTTAAGTTGTCATGTATCAAATTAAATGTCTCAGGTGCTGTGACTTGATCCTTCCTTGGGGCTTCCTAGCTCCAAAAGATTGTTGTAGGATGTAGTTGACCATGGGCTTCAACAGGTTTAGGTACGAATTTGCAGGTACTTGGTCACAAGAGAATATGTTCCTGGTGACAACTTCTTTAAGCTTTGTTCCTTTCACGAAGGCTGTGTCTACACTAGAGGGTTTTGTTGACAAAAACCATGGAATGTCCAGATTCTCAAGGGGTTCCGATGACAGAAAAATGACAGAAAGCAGTACTTTTTTTTTCAACAGACTTATCCCCACGAGGCATAAAGCTGGTTGGGACGTTCCAGGGGACCTTCTGTCAACAGAAAAAAGGCCTCTAAGGCACCATGCAGGTGCCCCCAGGACATCCAGTCTTCAGCAATCAGCGCTCTATGGTTCCTGCCACTGGTCCCCCACTGGCCCAGGGAGCCTGGGAAATCCTGTGGCAGGAAGCTGAGTGTGTGGAAATAGCAGAGGCGTTATCTGGGCTCCCCAACACCCTCACACCTACTCCTTTTCATCAAGCTGTTCCAGATGACAGAAAGCCAGGAGCTCAGACTCGCTCCCTGGGACCCTTGAGGTGCCAGCTGGCTGGGTGCCAGGAACCAGCCTGAGGCATCAAGCAGCAGGGCCCCCTCCTGGACCTGTGGGGTGAGGAGGAGACCTCTTTGACCCAACGCCAAGCGCCACAATGCCCCTGCCTGTGTCGGATTGCCAGTGCCTTTGTGGAATGGGTCCTGCAGCTTGGAGCAGGTTGGGGTGAAGGTTAAAGAACTTAACCAGAGCTATGCCTGGGCTGAGGATGCAGCCTGACACTCTGGGACAGGACCTGCTACCTGCCCCTACTACACGGAGCTGGACAACCTCCTTGGGGTGGCACGTGGGGAACACATCTCCATCCATGTACTATGTCAACACGGTGCTGGAGCACCCCCGTTCCCCTGCTGCAGCCTCGGGGTCCTGTTGGTAGTCTCAGAGCAGTTGGAGAACCCCAGGGCAGGGGCTGCAGTCAGTGTCTTACCTCCATGAGAAGGGCCCCGATGGTGGACTTCCCCTCACCAAACTAGTTTCCTGTGGAGCGGTAGCTGTTGGGGGTGGCAGGCTTCTTGGCTGGGGTTTTATTGTGGTGGCTCCACAGTAGATAGTGTTGGTACAGCGTAGTCAAATGCCTCTGGTTTAAGTTGCCTTCTTTCCTATGCAGCTTCAACCAATCAGACAGAAAGGGTTGCTCTAGCTAGTTTCCTCAGGTGGGAAAGTTTGCTTTGTTCCTCATTTGTTTCTGCTTCTCTTTGAATTGTGGGGTGCTGCTGTTGCTAGCTATGGCTGAAAAGCCTCGTGCAAGAAGTAACCAATTTACAAGCTGTCCTTGAAACTTGCAATTGCAGGCCCAGTTTGTATCTCCATGCTGCTTTTGTCACTTGTTGAGATGGGGTGATCAGAACCAAATGCACTATTGGTTGCAACGTAGCATTCATTTTTATACTGACAGTGCAACACTGAGGATTTTCTAATCATTAATATCTCATATCATTTTATTTCCTTTTATGAGAAAATACATGCCTTACAGCCATTCACAACATTTAAGCTCATTACCTAATTTGTTAGTTTTTAAGCTGCTACAGAACTGCTTGTTTTTTGTGAAGCTACAGAATAATAGGGCCACACCTTTGAGATTATTTCTAGCTGCCGATTTGATGTTAGTAATGAATTCAGAACCATTTTCTACTGTCCGCCTCTCAACATTGATGTTCATGTGTATGCTTTTGTACTTGCTGCTTTTAGCTGTGTAGTTCCTCCTCCTGCATCAGCTTTCATCATATAAAAACTCAGCTTACGTGTTCTAGCATTTAAACAATTCAAGAGCCTCCGAGTGGCTGCCTGAAGAGAATTCTTCCTCCTATAATAAATTTCTGGCATGTACCCTGAAATAGTTTGTGTCAATATATTGTCATAAACTTTTGCTTGCTGGTATCAAACATAAACACAAAGCCAGATTCCATCATGTCTGAAAGTAGGCCAGAGATTGCTGGCTGTACAGCTACAGAATAGCTAAATCTGAAAGAACATTTGTCCTAAGCGGATTGTTCTTAAAGCTGTCATTTTTCAAGTTTCAAGTTACTTCTCAGTTCATTCAGTAATGGCATTTGTGAATTAGTTCTTTCACATGGATACTGTTACATATATCTCCAAAATGAGAATGGGCTTTTTAAAATAGAAAATTTGTCTTTGTTTTAATAGAATAAATAAGGCAATATTTTAGAATTATCGTACAAAATGCCTTTTGTAAACCTACTTCATTCTTCTCAAATTGATTTTTTTTTTTTTTGGCATTTAAAGATAAGCAGAGTGTAATCACCTTCTGGTTAGCCCTGTAGGTTTTACTTATTTCTCCAGAGTTTTTACTGGTCTTTTATTCTTACTTTCTGAACTGTTGCTGTTCCAATTCATGTGAGTAGCTCCATGTGTTCATGACAAAGGGTGATTTTCATGCTGCAAAACCACATGGTGATTGACACAATCATTTCTCCTGGGATTCAGAAGAGATCTGAGCTCCTGAATTATTGCTTGTGTACTTAAGTTCATGTTTTACTCTCTTCTGCGTCTTTGCTTAGAGTTCTGGACTGAGCCTCTGGAGCCCTGGATTCACTTTCCTAGCTCAGAAACGAACCTTCCTGTGTGGGCCTGTGTAAGTCTCTGCAATATACCCTATGCCTCCCATTCATCATCTTTAAGATTGCAATAATACAGCTTTGTCATGGATGCTGCGTTGTAAAATATCATTCCTGTGAATTGTTCAGCTGGTCTTGTGCTGAGGGCTATACAAAAACCTAGATCTATTATTTATAATTTGACTTCATAGCAACCATCTAAAATGAGTGAAATTATCTGTTTGACCATTTCCTATAACAATCATCATTATGCACGCTAGGCACGGTATGGTACAGGAAATGGAAGGCAGGAAGTTCATCAGGTAGCTTGAACTAGTTACCAGCTTTCAAAAAAAAATTGTTTTATCCCCTCCAGGAAAATACTTATCCATATCTACCACAGAAATCAATTGAGAAAACTCTTAACTTGAAAAATGTAAGAGCAAAATAACAGCAACTGGCATTTGTTGGCAGGATGACAGCACACTTATTTCATACCATTGTGTTAATGCATAGACATCTACTGAAAGACTGAGTAGCAGGTTTAAGTTCAGTCAAACAATATCACAGTATTCATATTGGTTTCGGTAATGCATATGCATGAAGGCTAAATTAGAGTATTGAGCACCTGATGTAGGGTGAAGGGGGTAGGAATTATATAGGATATCATATGATGTTACTTGAAACAGTAGCGGGAGGGAGAGCTCAGTGGTTTGAGCATTGGCCTGCTAAACCAAGGGTTGTGAGCTCGATCCTTGAGGAGACCATTTAGGGACTAGTGCAAATAGATGTCAGGGAGGGTGCTTGATCCTGCAGAGAGGGCAGGGGACTGCACTAGATGACCTCCAAGGTCCCTTCCAGTTCTAGGAGATGTGCATATAGAAACTTGCACTTTGATGTGTTTAAGCTGTCCTAAAACTTCTGAAGGGTTTTTGTGCAACATGTTGAGCTTAGACACCCTCCAGTCATTTCCAAGGCAGGGTAAAACAGTTACAGTATATAGTATGTGGCAAGTCCTCTGGGGTGTTCATATGTAATTTTCTGTTACAATTGTATGTTGTCCAAAGAGCATGCAAACAAAAAAAACAAAAAACCCCAAGATGTGATGTTGTCCCCAAAGTGATCAAGTTCAAAACTTGGACTGTGGAAGCATTTGTCGTCCTTCATGGTTCTTTCTTCATGTGATTACTTTTTATTTGACATTCACTACAAATCTCATGTCATCCCTCCAGTAAACTCTTCTGTCCAAACAAAAGCAACAGAGGGGCCAGCATAAAAGCCACCTCTTTCATGATTTTTCTAGCAATTTGTCTTCTGTCTTTGTTTGGCAAACGTTTTTCCCCTTTGAATTTGTATTCCTCACGTTGCTCTAACTTCATTGATGATAAATTCCACACTGGGGAAATGCTAATGATTCATGCAATAAAATACGAAAGAAACTCCTAGAAAACTTACCTCTACGTGTTTCATCTGTCACTAGTTTCCCCTTCTCTTAACATTTAATCTCTGAATAAATAATTGCTGTTCCTGGCTTTAGACTTTTTTGACAGGGAACTTCAGGAATAAAAATATGTTTTAGGTGGGAGTGGATTATCTTGTGTGGAATTGTCATCTTTTCTGAAAGACCATCTTGCCAAGTAGTGGTACAGAAACAAGCTACCTGTAGGTCACTCTCTCCATTTAACTTACTTTTTTATGATCTTTTTGTGCATCTTAAGTCTGTTTTAATCCCCATTCCAGCATCTTCTAGTGCCAGTGAGCAATAGTGAAATCATAAGACTTTATGCTATATATCTGTAAAGATTTTGTACTGGTGCTGGCATATCTCATATCATTAATCTTGGTTGAAAAGATTTCCTTCTACCCTTTTTGGAATGGCACAATTAGAGTACTTCAGTTATACATCTTAGCCAAAAGTGCAGTGCTCCATAATATTATATAATTTTGGGTACAGGATGTTTTAGCTTCTCCAGAGTCTTGGTATTAAATGCAATGGCTTTATCTGTATTTGATTTCTAAGCAGACACAAACAAACTTCTTTAGATTATTCTTCCAGCTTTGATCTGCTATATATCTGAGTGAGTTTGAGAGTCTTTTTGGTGAAGAGCGCCTCGTAAATGGTAAGAACTAGGACCACCAAATTTGGTATACAGCTTCCTTTTAGCATATAATCATAGGACACTAGAACAGGAAGGGACCTTAAGAGGCCATCAAGTCTAGTCCCCTGTCCTCATGGCAGGACCAAGCACAATCTATATCATCTGTTGGGTATTTGTCAAAACTATTCTTAAAGATCTCCAATGATGGAGATTCTAGAACCACCATAGGCAATTTATTCTAGTACTTAACCGCCATCTAATCTAAAGCTCTCTTGCTGCAATTCAAGCCCATTGTTTCTTGCCCTCCCTACAGAGGCTATGGAGAGTAATTTTTCTCCCACCTCTTTGCAACACCCTTTTAGGTACTTGAAAGCGGCTATCATGTCCCCTTGCAGCCTTCTCTTTTTCCAAATTGAATGAACCCAATTCTTTTAATTTTCTCTGGGTTATATCTTCTAGACCTTTTAATCATTTTGCTTGCTTTTCTCTGGACCCTTTCTAGTTTCTCCACATCCTTTCTAAAATATGGTGCCCAGAACTGGACACGATACTCAAATTGAGGCCTAATCAGCACAGAGTAGAGCAGAATTACTTCATGTGTCTTGCTCACAACACTCCTGTTAAAGCATCCCAGAATCATGTTGGCTTTTGTGTGACAGTGTCACATGGTTGAGTCATACTTAGCTTTTGGTTCACTGTGACTCCTAGATCTCTTTCTGCTTCTGTGGAGCCCTTTCACATTTTGTATGTGCAAAGCTGATTATTCCTTTCCGAGTGGAGTACTCTGCATTTATCCTTATTAAACTTCATTTTCCTCAGACCATTTCTCCAGTTTGTCCAGATCATTTTGAATTCTGACCCTATCCTCCAAAGCACTTGCAACCCTCCCCTTATCTGAAAACTTAAGTGTTCTCTCTATGCCATTATCTAAATCACTGATGAAGATATTGAACAGAACTGCCCCCAAATCTTGCTCCTTTGGGACCCCACTTGTTGTTCCCTTCCAGCATGACTGTGAACCAATAATAACTACTCCCTGTGAAATGGCTATCCAACCAGTTACACACTTACTTGATAGTAGCCTGATCTAGGTTGCATTTTCCTAGTTTACAATTAAGGTCATGATAATGTATCAGAAGCCTTACTAAAGTCCAGGTATACCACTTCCACTGCTTCCTCTTTATCCACAAGGCTTGTTATCCTACATACAAAAGCTATCAGGTTGGTTTGACGTGATTTGTTCTTGAGAAATCCATGCTGACTATTACCTATCATCTTATCTTTCAGATGTTTGCAGATGGATTCCTTAATTATTTATTCCTTCATATTTCCCGGCACTGAAGTTAAACTGACTGGTCTGTAATTTCCTGGGTTGTCTTTATTTCTCTTTTTATAGGTGGGCACTGAATTTGCCCTTTTCTATTCTTCTTTTGCAATCTCTCCTGACGTCTGACTTCCAAAGATGGTAGCTAGTGGCTCAGATAAGTACTTTCTCAGCTCCTTGAGTTTTCTAGGATGCAGTTCATTAGTCCTGGTGACTTGAAGACTTCTAACTTTCCTAAGTTGTTTGTTTTTTTTTTTTTTTTTTTAAATTTCTTTCTCTGTTTTTAAGTTTTTGACATACCCTATTTCCACTAACATTCACTCTGTTACGCATCCAGTCTCCATTCACTGTCTTGGTGAAGACTGAAGTAAAGAGATAATTAAGTACCTCTGCCATTTCCATGTTTTCTGTTGTTGTCTCTCCCTCTTCTTTGAGCAATGGACCTACCTCGTCTTTGTCATTTGTCTTGCTTCCAGTATACTTGTAGAACATTTTCTTGTTTCTCTGTATGTCTTAAGCTAGATTGAGCTTGTTTTGTGCTTTCGCTTGTCTAATTTTGCCCCATACTTTCCTGTTATTTCCCCACCCCTTATGTACATAGTCACACAACCTGTCCCACTTTCCCTTCTTCAGAGCTTAGTTAAGTCCTGGGGCGTTAAGCATAAGGAACTGAGAGAGTGGAGGATCACAGAACCTGTTAAGAATTTCTCCAAAGGGGAGAGTGTTGCTAATAAGTGCTGCTTTTTTGGGAACCTTGATTCTCTGACTGCAATTACAGTGGCATTGAGAACACGTGCAGATCTTAGAGCAATGATAGTGTAGCTAATCTGTTTAACCTGATCTTTCTTTGCTTTTTTTTAATTTCCTTTCCTGGTATTGAATGTTTGATACACATGTGTGCTTAAGGAAAAAACATACCTTTAAACAGAAATCCATAATCACCCACAGTGTAGTTGAATGACCAGCAGGTGTTCAGAAAATATCTACCTGGACAAGATATCAGGTTTTTAAAAATAGAAATATAGGACATGAAGGCACCTGTTTGCACATTCATTAGTGTCTTAATATTTTTCCTGTTTTACATGTTAATATGATAGTGTCATGATTTTTCCCATGTTCATGAACAGTTTAATATAAGACAATATTCAAGTAAGTTATAGTGTTCAATTGATACATTTCAGAACAGTAAATGATCTCATTTACTAACTTTTTATTGCCTTTTACTAGTATACTGAAGTGCTGGGTATAACTTTTGTTTCCCTACTATTAAGATGGGAGAGGGCGGGGTGTTTGCTGGATTACTACTTTCAGTATCTTTCTTATCTGAAATGAAATAGAACTCCAAAAATAGAGATTAGTGTACTTGTTTGGTATTTTCTAGGAGGTATCTAGGATTACAAAAGAAAGCAATACTGTTGTAGTTTGAAGTGCACTGGGAGAACAGGTAGTACAGTACCTGTTAGTACAAGCTCATGCAATGTAGACAGGTGCCAGTCCTTTGCTTTTAAGTATCCTATCAGGCCAGTATTTTTTTAAGAGAGGCAAATAAATTATGTATATTACATTTGCTTGCACTCATACAGTATCGCAGTGGTGCTCTTTCTAGGATGATAAATATGAAAACATGTATGAGGGATCAGTTTTTTCATTCTGGGCTTCATATCTTAAAGGGGAGTCTCTGATGCATTGAACAGATTTTTTTTCCAAACCACTGACCTTTCCAGAATGCTCTTAGCAGTGCCAGTGGAGAGTCCATGTTGGCAGCCTGAAGATGTTTTGTCTGGTATTTGAGGAGAAGCTAGAAACTATTGCTGGTGGAAGTAGATTGGGGGAGGGGTGTTCTGAAAGAAGCTTAGAGCTTGGAACACAAAAGAACACGTATCAAACACAAACTGGATACCAATTTCAGCAGCTGTGCAATCAGCCCTGGTTTGTAGGTCACACGTAGTCCTTTATTGGTTGAAATGTGGTCTTGAAGATACACACTTCATACGTGTTGTTTGCAAAGTGCTAGACCACAGCATAGCAGCCATACTTGATGACCTGCTAACCAGGTGCATCTGTTCTTACTATATTTTCTGTCTTTTTTTTTTTTTTTTTTTGCTATATATTTCATACCACAAAGGAAAGTGGGATAGAGCTACAGTACAATATTGTGGACAAGCTGTTGGGAATCCAGTGGGTATATGGAAAAGAGAGGAGACCTGGAATGCCTCTGGTTCAGAGGCAAAATCGATGGCTGGGTTGAAAATATTCAGAACAGTAGCCTTACTAAATCTTCACTGCCCATCTATCCATAACTAGTGGGGGAATAGTTCTCTTGAAAATAGCAAGCATGAGTGACTCAGAGCTCTTGAAATTCTGGAGCCTAGGAAGCTGCCTTTTCAATCTGGCCTCTTTGACAAAGTCAGAGCAACAACGCTGCTTTTTCTTTCACTGTTCTGAAGCTGGGCTTTCTCAGGTGAAGGCAGCAGAAACCTGACATAAAAGGAATGAATATCTCTTCTTCCTCTGTTAACGAGTCAAGATGAGTCCGTTCAATCTCTTCTTCCTAGTAGGCTAGTCTTTCCCTCTCCCAGGTTATAAAACACGTGCCAGTAGGGGGAGCTGTTGAAAGAACTGGGATGTGTACGACCTTGGGTGCATAAATGGAAATCTCAAGTCGGAGGAGAGGTTTGTTTGTTTCGTTTCTCTTAGGTACTAGTACAGGGTTCTGCAGCCAAAATAACAAGAAGAGCCGTTTTTCAAATTTGGCTACCAAATCAATACCTCAAGAGCCACAGTGCATGTGAATAGGAGAAAGCCCTTAACAAATAACGCCAAAATTTTAAACTCATTTTAGTATGAAGTCTGACCCCATGAGGCCCAGAAGAAGATATTGTTGTACAGGGACCTAGGCCGCCACCTACTCTGCACGCTTTTAAAGACATTTGTAGAATAAGGGCTCTAAACATAATTTTCTATAACCATGCTTACTACTCATGTAATAAGTGGTAACAAAGGCTGTTTCTACACAGGCCACTTCCTTTGGAAGTGGCATGCTAATACAGGGAATGAAAGATGCTAATGAGGTGCGGATGCAAATTCCCCATGCCTCATTAGCATAACATCACGTGATTTGAAGTCCGGAAGACCGTTCTTCTGGACTCTAAAACATGTGGTGTTATGCTAATGAGGCACAGGGAATTTGCATCCGCACCTCATTAGCATCTTTCCTTCCCTGTATTAGCATGGCCTGTGTAGAAACGGCCAACTGGTCTTTCACAAACAGGAAAAGATTGTTAGGTAGCAGAACTTATTTTCTTGGGGCTGGTTCAAATTGTTAAGAACTGTTTGACAGAGTTATGGCTACATAATCATATGCCCAGTTCTCCTGTCTAAACCTTTTTAACACCAAGGACTGGCCTGCTGCCTTCTTGAATTGTCAGATTTCAGTGATCAATACTGGTCCATCGATTTGGTCATTGAGATACTGTTCTATAAAACAAGACAACACAGAGTGCATTGCCTTGTGTACTGACATTGATGCTCTTCGTGCATATCCTGCAGGCAGGCTCAGGGTGAGGGGGTCTGTTCTGCAACCTCTCCCTGCTGGGCAGCAGCAACAGGCCCACAGGGCAATCACTGCTTTGCAGAGCCAGCACACGCTGTGTCCAGAGTGGGTTGGGGACAGGATGCTGCTGCACACCCAGAAAGCCCGGGACTAAAGTGGAGTGGCAGAGACACTTCTAGTCCTGGCTCACACAGAGGCATGAGGGGTCAGCACACTGTTGCTGGGGACAGAGCAGCATGGCTAAGGGGAGAGGGATTTGGGAAGAGCCCAGCTTTGGGGGCAGAAAAAGGAGCCAGAGAAGTTGAGGAGGAGACACCCAGACTGCTCCCTACTTGGCTGGAGTAGGATGCCACTCACAGCAGCCCCTGCACCATGCTCTACTCGAGCCCAGGTGGCACAGCGCTAGGGTCAGCTCTGTCTGCTGCCTCTGTTTGCTGCTCTAACTAGCCAGACCCACTCCCTGCTGAGTCCGGATCTGGCCAGGCCCAAGAGTGGGAGAGGGAGATTCAATTGCTGGCCAGGCTGGAGATAACTGCTATTGTTTCAGCAGTGGCAGGACAGGGTCATTCCAGGGTCTGGAGCTGCAAATGACTCTTTAAAGAGCTGTGTGAGGCTCCAGAGCCACAGGTTGCAGACTTCTGTACTGGTGCAAGTGCTGCTGGAATACTTGTTCCACTTCTGGTGTCTGCAATTCAAGAAGAACGATGATACATTGGAGAAGGCTCAGAGATAACCACAACAATGAATAAAGAATTCGAAAATCTGCCTCATGATGGACTCAGGGACTCCTTTTTAGCTTAAGACAGATTAGGGCTGTGTGTTTGATACTGGCTCTGTTTGGCTTTTTTATGGACATATGAGCTATTGGGAAAGAACTTCTTACTAATCAAGGCTTTCTGATATTGCAGGCTTTTTTGGTAAAGAAGGTGACTTGTGCTTGCAAACAAAACAGTCAGTTCAGAATAAGTTTTTTCCTGAATTGTGTTCTTCTAAAACTTGATTTGTTGGTGTCTTATCCCATTAGGTACGCTAGAAATAAATAATTAAATGAAGGTGTGGTATCAGATGGTAACTATGGATGAGAAATGCTTAGAAGAATCAGTCATTGTGCCATGATCTCTTGTCAGACATACAAGAGAATAGATTTTGGAAAAACTTATTTTTATTCAATCCATAAAGGTTCATATTTAATAAAAGAACATTTCACACTTTAGAATTTGCTATGAATGGTGATACAAAAATAGCCTTAAGTGGTATATGCATGATGTATACATTTGATTGATGTATATATTCATTATGTATATAGGACATGGTTTTTATTATATCTTGCCACTTATGTGGTAGGAAACCCTGTATTTATAGTCAAATTACATTAATTGTTACTGTCCCTGCTATAATTGTTTTAATAAATTTCTATTCTTACCTCTATTTGTTGCAGTTATTTCTACTAAAGTAAACAAAATATGTGTATAATTTTCAGTAGTGGAAAACTTTCCCCTACCACAGAATAGTGCATGATTGATCTTGTGTTTTTTTTTTGTTTTTGTTTTGTTTTTTAAAAATTCAGCTTTCTACTCTAATTATTTGTCTTTGAAAAAAACTTCCATGTAAGTAACTTTCAGTGAGTAATGCATTTGAGTTATCCAGTGAAAATTGGCTTTCATTTGATTGTTAGGAGTCTGATATTGTGCTTTGTATATACATAACACATTTTGCATAACCTTTTCTCTACATTTGTAAAATGTTTAGCTAAAGAAGCACAAGTTACTAGATGTATAACAAAATATTTTGAGTACACCTTGTGAGGCCATTCGCTGTGGCCATTTACTTTACAAATATAAAGTTACAAAACTTTTACAGCTCCTGAGGTGCTTGGGAGGGAAGGGAGTTTTCCTTTATGAACCTCCTAAGGAGGGAGGGAGAAGTATGTTCGTCTCTCTCTCGTGGTGGGAGTGAGATGACATTTCAGTGTTATGTAAGAAATCCAGTTAAGCATACCAGTGAGAATTACAGAATGAAGATTACACCCAACCTTAACCCTGCCTTTGATAAATGCAGATTATTCAATTACATAATTTTATGGTAATTTTGAATTACAGTATAATATAGAAAAACATTTTCCAGAATTGTTTGTGAAAGTTTACTTTGAAAAATAGTGATCTGTTCCTATGACATGTCCATATGAAACCGAAAAGTAATAATGAAAAGTAGTAATATTGGGGTCCAAGTGTATTTTTTTTATTTATAATCACCAACCTTTTCACTTGTGCTCACTTTGTAGTAAACTTTCTCCGCCTTTGAATTGCATCAGAGGAAAGTTGTGCTGTGAAGTCTAGAGAAAATTTATCTAGATTTTGGTTAAGTGACACCATTAAAATACTTGCTCTTAAGAGAAGAGGATTTATATTAGAGTCTGTTAAAAACATAATGGGCAGTTATTACCATAAGATTGGTGCAAGTATGCTGTAGTTAGAACAATATTGCAAAGAGTCTAAGACATTAGAAGAAAATGGCAAAATGTTTGGTGCTGGGCGGAGGGAGGCTGATAAAATTTTTGACGTTTGGGCTTCTGGGAACAGCAGATACGTAATCTGAAGAGGGCCTTGTTACATAACAAGGAAGGAACTAGGGATCAGCTGTTGTGACAGACACAAGATGTGCCAGGAGAATGGGTGCAACTTCATCTGTGTGAAGTGCAATCTGGTCTCCATATTGGAAGAAAAAGAATTGGAGATCCAAGTATTGATCCTGTGTTGCATCGCAGAAAATGAAGGCTTCCTGGGTAGAAGCCAGGATTTGGTACTGTGGGACAATCTTCTCTCTCGTTTTTTCCATCCAGGTACAGAATAAATTTTATGGGCACCAAGGCCTGTGCAGATGTGCACTACCAATAGAAACACCTCCTGCTGGCTGTGGGTGCTTTGCACCTTGACAGCTGTGCAGTATTTGAATCTGTCTTGGGTGGCCACCCAAGTGCTAAGCTAACACGTAATACTGCTGTTGGCACAGCATGTCAAAGACTCAGAGCCATGCAGGAAGGACTGAAGAACAGGGAAGGAAGAGAGAGAGAGAGAGAGAGAGAGTGTGTGTGTGTGGCCTCCAGAAGGAGGGAGAGGAAACAGCATACCGCTAACAGAGAGGGTATAATCAGTCGCTTCCTGGCTGTTTGCGTAGGTATTACTCCTGAATGCCTTGGAAGAGTCTCCTGATGGAAGGGGTCAGGAGACCCTGTAGACCTTAAGGCATGTGATGCATTGTCCTAGGTATTGGGATTCCATTATAACCACTTGTAAGATAAAGGTGGTGGTGATGGGAAACTGCCTCCTTTTGGCAGGGGAGTCAGTCTACTGTCCAGACTAGGAATTCAGAAGTGTACTGCTTGCCAGGAGTTAAAATTCAGAATGTAAGGGGAGTCTGAGACTCAAGCCCTCAGGCCATTATCCCTTGCTGTTTGTTCACATGGATGAAACAATACTGCCAAGAACTACCTTACGCAGATCACTGCAAGCAACAAGGCTCTTGGAAGAAGGGTAACAGAGTTTGGGATGCAAGTGGTGTATTGTCGATCCTCCCTGTTGAAGGAATCAGCTCAGGCAGAGATTGGCATATCTAGAATTAAATGTGTGTCTATGCAGGCGGTGTTGGTAAGAGGGCTTTTGCTTGTTTGAAAGCAAGCTAATGTTCCAGAAGAGGGTTTACTGTGCTGGCAAGGGCTCTAGCTGTCAAATATTCAGAAGAGTATCTTTAGATATCTGGCTAACCTGATAAGGAGAGCTTTAAACAAGGCCCTATGGGGGTATGGTGACAAAAACTACATCTAGGTTCAAGTAATGAAGACAAGGGGGAGGGTCCAAATTGCGGAGAAGAGACGAGAGCTACAACTATGTTAAGGAGGCAAGAAGAAAAACAAGAGGGCAGTCTGCATTGGTATACAGGCAAAGGTATTCTGCAAGGATTATGGAGAGCAATCCGGATAAATGGGAATTCATGGTGTATGAACAAAATATTAATTCACATTCAAGACTTGATTGGCCAACTCCCATGATTGGAGTACCAGCAATAGGGGATACAATAATGCCCATCTTTGAAAAGGAGGAACTGTATAGATGAGCCAGCCTGACTTTGATCCCTGAGAGACTACTGGAGCAAGTACCTAGAGGATGACAGGGAGATCCATAGCAGCCAGTATGGATTTATTAAAAACAAAGCATGCCAAACTGCTTGATTTCCTTCTTTAGGCAAGATAACCAATTTGACGGATAGCGTGAGTATGGTGGACATAATGTACCTGGACTTGAGCAAGACTTTTGACAAGTCCCACATGATATTTGCCAAGCCTGCATTTTCAACTCATTTATTATGAACTACAGATAGGGATCAGCTGTTGACCTCTCTAGACTGACGTACTCATCTGGCAACGTCCATCGTCCGGCATGATTTTAGTTAGCTGGATGCTCACTTAGCTTGAGTGTGGTCAAGTTTCCTGTGGTCTGATAAAGTTTGTTCACACCTACCAGTTCTGGCTCTCCATGTTCTGTACTGTTTAGCTCTAATTTATCCCTAAATGTCTTGTAAGAGGCCAATAAGCAGTGAAAGTGTTTGGAATGCTGCTAGACAACTGACCTCTGTGGTTTGGCAAATTTTCTTGTTTGGCACCAGTTAGGTCTCAAGAGTGCTGGACTGGAGAGATTCAACCTGTATCATTAAGTGGATATCTAACTGGATAACCATAAATGAGGAATATTAATAGAGATATGGGTCAAGGGATCTGTTCAGGATGTGGTGGCATTTACATCTTTTGTTAATGACCTGGAGGTAGGAATAGGGAGCATTCTGGTCAGATTTGCAGATGAAATAAGGATAAAGGGAAGCACCAGTATTTTGGGGGATAGAACTAAAATACAGAGGGATCCCGATAAATTGGAGATCAGGGTTACGTACAACAAAATGAAATTAAACAAAGGCAAATATAAGATGCAACCCTTTGGGAAGGAAAAATCAATGCAAATACACAAACGCCCAAATTCAGAATAGGGCACAGCTGAGGATTTAGGAGCTGTGGTGGATCACAAGCACAAGGTGAAGCAACAGCATGGTGCAAAAAAGCAAATGCAATTCTAGGTTGCATTAACAGAGGCACAGCATGCAGATCATGATATTACCGCTTTATTCAGTGCTGGGTAGGCCTCAGCTGGAGTACTGTGCCCAGGTTTGGTCACTGCTATATAAAAAGGATGTCAAGAAACTGGAAGGAAAACAGACAAGGGACAAAGGTGATGAAAGGTGTGGAATGTGAGCTATATGAAGCAAGGCTGAAGGAACTGTAGATCTTTAGTTTGGGAAAGAGGAGATGGTGCGTGGGGGTGGGGAGGGAGAACATGATAGTGGTCTTCAAAAACTTGAATGCCTGCCATAGAAAAGATGTCAAAAATTGTTCTCTTGCCACAGAGAACAGGACAGAGGTGATGGGTTCAAACTCCATCATAGTAGGTTAAATCTCAGGACAACTTCATAACTCTGAAAACAGTAGGGCAGTGTAACGAATTGCAAAGGGAGGTCACAGAACCTCCTTCACTGGAGACTTTCAAAACAAGAAGGCTATCTAGCTTTCTCTTATGGATCGGTTAGACATAACTAATCTTGCATCTCTGGTAATGGAGGGGAATTAGATGAGATGACTCTCCCTTCTAATCCTATGGTTCTGTAATTTTATAATTAGCTATTCATTTGTATGAACAAGTAGCTTATACATGCATGACTGTCACTTCTTTACACACATGCTTGCTTAACTGTCCAAATTTAACATGAATCAAAAATATTAGACTTGTGTACACACGTAGCTAGAAATAAGAAACTAAGCATACATTGTGAATATAGGCACTTCCTAGCAGAGTGAAGAATAAGGAAATGCACAGCTAATACAAAAGTGATGAGGATTAAAGAAAGTTTGTAAAAACAATTTTTTGTCTTTCTCTGATGGATTTGGTCCTTTTTGGTCTCGGTGCTTTTGTAGGTGTGAAATGTGCCTTTACGTAGAACATAGCTTGAATTTTTTTATGAGCAAGAATGTAAACATTACAGCTGCAGAAGTTTTGCAGAGGAACTCTGATCCTCTGCATCCACTTATTATGTAATCTGACATAATAGAAACCAGATGTCAGGGTGGAGCGATTATAATTCTCCATCCATAAGTATTGGAGTAAATGGCCTCTTCCCATCTTTTATATAAAGATTTTTCTGTTTTGGTGCTGGGTTGGAAATGTACAGAGAGGATTTTGGAGATCTGTGTACGTTATTCTTTGCTGAAGACAACATTCTTTTGATCTTCCAAACCTTTCTTGCTCTTGGATTTTCTTTCTCCTCTACAGAAACTATGCACATTGCTCCAATTAGTCCATATAACTGCAGTTGGGTTCGAATGGTTTTTAATTTGGGCAGTTACATCCTCACTGTAAACTACAGTCAAGTTTCTTGCAAGCCTGAAATTCTGTCTGAAGGTTTTTTGCTTTGTGGGTTTATTCATTTTTATGTGGGAAGATGCCATAAGAAAATCTTGTTGAGAGATGTTTAAGGTGGAGTCCTACATGGTGCTGATTTTTAGTAGAAGAGGAATTGCTGCTGCAACTGGCTTCTTTGCTCTCCCTACAGCAGTGTTTTCCAAATGGTGTTCCAAAGAACCCTGGGATTCTGTGAAGTGAAAAAAATGACTTCGGTGAGAAAGTTCCATTACAGTAACATTTTGATTTAAATACTTTAGTGTTTATGAATTTTATTAAAAACAATTTTCTTATGTTTGCCAAGATAAGCTAATGCCAGTTTAGCCAGAGAGTGGGGACAATGATATCACTACTCAGCGCAGTCAGTCAGTGGAGCGATTGCCTGTTTATATACCACTGTAAATCCCTGTACTCCCTCTCAGGGAGCGTGGATTATTTTGGGGTGTCTTATGTCAAGAATATTCAGGTTTACCAAGACGTGCAGCTCGTCTGTTATTACCCTTCACCAGACCTTACTTCTGCAAAACTGGGTTCTTGAATTATGCAGTAACAAAAATGAAATACAGAAATCGACTGAATGCCTCACCAGATGTGCAAATCCAACTTTCCAGTATTAAACCAAATATAAAAAGTATTTGCAAAGAAAAGAAGAAAAATCACTCCTCATTGAATTGAATCACTCCACATTGAAAACTGCCAATATAACACAATCGTTTTTAGCTTAATTTTTTCTACACCTTAAATGTGATTTTTGTTTTAAAATATGTGCAGTTAAACAATCTCGTGACCTTGTTTAGCATTTGTTTATTATTGTCCTTACTTAGTTGTGCTCTACTTTTTCAGCTCCATCTATAAGACTGTTAGTGGTTCCGCAAAATTCTTTTGCGTTTACAAGGGTTCTATGGCCAAATAAAATAGGGAAACACTGCACTTACAAGATTCCGGGTTTAAAGGGAAAATGGGCCAATAGTGTCCCTCACCCAGATAGATGAAGTGGATTTTTCACCTGATTACCTCTTCACCAGCTAAGTCTGTTTTCTTCTGTTAGGTGGCAGATGCTCACAGTAAAACTGGAAGCATAGTAACCTTACTATAGTATTTAATTTCATCTGATAAAGCTTTTATTTTTTTCTTTATTTAAGCTGTTGAATTATGAATGTTCCATAGCATTTCCATAATTAAAGCTGTGTTGAGATTCACACTTAAGTCTGGGATCAAACCTCTGTGTATGAATGTGTATTTGTGTACTTGTATAGGTGAATGGGGAAGAACTTGTGAGAGCTCAGAGTATCAGACTAAAATTATGGGGCACATATTGAATCTTACCATTCTCTTTTCCTTCCCATATGTGTCTCCTTTCTAACCTCCTTCAGTATTTCCCTTTCTGCAGCAAATTGCAGTTTCCCCCATTCAGCGCCGTTCTTTCTAGTCAAAGGCTCAGAATACACAACTCTGCATGGTTCACATTCATTTCACATTCAGAAAGTTTTTAACTCCCCAAATATGAGGTGTATAAACTTCCTTTTTTAATGAAAGATGAAAATCAGTGGAATCAGACCGCTTCCTGAGCCACAAATATGTCTAGGAATCCAGATGCATTCTGTAGGCTGGATGTTTGACATCACTGATTTCCAGTTCCCCTTGTTGCTCTATTTCACTGACAGCTGTGGAATATGTCATAGAGGAAGCTTGCATAATCTACTGAATAAAATTCTTTATTTCGCACTGACAGCTTGTTTGTGGGGCTGCTGCTGCTTAGTTTTGCTCAGCTGCTAAATAGGTCTTGATTTCATACATTTCTCTTGAAGACTGATGAGAAGGCAGCTTTGTGAAAGAACCCTATCTTTTTCTTTTGATAAACATATTGATGTTTTTAAGAAAGAGGACGGCTTTACAGCATTTGTGTAACCATTTTATAGCTTTTGGCTTTGGCATTAGAATGAAGTGTCTTGCTTGGTTTTACTATTGCCTTCCTAATTCCGATATGCCCTTTGTTCCTTTAAAAACATGTGCAAGGATTAGAACAATCAATTCAGATTCCACCAGCCGCCACAAATAAAATCCAGTCTTTTTCATGCACTTGGACAGGAAAATAGATCTTGCTGCTTTGGAATAATACTTTGAAAGAGTTCAGAATTTGTTGTCAAACTTTTGTTGTGTAGTTGAACATCCGGCTGGATTTGAAGGCAAAATCTTCCATTTAATGAAGACTTAGTGTGTACGATATGGGCCACGCTAACAAAACAAGACACTGAAATCTTAACTGTACCTAGTTTTAAGCAGAAATTTGTGGGCAATGTAAGTTTGTTTAGACAGCCCTTCCTTCCTTCCAACATAAGCTAGAAAAGAGGTCTCTGAGGATAGTTCAGTTCTAGGCCTCGATTCTCATGTTGCTGATAGAGAGACCAATTGTGGTGGTGATTTTCATGTGAACATTTCATTTGGAGTGATAATGAACTTGTTCAATAGGCTATATGCAACAACCTTTTATTGTAACTACGTTCAATAACACAATGCATATTGGTGTACTTCATTCTGAGCCTGTAATGAAAATATTTTCACTTGATGAGATGGTATGAAGAAAACAGGTGTAATTGAGCTTTGACCCCATGTGCACTTGTTAGCTGATAACTTAAAAGGAGAAGGAAGAAATCAGTTATAGGTTAGCTGCTTTTCTCCCATGACTCCAATCTATCCTGAATATTAAGGTGCTATCTTTAGAATACCACTCTGTCAGTGTGCACTAGGTTATTTTCCAGCTCTAGCTAGGTGAATGCTTTGTGTAATAACAGCTTTTCTTTCCTGTCCTCTTTTTTGGCCCATGGTCTGCTGCTATTGTCTGGAATAGGGGATCATCACTGTGATATGAAATTGAGGTTTCAATTTGGAATAAATGAATGGTACATCTGGGGCAAACTCGCCAATATTTAAGGCACTAAACCTTCTGACTCGCTCACTGGAGGTATTCTTACCACTGCAGAGGGCCAACAGGAAGCCTGTTTCATCCCTTAAATTCTGAAGATAGCAATTAAGTGGAACTGAAGTTTCACAGAATGCCAGAATGAGATCTGTGTGAATTTCCCCCAAAGGCCTGGTCTGCACCTAAAACTTGGCCAACTGAACTGTATCACTTAGAGTATGAAACACTTTTACAGTGAGAAATTTAGTTACGCTGATCAGTCCGAGTGTAGACTTTGCTGGGTTGACAATAAGGTATTACAGCAAAGGAAAAATCTCTCTAATTACTGTAGTACATAGTAGCTGTGCCACTGTTGCACTTCCAGTGTGAGATTGTAAGCATTCATAGCAGCATTTAGGACTCCTTCTATTCCTGTTTTAAACCTTCTTGCGCAGTAGGAAACAAATTGGAGGAAGAGAGAGTCTGTCAAGGCTGGATGTATCTTAATTGAACTTATTGGCTTTGCCTTTCTTAAAAGAAGTGCTACGGTGTTGCCTAATTCTGCTTTTTGCATGTTTTCTTGATGTCATGGGAAAAACAGTAGCTGCATCTGGTTTCTTTTGTACATTAGCACAGTCTTTTCTTTCTTTGCCATCCCCCTCCCCCTTTATGACTGGACTTGAACCTCCAGTAGCCAGCTTGGGAAATTTTCGGAGGATGGGGGAAAAACTAGTGTGAACAATTCCAAAGGTAACCGGGACAGAGGAGAAAGCCACAACACAGAGATTCAATGTTTTTCCAAGTAAACAATTAAAAGAGAGAGAGAGTTTTTAAAAAAAACCCATTGAGTAGATGTTTTGTTTATGCATTGCCCAGTCAGTTGTAGACTGGAGGCTTTTACCATTTAGGGGAAAAAAAATAGTCTTGTTGAAAGTGACCTTCATATGGTGCGAAGCATTCTCACGATTGTTTTTAGCCCCTCTGTGTAGTTCTCCAGTATAAATATCAGTGCCAGTCCATTGTGTGGTTTCCTCTGTCCAGAATTTCTGCTTTCTAGTTGGCATGAGACATCAGCTGATAGTGTGTGTCTGAAAACTCACTAGTGTACAATGTCGCTGAATCTTTCTCTGTGCTAGTTAGAAACAAGTGTGTTGGCTCTATTTGGTATTCTTTAAGGACCTACTGCATTTTTTTCCTGTGCATTTAAAAATAAAATAATACAAAAACTGATTGGAATTTTTATATGCTAACCAGTTTTAAAAATAGGTGAAGGCTGGGAAGATCTGTACTTTGATTAGTTTGCTGTGACATTGGTGTCAGCATGTGGTATTTATCTGTGTACAGATTTGCCATGCTGTTGCCTAAAGCTGTATTTACACATTAGGGAGATATTTCTCCCCATTGGGAAAAGAGTTAAGAACATCATTCTCACATACAGAGCCAGTCCTTTGCTTTTTGGTTTTGGTGATCTTGTTAAAACATTCTGCTTCTCATTAGGATGCATAGCAGCAATGTAGGTTTTAAATTAAGGAAATCATTTTTATATTCGGTTTTGATGTCATTATCTTGAAAGTCATGGAATGGGAACATTTCTGTGGTAAGGCATGGTGCTAGTCTGGTGATATATGATGGACACAAAAAAGATTCCAGTGACAGGAAACTGATCTAACAGAAGTGTAACAACCTATACTTCTAACGTCCAGATTACAGTACAGTTTCCAATGCCTGTAAAATAACAAGTAATGGTAATAGTCTTCCCCTGAAAACCTGATGTGCAATGCAAATAAGCAAGCAATTGTAGGTTTACTGTTCTTTCATCATGTACTAGATCTACCCATAGTCCTTTTGGTAGTAATTGATAACATTAGTCCAAAATTTGAGCTAATTGTGATAGAGCTTTTCCTTGTTATGCATAACATAAAATTCAGTCTGCAGCAGGTGGTCTGGCAAATGTGCCATTTCCAGATGTTAAACAGTTGGAACTTTCAGACAGTCTTGTTCAGGGCATATCAACTTTACTTATTTTCTCTAGTCCTTTCTGTTCTTCTGGGACTATATACTACAGATTGTACTGCCCTGGTCAGGACTTGACCGTCCTGAAGTTGAGAATTTGCTGGACCAGGGAACGTTCCTTGCATAGGCCCCCCCCCCGAGGCAGCTACTCCCCTCCCCACTGGGCTACTCACAAATCTGTTGCTGAGCTGGCTGGATGCCAGCCTTGTCTGCACTGCTGGGGGGGGCTCCTGCCTGCCCTGCCCCATAAGGGGCTGCTGGGGGACAGTGGCTCCAGCCCTGTGTGCTTGGGTCTCTCTGGTCTGGGAACATTCCTCGTCCTGCTGGATGAGGGATGCTGACAGACTGCAGACTACTGGTTTTAGGAGGCAAGTATCAGAGGGGTAGCCTCATTAGTCTGTATCCGCAAGAACAGGGAGGAGTATTGTGTACCTTATAGACTAACAGATTATTATGGAGCATAAGCTTTAGTGGGCAAAGACTGCTTCGTCAGATGCATGTAGTGGTAATTCCCTACTACATGCATTTCACAAAGTGGGTCTTTGCCCACAAAAGCTTATGCTCCAAAAAAAAAAAAAAGAAAAAAAAATTGCTCTGCAAGTGGTGGGGAGCCAGGAAAGTGACCAGGAATGCTGCCCTGGTTAGTTTCCTAGCTTCCCTGAGTTGCCCGAAATTTGACTTTCACAGGGGTCTACTGTACTATGTAAAGCAACAACAAAGCTTAAATACAGTTGCTCAGAATGCCATGCTTTCAGTGGAAAATCTGATCAGCTGTAATACTTTGCTTTTAGTAAAGGTTGTGCTGGAAAAGTGGTGCAGCAATGCATTAATCTATATATAGAAATTAAGGTCAAATAAGTAATGCATAGTATTTTCTGTATATTAATCTATAAGATAGAGACAAAATTAAGTGCATTTGCCTAAAGTTGTCACGAGGCAGCTGTTCTGCATACTTGTCCCAATTGTTTTCTCTCCACTTAGGAAAGTGGTTCTGTATTTATGTGATAGTTTTGATAGATTCACTTTTTTAAATTGGGGGAGAGGGGAGCACAGAGCAGTTTCAGAAGGAAGGAAACTTAAATCAGAGTATATATTTCAACAAAGGACCCTCTTTGTTGATTCACTGAATTGTTCACATTGTAGGTACCCCTCAAACACTTTTAATGACACCATAAACAGAAAAAGCTCTATTTGGTACCTGTGGGGAGCCAGCGGGGTTCTGGATAATCAAATGTGCTGGACATTGGAGCTGGGCAGCTGTCCCGCTCTGCTGGCCCCGGCTGGGTGACCACCAGCGGAGCAGGTGCCAGTTAACTGAGCATGCTGGCTATCCAAATAACTCAGCTTTTACTGTCTTTTTTTTTTTTTTTTTTTTTTTTTTTTTCCCCTTCATATACTGAGACTTAACTGAAAAAAAGATTTCTAAACATTACTCGGGTAAATTGTCTGAAACAGTAAATGAAGTCTCTGCTATGGGGGGTGGGTGGGAAAAAACAGCCCTAAGTGCTCTTAAAATGACCATGTAAAATCTTAGGCAAATAGAATTTAAATTACCATGCAGACTTAAAAAGTGACTGTAGGGAATTGTTCAAATAGTCTAACGTAGACCCATTAAAACAGGAGAAAATTGTCTATTTAGAATAGCTCTTCATGTATTCTATTAGTCTTTGTGCATGCACAGCCACTTGAGTAAGGAGCAGTGAAAGGAAGTATTGACGCCAGAAAATCCCACTGTGATGGCGAATGCCACTTAAAGTTTTGACAAATATTCAAGAATCAGTCCACTACCTAAAACCTTACTGGAAGTTGAATAACATTTGTTACACTGCTCCCCTTTATTTTTATGAAAATGTGCTTTTGAATATGCACAACTCGAATATGCTTTGTGCAAAACAGGGCAAGTAACTTATATTTCAAGGTCTTGTAATACCAAGAATGTGTATTTTATATAGTAACAGAGAGGAAGCCGTGCTAGTCTATACACTATCAAAACAAAAAGTAGTCAAGTAGCACTTTAAAGACTAGCAAAATAGTTTATTAGGTGAGCTTTCGTGCGACAGACCCGCTTCTTCAGACCATAGCCAGACCAGAACAGACTCAATATTTAAGGCACAGAGAACCAAAAACAGTAAGCAAGGAGGACAAATCAGAAAAAGATAATGAAGGTGAGCAAATCGGAGAGTGGAGGGGTGGAGGGGGAGGTCAAGAATTAGATAAAGCCAAGTATGCAGACGATCCCCTATAGTGACTTGGGAAGTTCCCATCCTGGTTCAAACTGTGTGTTAATGTGCTGAATTTGAATGTAAAAGCCAGGTCGGAGGCTTCCCTTTGAAGAACGGTGCGAAAGTTCTTTTTCAGTAACGCACATACCTTTAGGTCATTGCCAGAATGCCCCGTTCTTCCTCGAGTGTCCCTGTGGGTGCTCCATGATAGGTGTCGGGCTCGCCCCGGCGCCTCAGATCGGATCTTTCCAGCAGTTTCTGCCAGACCGCGCATGCGCCGGCGCGCGCCGCTCCCCTGCGCGCTCCTGGCCACGTGCGCGATCCGGTCCCCTCCAGTTCCTTCTTAACCGCCATTGGCTGCAGACGGAATCTGCTCAGGCTGCGGCCAGAGTCAGCGTATTTAGAGTTTTTTTCAGAGTTTTAGAGTTCTCTTTCAGAGTTCTTAGTTAAATTGTTTGTTTCTTTATTGCAAAAAAAAAAAAAAAAATTATAAAGTAGAAAGTCTTAGAAACGAGAGGAGGAGCGGAGGCACCCTGGGGACGTGAAGGCCAGTAGGCCTCCTGCTGCGGCAGGCTGGAGTCCGTGAGTGGGGAACAGGCACAGAGAAAGTGCTAAGTACCCTATTAACAGCTCAAAGACTCACTGCAATGTCCTCTTCAGGATTCAAGAAGTGAGTCCTGCTGCGAAGCTATGCCGGCCTCTGATGGGCACAGTCAATGTATCAGATGCCTGGGGGAATCACACGTCACCCAAAAATGCTCCTTCTGTGCAAAGCTCACAGCCAGAGCCAGAAAGGATGGAGAAATGCGGCTGAAAATGCTGCTGTTTGATAAGGCCCTCCAGCCAGACATGCCGGAGAGGCCTCAACCGGAGGGACCCACAGGGCTCCATAAAAGGAAGGCGGTGTCCCTCACCCCCTCAGTGCAAAAACGGAGGAAGCTCTCTCCAGCCCGATCCCTGCTGGTGGTCACAGCGAGCGGGACGGGCGTAGCTCATAGCCTCCAGCCGCAGTCACAAGCGAGCGGCAGCACAGCAGCTCACGTGGCAGAGGCTGAGCCTCCGATTACTAAACAGCCGGCCCGCGCATTCAGAGCGGCGGCCAGGCAAGCGCCGGAACCGGGGGCACCACCGCAAGTGGCACAGACCCCCGTGGCACCTACGGTGCATGGCCAACAGGCACATAGCCTGCAGGCACTGGAGGAGACCACCCGCGTGGCACCGCAGATGAGCGTGCCGAGCATGGTGCCGACAGTGGGGCCGAGATCCCTGGCACAGAGAGGGGCGGAGCCAGCCCCGCAGGGGAAGGGAAAGGCAACAGCCAAAACCCAGCACCGCAGCCCTTCTCTGGACAGGGCTGCAGGGCTGCTCTCAACAAGTCCTCCCCTTATGCTGCATACACCAACCAGGAGACATGGGTCTCCCCCAGCCTACCCAGAGCCTCCTTCCCCGTTCCTCCAACCAGCCTCACCATGGCTCAGGCCACCCTCGCCTTTTCTGGGATTTGACCCTCTGGAGTACTACCATGAACCAGTTTTACCATTGTCTCAATCGTCCAGACGATCTCGCTCCCCCAGACATCGGGGGTATACACCTCGAGAATGGTCCAGGTCTCCATCCCAGGAACCATGCTCGTGCTGCCACGGTCGTCCTTATCACGCCGGGCATAGACACCACAGGCATACACCCAGGGGCAGGTCCCCCTTGACCGCCCAGTACCCCCGTGGGCACTCACGGACGGGGACGGAAACACAGCTGTCTCAAGGGGAGCTGATTCTGGAACCCCGAGATTTTCCCTCGCAAGCCTCTAGTGAGAGGGTGTACCACTGGCAGCAGGACCCTGAGAGTTCAAGGGAGGTCTACCCTAGTGGTTCCTCCTTGTCCTCCCCCGACGAGGCTATGGCCCCCAGGGATGTTGCCCCCCCGGATGACCTCAAGCAGTTGCAGGAGCTGTTTGAAAGGGTGGCTTTCACGCAAGGCATCCAAACAGCAGAGGTGCAGGAGAAGCACCACAAGCTCCTCAAAAACCTGAGGCCTCCGGCCTCGTCCAAAATCGCTATCCCACTCGACGAAGCAATCATGGAGTCTGCTACCACCATATGGCAGACCCCGGCTTTCGCTCCATCTATAAACAAGAGGGCGGATAAGAAATACTTCGTCCCGGCGAAGGGCATGGAGTTTGTTTAGTCGCCCACAATCAAATTCTCTGGTGGTAGAATCGTCTCAGCAGCGATCGAAGACTTCCCAGTACAAAGCGGGGGGGAACGGACAGAGATACCAAGAAGCTAGAGCTATTTGGCAGAAAGGTATACTCCTCCTCCACTCTGCTGCTGAGTGGCTAATTATGCAGCACATCTAGCAAACCACAATTTCGACAATTACTCCAGGCTTACTTCTCTCATGGATTCGCTTCCAGAAGATAAGAAGCCGGTGCTGAAGGCCATCGTGCAAGAGGGCTATGCAGCCTCAAGGACAGGAGTCCAGATCGCCCTGGATGTAGCGGACACGGCGGCACGCTCAACGGTTACGGCAGTGGTCATGCGCAGGGAATCCTGGCTCCAGATATCGGGTATCCCGAGGGATCTGCAGGCAAAAATTGTCGATCTCCCTTTCGACACGCAGAAGTTTGTTTGCAGAGTCAACTGATTCGGTCCTCCATTCCAGTAAAGACTCAAGAGCTACACTCAGAACCCTGGGTATTTATACCCCTCCATACAGAAAGAAAAAGTATTACCCTCAACAACAGCGATACCCGTACCAGCCTCAGCGTGCTCAGTACCAATGGGGCTACGACCAAGGGCGGCATCAACAGCAACAACAGTATAGAACTCCCAGGCGACGTTCCCAACAAGGCCGTGCATCCTCGGGGCAGGCCCAAAGGCAACAAGTTTGACGGACAGATCGAGGGCTGCACTATTACTACCATTGCGCAATGTCATCCACAATTAATGTTCCATCATCGCCTCCGACCGTTCCACTCACAATGGCAAAAGATTGCCACAGACAAGTGGGTACTAGAGATAATAGCCACGGGTTACGTGATCCCCTTTCAGTCGCTCCCACCGCCAAGACCTCCGCCCAAGCCTCATCTCAGGGATGCCTCGAGGTGGACCGCCTGATGCTTATAGGGGCGGTCGAAAGAGTGCCGGAGCAACTTCAAGGGAAAGGGTTTTATTCACGATACTTCCTCACAGAGAAGAAAACAGGAGGCTGGAGGCCCATCTTAGATCTTCGAGGCCTCAACCGGTACTTGCGCAAACAACGCTTTCAGATGATCACAGTCGCCTCTTTTCTCACGGCACTGTACGATGGAGATTGGTTTGCAGCCCTCGACTTACAAGATGCGTATTTTCGTATAACGATCCACCCGGCTCACAGACGTTTTCTCTGGTTTATGGTCGGCAAAGAACATTTTCAATACAAGGTTCTGCCGTTCGGCCTCTCCTCGGCCCCCAGAGTCTTTACCAAGACCTTGGCAGTGGTGTCAGCCTACCCGCACAGACAGGGGGTATTTATATTCCCATATCTGGACGACTGCCTACTGAAAGGGGCCTCGAAAGAGGAGGTACTACGCATGATACGCGTAACAGCAAACACATTTTCTTTGCTGGGCCTGGTCATCAACCTTGCGAAATCAAAGATCGACCCCGCACAGGACATAAAGTTCATAGGGGCATCCATAAATTCTATCACAGCAAGAGTTTATCTACCCAACGCTCGCTTTCATGCTATCGGTTCCCTGGTACAAGTCATTACATACAGCCCCACGGTGCCGATTTTAACGTGCTTGCAGCTGCTTGGCCACATGGCAGCGGCAACGTTCGTGGTACAGAACGCCAGATTGCATACACGCAACCTACAACATTGGTTGGCGAGCGTTTACAAGCCGGCATCCCATACCGTCCGCAGGGTGGTGTCGCCCACGACAGAGGTGCACAGATCCCTGCAATGGTGGGTAAACCCCAAGAACATGCTAACAGGGGTACCCTTTCACCAACCACAAATCTCTATTTTTCTCACCACCGACGCCTCCCGCATAGGGTGGGGAGCACATATTGGCGAAAAGGTGACGCAAGGACTGTGGTCCCCTACGGAACAGTCACTGCATATAAATATTCTGGAGCTCAGAGTGGTGTTCAACGCCTGCAAACACTTTCAAGACCACATACAAGGCAAGGTAGTCGGGATCAATACAGACAATATCTCCACCATGTTTTATATAAACCGACAAGGCGGAGCTCGATCCCATGCCTTATGTGCGGAAGCAGTCCGGCTGTGGAACTGGTGCATCGCCAACAATATAACGTTGAAAGCCTCGTACTTACCAGGCGCTCACAACGTGAAGGCAGACCAGCTGAGCAGGCACTTCGCACTCACACGAGTGGCAGATCCGCTCAGATCTGCTACGACCGATTTTTTTTTCAGGCATGGGGGTTTCCCCAGATAGACCTGTTTGCCACTCAGCACAACAAGAAGTGCCCCCAATACTGCTCAAGGGCAGGACTGGGGCGGGAGTCCCTGGGGGACGCGTTCGTGATTTCATGGAAGGGCCCACTGCTTTTACACGTTCCCCCCCGCACGGTGCTCATCCACAAGGTCCTGCAGAAAGCCAGGAGGGAGAGAGCCCGCGTGATCCTAGTGGTCCCCACATGGGATCGACAGCAATGGTTCCCCTTCCTTCTCCGCATGTCAGAGTGTCCACCGCTTCCCCTTCCGGTAGCGCCGGACCTGCTCATGCAGGCCCAGGGGTCCATAGTGCATCCTTACCCCTGAGGCCTGCACCTACAAGCATGGTTAATCCATGGCTCGGCTTCCTAGAAAGTACATGTATGGAGGGAATGCAACAAGTCCTGGAAAGTAGCCGAAGGATCTCCACCAGGAAGACTTACAAACAGAAATGGACTCGATTCGCTGCATGGTGTTCCACTAAGCAGTTAGATCCCCTTGAAGTGCCTATACCTGTCATACTAGAATATTTACTGGACCTCAAGAGAAGCGGGCTCTCCCTCTCCTCGTTGAAGGTCCATCTCGCCGCTATGTCGGCTTTTTGGCATGAAGACGAAGGGCCCACGGTGTTTGCCCATCTGATTGTTACCAGGTTCCTGAAGGGGCTAGTAAACCTGTACCCCCCTTGGAAACTGCTTCCACCATCATGGAGCTTGGACCTGGTGCTCAGCGCGCTAACGGGACCACCCTTTGAACCCTTAGCCACGGTTTCCCTCCGTCTCCTTACCATAAAGACAACCTTCCTGCTTGCAATCACATCAGCTCGCAGGGTCAGTGAGCTCGCAGCAGTTATGGCAACGCCACCCTGCACGGTATTCTCAAAGGAGGCGGTAAACTTACGGCTGCACCCAGCCTTTGTTCTGAAAGTTTCTTCAGAGTTCCATCTTAACGAACCCATAGTTTTACCCTAGTTTTACCCAAAGCCTCATAGCTCCAACAAGGAGGCACGCCTGCACCTCCTGGACGTGAGGAGGGTGTTGGCCTTCTGCGTAGACAGAACTAAGTCCTTCCGGAAAACGGACAGACTCTTAGTCTCTCTCGCTCCCAGATCAAAAGGAGAGGGTCTCTCTTCACAGAGAATCTCGAAGCACATTGTGTCCTGCATAAAGATGTGCTACGAACTTTGAAAGAATCCTTTACTGGCCCCGCCTAGGGCTCATTCCACCCGGGCGGTGGCGGCATCAACAGCCTTTTTCAAGGGTATCGTGCTAAAAGACATTTGCAGAGCGGCGACCTGGTCATCCTATGACACCTTTGCCAAGCATTATGCCCTACACAGGGTATTCCAAGAGGATACCCGCCTCTCGACAGCGGTCCTTTTGGGGGCAAGCTGCATGTAACCAGATTACCCACCTCCTTTCTTGGGTTACTGCTGGGTAGTCACCTATCGTGGAGCACCCACGGGGACACTCGGAAGAAAGAGAAGTTACTCACCGTAGTAACGATGGTTCTTCGAGATGTGTCCCCGTGGGTGCTCCACCACCCGCCCATCCTCCCCGCTTCGGATCTCTGTTTGGTGTTTTTCAGGAGCATCCGAGGCGGTTGGTCAAGGAACTGGCGGGGACCAGATCGCGCTCCCGGCCACATGCTCAGGGGAGCGGTGCGCGCCGGCGCATGCACGGTCCAGCAGAAACTGCTGGAAAGATCTGATCTGCGGTGCTGGGGCGAGCCCGACACCTATCGTGGAGCACCCATGGGGACACATCTCGAAGAACCATCGTTACTACGGTGAGTAACTTATCTTTCCATTAAAATGTTGACTAACTGGTTTGTGGATCTGGAGTGTTTTGATGTTTGTTTTGTGCCCATTAAACCTTTGTCTAAGGGAGTTATGAGTCTGTCCAATATTTTGTATTTTGTGTGTGCCTGTATCTTTCTTGCATGTGAAGTTAAAAATATGAGTTGTAAACCTGTTAATTTAGGTCTTTGAGTGACAGCCATTGGTGGTAATTACAGAACTTAATGGCTCAGTGCTCAAGACGAGGATCTGCGAATAGTGTTGTTTTTTCTGTTTTTGCTGGAAGGGAGTGGGAGCTGTCCTAGAGAATGCCCCAGTGACCGAATGCTGTGGTCACCTCCATTGACGAGCTGCCTCCAGAACCATGCACACCAGTCCCATGTGTTTCCAGAGGTGATGCTTGAGGTCCCTGAGGAGTCTGCACGGTGCAAAGAGTTGATGCCTGCTGGCAACGAAGGCATGCATCCTGATAACAGCCATTTAGGACCAACAGCTGAGTGCTGCATGAAGGGGCTCTTCCTTTCCCTCAGATCTCGCCCATACTTTGGAACCTGTCATGACCATGTTTGAGAAACCCTTCACTGCACAGCTCAGTCCAAAGAAATTCCAAAAGAGCACAGAACCCAGATGGGGAGACTAAGCAATACAGCAGTGTCTCATTATTTTGGCAAAGAGCCACTGGTAGAAATGTCTAACGTCCCTGACCATCAGTCTTATTTTTGACACCAGCTGATGTTTCTATCTGGAGAATAGTACAATCTGTTTATGTACTTCTGAGTCGTATGGTTTTGAATTTTAAGTGGATAACATGACTCTACGTGGAGCTAACAATCAAAAACGTGAATGTTCAAACGTTTGTGAGTCTTGCATTGCTTATATGCTCCTGGCTACTTTTAGAGTATGTTTACTTGGGAATTGCCAGTGCTACTGGTACTGGAACACCTGAGATGTGTAAAAACAGACCTAAAACCAAAAAATTAAATTACAGTACAAAATCAGTTCTGCTTGAATGTAATCAAACTAAATGAGCAGGAATGTTAAAAGTGGGGGAGATTTCCAAAGACACAGATGGCTGTTAAGTGCTCAACTCCCTGAAAGTCTATTGTAGTTAAGTGGCTCGCTGCCATTTGTGCTTTTGAAAATTTCCCCTTGTTCTTGCAGTTTAGAACATGAGACAGTCAATGGAGGCATGTACAATTGTTCAAAAAAATTGAGTGCAAGGGGCAGATGGCAGAATAACTGAGTGCATATCTGTACAATTTCCTGTCTTTTTATGCTTCACCAGCTATCTAGGCTTATATAAGCATATGAAATGTAAAATCGAGGTAATGATGTGCACAGCGCAGAGATGCAGTGATGCAGCTGAGTGTTTCAGTTTTTATGTATTTGAAGCAGGTGAACAAACGCTGAAAGAATTTTAAAATAAGAAATTAAGCAGTGTGTATTCAGCTCTGTGCAGAAGACGTGTGCTTCTTTGTTCTTTCACGAAGGAAAGTTGTGGGAAAAACTATTTTGAGGGAAAAGGATTTCTTTTGTCTCTAAAGTGAGTATATAACTCCGGAATACTGAGTAGGCACTAGTGTGTTTTGTACGTCATCAGTCTGGAGTTGAACTGTGCTTAGTGTGAGCTAAAGGGGAACTCTTGTCAGTGGCTCTTACCAATCTAGCCACAAAGGAGAGCTTTAATATGCAGTAAGCTCTTGGTCTGGTGAGGGCTTCTGGCCTCCTGTGGATAACATCAGAAGGAAGCCTTTGGTGAATGGGCTGTTAAAAGTAATTGTGTGTGTGTGTAAGTAAGGAGGAAGCTCTGTTTAAATTAAAGGTTTTGAAATAGAGGGTTTTTTCCCTGTCTGTTCCACAGCTTTTCATTCTTTCCTGGAATATTTATAAACTTCCTTCTGAAATACACAGATTTTGTTTTGCAGTTGCAATGCATGTCAGAACACTTCTTGCTCATCACGATGCATTTTTGTTTGCAGCCAATTTTGATTTGTCCTTGACTTTGAAACTGTAATAAACCTAAAAGCGCTAGAAACTGTCTTGGTTAAAGATTGATACAAGTGAAGTTGGCTTGTAGACTTTGACAGTTTATCATAATACTATTAAGGTGCTAGTGTAGTCTGTTTCTAACTGAAATGTGGGTTTAACTCTCAGCATTTTAAACTCAGTGGGAAAGGATGCAGCTGATGTCTGTTTGCTATAGATATGAAATCTGTTGCTATTTTATGAAGTTGTAAAACTAACAGTACTAAAAAGCTCATCATTTGAAGTGCTGACTTACTTGTGGATTTCAGAGATTCCACTTAGCCTCTGCCATGGTGACTTCTCTCTTGTCCTTCTTTTGAAAATGTTTCTAAACAATGTCTTATCTGGTGGTCTTTTATCAATGCAATAAAGGCTTTATTGGCGCTATTGGTTTGAGAAGACATGTAACATGCTTTTGAGCTACTCCCTCCAACTTTATACCAGACTAAGCATATTGAATTGAGTTGAAAAATACATGTACTAGCTCACCTGCAAAGCCATGCATATTTTTCCCCACAGTAAATCCTCACTCTGTCCCCCTTGAACCTGCCCCATTCTTGTCCAGTCACTTGCAATTTTCCACCTAATTTTTCCACCCATTTGCAGAATAAATTTTGCTATGTGCATGGAGGAATGTGCAGATGTGTACCACTAACAGAAACAAATGCCACTGTTTGTAGGTGCTCTGCAAATCAGCTGGGTATCATTTGAATCTTTTCTGGACAGCTGCCCCAGCACATAGCTTAGAAGGAATGGCGGTCAGTTGCCACCAGTAAAGATCATAGTGCTTCTATACAAACTTGAATGCGTGTAACCTGTCAAAAGGAGCTATTTTCACATTTCTCATCCAGATCGACACTTCAGCTTCTTTAATTCTCAACAGTCTTCCTCCTGAGCTGCTGAGAAGAGGCAGATCAAGCAAGTTGCCATTCTGAGGCTGTTTTTGCCCCATTTTTACAACTTTCTCTGTGTGTTCTACTCTAGTAATTTGGTCAGTATGCTTGGAAAAGAGGTCGAGAAGGATGGGCAGTGATGCACCATTTTTTTGGTAACACCAGGCAGTCCACCATATCAAGATAACTTTGTTCTATTAACGAAGGGTTCTAGGCTCACTTAAATCACATTTGGCATCCAGTGATAGTTTGAAGAGGTGGAACGGTACGGCTTCAAAGCACATGTGCATCTTTCATCCAAGGACCTCTTTGCTCTGTGTAATGAACCTCACAACATTATGTATATAGGGTATTGCAGATACAGAGGAGGACTCATCCTGTGTGAGGTACGTGTGTGTGGCTTTTTTTCTGCATTTGTAAATAGGGAAGAGATTTATCTACACCTTACAATGGTGTAGTTGAAGCGGATAGTCTTTCGTGGCTTTTGGGTAGGATAAGATTGAGTTTCTAATATGTTATGTCTTTCCTGAGAGGAGATACGGTTTTTGGCCCGAGTCCTTTCATTTTTATATATGTATAATTACCCTGAGCACTCAGAGTGCATGTGTCAAAGACATTCAGGGCTTTAAAAAACTACTAGTCAGTGGTGAATGGGATGCTGTCTCAGGTAGGCTTGAGAACCAGGATAGTCAGCTTCCAAATGAATTTAAGTTTTCATCACTTAAAGTTTCACTTCTTCTGTAGATGTGCAGAGAACTTTCCTAACACATACGCGGTCTCCTTTGCAAACAGAGCTCTGGTGCTTCTGCAACTGCGCGTAGTTCTGTTGAGCCGTAGAACAATGAAGGTTATATTAACGTTTGCTAGTTTCCTCATCCGTTAGCAGAGATCTAGCTCCCGTTGTCTATTCTCCGCTCTCTCAACTGAGGAATGCAGAGAATCAGGGTGTGTGGTGGTTTTTTTTTTGTTTTGTTTGAGGGACCTTCTGGACTTGAATTCAGGGAACTGAGTACCAGGAAGAGAGGGGACACTATTCACCAGCCTGCATGCAAGGATTGTCTAGGTGTGAGGATTGTTCCTTACATGGATAATAGGTGTATTTTTGGATGTGACAGTCAACATGTCTAGTATGATTTTCATACAACTAGAAATTTACATGATCAGCCTACCACAGACGGATTCTCCTGTCCTGCATGAATACAGATTCCTATTACTGTGCACACTGCCAGCCAAGGAGATGAACACCAAGACTCACTGCTAGCAGAGTGACTCCTATGCCCAGAACTTTTTTATGTATGGTAAGTCAATTAGTTGGGCAGGTGATGGAACTTTTTGCATCTTGAAAAAGTAAAATGCCCCATGCCCTTTTGTGTCAAGCCCCTGGGCAATGTTACATGGTGAATGACCTCTTATGAAACTGGGCAAGGTCTATGCAATGCCTCTATTCTTCTGGGGGCAGTGGAAAGGAGAGGAAAACCAGAGCAGCAGGATGCTTGTTTACACCTTTCTGTGTGAAGGGGCTGTTGTTCTCAGCGCTGGTGATCGTAGCGTTGGGGCTCTGGATGTCTGAGTGAATGTCGGCTATTGCAAGGCCTGTCCTCCATCCAGGAACGTATCAATTTATAGCACGCATTTGGATGAAGTGGTTCCTTCTCTCAGGTGCCTCAAAGACAACAATTAGAATTGTATTTTGCCAGTTTAGTGCAAAATTCTAAGTTTTAACTACCATAAATGAGTAAAATATAGTCTTGCTTTCAAGGGGGTGACTCGGGAGGGGGAACCTGGAGTGCACCCCTGCCCCTGGTGTTCCAGGTATGGAGCCATGGGCTCTGCCTCCTTGCCTGGTTACCTGGGGCAGGGTATGGTGGCAGACAGCAACCATGTGACACAAGCAGCTGCCATCTTCGCTCCGCCGCACCCTTCCAGCCCGCTGAGTCTCGCTTGTCTGTGGGTGTCCGGGGGTGGAGGCTGCCACCCGCTGTTGTGGAAGAGTGGCGTGCAGTATGCTGGAAGGGTGCAGTGGAGCAGAGCAGGCTGCTGCCTTTGCTTCCCATGTGGTGAGTGCGGGAAGGGAGAAAGGGGGAAAGAGGCAAGGGGAGGCGACTCCCTGCTGCTGCTGCCACCTCCCCACCACTGCACACTGCCGCAGGTAATCCTCCTCCATTCTTTCAGTAGGATGGCTCGGGCAGCCATCCCACCTCATCGTATGGCCAGGAAGACTCTGTTGCTTTCCTCCAAGGAAGGCTTTATTTTGGCGGTATAAGAATGACCAAGTAATAGAGACCAGTCGTTCTGGTACAATGTTCTCAGCATGTTTGATAGGGAGTTTTTATATCAGTACGAATATTAAGTTCTTCTTTAGGGCAGGAACCTTACCCCCTTGTTGGAAGATCATGGAGTATAACTTTGAACTTCATTTTTTCCTTAAAACATAGCCAAGATGGAACATTTGCAGGAGGCATCATTGTACTTCTCATCCTTTATAGCTGGCCTCCCAAAAAGACTGCTGTCTCATCAGGCAGTTTTATTATGTGAAGCTGTGGCCTTGTGAGAGAACCAGTTGTTTGTATTTTTAGACATAGGCCTCACAGTTGTCATAATATTCATTCCCAATGTAAATGTAATAAATTTTTCTAATAAGTATCGTGGTCCTTACGGTCACTGAACATTTCTGGACAGCGTAGTTTTTGTTTTTATTAGTCTTTAAAGTGCTACATGACTGCTGGTTTGTTTTGCCCAAACAGAGTAGATATGTCTCTTGTGTTGACTTTTTTGACAGCTGTTTGTTTAAACAAATTCTGCCATTGATCATTCGTTCTTAGCCAGAGTCACTTTTGTTCTTTTGGAAGAAGAGCAGTATTTCCAGATATAAATTGTCTCTTTTTTTTTTTTTTTTTTTTTTTGAATGTCCATACTCTTTGACCCTGCTTCTCAATCTGGAGGCATATGGCTATGAAAATCCCATTGCAACTGATTTGCTGGACCTTAGCATTAAAAATGGGAAAACATATCTCTGCTTACTTAAGACTTCTTTTTTTTTTTTTTTTTGAAGTTATAAAATCCATAAATCTAGCCCGGAAAGAAATGTTCAAGCCAAAATAGAAAGGGATATTGACATCCAAGAAATAGTTTTTCAGCTGAAATTCCCTATGTTCTCTACTGGGCAAAATGATGATGCTTTTCTCTATTAAATTACACTTTAGCACAGAGGCTTTTCTACACTGCCCCTTTACTGTGCTGTAACTTTCTCACTCGGAGTGTGAAAAAACAGGTTCTTCTCTCCTCCTGCCCAGTGCAGCAAGTTACAGTGCTGTAAGGCATCATTGGCTCTTTACACTAGCCCAAAACTTTGAAATGGCCATGCAAATGGCCATTTTGAAGTTTACTAATGAAGCGCTGAAATACATATTCAGCGCCTCATTAGCATGCGGGCAGCTGCGGCACTTCGAAATTGATGTGGCTCGCCGCCATGCAGCTCATCCAGACAGGGCTCCTTTTCAAAAGGCCCCCAGCTACTTCGAAGTCCCCTTATTCCTATGAGCAGATGGGAATAAGGGGACTTCGAAGTAGCCGGGGTTCTTTCGAAAACGAGCCCCATCTGGATGAGCCGCAAGGCGGTGAGCCGCATCAATTTCAAAGTGCCGCGGCTGCCCACATGCTAATGAGGCGCTGAATATGTATTTCAGCGCTTCATTAGTAAACTTCAAAATGGCCATTTGTATGGCCATTTCAAAGTGCCGCAGCTGCCCGCATGCTAATGAGGCGCTGAATATGTATTTCATCGCTTCATTAGTAAACTTTGAAATGGCCATTTTCATGGCCATTTTGAAGTTTTTGGCTAGTGTAGACATGGCCATTGTGAACAGGCTCCCAACACTGTTAGCTACTCCCCTTGTTTAGTATCAGAGGGGTAGCCGTGTTAGTGTGGATCTGTAACAGCAACGAAGGGTCCTGTGGCACCTCATAGACTAACAGAAAAGTTTTGAGCGTGAGCTTTCGTGAGCACAGACTCACTGCACCAGATGCTGGTTAAATGTTTGGTCCCCTTGTTTAGTGAGTTTTTATAGAGTGCTGAGAGAGCTGTCTCCCAGGGCTGGTGCTGTGGCCATGCTTTAATGTTTTAAGTCAAACTAAGCCACAGTCTGCAACATAGAAAAGGAGAATTTGATTTTCCTGCCTGTAGAAGTAATCCCTGCTGCTCATGACTGGCAGGTCTGGTTTGCACCTAAGCTGCTAGCAAGATGAAGTACCCATCATAAGAGGTGGGTGACAGAGCTGTGGATCTTACCTGAAAGTTGCCTTTCAAATAGTAAGTGGGGATTTTCCTATTTACACAACAGGGTGAAATCAAAGATTCATTATGCAAATTGTGGACAGGAAATTGACTTTGACCAGCTCATAACTGCAAATCTGATTGGCATTTTATGCTGGGGAAGTCCTGCACTTATTCCCCTGTCAAACTGCAGAGTCCTGATGCAAGCTTAAAAGGCATTCATTCTCTTCAAAGAAATTAATTCAAGAATTTTAATGATGGAACGTGTTAAGCAAATTGTTACCGCTCCCCCTACACTATAAGGATAACATGGGGATCTTGAGCATGTTTCTTAAACTTTGAGACCACAGTACACCAAACAATATTCTTGTGAAACATCTATGAAAATTTTCTTCAAAAACCAAGAGCAACATATACTGCAAAAACAAAAGGAAGTAATTTAATCAGGTGTCATAGCAATGAAGAAATAATGTTGTATCTACTTTTAATAACAGAAAATATAGACCATCTGTGTGTGATGTCAAGAAAGTGTCTGATCACAGCACACCTGCAAGTTGTTCGTGGAACACCAGTGTTCTGTGGAACATAGTTCAAGAAACAGTGCGCTAGCAAAGCACTTAAACCCATGGTATCAAGCCACTTCTGAAGCCATCTAGCCACATTATTCTGCAAATATAGCTATTTTTCAAGCCAACTAGCCATGCACAACCAGCCAAATCACCACATATATCTAATGTGTTGGACGCCATGCACTTAAACCATGGTTAACTTTAAAACATATAGGCTATGTCTACACTAGCCCAAACCTTTGAAATGGCCGTGCAAATGGCCATTTTGAAGTTTACTAATGAAGTGCTGAAATACATGTTCAGTGCCTCATAAGAATGCCAGCAGCTGCGGCACTTTGAAATTGACGCGGCTCGTGGCCGCGCAGCTTGTCCAGATGGGGCTCCTTTTTGAAAGGACCCCAGTAACTTGGAAATCCCCTTATTCCTAACTGCAGATAGGAATAAGGGGATTTCGAAGTTGCCAGGGGCCTTTCGAAAAGGAGCCCTGTCTGGACGAGCTGCATCAATTTCGAAGTGCTGCGGCTGCTGGCATTCTAATGAGGTGTTGAATGTGTATTTCACTGCTTCAGTAGTGAACTTCGAAATGGCCCTTTGCATTGACGTTTTGGGCTAGTGTAGACACAGCCATAGAGTCAGATTGAGGGATAACTCACATGTTTTAGACTCACATTTTAATTTCTTGGGCTTGAGGGTTTGATTCTCTTTTTGAATTGATGTATCAACTCTGTAATAACTAATCTCTCCCCTGTGCATGTGTATGTATATAGATAATGTTTAGTGTTGATCACTGTATAATCATTTGCATTTATCATGCACCTTTTGATCACCTCCAATGCTTCTCACTGCCGAATAATCCACCTACTTACTATTTCAAATCTGTGTAGCAACAGCTACAATTTAGAGAGCAAAACAATCCCCCCCACAAACCTTCTCCCTCAAATCTTCTTTACAACTTATCCCAAATTTTCCCTACAAAAACAGGTTTGAGCTCCAGGACTCGAGTTTACACTAGAGATTGGTTTAAGGTTTGATTGCAATCCTGTACAGCTAATTATCCATTGGAATCATACTACTCTGGAAAATGGGAGAAGGTTGCAGACTGGGAAAGCAGCATTTGTTTCCAGAGATCAGTTTAGTTATATCATCCATGTTGAAACACAGGAGAGATGATTTGCAAAGTAAATTAAGTTCATAATTTTAATACTCTTAGTTAAAAGCAGAAGTAAAAGGCTCTGTAGTGTGACTTTTAATTGACAGCATAACTTAAGATGCAAGCCGAACAGCAGGTTTATTCCAAACATATTCAGAAAAACACTTGAGTAATTCTGAATCCTGGCTCCAGCCCAGTCAAGAAAGCCAATCCTCATTTCATTACAGAAGAAATGCATGGAAACTGATTAGATACTATATTCTTCTTGTATGGTGTACATCTGTATGCAAAACCTTCAGACATCTGTAGTTGCTGAACATCTTTACAAAACTTACCTACAGTTTCAAGTTAAAGGCTTTGCAGCTGCTAGCATTTTTCCTGTTCAATAGCAGCTGTTATATTGGCAAACCCATGTTTATCACAGGAGATGTTAACAGAGCGAGAATGAATCAGAAACAACTGTTTGTAATCCACGCTGTATAGATCAGTTACCATGAAAACAAGTCACTCAATTGTTTATAGCAGGCATGCACCTTGAACTGTTTCACACTATAAATAGCACTGACATTGTACAGTATGGTCTTCCAACACAAGTTAAAACTACATGCCTTGTATGAACGGATAAAGAGGAAAATATTAATAAGCGGTTCTGTGAGGATGCTTCCCATACTGTGCTGAAGGTAAATGGCATGAAAGGAGAGCCACGCATTTCAGTTACTTAAACACTCTGGGCTTGTCTACACTAGCTCCCTAGTTTGAAGGTAGCATGGTAAGTGAGGTGTCGGGAGATTATTAATGAAGTGCTGTGCTGCACATGCAGTACTTCATTAAGCTAGTTCTCCCCCACGGCAACTTGGAAGTGTTAAACTTAGTGTTTTGAGGAGTAAAGGGACTTTGAAGTTGGCTAGGAACTTTGAAGTACCGGTGGGTTAGCCGCGGATACATGTGAATCGGCACTTCTAAGTTTAACACTTCGAAGTTGCCACGGGGGAGAATTAGCTTAAGCACTTCATTAATAATCTCCCGACACCCTACTTACCATGCTTCCTTCAAACTAGGGAGGTACTGCAGACAAGCCCTCTGAGTACTGTTCCCAGACCTGAAGAGCTCTGTGTAGGTCAAAAATGTTTCACAAACAGAAGTTGGTCCAATAAAAGATACTTACATCACTCACTTTGTCTCTTTTGTGAGAACAGTGTTTTCCCTTGTACACTAATATACTGTTGACAGCCATGATATACTTGTGGAAAAGCATGACCACTGTCTCCTTCTCCACTCTGCTGTTCAGCAGTCCAAGCTCATGTGCAAAACTCCTGTAAAATTCCTTTCCAAAGTTTTATTGAGTCTAACCTTCTTCAATCAATGCATTTCTTAAAATGTGCAGTATCTGTGACTTTTTTTTTATGCCGTGGCTAACTCAAAACAACACTTCAGGATTCACTTTAAGCCATTAGATAATTAGTTAGTGTTCAGTGAATGTTTGCTATTAGTCTATTAAAATATTTTTTCTATTTACTTTGGCAGATACAAATGTGATAACATTAAGGCAGTATAGACAACTGTATATGTATGTGGTGTTATCAGTTTTTGAAATCACCTCTTTCTTCAAATAGTTAGACAAGTTTTTTTCTCAAATCTCTTACTCTAGTGAATCACTTTCTTTAGAATCCAACATAATGAAACGTAGCGTAATAAAATATACACATTGGAGACTGTCACAAGAACTCTGAAAAGGTGCCCTCCTGATTTTTCTTAATTCCGTATTAGGCGTTTCTTAATATTCTGAGAGACTGGAGGCATTTTTGGTGAGGGTTCCAGGTGTGGAGCAGAGTCAAAGAAGATATCAAATGAATCACCTACTTACCATCTTGAGACCTTTCTGAATGATTAAAGCTTTTCCACCATGACCAGAATGAAGGTTACAACTGTCCACCCCTTGCTCTCTTGTCTGTTCCCTGAAAACAGCCAGCCGACGCACCACCATTTAGCTCAAGCTGATCTTCGCATCACCAGCGAGAATGAAGTGTAATTAGAGACTTTGCTTTGCCAGTCTTGTGAGAAAGACGCCCGGATGTCGTGTAAAGGGCAGTAGTGCAAAACACTAGGACAAATATGTACCTAAAATAACTTGTCCCCATTTTCTAAAATCAGACAAGGATTTATAGTAGGGTAGTTTCAGTGCTGGGGCAAAGGATAGTTTGGGTTGCTGCTTAACCAGTCCTGTCAAAGTCCTTCAGCATTCACATGCTTGTTGGGCTTGTCTTGGTAAACCTGTACTTCATAAGTAGAGCCTTGCAAATCTGCACATATTCACTTTATATTGGCATTCCTGGATATCTGTGCTCAATTTTTGCAGATATGGATGCAGGTATGAATTTTATATCCATACAGGGTCCTATTGATGAGGGTTTGGAGAGTAGGTGTCCAAATGTTGAGGCTTTTTGAACAGAAACTTTGAGATTATCTGCCATCAAAGTGACACGTTGTGGCCATTGAACCTAAGAAACACTCGTTTACTAGGAGTTGGATTCCTTTTGTAAATGTATTTTGTGCACTGTTCTGTAGGGCCTCTTCTTGGAAATGTACCCTGATAACGAATCTTCTGCCTTTCAAAGAACTGTACTACAAAATCCACGTGCATGCTCAGATTCGTACTTTTGGTGTAGTGACCAAGGGCAAAACTCTCTTTAAATAGGAGGATGAAGTACTATTAAGTAGCAACATTTAGGGTAAGGTTTCATGTTGTTCAGAAAATGGGGGGGGCACAAGGTGGGGGTAGTGGTGGAAGAACATCAAGTAGCTGTGATTCTTTTCAGTGTCAGCATGTTCAGAAAGGTTGCAAAGCACCAAGAATCATACCCCTAATACAGGGATTCCCAGGCTATGAGTTGGGGCCCAAACATGAGTTGTCATTAGATTTTCTAAGGGTCGCTGGCTAGGCAGCTCCAAGCTGCATGGGACTCTTTAAGGAGCCATTTGTGGCTCCTGCTGCTACTGCTGCTCATTCCTTTGGTTCCCGGTCCCTGTCCTGCCATTCTGAAATGGAACTCAGTTTAATTGGTTTAATGGCCGGCAGGAGGGATCCAGCCATTAAACCAATTAAATTTATTCCCATTTCAGTGCAGCAGGGCAGGGAGCTGCCTGCTCTGCAGATGGAGGATGGGAGTAGGAGGTCTGTGGGGAGCTGTGCAAAGGAGATGGTGGCTTGGTGAAGAAGCAGCAGCAGTGTTTGGCACTAGTGTGAGGTAGATGGCGCAGGAGTGGGTTGGAGCTGAGAGGGGTTTAATTTGGGGGGGGGTGAAGGGGGTGCATTTTTCCCCAGAGAGAACCCCCACCTCCCAATTTTGAATTACCTTGGCTCACAAAGTCTTAATGAATTGCCAAATGGGTCCCTGTCTTGAAAAGTTTGGGAATCGCTGCTCTAATAGAAGTCCCTATTCTAAAGCATGCTGTAGAATACTGTGATGCCAGGATAATATGTTTATCATGGAAAAGCATTTGTGGAGAGCAAATGTCACGTTCCTACAGTAGTGCAGCCAAGTTACACAAACCAAAGCTCTCATCTGTTTTGGCCTTGAGAACTGTAGTTATTGCGAAAGGAGGTCTGAGAGAAATGTCAGAAAAATGCTAGTCACATGATCTTTTAAAAAGAGAGACATCAAAAATGTCTCTCCCACAAACTGGTATAAAAAAATCAAGCACTGAACAGTTTTGAAAGGATGCTGTAACCAAAGGACAACTGCTCTAGATCCTTTTTGCCCTTGTGAAAATGGAAATCCTGTTGCTGCCTTACTCTGGTTTGTGCTACTGTCACACTAACATTGCTGTTTTACATTACCCACATAGACTTTACTGCTACAAGTTGGAATCATTAGATAAAGAGATTCCTTAGGGGGCCTTCTCTCCCTCCTCCTAAGGAGCTAATTTGAATACCAAAGTGCTTTAAAATACATATCCAGTGCAGGGGGAGTGTCTGGAAAATTGATATTCTACAACAGAAATGAGCAGAGGTTTTAGGTTGGAGCTTCAGTTTTCATCCCAGCACTTAGCAGGGCCCCCAAAACTCTAATGTAATCCCAACCAATGGAAGTTTTGGTTATGTTCATATGGTGTGGGGGGGAGCCCTTTTGGCAGGTGTAAGAAAATAAATGTTCAATGTAAAAACATTATTAATCGCTCTATAGATGCAAATACACACACAAAAGCAATGACTGATTTCAGCATTTTTGAGATGAATGAGCCTGAGACCCAGAAGCCCATCATGCTGCTCCCACCTTATGAAATTTCATGCCCCTCTTCTACAACAAGGGTCAGGCAGACTTCGGGTTGATTTCAAGTTGCGCTTAACTTGCATTAATGAGTGTAAAGCACAACTCAAAATCCTGCTTCCCCAGCCCTGGCGTAACCCCCTGGCCTCAGTTCAACCCACCCCACCCGCACAGCTCTGGTTCAATCCCCTGAAGCCCAGCTCACCCCCACTGCCCATGTGGCTCTGGCTCAATGCCCCCTCCTCCCACATATGGCTCTGGCTCAACTTCCACCCCCATCCCCACAGCCCTAACCCACCACCAGGCTTTTAACCCACCCCAACTGCCCCCCATGCTCAGGACTTACCTTTCTAAAGGAGCTCCAGGTGCTCCTGCTGCTTCCTTGGCTGCAGCACGTGTGTCTGGACAGGGGCAAAACCGCTCCCCAGACTTGTGTGAAATTCGACTTATGCGAGGGTGCATGGGAACTCAACCCTTGTGTAAATTGAGGGACCACTGAAGTAATATATTTTTTGTTAATGTCTAATTCTTCCAGGGGAGATTTAGGGACACTTACAAATAGGCTGCTATTCATATGCTGTTCTTTTAAACACCTTCCATTAATGTAATCCTAATTAACTGAAAATAAGCCTGCTTCATTTTTTTGCAGTTCACTGAGCTGGGTAAAAGTTATTAGTTACAATTTTGTGTTTTTTGTTTATAGAGCTCCTGCAACAGTGTTTAGGTTGCAAATGCTGCAGGTCTGTTTCAATAATCATAACAGTTTGGATTTAAAGAAAGTCAAATGTTTCCATTCCACTGTTTTCATCTCAGGAAGTGGGCTTTACCCACAAAAGCTATAACCTAATAAATTTGTTAATGTCTAAGGTGCCACAGGACTGCTTGTTATTTCTAATACTGATAATTTAATTTGGTAAACTTCGAGCAATGTCAAGTGAGGTTTGGGCCCAAACTGCCTGGCAGTGCCTCTTCAAATGTTTTTGTTCTTGCTACTTACAGTTTCTAAATTGGAAAGTTATTTTACTTGTGACCTTATTTCAAGTTTCCTTTTGTGCTGAAGAACTTCAGTGGTAGTCTATCTTGATGCTGGAATATTATGTCATCTGAGGGGAAACCTTTAATGTAAAAAGTTCTGGGTAAAGAAAGGAAACTGAGATACAGAAAAAGGAATGGCAGAATGGCTTTGTTTTTTTTAAAAAAAAAAAAAAAAATTCAAAAATGAGTGTTCAAGATTATTTTTGTTTCTAATTTTAATGCTGCCAATAGTCACTAATATGATCAACGAAGTAAAAGGATACTGACTATGGAGATAACAACTAGGTTTCATTTAAACTGTTTTCCTGACCAAGCCAAAATCCTTATAATTTGGTTTTTAGACTGCCATGATACAGTTAAGAACTGTTTCACATAAATCCACAATTTGAGACGTGAGGAAATTTCCTATAGTGAGAATTTTTGACAGTTGTTTGTTCTTGGAAATCGTATTGTTGCATGATCGTCACATACTACCACTCTGTTTCCCGTCCTCACTTTAAGTTAAGAATATGTTGAGGCTTTCAGCTGTTGAAACATGCAAGCAGTTGCCTGTAGTGTCCTATCTGAAAATCCCTTCTTGTCATCACATGGCCGATAATAAATAAGTCATCTGTTGTTTGGAAGACACAGCTGAAGTTTCACCCTGCCAGGTTTTTGGGCAGCAGTGTAACTGTTAGGAGTGTGTGCCTCTTTCCCCTCCCCCATACTAGATGGGATGCTCCTTGACTTGTGTAAGCAAACCAGTAACTTAAAGCCACTCAAAATATAGCTAAAGGTTTTTTTTAAGTTGAAGCTAAACGAAATGTGGTGCTGCTTAGCTCAAAGAGCTAGGTTAGATTTTCTACATTTCTGGTTTATTGAGAAATCTTTTGTTTTTCTTTCACCAACAGAAGTTGATCCATTAAAAGTTATTGTCTCATCCACCTTGTGTGTTTGAATGTTCTATGGCCCACCTAGCTACCACACAAAAAGAAACTTTAGTTTCTAGGCCTATGTCTACAATAGACATAGAAGCTGACCACCGATATGGAATTTTAGCTATGCTAGTTGCGTAGCTATAAATCAACTTATTGGCGGTTGACTTTCATGTCTGTCTACATGGAAGAAGGTTGACGAGTGTTTCTTCCATCGACCTTCCTTATTTCTTGCCTCTTGTGAGGAGTTCTGGTGTCAACTTTGATCCCAAAATGAAACCGTTCAGGGTTGATCTTCCACATTAGTGTGGCTGTCTCCTAGAAGTGTTTTGTAAAGGACCTTGTTCTCCTGTTCGAGTTCCTTTGTAAGCCATAGCTGTCCTTCTGTCTTGCACTCATTTGTAGGTGCTCTCCTAGGTTGTTTCTACACATGGCACTTTCCTCCGAAAGCGGCATGCTAATGAACAGCCCGAAATATGCTAATGAGGCACATATGCAAATTCCCAGCGCCTCATTAGCCTAAGGTCACGTGATTTGGAGTCCAGAAGACGTTCTTCCAGACTCCAAAACAACGTGTAGAAGCGCAGCCACCAGGGGGTCTTCTGAAAGGAAGTCTTCCTTCCAGGCGACCCTTCTTCCCAAAAATTTTGGGGAAAAAGGGGCCTCCAGAAGGAGGACTTCCTTCCAGAAGACCACCTGGGGGCTGCACTTCTGCACATTGTTTTGGAGTCTGGAAGAACGTTTTCCGGACTCCGAATCACGTGAGCTTATGCTAATGAGGCACTGTGAATTTGCATATGTCTCATTAGCATATTTCAGGCTGTTCATTAGAATGCCACTTTCAGAGGAAAGTGGCGTGTGTAGAAACAGCCACAGTGTATGAATTGTTGAAAGGTGTTCTTTATGGACTTGCTGGATACCTCCAGTGGTTTGAAAAAGTGAATGTTCTTTGTACAGCCTTGTATTATTTAGTTCCTTGTCATTTGTCATCATTCAGTCTGTGTGTGTGTTGGGATTGGTGCCGCTTTGAATAGCGAGTTGAATTAGAAGAGCTCCAGAGATCTCTTCCAAACCTAATCATCTGTGATTCTCTGATATTTTTCTTTTTGGCCTCCTTTCCAGCACACAAGCTTGAAGGTTTTAAGGTGGCTAATCAAGAAATAGGGGAGATGCGACTGCTCCAATTATGTCATCAAAATTTTATTTTAATTGCTTTTGATGCCCCTCTAACATATCTCTCCTTTATTGTCTAAGAGCTGATGTGTATTGGGGACTTACATCAACATAATTGTCTCTCGGGAGTATAAAAGTGCACGCCCCCAGAGGCATAGTTGCGCTCTTTTTGTCTTCCTATGTAGATAGAAGAATCCTTCTGTCAGCCTAGCTAATGCCTCTTTCCATACATAGCCTACCTCCTCAAGGGGCAGCCCTCTCTGCTAGGTGTAGGTAATGTCTACCTTACAGTGCTACAGTGGTACAGTTTGGGGGTGTGAGAGAACCACATTCCTGAGCAATGTAGGTTTTTGGGGCAGAAAAGGCAAGGTGCACACTGCTTTGTTAAGTGGAGAGCTTTCTGCTCTCAGGATAAAGCTTTCTGCTGTCACTCACAAGAGTGATCTTACAGTGGAGCTGTGCTGCTCTAAGCTCACTCATATAGACATTGTGCTAGTGAAGGTCTATCCTAATAGCTGAGTAATACCACCTCATCCTGCTGCTCTAAGGGTTTAGTTTTGAAACCTCTTGCCTGATTGAGATGTCGCTCCCTTCTAGTGGCACAGGTATCTTGAAACTAGTTATATGTTGAGGCAGTTTCGATGACATAAAAGGAGGGTTTGAATCACGCTCTTTTAAAATATCAGAGAGGTAGCTGTCTTAGTCTGTATCTTCGAGAACAACAAGAAGTCCTATGGCACCTTACAGACTAACAGACCGCATCTGACGAAGCAGGTCTGTGCCCACGAAAGCTTATGCTCCAAAAGATCTATTTAGTTTGTAAGGTGCCACAGGATTTCTTTTTGTTCTCTTTAAAATATAATGGCTTAAAAATAAACCTATCAATACCAAAGTAAATGAAGTATTCACATAAGAATTTACTCCATGGTTTTAAAAAAACAAGGCAGAGGTGTCATAGATGAAGATGCTGCAAAACGTATTTTGTCAGAATGTTTTAGCAAGCATCTGATTGCTATTATATATATAAAATAAAAATAAGGATTTGAACTGTTGTGATTGTGCGTTGTCTTGATAGGCTTTTCATTTTACGTTCCTAATTTGAAATTATTTATTAGCTGAGCAACTTTGATATGCTGCCTCCTTATAGTGCAAGTTTTCATTATACCCTTGACAGCAGTTTGTAATGTTAAAAAGTGACAGTATGAAAACACTGTAGCTTAGTTAATATGTGAGACTTTCCATAATGTCTCTATCCTTTCGAAAAGAGATTGTCCTAGAAATGGTTTTTGCTTTTGGAACGGCAGACCAGTGGTGTCCTGAGGAATTTTTTTATCTTTTAATTAATTCTGATTCCAAAGTTACCACAAAATTTTGGAGAGAGAACTTTTCCTAAACAGTTGGTAGGGCCAATCTATGTAAATTGGAGCTCTATTAATTATTAATCGGTGGCTAGGCAATGGGATTTTTCTAGCTTGACTTGTTAGAAAGTGGAGTTGGTTACTGTTTTACCAAAGGTATTGAGGCCCAAGGATCAATACAGAGTTTTGATTAGAACTATAGTTTTTTTTTCAGACAAACATAAAAAGTTTCTGCTAGTTGCCAGCACTCTCCTGCAGTTAGTCCCTTGTTGGAATCTGTCTGCCTAATGAAAACCAGACACTGAGGGGGATTGGAATTCCCTCTTCTCCTAGTGGAGTTTAGTGCAATACTACATCTACCTCCCTGGTATAAAATATCCAACAGCGAAACAAATAGAATGCTGCTTATTAACCTTCAGTGTTATTGTCGTAGCTCAGAACCTGTGTTCCGAAAGGGAATTCAGAGGGACAGTGTTGCCTCTAAGGTCACATTTCTCTGAACTGTTTTTGCCTACTGTTACCAGTTATGGCTAAGAATGGATTGTTAAAATGGAGCAAGATTAGAACAAAATCAGTATTTTCATTTAATGATGTTTGTTATGCAGCTCTTCACGTATAGTCTGTTTCACTTCTAGCCTCTCACCTAGCATAATGGCTTCACTCTCGTGCTGCTTTGGGTGGAGTTCATATGCAGGCTTTCCCTGTAACGTGGCAAGAGAGTTGTTAATAGTAAGCAGTGATTGCATCCTGGGAGGATGTCTCTTGCTTTCCAGAGTGCTGTAAAGCGGGGTGGGGGTGGGGGAGGACCTGGGCTGTAGTCAGGAGGTTGTCCTTTCCCATACTTCCTAGGTGCTTGAAGGGGAGAAATCTACCTCCCTTCCCACTTCCTGTGCCATAGGGGAGGAGAGGCCAGTTTGAACCACCTCCCTTCTATTCTGAGTCTCCCAAAGTAGTTGGAGTGAGGGTTATGGAGGAGTTTAGTGACATGCAAGAGGAGTGTTAGGTTTAATTTTTTCCTTGCTGGACCCTTTTGTGGAGCAATGATAAAGGAGCAGTAAGGAGGGACTGGAAGAATATCTCCTCCTTGGCTTTGGCTAGGAGTGGAGAAGAGCCAATCTTCTAAGCATGTCAAAAGCTGGGCAGGAGCAGCTGCAGTTTGCAGCTTAATGGTTGGTTCCAGTTTTTTTCCCCTTGAGTTGCACCCAATGCATGGGGCTCATTGTTCTAAGGCACAGATGTGCCCAATCGTGCTCTTGGGCCCCTGAAGTTTGTAGGAGGGTGCTGTGGAGAAGTCAAGAAAAATTAAAGGTCTTTTTTGTTAAATGGAGCCAAGGTTGTCAGGGATGGGTTTAAAAGGGTGGGTTCAGAAATGGTAGCTGTGTCAGCCATCAGACATGTTGTTAGACTTTTTGATAAAGTTTATAGACTTTACATGGGTAGTAACACTTAACACCTTTAAACACACCAGTCTGACCTGTCAAGTGGTAGAGAAATGCTTGCACCAAAATTTTATTGTACATGTTTATTTTAACAAACCTTGTGATGTTGTGGTTCAGTCTGACCTGTTGGTAAGAGAATCAGAACTCACTTATTACAGAAAATGCAAGGCACATCCTGAAGAGATTTATCTGAACACACACCTACAGAACAGCTACCTTTTCTGGTACATACTGAGTGTTGGAATGAATCAGCAAGTTTGGTCATATGCTGTTGTATGCGTTAGTTGGGCACTACAGGTGGCACTTCCCCGATTTGGCATCCTTGGGACCTGAGTGGTCCCAGGTCAGGGGAGGTGCAGACTGTACTGTATATATCCAGTATACTTCCAGCTTCCAGCCCTCAGCTGGTCCAGTCCCTGCCATGGCTGCAGCTCTTGTTGTCTGGCTGTTACTCCCTTGCTGCGGTGGCCTGGCTCCAGCTGCAGCTCCCCGGAGGCTTCCCTGATGACATAGCCTGGTCCCTGCTGGCTTCCTGGCCCCCGCCTGCCGTGGGCCACCCCTACTGCAGCTGTAGGACTCATAGCTGGTGCCTTCTTCTGGCCACCAGTGCACTCTGATCCGGACAATGGATATTGCAGGTAGCACCAGAGAATGTTGCCAAACCAGAGAGTACCAGATTTCAGAGGTTGATCCTGTATGAATCATTTGCTCAGCTCTTGACTTGTGTCAGTCAGACCACATGAAAGAGGCTTTGATCATGACTTGGAATGCAGAACACTGTGCTAATGAAAGTTTTAAACAGATTCTCTTGTTACCGGTTTTGACTTTGACTGGTACACTAGAGGAACTGTGTGTAGTTAAATTTATGATGATTTTTAGATTCTTGTGTGTTAGATGACATAATTTGTTACTGATCAATGTGGACTTTCATTTTGCAGAGGAATTAATTGCCTTTAGAGTAATCTTGTTGGAGAAAAGAGTATCAGGAAGGTGGCCATTTCAGTTATTTACTGATTAGCTCCTATGTGCGTAAAAGTTTATGTGCTAGTTCAACATTGAGAGCCAAGCAATCAGAATTGACTGTCAAGTTAATGTGGTAGTCCTTACAACCAGTGTTTTCTGGACCCTGAATGATTTAAAGCAGCTTCACCCTAGCTAAGAGGGAGCTTCATGGTATTGCACTCACACAGCTTTATTCAGACACTTCCTTCGTAAAAGGCGTTGCCTGCTTTTCTCCCACTGTTTTTGTTTTTGGCTGTCCATTATCTGGAATTTGGTAGGACTAGGTTTTGTTTTTTCTTACAAGAAAACTCAAACTAGACATTGGACCTTTTCTCAGAAATATGGGGGAAAATGCTACATTTTCCCTTTGAGTGTGCAGATTTAATTATCAGTAGGACAGGCGGCATACTCTGCAGTATAACAATTATCAGCACCACATGTAAGAGCCAGTGACTTTTCTCTTCCCTTTACCCCTAGTATGATGGTCACTGCCTGTTGGTATGAAACCTTTTTCCAACCCTTCTTCCAGCCCCGGTCTCTGAATTTCCATGGCCTCTCCTCTCACTTTTATTAGGTTACATTGCCTAACACACTTCAAATGCACTGTTTACAGCTCTGGCTTGTTAGTTTCTTCCACATCTGATTGTGGCCTGATGTCCCTTTCCAGTCTGGCTTCCGCCCTCTCACCAGTGTCTTTATCTGACCTTTTGCTTGGGTGTTGCAGGTCCTTTCAGACCCTGTTGTCCTCCTTCACCCCATCCCACAAAAAGAAGTGAAGATTAGGGTTTGCCACCTGTCTAATCACAGAAACCCAAATATCATTGCCCCCCGCCCCACTTCCTTGAAGCTTTGCCCTTTCTCTGAGGCTCCCGCATCCTCTCTCTATTGCTGTCCCTGACCTTAACTCTGTTTCACCAGGATGGGGCTGGGTGTGTATGGGGGGGAGGGCACTAGGCTTTGGCCAGGGGGTTCTGTAGAGCTATAGGGGGATTAGGATGCAGAAAGGAGTTAGGGTGCAGTAGGGGGCTCAGGGCTGGGGAAAGTGGGATGGGCTCTACCTTGAGCAGGTCAGAGTGCAGTGGGGCTCAGGCAGGCCCCCTGTCTGCCCTGTCCCAGCACCACTCTTGGAAACAGCATACATGTCCCTGGGAGGGTACCACCTGGCAAGTCTGGCTGCAGCTGGGGAGGCAAAGAGAGAGAAGGGAGTCAGATGGTGTCAGGTCAGACTGTAAAGCAGAGATCTCTTCTGAATGCCATGGGGTGGGTCTGGAAAGCTGGTGCTTTATGGAGTCAGTCTGAGAAGTATTACTAGTTTACTAGAACTTTTTTCTGTTATACATGTATTTTTTTGCAGCATCCATGTCTCTAATTTCTTTAACCAGTGAAAAGAGCTTGCTGACTACAGTACTTTGCCCATAGGTTTGGGGAGCTGGTCTTATAGACCCTCTTCAGTTGACTGTTCAGACCAGCTGCTGATTGATCTTCAGAAGTGTAGATTTGGGAAGACAGGGTAATCTAGTTGCTGCTATGCAACCTAGCTTTTATATGCTAACAGTTTTGGGTCTACTTTCCGTAATATGGCTAGATATTGGCATTCGTGCCCTGTGCGCTGTCATGAAGGATCCTCCTATATTAAGAAGCTTAATAGGGTTTTAAAGGCCTAGATCATGGGTGTCCAACCTTTTGGCTTGCCTGGGCCACATTGAGTGAAGAGGAATTGTCTTGGGCCACATATAAAATATATAATATAGTTAATGTATATAAATAACATAATAATGTTAAAAGCTTACGATCTTGTGGGGCCGCATTACTAGCTGGCCGGGGCCGTATGCGGGCCGCGGGTTGGACATGCCTGGCCTGGATACTAAACTACTACTATGTGTAAACTGTGTTTAGATACCATTTGAACGTTGACCGAAGAAAAATTTCAAGTATAGCAAACAATTACAGTTTAGACTAATGAGCATGTAGCCCTTCTGTTTTTACTGAAGATTTTAAAGGAAATGAGTATGACCTTTAGTTTAGAAAAAGCAGTATACTGCTTGCTTGTGTTTTTCATTCTTGTTTGTGAGTACTGTGTGTACATAACACTTTGCATTTCCTTTTAAGAGAGAGGTTGTGCTATTCACTATATTTTTACATAGGTTTTAGTTTGAGCAACTGTTTCCTGAGGGAAAATATGGTTTTACTGTGAAAAGTGATTGGTGGAGGAAAAAGTGACATTATGGGGTTTCAGAATTTATCAAAATGTGCTTATTGTGCAAGTGTTGAGACAAATTGCCAGTGCTGCAGACTCAGCCTTGGGATGTGAGTCAGACTGAGAATTTTCCCTCTTGCGCATGATCATTAGGAGTAAAGGTTCTGCAGGCCAAATCAGGTCCTCAGTGATATCTCTGTGATCTCATTAGTGCCAGTGGGTTTGTGGAGGTGTAACTGCTTTGAAACTTTGTAAACAATTTGTTTGAGTCAGAAGAAGGCGTAGAGTCCTTCTCATGCCCTATTAGCTATGTAGGCTGTGCTGTAAAAACACCCATTCATCTCTAAAATCAGTTGATATGACTGCATATGAGAGAGGAGCAAATCACTTAAGTAAGAAGGTGGCATTTTTACCTAATGACTTTGCAGAGCACGATTGCACTTAGAGCTGTGCAGGGAAAAACACACATACACAAATGAAAGGGGTGGGCTGTTACATTTAATATAGTGTTTGTGCCCTGCTCAGCCCCCTTTCTCATTTCTTGGGTACTTTTGAAATTCCTTTGTGAGTTAACTCTTCAGGGAAGAATCCTACCTTTGTGTGCCACCCCCCCAGCAAAAAGCATCAGGGTGAAACTGGCTAGGATCATGTCTATTTCATTCAGTAATTGTTGGGTAACCGGCAAAGTCAAAACTTTGTTGGGAAGGTAACCAAAAATAAAGTTAGAGGGAAAAAGGCAGAAGACAAGCTTGAAAGGAAGAGCTAGGGTTTAAATTTCAGCTAAACACAAATAATGCATAGGGATTTCATAGAATCATAGGGCTGGAAGAGACCTTAAGAGGTGGAGTCCAGCCCCCAGAAAGATGCACATCTTCACCTGGATGGGACATGAACCCATAATCTCTGGCTTTGGAAGCCAATGCCTTGTCCATTAGGCCACTATTTAATTGGTTAACCAGTAACCCATTCCAGTACTTCACCATCTTCCTTGTGAAATATCACAGAATCATAGAATACTAGGACTGGAAGGGACCTTGAGAGGCCATCAAGTCCAGCCCCCGGCCCCAATGGCAGGACCAAGTACTGTCTAAACCATCCCTGATAGACATCTATCTAACCTGTTCTTAAATATCTCCAGCCATGGAGATTCCACAACCTCCCTTGGCAAATTTATTCCACTGTTTGACTACCCTGACAGTTACGAACTTTTTCGTAGTGCCCAATCTAAACCTCCCTTGCTGCAGTTTAAGTCCATAGACTCTTGCTCTATCCTCAGAGGCCAAAAAGAACAAGTTTTCTCCCTCCTCCTTTTGACACCCTTTTAGATACCTGAAAACCGCTATCATGTCGCCCCTCAATCTTCTCTTTTCCAAACTGAACAAGCCCAATTCTTTCAGCCTTTCTTCATAGGTCACATTCTCTAGACCTTTAATCATTCTTGTTGCTCTTTTCTGGACCCTCTCTAGTTTCTCCACATCTTTTTTGAGCTGCGGTGCCCAGAACTGGACACAATATTCCAGCTGAGGCCTAACCAACACAGAGTAGAGCGGAAGAATGACTTCCTGTGTCTTGTTCACAACACACCTGTTAATGCATCTCAGAATGTTTGCTTTTTTTGCAACAGCATCACACTGTTGACTCATATTTAGCTTGTGGTCCACTATAACTCTTAGATCTTTCTGCTGTAGTCATTCCTAGGCGGTCTCTCGCCATTCTGTATGTGTGAAACTGATTGTTCCTTCCCAAGTGGAGCACTTTGCATTTGTCCTTATTAAACTTCATCCTGTTTACCTCAGACCATTTCTCCAATTTATCCAGATCATTTTGAATTATGATCCTATCCTCCAAAGCAGTTGCAACCCCTCCCAGCTTGGTATCATCTGCAAACATAATGAGCATACTTTCTATGCCAATATCTAAATTGTTGATGAAGATATTGAACAGAACCGGTCCTAAAACAGACCCCTGCGGAACCCCACTTGTTATACTTTTCCAGCAGGATGGAGAACCATTAAGAACTACTTTGAGTATGGTTATCCAGCCAGTTATGCGCCCACCTTATAGCAGCCTCATCTAAGTTGTATTTGCCTATTTTTGTAAGAATATCATGCAAGACCATATCAAATGCTTTACTAAAGTCTAGGTATACCACATCTACTGCTTCTCCCCTATCCACAAGGCTCGTTATCCTAGCAAAGAAAGCTATCAGATTGGTTTGACATGATTTGTTCTTTACAAATCCATGCTGGCTGTTCCCTATCAGCTTACCACCTTCCGAGTGCTTGTAGATGATTTCTTTAATTACCTGCTCCATTATCTTTCCTGGTACAGAAGTTAAGCTGACTGGCCTGTAGTTTCCTGGGTTTTTCTTGTTCCCCTTTTTATAGATGGGCACTATATTTGCTCTTTTCCAGTCTCCTGGAATCTCTCCCGTCTCCCATGATTTTCCAAAGGTGATAGGTAAAGGCTCAGATGCCTCCTCTATCAGCTCCTTGAGTATTCTAGGATGCATTTCATCAGGCCCTGGTGACTTGCAGACATCTAATTTTTCTAAGTGATTTTTAACTTGCTCTTTTTTTTATTTTGACTTCTAACCCTACCCGTTTCCCACTAGCATTCACTATGTTGGGCATTGAGTATCCTGCCACGTATTCCTAACTATACTGAAGTGGTACTATTTCTTTAATTCCCTGGACCTGGTGATTTTTAGAAGCTTGCTTATATTCCTTTCCTGTTGTTTTCCTGTAGTTGAAATGGTCCATGTGGCATTAAAAACCCCAGTTAGTTGTGGATGCATTTCATGCTAGTTAGCGAGCAGGTCTTGCACTAAGAAATTGTACATTGTATAAGGCTATGAGAAAGATGTCTTATGTTGAAGATGAACTGTGATTTTTGCCAAATCAGAGTACTAAAATACAGCTGCTGTGTTCCTGTGCATTTCCACTCAAAGTGCTCCTCTTTGAATGTCATTGCAACTGTGCTGGCGATTCAGTTGTGCAAAAGCGCTGTTGGCATATTAACTCTGCTGCAAAGACAAACCTTAACTTCAATTAACTCCCAGTGTTGCCCTGAATTCAAGTCTTGCCTGCATTTTTTTTAACTCGGATTAGCTGGCCTGTCAGGAACTACAGGTTACAACTGCAAACACAAATTCTTCTTTATAATTTATGTGCAGCTCCTCACCCCAGTCTAGACTATCTCAAACTGTCTGCAGTGAAGGCCGACTCTCAGCTGGTTTATCTGTAGCCAGCCTGTTGCTGCTTCTAAGAAACAGACATAAGTAATTTTTTGAACATGTAGTCTCTGAAGTCCTCTTTCTTTAATAGTCTTTTGTATATTCAACCTATTTTAAGGAAATGGTGATGGTTGTATTTATTTCTAAACTTCCACATTGTGGTGGTGGTTTCCAGCAGTGTCCAGTTAAGATTTTTACATTTTCGTTTATTTGCTATATGCTGAGGGAGTCCTGTAGGATATGCTGCCATGAAGCAATGACAGATTTACTGCTCCTCCTTTATAGCAGATGGTTGCCAGGCTGCATACATTGCTAACAGAAACTCATCTCATACTAAGCTAAACTTGCAGCAAATCAAGAAGGGAATACTTCCAATATCCAAAACAGTCTGCCTTTAGATTGAGTGAAATCTTTATTTCACCTCTATTTAAAAACTGAAAGATAGCTAAAAGCTGGTAGGCATATCAAAGGAGAAGGGGACACATCTAGGAATATTCAGCTGGTGAGAGTAAGTGTCTGCATACACAAGACACTCAGAAAATGTATTGAAACGCACCATTTAGTATTCGAATGCATTGTGTGTCATTGTTCTGCTGAGACCTATCCAGTGTACTCCCTTTTTGTTCCAGTTGTAGATTCCCCTACTTCAGGTTTCACATAATGTTTTAGTTTAACGTGCCTCTATTCCAAAAGAAACAGTACAGTAAACCCTCGATTTAACGGGCTAATGATGGGGAGGGGTGTCCATTAATGCCAAAAGTCCATTAAATCCAAATCTGCAGGACTGGAGGCACCTTGCAAGGTGCCCTAGGGAGAACTCCATCCAAGACCTGGGAGGAACACAATGGACTCAGGAGAGAGCTTGGCAGTAGGCTCTTTGCACTCTGTGCTGCCACGGCGGCTCCTCCAGCTGCAGTGGCTCTGGTGAGTTGCCAGCGTTTATTTGGAGGGATGGGGGGCGATGGCGGACAGTGTCTGTTATTTACGAAGTCTGTTATATCTGGGTCCATTAAATTGAGGGTTTACTGTATTATGTGCATTTTTTTGTGTAAGTTCATAGTAGTATTTTCTGACAACTAGTCTGATGGGACGAAGGTATAAATGTGTTTTTCTTTGTAAAGTTGATCATTGCTTAATTGCAGATTTACTCTTAAAAATGGAGAAACAGTAAATAACATCCATACTCAACTGAGGCACAGTTTCTAGTTGTACTGTGTACCTCACAGTTAGATTAAATGTGTATGGTACGTAAGAAACTAACACCCTTGTCCGATAATTGATCCATTAAATATTTGGGGTAGAGTCACCAGTTTGTGTGCAGTATTCATGGAAGTGTTATGCGATAGCTTTTAAGAATGAGAGATGTATTGAAATAGTGTAAGAGAAAATTGAATATTACACACAATATAGTATATATCACAAAACAACAGAGCTGCATATATGATCACCAATTTAAATTATTGTACAAGCATTTGTAATGGTGAGCAAGCAATATGCAGCAATATGACTTTCAAAGGGTGGGTGTGAATCAAGTATTACATTTGTTGTTGGATGTTTGAAACTATTACACTGTCAGGATGGGGTTTTTCCTGCCTGCAAGAATTCTTGATATTAATTTCTTGGATTTGCGTATGTCAAGGTGGCAACTTAACTATTTTTGCATTTAAAATATGTAACTGCTTACAGAAGCTGCTATAAAGATAGCCCTGGAAGAGGAAATTGCTCTCAATGGAGAGTATCAGTACAATTTTTTTCTGCACTAATTTGATCTTCCTCTACTTTTTTTCTGAAGGATCATCAATAGAGTTTGAATATAGAAGTTTGGTCCCCAGATTTTTTTTTTGCAAGTATTGCACTTTTAATTGTGATGGCTTTTGGTGGCATGCCCTTTTCTGCTAGAAAATAGGGGCTCTTCTACAGAGGGACACTATGGAATGGTGAGATAATTAAGTGCAGGCATAAAGTTAAAAACACATTCGTTAAATCTCATTAAACCCCTACCTGGAGTCTCTAATTAAGAAGGAAAGAGGCCTTAGCTTGTTTTATCTTAATCCATGATTAAGAGAAATGAGACAGTGAGTTCCTTGTGTAAAGTTCACAGCAGTCAGATGGTAATGTATTTTGATCACTACCATCCAATGTGTGACTCAAATCAGTGTCTTAAAATAGAAGAGCTTTTGTAGACTTTGCTGTTTAATTGTAAACTTTCACCTGGCAGTAGACACTGATACCAGAGTTCTTCCAACTCCCGCTCATGTTTGTATTATGTATTCAGAGCTACTTGTGAGTTTTTTGTTTATGAATATTTGACTTGTTCCTAGAAATGAAATCTTATGCAGTGTTACTACATAATGAGGCTTAACTTGTGTTTAAAATTTAAAACATTTTTTATCCTAAAATCTTTTTCTAAAATGTCTTTTTTGTTACCTTGTGTATGTACATAAACACTGTACTTCTGCTCATTCTTACGAACTGTCTCCCTACAAAATCCCAAATCATCCTTCCTTGTTTATCTTTTTCAAGAGTTGTTTCTCCAACATGCACACAAACAAGTAAACCAAAGCTAACCATTCAAATGGCTTAATTCCATTTACAAAACTGTTTACGTCTACTCATCAATCTTAAATGTCTATTTAGCTATTTAATAGCATGGCCATCTATTTTAGTTTGTATATGTGGACTCTTTACTTTTCTAAATTTAACAGACACCCACACATGATCACCTTTACAATTCAGGCTTTTAATTCCTTCAGGTTTTCTTTGGAGGGCTCTTTTTTGGATACATTGTCCATTTTGATCATTTAGTTTTTAGGGGGCACCATGCACACTGGTTCTGTGCATATAATTTTATTTTTAGTGTCTCTAGTTATAGATTCTTAATCCTGAAACCATGAATGTTACAACCCCTTAAGCCCTGAAAAACTTCTTACTACTTATTAAACTGCTTATTGGCTTCTTAATAAAGCCCTTTGAGATATATGGACAAAAAGCACATACAAGATCCTAAGTCATGCTGTCTCCTTTAAACAGCTGTGTATGCTGCTTCTGCAGAATTTACTGGCATTTTGAGACCCCAAACAGGTCACATGGTTATACGTGTGACCTCTAGTAGCTTTATCTACTTTGGTCCTCCATTTGACATATTTAATGCCTAAAACTTTGGCAATATTTGTATAACTAGAACATGAGTTTTATATCATAGAGGTAGCTGTGTTAGTCTGTAGCTTTGAGAACAACAAGAAGTCTTGTGGCACCTTATAGACTAACAGATGTTTTGTTGCATAAGCTTTCGTGGGCAAAGACCTGCTTCATCAGATGCATGAGTGGGCGGGGTGTGGTTTCAGTGGGGTCCCAGTAAGAGGGAGGGCCAGAGCTGACAAGGTCTATTCAGCAAGGTGGAAATGGCCCAGTATCAACAGTACTTATCAAAAGAGGAAAAAACAAGTCAGATCAGATAGGGGGATGTGAGCCTTTGTCAGAGTTTTGTAGTGATTATTGAGGAAACCTTGGACTTGGACTTTTATTTCCGCTTCAGCCAAGATGTAAAATGATGCTAGTCATCTCAGGTTTTTATAGCCCAAGGCCAGGAAAGGACCCTTGTGACCATCTAGTCTTACCTCTTGGATAACACAGGCCATAGAACTTCCCCAAAATAATTCTTAGCACAGATATTTTGAAAAATATCCAGTCTTGATTTTAAAAATGGTCAGTGGTGGTGAATCCATCATAACCCTTGGCTTTGACATTTTATGACAGTTATAGGTGCTGAATAAGGACCTCAGTAGAACAAACTTTAAATAATCAGACTGCCAGACTATTCTCTTGTTGCTCAACTGGGGAAAAAATTGCTCTGTTCCTTTTATTTTGAGTTTTAATTCCCATCAGGGATGACCATGGGTGCTTTTACCATTATCTGTGTTGCATATTTCTTGGGTGTCTGTCATTTGGAGGAGGTGTAAAAACTGTATGGACCTCACTGTCATTCTCAACTGTCAAGTTTTCTACCCAAATTTAGTTATTCAAAATCGAAAGAGATCATAATATCTAGATGGCATTTAAACCTCTTAGGAGCGCTACCAAATTCATGGTCCTTTTTAGTTAATTTCCTGGTCATAGGATTTTAAAAATCGGAAATTTTCAGTTTTGGGTAGTAAATATGGTTGTTTGGGGTGTGCTGGGGTGGGGGGTTCTCAAGCCTGTTGTAAGGGGGGGTTGCGCTATTACAATAAATGATACATTTCATCCATGGTACAAGGTGGAATAGTGTATTGCAGAGAATAAAGTACCTGAGGCGTGAAGTGGCAGAAGGTTTTCTGTATGAAGTACTTCTTGTCATGGAAATGTCTAGATTTGTTGCATTCCTCCAAACTAAGAAATATGCTATTTATATCTTCCTTTATAGTTTAGCTTTGAGTTTCTCTTTATAGCCTCTGATGCACAGAAAAGGCAAGTGTACGCTGAATCTGTTTTTTCCCAGATTAAAAATGAATTGAATGCCAAAAACACTTTTTTTAAACTCTCAATTCTTCTAAAGTTTTATACTCTAATGCAACATGTGTTCTCTTTACTTCATAAATTACAGTAGCCTAGTCATCATTCAAGAGTGTACTCTCAGTTCATCCTTGTGTGTAATGGTACTTTGGATAGCTCAGAGAGACTCTTACCATTTTAAATACATACATGAAAAGGACAAATGTTGTGTGTGCTGGAAGCTAGACTACGTGATGAATTTACAATCTGAAGTTTACCTGTCACTGAATTGTGTAATCAAGACCATGAACATTTGATGGGAACTTACAATTTTTAAAGAGTTGTAACTCTTCAAAAAAGGATCTAAACTTCATCTGGAACAATTCAATGAAGACCTCCGCTTTGTGTGCATCAAAGGAGGAGACAAATGCAGCTCCTCATTAGCATAATAGTGGCCGCGGCACTTCAAAAATGCTGCATTCAATCACGTGCAGTCATCTACACAGAGTCCTTTTCGAAATAACCCCACACACTTGGGAATCCCCTTATTCCTATAACCAAACAGGAATAGGGAGATTTTGAAGTGTGCAGGATCCTTCAGAAAAGGACCCTGTGTAGACGAACTGCATGTGATTGAAAGTGGCACTTTTCAAAGTGTCATGACCGCCATTATGCTAAGGAAGCACTGCATATTCATTGCAGTGCCTTATTAGCATATCCTAAAGTGTGTCATTAGCATCCCTCTTTCAAAAGTTGGGGGCTAGTGTAGACATAGACTTAATGACTTCTCCGTGTTCTTCCTAATCTCTGTTGTAATCTAATGTTCAGGGAATTACCCAACTGAGGTCAGTGGGTTCAAGATCATTAGCTGAGATGGGGGCATTGGTGCACACATTTTGTATACTATCTATTCATTGATCAAGTTTGAACATTAATATTAGGCATGGTTCAGTCTTTTCCTCCTTTCAGAGGCAGCATCATATTACATAGACCAGCATCCTAAGAGCTTATCCCTTTCTGGCTTCTGTTATTGCAGAATTATTCTCCACAACACATTTTGTAGTGTGTTACTCATATGCCCTGAATTTTTCTTTGGGAGCTGCAGTTTAGTCAGTATTTAAGGTAATGGTGTTTTTATTGATTTTTAAATTAGTGTTTCTGACGTGGTTTATAGGAATATGCCTATTATCTTCCTTTGTCATTAACCTGAAGGATGCATTTCTTTTTAATGGAAACCAACAACCCACCATCCAAGCAAACTGCCAGACTTTAAATTCCAAGTTATCTCTGAAGAAGGTGAAATACAGAGGCAGCTGTAGAGCACTGGTGGATAACTTTTGATATTGCCCAATGCCACCCTAAAGTGGTGATGGAATTTGTCCATGGCATGCACTTCTCTAATTGCTGCACAATTGACTCAGCAGCGCTTGGGCTAGGGACAGAACTTGGGATGGGGGAGGAGCTGGGCCTAGAGGTACAGCTGGACTGGGAATAAAGAGAGGGATGGCAGACGGGCTGGAGTAGGAGCTGGAAGTGGGCTGGAGTCAGTGTCGGAGGCAGATGGAGGTGCGGAGTGGGAGTTGGGCTGGGGTGGTACAAGACTGGACGTCATTTCCTTCCTGCTCCCTGTGTGGCCTGGCCCAAGCTCTGCTGTGCACCTTCCTGAATGTTCCTCTCAACCCTCAGTTTGGGGACTGCTTGCTGAGAGAAGAATTTGTCATTTATTTGGAGCATCTTTATTGACTTCATGAAACGTCTTATATCTCTGAACATTCCATGAGCAACATAACCAAGAATAACCATAAGACAACCTTCTAGGAAATACTTAGGGAAGATGCCTAGTGAAATCACACTTCCGTTTCCTCTTGTGTTTTCTTGGTTTGTTGTAGGTATTTTTGAGTTGACTTTATACTGTCATTTACTCCTTGTGCAGACTAGTGGGATACTCTGTTTTATGAGGACAATAACATCCTATTCATATTTTGTATATTTCAATATACATGATAGCATTAAGTCTTGTTTCTTGTATGATTTATACATTAAAACATAATATTTGATAGGGAAATGTTACACTTACAAAATAAATGGTCATTAGTGGACAATAGCAGCCTGTTAGTTTAGTTTTTGGCTGGCTTATTTTACTTAATACCAATCAAACACAAGATTTGAATATTGAAGATGCACAACGTGGATTGGCTTCTGTAGTCCAAAATGAAAACTGATGTTTGACAAACAAGACTGAATTTTTCTTGGGTTTACTTGCATTTTCTTTGGAAAGAGATGATTTCCTGTGGAGGCCAACTTCACAATACAATGAAACACTCTTGAGGCAGCCAGAGTTTCTGCTTAATAAAGACTTTCATTTAGGAAATAAAATGACCTACAACCTAGAGAACTGTTAGTAGTTTAATTAAAAAGACTTCTTTAGAAGCAGATTTTAAAAGTTTAAAGAACCCTTTCATCTGAATGGCTAGCTAGTAGAGACAACAGTGGTAGTCCAGAGATTGACACCTACTGTTGCAGATTAATTCTATGATCAGAGGTAGATAAGATGAGGCTCCATCAGAACAATACAAGAATAACTTAAGATGCCAACTTCCACTTCTATTCTCTTGTGCTGGGATTTCTATCAAGATGTTGGTTCTTGACATCGTTGTCTCAATCTCCAACTAGTACGTTTCTGACGTCAGACTTCCCCCATCAGGGCCTCCTTTCTTCTAATAGCATTTCTAAGTATTTATGCGCAATTGATGCGGTTCTTGGCATTTTTACTGCTGCCTGAAGCGTTTTTGAATATTAACTTGATCAGTCTTGTAAAATTGACTCTGCTGTGTCTTAGCTGTGTTATAGTATGTTCAGCAGCAGAGGTACTGTAGTGGTCGGTTTGCAGACTCAATATGTTTAGTGCTTTCATTGGATTTTTTTTTACATGTTTAATGAGCATACCTTGCACTAATATAGGGCTAGGAACATTAATCAGTTTGGAATTGTCAGAATTTGTGAGTAGGCCCCATTTTCATGGTGACCTTCTCTCATGCTTTTTTCTCTTGAATGAATGAATAGATTTTTCTTAAAGCCCTGGAATAAACTGTAGCTGGTTTATCTGCCTTCTGCTGAGGTTGGTTTGAGGGAGGAAGATGCTGCAGAGTCTTATTTTCTTTAAAGAAAGTAGACCACCTAAAACTACATAGAAAGATGCATCTTTTAAAAAAAAACAAAAAAAAAAAAAAACTCTTTTTGGAAAATAGAGTAATGTGTTCAAGAAACAAAGGCAACATCTTAATTCACTTTTTTAAACTACTGGCACTGATTAAAAGGAAATGATACTTTAAAAAAGTACTGTTTTTATACATAATCTTTGATTACTAAGAATGATGGCAGTTGCTTAGCCTTACTGTTTAAAAGGTGGTTTCGCTGTGCTGATTGATTCTCATTCTTCATGCTTTTTTTGAAGCTGTGGTTTTTAATTTCCTGCTTGTGGTGGGTTACTTGTTTTTTAAAACACTGTATAGCTATGGTAGTGTGGATTGCCTTTCCGGTAGCAGTTATCAGGTTACTACCATTTGACTTACCAAACACTTCACTACACAAATATGAAGAGTGTGGTTATTGCATTAAATATAGCCTGGACAGGCTTTTGTGTATGGATTTGTTGATTGTTTTTTTGAAAACTTGTTTTCAGTGGCTGTAAATCAGAGTCATGTTTGATGGCATTGGATGACAAAAGTAATGTCATTGATAATTCTCTTAGCTCATTCAATTTTTGGTTCACTTGAGTTTTCAACTGGTTTTAAGCATATATAGATCTGTTGTTTTAGTAATGGCATCAGGAGAAAATAAACTTGGTAATGTTCACACATTCCCCTTATGTTGGCAAGAACATGCTCATCTAATAAGCATGTCTGGTGATTGAGGCTGTCTGTAGCCCCACCTGAACAATCTACCATAGGAACAACCCATGAACATGTAACCCATTGAGAGAACATTGTTGGCCACTGATATCTGAATTAGTTTCAAATATACTGAGATTTTTATCTTTCTGAATTTCATAATAAAAAACTGGCAACCATAGTTTTGAAAAGAAATTGTGCACATGCATGAAGTTAATGGATTTTTCTGCAGATGAGTGGATACTCTGAGACATGAAGCAGAGATTTTCTTAATTCTGGCTGTCAGAGGTGGTGATAAGCAGTAAACTGTTTTCTTTTTTGTAACTCACAAAAATATTTCGTGATGCAGTCATCTGGTGCTAGTTTAAAAGTCAGACATAAACAGAAATCCTTAAGGGCTTCAGACCTCACCTAGATGTTAAAAATTGATCAAGGTTTCCAATTGCCATTAGGATGACTAACCTGCGGGTTCTCTGGATAGGCATCATGCAATGTGTATATCCAGGTGTGTCTGTAAACATAGTTGGTGGGATGGTTATCTCTCATTTCCCCATCCACTCCTTCAGGCCTGAGGGGATCAGGACTTTACATTAAATACGAAATCCTAATTTTCTGCCTTCAAAGTAATGGACAGGTCCTCTTAAAGTGTTCAGGCAGCGTGCAGTTACGCTATCTGCCCTCAAATCAAGAATCTCTAGTACACTCACAGGATTCTACCAAAATGCATGTTCCCTGCCCTAAAGGTTTTTGGAGCTAAACTCTGTGACGTGTTAAAGATAATCAGTCACTCTGCTTTGCATTAAGTTCCAGTGTTCTTTCATTTAGACTTTTAAACAAAAGCACAAAACAAGATTCATGTTTTCATTTTGTACAGAAAGCCAATTTGTGTGACGATTAGGAAGACAAAAGGTGGGAGACCCTGGACGGTCTTTGACATCAAATCGGGTATCTGGGAGGGAGGTCCTACTGTGGAACTACATCGTGGTCTCTGTTTTTTAATTGGAGCGAATTTACAGTTCTTCATTATCTATTGGAAAGAGCGACATCTACTGGAGAAGGGTTTGGTAAATGCAGCAACACTTGAAATATCTTTCTTAGAGGGATAGATAGCTGTGTTAACCTGTGTCTATAAAAACGATGAGTTCTGGAGCACCTTAGAGACGAACAGACTTTTTAGGTCATAAATTTTGTGGGTAACATCGACTTCATCATCTGGAGTGGAAATACAAAGGCAGGTATATATACTGGGCAGCTGAGGAGAAATAAAACTTACTGGCAGGATTTAGTAGGAGAATTGAAACCGCCATGAGAGCTGGCATGTCTCCATTGCTGGGAACCCCCGAATGCTCAAAGTTACCACTTAGTGCTGCCAACTGTTTGGTTGCAGAAAACAGAACACTCTTGTTCTGCTCACTTGATCCCCTTTCTCTCTGTTCCTCACTCTCCCTCACCCCACTCACTCGTTTTCACCAGGCTGGGGTGGATGTTGAGGTGTGAGAGGTGGGAGGGGAGCTGGAGATGTAGAGTTTGGGATGCATGAGGAGGCTCTGGGCTCAGAGTGTTGGAGGTGGCTCAGTGATGGGGATGGGAGTTGGGGTCCAGGAGGGGCACAATGTACAGGCTCTGGGAAGGATTTTGGATGCCGGGCGAGGGCAGGGGTTGGGTCATGGGAGGGGGTAAAAGGCACAGGCTCCACTCAGGTGTGCTTACCTCATGAGGCTCCCAGCAAGAGAGGGAAGGTGCAGCTCCTAGTTGGAGGAGGCAGGGGACTCTGCTCACTAATCAGGCACTGTCCCTCCAGCTTCCAATCATTGTGGGAGTGTAGAGCTGGCATTCAGGATAGGGGCAGCATCTGCAGCCTCCCTGGCCATGCCTTGGGCTTAGGGGCTGCAGGGATGTGCGAAGACAGGCACTTGCTGTGCTGCCTAGCAGACTTTTAATGCAACCACACATTTCCATGGTTGAATGAAAGACCTGAGTGGATTTCTGCAACTCTGTAAACGAATGAGTGGCCTGTTCATGCTTGGTCTCGTGGAGATAGCAGATGGAGAAGTAAAAAATCCTTTTTGAAGTGTGCGCAAGCAGTATGGTTATGGGATGATTCAGATTGTACTGATTTTGATTTCTGTTTGTTGCAGAGCTCAAATTTTAACTGCCAGTTTCAAATGCCGCTTGAACTTGTTTTGGGTTTCTTTCTAGAAAGAAAGCTAATTTGCCTTACAGCAAGTGCCACTTATATGAGAAATTGTTATTGGACAAAGGAGGCGCAGTGCTTCACTGTTTTTTTATATATATAATATATATATATTTTATATCTATTTATATATATATAAAGTGTGTGTCTGTCTCTCTTCCAAACGTAGTGGAGGAAGAGGTCCTTTTTGGAGGTTGCTGGAACCTCTGTTCTTCTCAGTGTGGTAGGCTTGTGGAGTCGGAACAAAAGCTGCAGAGATACTTATCTCTGAAGCGCAGTAGAGTCTCCTGCCTTTTATAATGGAAGTACTTCACTGCATGGACCATGTCTGACTAGGTATTTGCACAGTGAGAGATCCAGTAGAGTCTGTTCCTGTTCATACAGTATAAATAAGGGAAGAACAAGTCTTTTAGATAGTTATAAAGGGCCATATACATGTAGAATAATACTTAAAAGTAGTCATTTTCTTTTTCTCTTAGATTTAGAAATATTCTTAAGCCCAAATTATAGAACTATATGACATATATGCCAAACTTCCTATTTTATCAAATTTAAAAGTAACCAAAGTTGTGGGAGACAGGACTAGCTGGAATTAACAAACAAACAAACAAACAAAAAAAGATACCCTCATTAATCTGAGACTAAACAGTCTTTATCTGATTTGCATGGAGTTGTGGTTTTTCAGTCTCCTCAATGCTAGCTGAATCTCAAAATGAGATTCAGATTTTGTGCTTCTACTTAATATATTTACTCAAGCATGGGCATAGTCTGTAGTTTATAATTCCACAGTTGAACAGCATATCTGTTTCAGTTTGTGAAAGCTGTTGAATGATAAGTCAAGCACATCCTCTGTTTGCTTACTTATACGGTACTGAAATTTGACCACAGTTTAGTCAGTCCTGAAATCCAACATATGAAATAAGAAAAATCTTTATGTAGTTAGCTGTGTGAAGCATTTTTATGCCTATTTCTAATTTGTGGTCTTCAAAGGACTGGTATTGACCTAGTTCTCAAGATTATGCAAATAACACTTGAATGGAATAGTGGTGAGGTTAGAGAGTCTCATTGCAATGTGCTTTATTTGAAGTGGTACCATGTCTTTTTAACTGTCCACTTGCACCCTTAATGAACTTGGTAAATTTACCTGGGTAAGTGAAAATGGTACCAATTTATTACTATATGCTGAACCTCTCTGGTCTAGCAACATTCTTGGACGAGGGAGTCCCAGCTGCTGAGGGGGTCCAGGGCTCAGGGAGCCTGTCTGACAGGCTGGTGGCTCCCCAGGATTGCCTATAGGCCTTACCTCCCCAGGCTAGGCAAATTCTCTCTTGTTTGGGACTGGTCAGGTCCTGAGGGTGTTGGACTAGAGAGTTCAAACTGAAACATGATTCCCTTGCACATAACTAGCTAAATAATTACTCTTGAAAATATTCTGATGTAGTGTGTTGATTATTTTCAAGGTGAGGGTAAAAGATGTCTTAAATTATGGTGTTTAAAATACTGTGAACATTCATTATGCAGCCTTCGTGTTTTTATCTAAAATGCATATTTAAATGGAAATTAATATTTGAGTCATTACTAGAGTTTCCTGAGTTGTATTTTTCACTTACCTGGCTCCAATTATGGCCCAATATATTAAAAGCCTTTGTTGTGTAAGAGAATCGTTTGTGATCTTTTATAACACATTCCCTTCCCAGGGATTTAGAGGATTAACAGTGAGTCAGGCCTTGCTGCATGCATTGAGCTAGACTAGGGAAATACAATCCCTCTTGTGATGGAGGAAGCTGAGACAGAGGTTCTAAAAATATGACCTTTGAAGAGCCCATGTGTGCAGAAGTCTGCCTTGTCTTGTGCTCAAAGGTAGTACTCTGCTAGTGCAGCTAAAACTGTGTTAATTGTGAATGTACACTGATGAAAATGCCCAGACTGCCATCCATTCACTGGTGATTCTAGGAGCTATGGCCTGAGGGATGGAGCTGCTGTCAGTTCAGAGTCTAGGCTAACAAAGGAATGAGAGGGGGAAGATGTCGACATGCAAAAAGCCCTGCTTCACAGGTTCAGAAGAAAGTGAGAGCACAGCAAGAATAACTTACAGCTAGAAGAAAGATGTGGTAATTAAGCAGGTGGATCCTAAATTAATTATTCCTTCTAGAGCAGTGGTTCTCAACTTATTTACCACTGTGGGCCATACCCAAGTAACTGCTTCTGTCTGAGGATGCCTCATGCACTACAGCTCTGTGCTGAGTGGACTGCAAGTGGCTTGCGGGCTACAGGCTGAGAGAGACAGCTTCATGACAGTACACACTTGTGATGAAACTCATGGCAAAATGAGTATTGTCACTGTCTGTCTGCACCAAGAAAGGGCACTGAGTTAATGAAGTGGAAGGATCTTGGAAATGGAGTGAACACAGGATCAGGAAGAGTTGAGTATTTCAAATGGTCCAGCCAGTCAGGGCTGTGGCACTGAGCTTTCATCAGCGAGGGGTGGGAATTATTGATGTAGGCTCTCTTCAGGTCTCTGTTGGAGGTCTGGGGTGGTGGTCTGCAAAGCCACAATCTGCAAGGGAGTCAGTGAATGCTGAGGCTTCCCTTCTCTTAGCACTCCTGAGTTCTGCACTAGCTGGGGGAGAGTTTACAGGGCTGCAGCACTGTGGATGGTGCCTAATGTCAATAAGTAAGGGGACTGCACAAAAGGACTCGGTTAGTAACAGAGTAGAATGATAGCATATGAAGTATACGCTAGTAACCCATGGCTTATTTTGTATGAACAAGATCATTGTTTACTGGTGGGCACCTCAATGTGTAACTGGGGAATTGAAAGCAAAAATACGCCCTTTTTCCCAGGACAGCCCAGATGTCTGATTTTACATAAGATACTTGACTGGATGTGAAGAAGTTACTCTCGTTCCTTGTAGATTTTTGAATTTGTTACATGAGGTGTAAAGCATGAGACAAATCCAACTTTTATAGCTAAATATGGTAGCCACATTCATTAGGCAAATGCTTATATTAGGCAGAAAAGTAATTTGCTATATTTCTGATGATATTGGCACCTTGTTATGCCTGAACTTCCGAGTTTGCCACTGTCCGTGTTGACACAAACCACTGAAATGCACAACAAATTACCAAATTATAGGACATCTGCACCTTGGTGGCATTTGTATTATAAGGGACATAATCATTAACTTTAATATCTGATTTTAAGTGTTTCCACCACTGGAAATCAAATAAGCCAGGTATGCACTTTGTTAATGATCAGGAGGGTGACAAGCTGGGAAGCATTTGAATCTCCTCTACTGCCTGCACAAGCACCCAGTTTTCAGAGAACACTGGTATTTGGTAAACACTCAGCTTTGCTAAGAAAAAAAAAATGATAATTTAGACCTTGTCCAGTAATGGTTGCTTACAGCAAATATTTGTAAAGAGGGTTTCTGTTGAGTTCTGCATGCTGTTGGGATACACTGGATCTTAATAGACTAAGCAGTCAACTCAATTAAATGTGCTTTTGGTGTGTGTTTTTTTTTCTTAACTGCTATAAATCGCATTGCGAGAAGGAAATGAAGAATGCTTTCATTCGGTTAGCCTTCTTCTCTTTTGAATGCATGGTGCATCTTTCAGCTCTCTGGGCTAATTAAAATGCCATTACAGTACATATGCTACAGTCCAGTCCAGGGAGAGTTCTAAAAATAGATTCTTGAGTGCAGACAGATTAGAATGGAAACAGCCATGGTGCATTTTTTCATAGGTTTAAAGAAAAGTAATGCTTTTATTGCCCTTAATTGCTTTTTCACTTTTAAATGCACAGTTTTTTTCCGTCTTGTAAATGTCAAGTGAATAGGCTGATAAATAATACATTCACAAAATGACTCCTTTACTAATACTGTTTTAACTTAGTTATGTTTTTCAATTACCTTTTATGACAGCAATTTGTAATTTAGGAAATATAGTGGACCGCATTTAATTGGCAAGCAGAGTAAAGATACGTGCTGGTCTTCATTCCTCGCAAATATCCGGTTTTGCTTACTTTCATACCAATTAGCACCGCTGAAGGTCACTATTTCTCACTATGCTTTAGGGAGACAAAACCCCAAATCATCCAGGAACTAAACTGTTTTCCTCAAATCAAAGGTATAGATAAATATTGTGGGTATTTTTAGTCAAAATCTCCCTTCCTCTTTATGCTTTTATAATTCAGAAGCTGGAGTTGTGATCACAATTCCTATGTATCTCCAACAGAACTAAATATCTGATTGCTGTTTTTAGATTTGGAATATGTCCACCACAGTCCCTGAGTGCATGCACACAATTAAAACACAATGCAATGATCAATGCATAGCACTTTAAAAACATCCTGATAAAATAGGTGAGTTTTGCCACGCCCTGTGGGTCTGTAGATTTCAGGGTATGTTGGAGAAATGAATGCAACATTAGAGGACACTTCTGAGCACACTCTGCTTTCAGTCCCAAGATTTCAAAGGTAAACACTGTGCAGAGACCATCGTATACAACATCATTTGCTGTGGTGGCTTACACAGAGATGGAAAAAGCTGTGCAAGTTTTCCAGTTGCATAGTGTAACCGTTAGAGCTCTATGTAAATACCTTTTAATTACACCCTGAAGCTGCATGGAAGATGGTGCAGTTTTTATATCTGACCTACTGTCTGATTTACTTCTGTGGCCTACACAGTTCATCCAGATTTTCCAGATTCTTTTGGTTAAGAAAGGTGAAACTTCTAGACCATGTGGTTGTGAAAAGAACCTCCCAGATCCAAATGAAGGGTAAACTGCTAGCCTTGCCTTCCTCTCCCTGGAAATATTTTGAAATATAACTTGGAGAGGCATGAATTTCTGAAATTAGACTTTAATTCTCATTAACTACTGCATTATTGATCACTTTATCAGATGGAATGAGGAAGGAGGTGGGAAAGAAGCCCCAGCATTGGGAATTGCCATAAGGCAGGAGTGAACAAATGTTTTACATCTGGCCCCACTTTTCATCCCTGCAATTAGCAGGCCCCACCACTACCTGTTAATCCAAACCAACGTAAATTTCAGTTATGTTCATATGAAAATAAAACCCTTTTGTTATGTGTAAGAAAATGGGTAGAATATAAAAACTTTTTATTAATCGATATATAAATGTGAATACACAGACATTAAAACAGTAACATGTTTCAGCATTTTTAATGAGATGGATGAGCCTGACATTCAGCAGCCGGGTGTGCTATAACCCCCCCTGCCAGTGAAATTCACACTGCCCTCTACTTTGCACACTTCTGCTATTGAAAATGATATGCTGAGTAGCAGAAGAGAGAAGATACACAAACATGGGGTTGAGAAACAAAGCGGAGTTGGGAAGGTAAGGAGGGCAGAGCTAGGGGAATACAGCACTTTCTACCAAATGAGTATGACATGCTTGCTTTAGATAGTGGTGTCCAATAAGAATTCAGAGAGTGCCACACTTGTGGTGGTTGTCCTTCCATGTTCGCCACAGGACCCCTGCAGTTTCCCCTGTGCTCTAAATGCCCTCCTCCTGCCCCAGAGCCAGGAACCCCCAGCTCCCCCCATTCTAGATCAATGCTGGCAACTCGCTAGAGTCGCTGGGGCCTTCGGAGCTGTGGGGTGCCCAGGGACGACACCACTGCTGCCGTGCGCTTCTTCCACTAAGCGATGGGACGCACATGTGGGTCAGGTGGCTGGCGCTCCCCGCGTGCAGCTCTAGAAAGACCCACATTTCAAGGCTTCAGGGGACACATGCGGCTCCAGAGGTGGAATCACCACACCATGGTGTGCTGTTTGCCGTATGTGGTGAACGTATTGGACACTGTGGCGTTAACTTTAATCTAGTTTTGTTTCTCAGCACCTGTGGTTTCTATTACCTCTGTGTTCTGAGCAGCCTTTAAAATTGGGCTCATTCACCAAATATCACTGCTATAGCCAGTCCTAAGACCAGAAAGTCTGGAATAAATTCTGAGCAGGTGTAGAAGATAATGGACAGAGTCATTCTGAGGGGGAGAGGGAAAGATACATCTGGTCACTAGTGCCACGTGAGGATTTGAGAGCTACCGGACCTAGAAGTATTCCTATGCTGCAATCGGTCATGTAGCGCTTTAAAGACCAACGAGGGGCAGGGGGACGAAGAGGGGGACAGTCTCCTGTCATTAAGAGAACCTCTGGGAAAGAGTAAATAAAGTTAAGTAGGGTGTATGCCATTCCTGAAAATATCAAAGGTGGGGAAATTGTGCTTGTAATGTGTAAGAGAATTGAGATCCCGGCTGAGCCTGAGGTTAAGTATATCCAACTTGCAAATGAAATCCAATTCAGAGGTCCCCCTTTGTATACTGGTGTAATCTCTTTGTAGTAATACAGGTACCTAAGGTCCATTATCATTTGTCCAGGGAGATTAAAGTGTTACTCTACAGATTTATGTGCATTCATATTCCTTTCTTCACTCCCAACTTCCTGCTTTAGATTTCCCTGGTTCCTTATTTCCACTCCAGACTCCAAAGGGGGACATACCCATGGAAGCTCATTGCCTATAAATAAAATTGTTAGCCTTCAAGGTGCTACAGGAGTGATTGATTTGTTTTGTAAGTGTACAGACTGACACAGGTACCACTCTGAGACTATTTATCTGACACAGTTTAGTTGCAGTCTTGTCTGCCATGTCCTGTGAATACTGCCCTCAGTCTCTGAGCAGCTTCTCTGTTTTCTCTGACCTAAGCTTCAGCCAGCTTGTTAACTAAAACTTTTTCTTGGTTAGGTACTGGGAAAGCAGACCTCCCCATTTGGGCTTGGTGAAAGTGATGCAAATTCGTGTGTCATCTCCATACCTAACACAAAACAGCCCCCCAATATCTGTCCACCCTAATGTCTCGGTGTCTGCATGGTGGAATACAACACCATAGACCACCACGTGTCATTTGAAGAAGTGATAGCAGGGTCTAGGAGGTCTTTGAGAACAGAAGTTCTGAAAATACTCTACAGACAAGTAAACAAAATTCTCAGTTTATGCCATCATATTGAAGCATCAATAAGAGCAATTTTCTCTTCACGCCGGCGTGGCCAACCCATGGCTCTGGAGCTGCATATGGCTCTTTGAGCCATTGAATTCAGCCCTTGGGAGCAGCATGCCAGAAGTGCTGTCCATTTTGCACAAGCATCCCAGTGGTTGGTGGGAGAAACGCGTGGCAGAAGTGGCTCCAGTGAGTGTCTGGCACCAAGTTGGGGGTGGGGTTGGGCTGTGGGGGAAGGGGATTGGGTTATAGTGGGGAGCTGGAGGAAGAGGTTCCTGGTTCTGGAAGAGGGATGGGGGATTGGATTAGAGTGCGGGACTGAAGGTGCCTGGTTCTGGGGGAGGGGAGGGCATTGAACCCTGTTTGATAAACTTATTTTTATATATCTATCTATAAAAATACAGATATATCTAGTGACTTTTTTTGCTAAAAAAGCCAGTACTCAGCTCACTCCTCACCCTCTCCACATCCAAGCCCATGGTTGTGGCTGCTGTGAGGTGCCAGTACTCAGTACTGGTGCAAAAAAAGTGCTGCTTAAAATATATAATACGCAGTACGTGGCTCTTAGTCCCTGTAACACGTCCCGTGACGCCCAGCCCCTTGGTCTAGGGCGGGCGGCAACAAAAAAAGGGGGTTAGGGCACCAGCCCGTACTCAGTTCGGGCAGTCAGCGGCTCACCGCTACCACCATACAGGCCCCCAGCCCTCCGTCTAGGGCGGGGCAGCAGTTCAGAAGAGTTGTATAGTTCTGGGCCCAGCCCTCAATCTAGGGCGGGGCAGCAGTTCACAAGAGTTGTATAGTTCTGGGCCCAGCCCTCAGTCCAGGGCAGGGCAGCAGTCCCACGTAATAATACAGTTCTGGGCCCGGCCCTCAGTGCAGGGCGGGGCAGCAGTTCACAAGAGTTAAGCACCGGCCCAGCCCTCAGTTTGGGGCGGGGCAGCAACACAAGGGTTAAACACTGGCCCAGCCCTCAGTTTGGGGCGGGGCAGCAACACAAGGGTTTACAGACAGACTCAGCGGGGGCTGGCCCTGTCAAGGAGGGGGTAGGGGGTCGCAGGCCCTCCCACTCCACTGCGACCCGGCCCGGGGCCCTGGGGGTCGCTCACATGCAACCCCGGCAGTGGGGATCCAGACCGCAACACACTGCCATTGGTTCGTGAGCGACGTTCCCCGGGCCACTTCCTACCTCACCCTCTGTTGGCGGCAGGTCCCAGTCCATCTGGTCGAGGGGTCCTCCTAGGTCGGTCTCCTCTGGGTCATCCACCTTTGGGGGCTCCGGCCAATTGTCCATAACAACGTCGTTAGGGTAGTCAGGCGGCGGCAATACAGGAGACGCAAGGCGGTCCTGGGTCTGAGTGCTGTAAGGATCCGCCGGGACTCTGGGGCAGCCCGCTCCCAGGGCCTCTTCCCAGGCAGGGGGTCTCCGCCGGCGGGAAGGTCCTGGTAGGTCCGGGAAGTCCGGGTAGTCTCCTTGGGGCATACGGACCCGGGATTGCGTGGAGCCTCTGGGGGCCTGCTCCTCCGGCCTGGCCGGGCAGCCGCAGGCCCTCTCCCTTTGGCCCCGAGGAGCTCGTGCAGGCACGTCCTCCCTGCCCGGAGGCCCAGCCCCGAATGGTTCCTGAGTCCCGCCTTTGGCTCTTCTAGCCCTTGGCCCCGCCCTCTGAGGGGGGGGCCTCTGGTCTCCTGACTCCGGCCCCGCCCACCAGGGCCTCTCCATAGCTTCCCCTGCCTCCGGGTCTGCCGGAGGCCAGACTGACTCACTACAGTCCCTAACTGCTTTATGCTGTGCCCAGTCCAAAAAGTCAGATGGAAATGGCTCACTTTATATGGAATTGACATGACACAGATGCTTGACTGCTACTCACTGGGTAACTTGAATAAAAAGGAATAATGAGAAATAGGGTTGTAATTGGCAAAATCACTAGCCTCCTTGGTCTAAGGTCTAATATTTGAAGGACACTGATTCCAGGCCCTCTTGTAGACAGGTGTTGACTATTGTAATCAACTTTGGCCTGAGTAAGTTCTGCTCAACTAATCTACTCTGTCACATGGACATCACTTACAGGAACCCTTCCCTCATGCTAGAGAACACACAGAGAAGAAGAGGACAGAGAAACTGGGGACAGTTGCATCTGCCGTGTTTAATCAGATTGTATGTTTGGGTGACTGGGAAGAGAAGGTTAAAATTTCTCTGGTGGAATTGTGGTTGTTTCCTCATTTTTTGTCATTTTTCCATCCAGAATGCCTCCCACCTCTTTGGTTATTTGTGAGTGTTGGCATAAAACACCATAAAGTATCCCTCATGTGACGGGTCAGTTAAATGTGAGGACAATTGTGAACTGAAAGTGGCAACTGTTGTAAGAAGAGAGCACAGCTCAAAAGGATCAGCGGCAGTGGTGTCTTGTTTTTTTAAATTCGGGACCTGAAGTACATTTCCCTCAAGCCTGTCTGTTCATTTTCAGTGTGGTAACGCAAAGTATGTTGTATTGGCTGTTGTAAAACATTTTTAAAGGAAAAAGTGTTTGACAGATTTTTTTTTTCCTATGTAATGTACCTTAGACTGTATAGTCACAGCTATATGGTTGCCTAATTACTTCTCTTCCAGCAGCTGCTTTCCAGTTGCTGGTAGCTTTAGCAGACTTTCACTAGGTTTGCTGTTGGCAGAATAGGGATTTGTTGCATGCATCGCCCCGCACTCACCTTTTTAAAAAAAAAAAAAAAAAAAAAAAAAAAGGGGGGGGGGGGGAGAAAAAAGTTGAATTTGTTCATGTACGACAGTGTTTCTTCAGAGCTCAGACAATCCACACAAATTTTCTGATCATCTTTTGAGTATATGTTGCACTCCAGAAGAAGGAGAGAGAATGGAGATGTTTTTCGCGGAAGACAGATCTTAACTGGATATGTTGCTTTTTGTTATCTGGTACAAATCTGACTAGATTTGGCAATACTTGTGGTTTCAGAATTTTCTTTGAAGCACACATGGTGACTGTTTTAAAAATATTTTTTAAATAATGGTATTCCATTTTCTTATAGCAATAGATATGTTTTCTTTCTAAGATTATGTGGAATTTTAATTTTCGCTCACCAAAAATTGTGGAAACACTAATCAACTCGTCACAGTGCTGCACACTAGAGATTTTTTTCCTGAGCTGCTTTGCAGAAACTCCTAGGTATCCCTTTAATCTGTTTAAGGGAATTTAGTTGCTTTTGGGAGGTGACACCCGACTTTTCTATTTTATGTTCCATTTTGTAGCTATGTTTAATATGCTGCAGCTAACTTATAGTGATACATGACCAGCTCCTTCATGTATATTTTCATGTAACATTTCAGATGTTGGTGTGTGTAAAGTTACTTCCTGCTGTAGCAAATGCATTGGCACTATGAAACTGTATAATTTTTTATTTTGAAAGTAAATGTCCCTGGGCCTTGGCTTTGTATTTGGTCCCAAACATAGGGTTCTTTGATCTCTTTAACTACTAAAATGGAATTACCAGGCAGGTCAGATTTGTGGTTGTCTGATTTAAAATACGCATTTTTAGCATGGCCTGGCAACAGCTGAATGTTTGTTCAAATGATCTTTTCAATTGCTGGGTTATTGCAGACATGGAAAAGCATTTCTGCTTTGCCTGGCCTGTTTAGGTAATGTAAGTGCTGAGCAAAACCAGAGCTCCAAGTGAGGAAAAGCTGATTTTGCATTTTATGAGGAATTAATTCCCTGGGTGGCACCTAAGTCCTGTAAAGCAGTGAGCAGAACATTAGTTAAATAAGTGAGGGATATCTCTTTGTTTTGGGCTGTTGTTGACATTGTTTTCATTTTCATCCCATTGCATGTTTTCTGTATCCTTACTTGGAAGTTAAAACAGTACTGTGATACTGAGTTAAAAACTCTCTGAAATTATCGTGATCCATTATGACTGAGTTCTTTCTTTTCATCTTTCAATCACAGGGGCTCTTCCTCCCTGCCAGCATGACACTGAGACTCTGTGTTCAGAGTATTGCTAACTCTTCAGCCTCCCTTCCACTCAGAGAAGCAAGCACTTCTCAAGAGGGTCACCAGTCAGGAAGGCTATAAAATGGACATGCTGCCCTCTGGTATACCATTTGTGTGGAAGGCTCTGATGTCTTCCCTCAGGCTTCCTTTACTGAAGCCTCACGGATATATTTTTAGAAAGGGGGATGTGAAGAGATTCATACAAGAGGAAAGAGAGAGATCTCTGTGCTTAGCAGATGGGGAGGTAGTTGTGTTGTAGCAGCCCATGACTATTGAGCTGCAGGTGCCCGTGTCATGGATGGAGAAGTTACAGGAGGGAAAATAGACTGCATATTTTCTAAGCATGGTAATCACAAGTGTCTCTCTACATTCACCCTTTTAGCAAGATTAGTAGATCAAATATAAACATGTAAACTGAGCATGTTTATTGCTTATGACCTCCACAGAAATATCTACTGCTCTAGGTGTCTGTTGTAACGTGGCATGCAGTTTATAATAAGTAAAGTGCATCATTTCATCCCATGTAATTGCCAGTGAACAAGCTAGCTAAACTAGCACTTAAAACAATCCTTCCTGTTCAACAAATGTAATCATTGTTACATATCTCCCAGTTAAAAAAGAATTCCAGAATGCCTTGCAGGTGATTATAAGAAGGCTGGTAGTCACAAAGTACAATGTAACTTTAGGAACTGAAGTGAGAGAATCTGATGTCTTTCCCAGTCTATTTCAAGAATCAGTGTTAAAAGGGAGAGAAACACAGCACCAACAGCACAGGATTTTGTATATATGTTGTATATATTTCATGTGCGTTATTGGTGCTGCTGGTATTAACTTTTTTTACTGCAATTTTCCGTCTGTAGCAACAGTGAGAGAAGTAAAGGTATAATATAAAGTTTTTTTTAATTGAATTGGATGAAACCAAATAAAACAACTGTAATGAGAATCCAAACTGAAATGCCTCTTTTTCCTTCCTCGTAGCATTGGTTTTTCTCCACTCTTACAAATATTTGCACTGTTTCCTGTCACTTCACCACGTCTTTGGTGCATTGGGGTCTTTTCTTATTCAGAGTTTATAAAAAGAGAGTATACATATCCATCAGAGGATCAGGGCACTCCTTCTAAAACTTAACATTCTTAATTAATACCTACCACACCAGCTCCCCAAAACCCCGTATGTGATAGAGTACATATAATTACTGTCTGAGCTAGCTCCAGACTGTGACTATCCAAAGTAACTCTGGCTAGTTGTAATTCCGTATGCTCTCTCCAAATATCATGCCTAAAGATCATCCTGTCTCAAATGCTAACACTTTAGACTGCTGTGGCATCAGGGGTGGGAAGAAGTCCTCCTAGCATCTGTTTCAGAGATGAGAGAAGTGAAGCTCTCAATACAGAAAGCTATGTAGTGTGGCACTGAAAGGAGGGACCTTCCCTCTGGTTACACAGATCCAAATACTTTATGACCAGTTCCCTGAATTTCACCTGGAAGCTTGTACAATACACGTATTCCCAGTGCAAAGCTCCACTTAATATGTGGGTTCCTGCATTCTGGAGGGGCTTCTGCTTCTGTGTAACTTGAGGTGTTACACTAAGAGGTATTCTTGTAGTCTAATGGTAATGCTAATGTTGATATAAGTTTGAACAGTTCTTCGGTTTTCCTCCTCCAATTTAGTATTAGTTGGGTGTCATCCAGATTAACCCCTAGCAGGAGCTAGTCCTCATCCTAACACTTCCTCTCATTCAAATTAAAAGACAGCATTGAGTTCATCATTTATACGTTAATTTTCTTCATTACATCACCACCCCACAGACTCATCTTTTCAGTGTATTTTCTCTACTCCAATTTGCAGGAAAATGTAGTTGAGTCCTACCTGTTGTGTGCATCAGCTGTGACATTTAGTTCCATTTAGGGTTTGGTAAACCCTCAGGTAAAACATCAGTACATTTAGCTCCTCTTATATACATTCCACTCTGATATACATTCCACTGCTCTCTTATATACATTCCACTGCTGCTCTGGGATCATCTGTTTATTTTATGGGCTGTTCTAATTCTTTAACAAAAAAAAAAAAGGGCAGGGGGCAAAAAAACCAATAAAACCCCAAACTCTTTAACTGGCATGTGTTGGAAGGGCAATATTTGCTTCCATTTGAAATAAAAAGCTCACTGCCACTGAGCTAAATGTACTGATGTTTTACCTGAGGGTTTACCAAACCCTAAATGGAACTAAACGTCACAGCTGATGCACACAGCAGGTAGGACTCAACTACATTTTCTCTGCAAATTGGAGTAGAGAAAATACACTGAAAAGATGAGTGTGTGTGGTGGTGATGTAATGAAGAAAATTTAACGTATAAATGATGAACTCAGTGCTGTCTTCTAATTTGCATGAGAGATGTTCCTGAAGCTGTATCTAACTTGATTCATGTGTTCATATTAGAAGATAGAAGACAGGGGAATGATGGAGAAGAATTGACAAAAGATGGGAGGCATGTAGGTCCATGGGACACTGCTCTTTTGTTTGTTCACCATACAGCCAACACTGACATAATTGCTGGGCAAAAGACAAGAAGTCTGACGTGCCATTGTGCAGTGGTTACTTGCAACAACTTCTGTTTCTACCTCCACTTGTTTTGTGTGGAAGGTGCATACTTTTAAATAGACAAATGCTGTGACAAGTTGACTTAGGCATGAAGAAACACTTGGTATGAACAAAGAGAACAATTATCTCACTCATTACAAGGACTGTTTCCCTCTCTTTGATGATCGTAATTCTCTCAGGCAAGACACTTAACATCCCTCACCCCTCACTGCTCCTCCTTCAGTTCATGTATTTGATTTGTCAGTTTTTATTGCATTTTTTGGACCTCTTTATAATATATCTGGGTCTGGGCTGGAAATTCTGTAGATCTGAGGAAGTGGGTCTGTCCCACGAAAGCTCATCACATAATAGATCATTTTGTTAGTCTTTAAAGTGCTACGTGACAGCTGTTTTGTTTTATTAGATTACAGATTAACTATAGCTACTTCTCTTATACTATTTGGCATGAAGTGTCTTTTCTGAAATCCAAGCCACTGCAAAACAGGACACATGATTAATTTCTGTCTGTTTTAATCTTTGGCAATGCACTCTGTTTTCTCTGTCATCTCTTCTGCATATTACAGCTGTTTTTAGAATGTCTCTCCCAGGTCTGTGTTAGTAGCTGTACTCTGCTGTTGTGACATAGAAAAAGGAATAGCCATTTAATTATTCAATAATGGGTTTTATTTACAGGACCTTTTTAGTGCTAAGAATGATAAATAAGATCTCCTTGAGTTTTCACATGTACAACTAAGTACAAACCATATCAGGATAGTTAAGAAAGGTTTCTTATTTTGTGGCTTGGTTTATAGCAATTTGGGTGCTGATTTTTCTGCATTCATGTTTAAAGTGATTGGTGATACTGATATTTTTTCCTTTGCATTGATGATTAATGACCAGAGGTGGTGCTAGCCCACTGGGCGCACTGCAGAGGAATATTTTTGCCCCTTTCCAAGCATGCATGGTAATAATTAACCAGGGACCCCTGAGTTACCTGGGGCCTTAACCAATTGTGTATGTGTATATGCCTAGTGAGGGCTCTTCTAGTGACTGGTTAATTGAACTACTTCAGACACTCCACGAACATCTGCTGATGTAAAACCCTTTTTGTGTTTTCCAGATGGACTTTCTGGCCGAGATCAGCCGGTAGAGCTGTTGAATCCACCTCGAGTGAACCACGTGCCCAGTTCTGGTAAGGAGAAAAAAGCATGTTTCCTCCTAGTATTTTTCCCAGAAGAAAGGCATGTTTACACAGATTACAGCTGTGTGACTGAGTGGTGTGTACCAGAATTTATAAAATGCACGTTTGCAGGGTGAGAGAAAATGTTTGCCAAGTGAGAGTGATTGGGGAGCTGCTGACTCTTCTGGAGAAGTGGGAGGAAGGGAGCAGAACAGTCCAGGTGCTCCTGTGGTTTTTGGTGTTCTGCTGTGGCCCAGGGGGTGAATGCAGGGAGAAAGCATTGTGGCAAAGAGTGGAGTAGCTCCGGAGTTACGGGTCTTCTCTTAGCTACTTCTTGGCAGCTTGTGAGAAGCTTCAACTGCTGCTCCTTGAAAGTTGGAAGGAGAGTGTGAGGGCAGGGTGCTGTTTTGTGACAGGGTTCAGCAGAGTGGACTGACAGAGGCTGAGATTTGCATGGTTGACGAGGGGTGGCAGAACTAATTAAACAGATTTTTTTTCTAAAGATACCGCCTGGACAGATTTTCACTCTTGGCTCTTAGTTTTCTAATGAGACCTTGAGTCTGGTATTTCCAGTGTGCAGAATTCCCACAGCTCCTAGTATGTTTATTCCACCCAGGATCCATGACCTTTTTGGGTACTGGGTACGAGGTGCTTCAAACCACAGGTGCTATCTTTAAATTGGACTACCAGACCTTCATGTTGAAGGGAAATGTGATGACATGAACAGAGATCTGCACCTTGCAGCTTGCTGTGATGCTGGGAGTAGCTCCTTTCCCAGATGCATAGAAGAGTTCTGTGTGTCCTGAAAGCTTGGTTAAGTCACCAACAGAAGCTTACCCAGTAAGAAATGATCCTAACCCACTTTGTCTCTCTAATATCCAGGAATGGACGTGGCTAGAACTACAGTGCATGCAGTTGTTTGAGATGAAGGGTGAAATATTCCAAGGGGTCTAGAATGCTTCAGGAAATTATCTCTGATGGCCATAGATTTTTCAGTGGAAGTTAGATACCTAAATGATGTAGGCTCTTTGGAAAAATGTTGCCTGTAGTGGCTTTGAAAAGCAGTTTGGAACATAATTCCATCCACCGATGCTGTAGGCATGCTGTAGGCGTCTCCTCAATATTTTCTATCTATGAGCAGAAAGCCCATGCTCAAAACTTTTCTGTTAGTCTGTAAGGTGCCACAGGACCCTTCGTTGCTGTTACAAATCCAGACTGACACGGCTACCCCTCTGATACTTGAATTCAGAAAAGTTACTAGACAGTTGTAAAGTCTTTTGACCAAACCAATTAGGTTTCCAAGCAACTAGAACCAGATACACACAGCTTGGGAATAGCTTTTCACACACCTATGCTTTAGCTCACAGATGTTCACTACATTTCAGTCTGCTTATTCCATGAACATGGATTAATGGTGAGGATGTGAGGTTCTGCACAAAGGACTGACAACCAGAATAAAATGTGAGCTTCTATTAGTGAGGGGTCTGTAGTTTGAATGAAAGCTGCTTTGAGGTTTTCATTGTAGCATCATCAACATTTTAATCAGAATGCATGTGTTATGTGAGATACATAAATAAACCTTTTCAAGAAATCAAATGTTATGTTTTGTGGAATGCCCCCTTGCATGAGTGATCAAATACAATAACGTCTGGATTAAGTGTGCTTTCGTTTTAGCCCTAGGACGAGGATGACTTCAAAAAAACAAGTTTGCCACTTTAAGCTGGAAACACTTACATGAAGTAGTTTTCTTGTCAGTATAAATTTTATTATTGTGCAGTTTACTACAATTGAAAGTAATTTTAAGTAATTTCTCTACTAGTGAAAGTGTGAAAACAACTTGGTATGTACAATTTGCCAAGAGATGCTTGAGTGCACCCTCGGAACATGGTTTTTAAACGTAGAGGTTTTAACTTTGTGTATCAAAATGGTGGAAACTGGCTTTAGTTATCCCAGGGCTGATCTGTGAATGTCAGGAAAAAGCTGTAGTAGGTTAAAGGTGATTGGATATTGACCAAGTTTGTGTTCCTGGAAAGTATTCACATATTCCTTCACAATATTTCGGCTGTGTTTTTTTTGAGATAGATGACATTCAAAGATCAAAGCAATTAGTTTGACATGTCATACCAATCATTGCTAAAGAAAAGATTAATGAGGAAGATGTGCTGCTTATAAAGTAAGTATTTAGAGCAGTGTTTAAGCATAGCTAATAGATGCTATTTACTCTGTAGTGTAGATGTGAGAGTGGAAAAGGTATATCAGGATAATTACATCAACAAAAAAGCAAACGTAGCCACACTCTTCATGTTTGGATGGTGGTGTTGTAGTGGCTGCAGCAGATCAGGGATGTGAGATTTCAACGGTCACAGTAGGCTAAACAAAGCTTGTTGTTGCCCAAGATGCAGAGAATTCCCCTAAAGCGTTAAGTTTAGACTCAGGGGTACCATTTGGGGGGTAGGACTGGAGGGCCTGTAAATCCCTGAAATTTGAACCTCTGAGTTTCATAGTTGAGCTCTGCTTAAAGTGCATGGCCTAGCCTGGGAGATGGTCCTTATTGCAACACAGCTTGTGCTGCCCCCAGCTTTGTCTTTGGGGCAGTGAGTTGGACTATAAACATAGGGAGAAAGGGTGATTAAGATAACAAAAGACTTGTCATTCAGTTAGTAGATGATCCTTAGATGAGCTTGAAAACATTGCTGGGTACTTCGCTTAAAGGTTAGGGAAAAATGGAGAATTATGGAGTGCTCCAGGGACCAGGGCTGTTCAATTTATTCATAAATTATCTGAACAAGGGGGTAAACAGCGAGGTGGCAAAATTAGCAGACGATACTAAATTACTCAATTGTTAAGTCCAAAGCTGACTGTGAAGGGTTATGGAGGGATCTCACAAAACTGGGTGACTTCACAGCACAATGGCAGATGTAATTCCGTGTTGATAAATGCAAAGTAATGCACATGGAAAAATATAATCCCAATGATACATAGGAAAACATGGGGTCTAAATTAGCTGTAACCACTCAAGAAAGAGATCTGAGAATTATTATGGTCAGTTCCCTGCCAACATGAGACTGCAGCATAGTGTGTTTAAAAGTTCAGGAAAAGAAAAGTGCTAGAAGAATAGAGTAAATGCAATTCCAGTCCTTTGCTTTATCCTCTTCTTGCACCTAATTATCTAGCCTTAACTGCAAAGATCCCTTTTTAAAAAGCTACAGATGTGTAGAAATTGGCTTTCAAGGACCTCTAGGCAAGCCATTTTATATCATTTTAAAAGTTATTTTCTTAAAAAAACAAGCAGACCTGTAATCCTAAGACTATGTAATAGAGCAATTTGTCAAGCATGGAATGAAGGTTTGGTTAGTTTAGATCAGCAGTGTCCAAAACAAAATGTAGCAATCATTGCAGCCCTACCCACCCCACAAGCCAGGCACCTTTACCCATCCAGGCACCCCCCACTGCTCTAGGTGCTGGAGCCACCCTGAGCAGCCGCTGCTACAAGCTGCTTTGCTGTGAGCTGTGCCTACCCTTCCGCTCCAAGCCGCAGGAGGAGCCATCTCTGCTGCTGCCGCCATGCACTCGTCCCACCACATGGTGGGATGTGTGGGTGGAGGGCATGCCACTTGTGTAGCTCTCGTGAGCCCCTTTGCCACACCGCGCTGTCCAGTTCACCACCTGTGGTGAGCAGACAGCCTATTGGCCACCACAGGTTTAGACGTCCAAAAGGAACAGATCTCTCTTCAGTGCATTCACACTCTTCAGCTGTCAAATCCCGGCCTCCAGTTGATCTACTCAAAGAGCTTTGAAGTAAATGTAGTGGTTTGCTCACTTGATTGTGGTTTTCTGAACCTGGTTCAGATTGCAGACAAGTCAGTTAGGCTTCTTGGATACTGAAAACAACCTGATCTTGTATAAGAAAGGAGACCATGGCAGTAAATAATACTGTTTGCTCCCAACACTCCAGAATCTGAAGCTGAGCAAGTTTAGTCTTTTCCTGTACTTAACTGCTGCATTACTATTAAAGGACACCTTTTTTTGGTATCCAAGTGGTAACCCAATTAAATAAATATACATGTAACATTAGTAACTATACTTTTATGTAGTAATAACTGTATAAATGGTCTGTGTTTCTACTGCAGTTTAGGTTCTGATTGAGCAAACATACCAAACGTAGAGCTGCAAAAACAATTTCATAGCAGTGGCATTTTTAAGATGTTGCATAAGATGGAAAAATAACAGGGTAAAACTGCCAAAATTTCATTACAGTTTCCATCTAAAAGCAAATTAATTGATTGTCAGCTTGAAGCTAATTTCTTCCTTCGTTGGAGGGTCTGATGAAATATGAATCGAGGAATGGATCTATAAATTTATTTCCTAGTACATGTGCTTGACTTAAATCTTGTCAGACCCCATTTTGGTTTTCACAGTGTCTAGTATTCAGCCAGTTGGGTTTTGTGGAATAAGCGTAGAGCTGGGAACTGGTAGCTCCTGAATTCTAACTGTGCTTCTCCTCCCCACCCGCCTCGCTCCCCATTGACTTGCTTTCTGTCCTTAGATGTGTTAGGTAACCTTTCTTTGTCTGTTTCATCATGGATAAGAATGGAAATAACACTATTTCACAAGGAATTGTAAGGTTAATTCACTAATATTTGCTTACCTCTTTGGAAATGTCAAGCAGTGTTTAAATGTTAAGTACTTTTAACCCTTAACACACTCTCACAGGATGAATAATGTACATCCTCAGCTGCTTGTCTCTCTTTTTTTTTTTCCCCTCCCTTTAAAACAAGGCTCCAGTAGTTTGTTTATCCGTCCCCCCAACCCTATTCAGGCTATTAAAATTCCCTATGTTGATCCACTGCAGATACTTTGATTCCACCACAGCCTTAAATAGGCTCAGAAGTATGGCTGCAACCCTAACTCTGTGACTCAGAAATCAAATACGTGAATTTGCTTTCATGTACCTGCAAAACAGTGTTAGAGGAGAGTATGTGAGTGCAGGACAGTATTTACACTGAAGTTCCAGATTTTGTAGATGAAGAAAAATAAACTGTAATGAATCACTTGTATCTTTAATCAGTAACTGATTCTAATTGCCTCTGTTTTCTAAAAATATTAATGTACCATGACTAAAAATAAGTGATTAATATTTCATGGGTAATGAATCTTGAGCTTAGGAATTTACTTTTTAATAGGATATTCTTCAGGGTTTCAGATGTGACCGATGAATTTTGTACATTTCCTCCACTTTTCATTTCTATATGAAATTGTTATGCCTTTATATTGTTGGGAACTTACAACCCTGCTATAGAAAATGAGTCAGAGGAAGAGGGAGTTTGTGCCAGGACAGTACTGTTTGGAACATCATGGTTAACACATCTTCCCTCAGTATTCTGCTGTTCAGTAGTGGGTCAGCACTCCTCTGTTTAGAAGAACATTTGGACTTATCAAGGTCTTTGAGAAGCCCATTTCTTTGTCTGCTAGACAGCAATGCAAATTAGTCTTCCAACTGTAAGTTCAGTTTTCTCAGCCAAGTTGTAGTAGCTTTAGAATGGAATGGAAGCCCATGATCAAACTAAATTTTCCTAGTTTCTGATTTAGTCCCACCATACAGTTAAGGAGTTGTTTTAATCCATTTTTAGAGTGAGCACTGCAAAAATATTTGGTAGTTGTACTCACAATAACTTGACAAAACATTTTTGCGACACATGACCAGAAAGTATCAGCTACAGTTGATTGGCCACAGAGTTAGCCTCAAGTTGGAAAAGTTATTTTATTCAACATATACCAAATAGGGAAGTAAAATAATCTAGATTTTCTACTCAGTATTGCCTACTGTGTGAATTTGAAGAGTGCACTAGCTTTTTCAGCCACTGTGACACAGTGGGACTTCATGTTTAACTGATCATCCACTGTGACCCTCAAAACTTTTTAAAATGCACTACTTCCCATCCTATATGCATACTCTACATTTTGTCTCTGGATGTGCACACTTAGCCATATTTAAATGCATATTGTTTGCACCTGATGGTCTGATTTTTTTCGTTATGTACCACTCACCAATATTAGTGTCACATGCAAACTTTCATGTTTTTTAGTGTCCGTTTACATTTATCAGACTTTTCCAGATCTGAAGAAGTGGGTCTGTCCCATGAAACCTCATCATTTAATGAATTATTTTGTTAGTGTTTTTAAAGTGCTACAGGACTGCTTTTTTCTTTTGTGAAGATACAGATTAGCACGGCTACCTCTCTGTGACTGGGTCTTTCTGCTTACCTGGTTTTGGATTGTTTTTGTTTTTAAAAAAAGCGCACAAGCTTTCTTACAGTCTTCTGGAAGAAGTGTTCCAACAATTACTGAGAAATCAGCTAAAGAGTATTATCAGCCTGAGGCTATATCATTTGGTCCTTCCTTCTTTCTCCCTCCTCTTCTCCCCCCCCCCCCCCCCCGCCCGCCCCCCGGAAATATTTCTTGAACACTTCTGCTGTTTCTGCAGTCATACAGATAAATCTACCATTTCCATCTACTAAACAGCTAATACCATTGTCAGGATGCTCTGCCCCTCATATTTCAAAAAAAAAAATCCATGTCAACAACTAGGTTAGCCACAAATTTATCAGTTTTTTTTGCAATTTCAAAATTCTGATTTATATTCATTACAAAAAGTTCCCCTTTCTTATGTTTGTTAATGTTAGGGTTATCAAGCAATTAAAAATTGATTAATTCTGTCATTAATTGTGCTATTAAACAAGGAACATGTTAGAACAATAATAAAATGTGGTTTACTTAAATATATTTGGATGTTTTCATTGCCAAATATATTGATTTCAGTTGCAACAGAGATTACAAAGTGAACCACGTTCACTTTATTTTGATTACAAATTTGTGCTATAGAAGGAAAACAAGAATAGTATTTTTCACTTCACTTTAAACAAACAGTGCAGTTGAAACTCTTAAGAAAATTTTACATTACAGATATAGAATTATATGCAAAAATAGCATTAAATAAAACAGCTTAAAACTTCAGAGTCTGAAGTCTACTGAATCCTACTTCTTGTTTAGCCAGAGAAACAAGTTTACATTTGGGAGAGCATTTCAGTCTCCCTGGACACTCAGTGGCAGATTTAAGGGTGACAGTTCTGAAACAAAAAAATTTCAGAAATCAAATGGAGAGAGAAATCTCTGAGCTGCAATTTATTTGCAAATTTGACTCAATTAACCATGGATTAAACAGAGACTGGGAGTGGCTCGCAGTTTACAAAGACAGTTTCTCTGCTTTGGGTGTTGATAGCTCCCCATTAGACGCTGACAGTGGCTCAGATCCCCATCTGATCTGCCTTTTTTCCTGTTTTGATAAGTACTGTTGATACTGGGCCATTTCCACCTTGCTGAACAGACCTTGTCAGCTCTGGCCCTCCCTCTTACTGGGACCCCACTCTTTAAATACCCCTCTGAAACCTCCCCCCCATGCATCTGATGAAGTGGGTCTTTGCCCACAAAAGCTTATGCTCCAAAATATGTTAGTCTATAAGGTGCCACAAGCCTTTTTGCTCTCGAAGTTAGACTAACATGGCTGCCTCTCTGCTAAGCTTACATTTGTAAGAGTTAATACTGCTTGTTTACAATGGCATCAGGAATATACTTGTTCATGCTTCGAGCATCATTCTAGAGGACATTATGTCCATGCTAATCATGGTTTCTGCACGATAACGGTCCAAAGCAATGCAGACTGTCAGATTCACTTTCATCATGAGTCATGCCACCAGCGGAAGAATAGGTTTTTTTTTGTGGCTTGGATACACAGGTTTTTGTTTTGGGGTGTTGTTCTTTTAAGATCTCTGAAAGCATACTCCACACCTCATCCCTCTTAGATTTTTGGAAAGTACTTCTGATCCTGAAACCATTGGTGGAGTGCTGTAGCTGTCTTTAGAAAGCTCACGCCTTTGTGTTTTGTCAAATCTGCAGTGAAAGTGTTCTTAAAACAAAGAGCATTCTGGATCATCTGAGATTGCTATACTATGAAATGTATGGCAAAATGCAGGTGAAACAGAGCAGGAGACATAATTTTCCCCCAAGGAGTTCACTTACAAATTTAGTTAATGCCTTATTTTTTAAACAAGGGTTATTAGCATGGAAGCATGTCTTCTGCAATGATGGCCAAAGCATGAAGGGGCATAAGAAAGTTTTTGGCATATTTGGCATGTAAATACGTTACTTTAAGGTGAATTAAATAAGAAGTGGGAAGCATTACCTCCCATAAATGTAAATAAACTTGTTTGTCTTAATGATTGGCAGAACAAGAAGTAGGACTGAATGGACTTGTGTGCTCCAAAGCCTTATATTGGCTTCTTTTTTTATTGAAGTTATGTAATCAAAATGATCTATATTTTTAAATTGCACTTATATAAAGGAGATTGTGCTACAGTATTTGAGATTAATTAAAAATACTATTTTGTTTACAATGCAGATATTTTAATTAGAATAATTTGAGCAATGTCCACTTTTTCTATGTTGTAATTGAAATTATATTTGACAAATTAGAAAAAATGCAAAAATGTTTAATAAATTTCAGTTAGTATTCTGTTCAATGGTGCAATTAAATCTGAGTAATCATGATTAATTTTTGAGTCAACTGTGAGTTAACTGTGAAACTGTCCTAGTTAATGGATAATAGAAATTCTATAGCTTCCTTCACTTCCCCTCTAAACCAGGTTCTTTATTTAACCAGTGCAGCCATCTTCAACTGTAGATTTAGGCTTCAAGAACACTTAGTAAAGTGTTGCTAAATTATTTCCAAATGCCAGTCACGATTCTAATTAAATCCTTCTTCCTATCTGATTTGACTTGTCATTGTTTTCACTTAAAACACTGTGTACCTGTTTTCCCCCACCCCTCCTTTTCCTTTACTGGTTTACTATTTGTTTTGCTTGCAGGTTATCAATCAGGAGAGGATCATTTCTACTTAAGCTACCACTGTGAGCTTTTAGTTTTGTGCCTAGTTCTTTATCTGCCAACAGATCTGTAAAAGAATTCCTCTGTGTTCGCTTTCAGAGTTTTTGAGTTTGGAGCTTGTCGTCTGTGGTGTTAAGAACTTTCAAGAACATTTAGTACCAGTAATGCGAAACCTCCAGCACATCAATGAAATATAAGTTGTCTTTCCCGCCTGCCCCATGGTCTGTACTGATTTTTAGATAAGTGCAGAAGGAGAAAGTTGTCATGTTCCCTAATGTGATTTGGTGGTCTGTAGCAGGCACCCAACCCAATAATGCCTCATCTTGTGCTCTATCTATTTGGCCATGGATCCATAAGTGTAAGATAATTTTCTTCTAAGTTATCGGGTAATTTAATTTTTTCTTCTGGAGTAGATATGCCATGTGTGTGAATTAGCACATCAAGTTTTGGTAGTAGCAGTTAGATCAAATTTATGCTCATTAATGAGTAACTCTTCTTTCTCTTAGCTATTACCCAATTTCTTAGCTATGGTGTTATAGGCAATTTAACAATTTCTTACCACATACTTTGCCGTCTCAATTTAATTTTGTTCTCAACATCTTGATTTTGTGCTAGCTTTGCAATAAGTGTGATATTTATCACAATTGTATTTTACAAGTTTTGAAGCTTGAGTACTGCTGCTTTGGTTGGTGTTTTTTGTTGATGTTCCTAGTTTAATGGTTTAACCTGAAGGCATCTCAACGCTGCAGCAGTTCCCATATATTGCTCCTTGAAGTGTCACTTCTTTAGAGTATTGGAGGGGTAGCCGTGTGAGTCTGGATCTGTAACAGCAACGAAGGGTCCTGTGGCACCTTATAGACTGACAGAAGAGTTTTGAGCATGAGCTTTCGTGAGCACAGACTCACTTCTTCAGATGGACCAGCATCTGAAGAACTGAGTCTGTGCTCACAAAAGCTCATGCTCAAAACTTTTCTGTTAGTCTATAAGGTGCCACAGGACCCTTTGTTGCTGTTACTTCTTTAGAGCTGCACCTTTGGTGCAGGACTGGAACACACACAATGTTCTTGGGCTGGAAGGTACAAAGTCCAAGCCAAACAAAAATGGCAACGTAGCATTGGGTAACTTGACTAAATATAGGAGCACTTTTTCAATTTGAACCATCAAACATTATCCTGACTTTTGCAGTGAAAGACTTTGAAGATGATATAATATGTTCCGCAAGTCAGAGGTACCAGGAGATGTGGGTAAACATGCATCACTTGCACCACTACTTTTCTACTCATTTTCCTACGTTACTTGCTTGGTAGACTTTGGAAGGTCCCTGGGTAAAGATCTACCCTCGTTCTTTCCTGTGTATTGTCACAAAGCAACTATGGGTTCCCTGCCCCACCGTACCTTCTGTCTTTCCCTTTTGGTTCTGTTGGGAGTGGGAAAGGATGTGACAGCAGAAGGTGGCAGGAGGTTTGGCCCAGAAAGAGTAATGAGGTGGTAGAGTGAAGCTTGCTGCAACCTGCCTATGAGTGGCCTCAGAAATAAATCAAACCTAGGCTAAATGCTCTTGGGAAAGGGATAATTTTCTGGTTGCTGAGTACACTACAGTAAACTGTATTTGAGTAGACTCCTGCCACAACCAACCCCTGAGAGAAGCTTCTGGCTGGTGCTGGGCCCCTGCTATGGTAATTTGAGGTCAGCCTTAAACCAACGGTTCCCATGTTCTTGCTTGGGATGCTTTGTAATGAAATAACCTTTCATTTGGCTTAACCTTAATGCCTTTTGACCTATGCTAAATTTCTGCTATTAGTTTCTCCCTCTGCTTCCCATTTGTCAGTTATTTCATATTAAATGAATCATTCATGTTCATTAGAAACATTTAATTATAGAGTAGTCTTAAGTTTTTATTATCTAACTTACGTGTTTGGAGTCCTTGACTTGGTATGGTCGTACCACACAGAATAAGATTGCAAATTAATCTCACTTTGCTAGAGAAGTTTTTAAACTATCCAGCAAATTTCCCTAAGCAAATTTTACATGGAAATGTGTAATGATGCTGAAAGGAGGCTAAACTTTCTCTGTATGCCTACTGTTCAGTGGCAACTACAACAACTACTTACCACTGTTCTTTATGGCTATTGGGAGCTGCGTGCTTTAGGACAAAGCTAATTTTTTATCCTGGCACACCCCCATCACGTTCATAAGGATCATAATGTTAAGATGGTCTAGTGAAGATCTTTACCACGGCCCCAAGTTGCAGCAAAGATTAAGCGTGCACAGGAGATGCCTGGACACATTCCATGCGCCAGCTGCTGGAGCAACAGACGACTTAAGGGATTTCGGACCTTTACTGATGATTGAGTCTCACCAGACACCAGGCATATGAAGAGTGCAGCAGTGCTGCACAGATTTGCTTTGGTGTATAAAGACATTCTTCAGGCAGAGCAGAAGCTGAATTAAAATCTACTTCAGTGTCTTGTGATACTCCTTCAACTGCTGTAGTAACATAGAGCTTCTCTGCCATCACTTCTGGTTCAGATGTTGTTTGAACTCCACTGTTCACAGATTGTTTGTGCTGCAAACCTGTCTTGGAAAAACTTAGTTAGTAAAAGCTAACGAGAACTTAATTTTCTGTCCAAAACAGTATTGATGTTTGACTGATACGGGGATATTATCATGACAAACTCTGTGCTGTAGTCCTATTACATGTATTCCAGGAGACTGTTACACTCAGATGGTTTGGTAGCATATTTATTTTGATGCAGAAATCACAAGTAAAGCAGATCATAATGGCCCAGGAAGGATTGCACACAGATGGCGCCTATATAATGTGATGAAAAAATGAATAAAATCTGACTCAATCAGAACAAGACTTGGACTTTTTAAATAAAATATTAGTTTAATATGTTTCAGAAGGAAACATATGCTCATCTTATTGCTGTGAGAAACAGAATGATTTCTGTTCTCTTTTGATTGTCGAGTAAGAGATAAATGAGAACTATACTGCAGTCACAAAAGGACAGAACTAAAACTGCACAGGCAATCCTAATTCTGGTGTGTTTTAACTTCTGAGTGTCTGATTTTTGCAACCAGGTATTTCTCATCTACAAAATGACTCAATATTGGAAAATACTGAAGCAAACCAGAAAACAAATCAAAGATAAATCTAGATTTCTAATGTTGGAAATATGAGAGAGTAAAATTCAAGGGCTATTTCAAAACTCACCACACAAATGAGGGCTGAGTCCCTAGACAGGCCATTTAAAATAGCCAAAACATTATACCTAACTTCTTGAGGCTTTTAATGAGAAGGGGGTGTGGCAGTGAAAGAAAAGCATTTTAACGCAGCAGCTTGTTTGCTGAGTGGTGCTGTTTTATATTGCTCCACTTGCATTTTCATTGCAGTTAGTTTAAATGGGGCATTTGGCTGCACTTGTGATAGCTGCTATCAATAACTGAGAGCTGCTGCTGTTGACTGGGGCCTTCAGAGACCTGAAGAAGGCCTTACTCTTTGTTTTAGCCACTTCTTGATTAGAAGATTAGAATGTTCAATTCACAATTGGTTAACCATCATTAAATTATATGATACAAGCTAAATTTGTTCTCACTAATATATGGTTTCAAGCAGCAGCCTTTGTTATGCACTGACATTAGATTTCCTAGGTGATATCAATAGGAGCCATCCCATTTAATTTGCCCTAGTTAGAGTATCATGTGATAACTTATATCCAGATACCTTCTAATAACTATTGGCACTTTGTATCTTACATTAATACTGTTTCTTGGAAGATGCTTTAAGTTGAGGGCAGGAGGTAGCATCCAACTTCATAAAACAACCAGACACCAACCTATGACCCTATGCTTGGGTTTGTACTTATGGCTCCGGAAAGCCTAAATGCTTCAAAACTGACCTCCCCTCCAGCAAAAGTCTAACTGTTCCATTACTAGTTAGAAGCTGCTTCTCTCCTTTTTTTTTCCTTGCAAATCTGCCAAGCTCTGTACGAAAAAAAAAAGACTTCTGCAAAATGGCACAACAATCTCTCCCCCACTCCTCCCCATTCTTTCTGTTCCTTCTCTATACTCCAGTGCCCTTTAAAGCTTGGGGCAAAGCACTAAATGTGAGATGGGCAGTGAAGACATTCCTTTCCACCCTTCCCCCCCAGCACACCCTCCCACCCCACCCCCAGTGCTATTCTGTACTGTTTCATGCTGGAGGTTCACATAATCACAGTTCTAGAAGGAACCAAAGGGAGTTTGGTGCTTAATTGTATTGGTGACTATCTATCTGCTCACCATGTCTGAAAAACTTCCCCATATATGATGGTTAGTGGCTTTGTTTTAATAGAGTTTGATTTGGTTTTTGTGATGCATACACACAGTCCTGACAATCCTTATGTGAATCATGTGGTACCCGCATCACTCTAAAGATACAAAAGCCTGTATAGTATCAAGCAGCAAATAAGGCTCACACAAGAAACTAGATCTTTTAGTCTTGTTATCATGAATAACTGGGAAGCTACCAGGCTTCTCAGTTTTTTTTCCTTTCTGTAAAGTTCTGTTCTATTTTGAAAACTTAACTATAAAAGTAGCAACTTCCTTGCTCCATAGATCTGCTTCTTTGAGGTCTTCAGTCTCAACTGCTGAATTTAGAGGCAGAAGTATGGGTTATTTTCTGTTTCTTTTCACTTCTCTTAGCTCTCTAGAGTCAACACAGCTGAAGCACTGTGAACTGGAAATCTGTTCTCTATTTTATATTAGCATTAACTTTATTTACCTCTCTTTAATCAGTTTTGTCTGTGCAAATCCATCTTAATATTTATAATACTTTTCCCACACTGCCATAGGGAAAGGCTAAAAAAAAACAAGTCTCAATTTGAAACTTGATGTGTTTACTGGCAAATGGATTGCAGAGGTGTAACTGATGGCTTGGTTTGGCCTGCAGAAACTGTACTGTTAGCAATGAATGCGATGGAAAGAATCTAGCTTGCCTTCCAGAGCCCAGGCTGAATTTGCAGGGCTGGCATTTAGGGTAAACAAGACTTGGTAATCCATGATGGTTTTTGTCCCTTTTAAGAACAGATGCAGGGTCAATAATATTTTCTATTTATGGAGCACTTTGTTCTGTGTATTTCAACATACTTTACAATTTTGAAGAAGCACAGTTGATTCACGCAGGTGGAATAGGTTAGTTGTAGTTGCAGCCATTCGCCCTAGTGAATAAAATATATGTCTAACCAATGAGCAGACTAAATTCTATTCCTTCATCTTCTGTCGACTGGCTTTCTGGTGTACAAACTTGATTTTCGTTGGCTTTGTACTTATTAAATGGAGTGGGGGGCGATACTACTGACTGGGATGACCTGGGGTTTCCCTCATTAGGATTTGTGAAATGCAATGCAATAAGACCAGTTAGAACTCCTGTATGCCAGGCCTTATGCTTACTGCAGTAGGCCAAGATGAGCATCATTAATTTACCTTTTTGAAATTAATTTACTAAATTCTGTAGTTTGTGAAACATTTATGAAGCTGTCTTGTCTGGTTCAGTGAAGTGCAGATGACAAGGCATTTCACAACAGTTAACATAGCAGCACTGTCATGCTCACAATTCTGGAGGATGACAGCATACAAGTAGCTTAAAGCTTCCTTCTCACTGCTGGTGGAATGAATTGTACTGGAGCAAACTTTCAAATGTGTCACCAAATAGCCAGTCTAAATCCAATACCTTGAGATTAGCTCAGGTGATGTACCTGAGCTGGTTTGTTCTGTTCTTTTTAAAAGGCAACATGATTTAAAAAGAAAATCTCAGCAGAACAGGAACAGTAAAGCCACCGCTTTAATTGAGCTGTGATGTGCACTGGCTGGAGTGGTATGAGAGAGACGGGCCAGCACTGAAAGGTTCTCTTTGTGAACTGGAAGTTCTGTGTCCCTACGTATCCTGAAATTTGACGTAATGTAGCTATGCAAAAATAAAAAGCTGCTTCAGGAATCATGCTGTGACTTATGTGAATTTGCTTAAAACATTGTGGCTTTTTTCCCAAACAGAGATGATTACTATATTCTTAGTTGAAAGGTGTCATTATAAAAATTGAACAGAACTAGCCACACTGTTTGCTCAGTGGTAACCACAGCGCATTCCCGAATGGGTAGCGAATCTGTGGAGCTCAGCGTGGAATTCTAGGTCCCCAGTCACTGCAACTTAAACCCATTGTACAGGTAAGATTCCCACTCCATTTGAAGTGTGGGGGGCTTAACCTCACTACTTAATATCTGGTTCTAAAGCCAGTTTCAACATCCCGCAGAGTCCCTCGCCATCACCCTCCCCTGCTTACTAGTGTGTAAAAGTCTGAAAGCAGCCAGGCTCTGCTGGCAGCATGCACAGAGAACGTGTACTGCTACAAATTACAAGTGGAGCAATAGCCACACAATCTTGTTTTAAGAAGTAATAAACAGTGGGTTCATTGTGAACACATTATTGCTCATTATGTATGTATGCCTGTAGTGGGGATGTGCTATGCCCTGAATTTGGAATGGATTAAACCTCCACTGGACTGCTGGGGAGAAAACCTAACCCTTATGAGCTTCCACATGTGAAGGTATAGGTTGATAGCCTGGGAGATGGGGGTAACATCTGTATATTCTAACTTGTGAATCTGTAAGAGAAGAAGTGGCGTCCAGAAAGGGGTGGGAAGGGGCAGGAATAAATGGATCTGGGAAGTAAGAAAAGTGCTCTTATCTTCCTCCTACTCCGTGACACTCTTGAATCAGGCCTAGACAGTGAAATTGGGAGTTAACCCTTTTGCACATACAGTACAATATTGTAGACTTAATACAATGGGAGACTTTGTGAGGTTCATACTTCAGTTTGGCTACAGTGAGCTGCCCCATGATTGTTTTGTATCTTCCCTGGGTGAGGTTTCAGAAAACTGGAACTAGAACTCTACTTGCTTTTGGGGGGGGGGTGGGGGGGCAGGCTTAGAGTAAAATGGCCATGACCCTAAGCCCTGATTGTTGAGGGCAAGTGAGATGCCATCCTCTGTTACGTGTTGGTAGCATTAACCTGTGATAGCATAGGGCCAGATTCAGTAAACCTTTGAAATGCATGATTTAGTTGCACTTAATTTGCATTAAAGCAAGTTAAGCGCAACTCAGAATTCTGCTCTACCCAGCCCTGGTTCATACCTCACACAGCCCGGCTCACCACCCACAGTCCCACTTCAGACTCCCTACAGCCCAGTTCACCAATCCTGCTCCAGTTCAACTCCCTCTCCCAAAGCCTTGCTCACCATCCCCATGTGTGGCCCTGGTTCATACCATCTGCATGCAGCTCCAGCTCAACCCCCCCATGCATGGCTCTGGCTCAGCTCCACTGCCCTGCCGCCCTCCCATGGCCCCAACACGCCGCCAGGCTTAACCCTCCCCTACTGCCCCCTGCAACCCCATGACAGCTTTCAAAAGGAGCTCCACGTGTGCCTGCTGCTTCCCCAGCTGTAGAATGTGTGTTCGGCTGGGGGAAAAACTACCCCCACCCCCGGACTTACGTGAAATTTGAGTTATGCGAGGGTATGTGGGAATGCAATCCTCGTATAACTCAAGGGACTACTGTATTGCGAGCTAAAGGCAGTGTGTGCAAAAAAACAAGTACTTCTAATCATGGTCTTCTGCACAGAGCTGCTCTAAAGGCAGTGGATTGAGCTGGTGAAGGATTTTCCTCTGTGCATCTGAATCCTTGGGTGGTGTACAGCTGCCATAGCAGCAGACTTCAAAAATGAGTCATTGACTCTGTCGCTGGAACACTTCATTATTTCTCTTTTCAAACATCCTAGCTATAACTTCATCTAAACTAAGTGACTCAGTTTTGCTACTGGTTAACTAGGAGACTTTTTAATCACCTGGACCAGGAGAGACCACCTCCAGTTGTGTCGAAAGAGCTTAGTTGCCATGTCCATTCAGTCATTGGGCTGTTTCTCTGGGACTTCCAACAAAGATGCTGGTTTTCAGGAAGGAGTTTTGCTGTATGTATGCTTGTCAGCTAGAACCAGGAACTAGACGAAGCCTGCTCCCTAGTGACGCTAGTCACATCGCCATAGTTAAGGTTGGCAGAAGTTTCTAATTTAAGGGCTTTAACCTTTATTAAATATCAAAATGGCAGAAAACAAGGCTGAGCAGTAGCTGAATTATGTTGGCTTGATGAAAATGTGTTTGGTATAATAGGTAGATAGGAGTTCCAAAGTTATCCTTTTTTAAAATTTGTGTCTGGATTTTTTTGGTTAGGAAACTAGAACTTAATTTGTACTTTGACCCACCAAGTGCTGATGAATGGAGTGTCAGTTAGGGGGTGTGCTGCTGTCATGTTTTTAAAGAGATGCACTAAGTAATATATACATATCATAGAGCTGGAAGGGACCTCAAGAGGTCATCAACTCCAGTCCCCTGCACTCACACAGGACCTCTCACCATCACTCCCAGATTCTTTTTTCACCTAACATGCCCCAGAACCTTGAGAGCCCTACCCCAAGGATTGAACTCACAACCGTGGCTTTATAAGACCAGTGTTCCAACCACTGAGCTATCCCCAAACTCCGGTATGCTAATACTAGTGATGACCCAATTCAGCTGCTTAGTGTGGAGAAGGGAAGACCCTGCACCACAAACCACTTTTCTAGTCTACATAAGGTTCCCCAAGCTGGGACAGGGAGACAAGCTGAACACAAATTTAGGAAAAAGAATTGTTTGGAATGTACGTAGGAAATAGTTTAGTGTAGCAGACCTTAGACTTGTGTGGATCTAGAATGAAAGCAGATAAAATGAGAGAGGCTCAACGGGGGCCATTCTTTTACATTTGCCTACCTTGCAATCACCACGCGAGGTAGCTGTTTCATCTTTTAGCAGCATCTGGTTAAAGATTAAAGAGTGATGTAGGCTGATGTGCTCACAGAGCTTTGGGAGGAAGTCTGCATGCTGCTTGTTCAGTATATACCTTGCCGTAATTACTGCCATCGCTGTTTCAGGGACTGAAAATTGACAATACTCACTAATTACAGTGTTTAAAATCAAGACTAAAAAGGAATAGTGGTAAGTTGTTTTGCCATTTTGAGGGTGAAGAAGTGGGAATTGCACTGATATGGAAAATAAGACATTTAACTTGTATGAAAGACTAAATCAACATATCGCTATAACCCCACACCAAACTTTTGTTATAAGAATATTAAGGTTACTGTTTAGCTTGTAACTGCTTCAATGAAAATATTGTTTCACTATGTATGTGAGCATTTTGGGTCTTGGGAATTTTATTCTTTATTCCATAGTGCTGTACATTTGAGGTGGATACTCTGTATTCTGTGTACACGGCTGAAGATGGCTACCTGCTTTAAGTGCAAAACTCAATTATGCCTTCAATATGGAGCTGTGAACTGGATGTTAATGTATCACGTCTGTGGTTTGTGGTTTGTCTTAACTCTATCATAGTTTATCTTTCTTCTGTCTTCCTCCTCTTTTCTAGGATCTGCACTGGACATGTTGGTAGTGGCTGTGGGCCATTTATTGTGCTTTCAAAGAGCAAAAAGCTCTGGGTCAGCAAATTGTGTGAGCAGTCTAACCAACTTGTACTGCTGACAGGCGGAACCAGACCTCAGACCTTTGTGCACGGGCCTTTACCACATGAGCTAAAAGCCAGCTGGCTCTCAGCTGAGGCTGTCGAGGAGACTCGTTCTTTCTCTCCGTAAGTGGCGTAAGTGCCACTGCATGGTAGAGGGCATCACACCTTGTGGATTGCGCTACTCCCACAGATGGGAACTCAGTCACAAGATTTGGAGGAGAACTCAGATGAGTGGATCATTTGTTAAAAGGGAGCTGCTGGGTTCTCATACCTCCTGATTGCATGAGCTGTAGCTTCTGGTGCTCTCCCAAACTCTTTCCTCATGTAACTTGAAGAAAGGAGCCAGGCCTTCAAAGACCGTCTTTATTCGTCACCATCAGTATGGAGGACGAGGTGACGCTGGTGATCTCCTGTTTGACAGTGCCACGTTGCAATCCCTGCAGTTCCAGAGTCGGTGCCATGCCCCGCTAGGGGACAACCCTCTTTCCCAGCCAACTCACTCCTTTCCTTCCATTCCAGTTTGAGAACCACTGGTCAAAGTCTCCACATTGTCATTTTAAAATGTTTTGCAGTTCTTTCATTTGCTCTTTAAGGTAATGTTTGTCCTTCATAAAAGCAGAATTCATTTGGATCTTTAGAAATATGAGCTCAATAGGGTATATCTACATGGCTGTTGAGAGCTAATCTCCAAGCCTGGGTTGACAGACTTACACTAGTGGGGCTTTAGCTAGCGCATTAAAAATGTGCCATGAATTTTGCATGTTGAGGTACAGGCTGCCCACTCAGCTTCCCACACTTGAGACCCTGAACTCCACTGTCCTCAGTGCTATTTTTAATAGGCTAGTTTGAGTTCTGCTAGCATGAATCAACCTGAACTGGAGCCCAGCTGCATTGTAGATGTACCCGTGCAAGCTGTAACTTGCTCATTGCTGTAATGTTTACAAGTTTAAATGACACCTGTACTAGAAAACATTTAAAAATTAATTTCAGTTCTGACTTCTGTGAACGATTTTCCTAAAAATACCTCTGGGTAAAACAAGACGACCTGGGGCACCTTATAGACTAACGGATATTTTGGAGCATGAGCTTTCAAGGGTAAAGACCCGCTTTGTTAGATGCATCTGACCATGTGGGTCTTTACCCACAAAAGCTTATGTTCCAAAATATCTGTTAGTCTGTAAAGTGCCACAGGACTACTTGTTGTTCTTGAAGATACAGATTAACATGGCTACCTCTCTGATACTTGTCTGGGTAAAAGACACACTCTGTGAATGTACAGACTGTGGAAACTTCATGGTTCGTTCACTCCTTTATGTGTGGATACTATACTTGATTTGGCACTCTATCAGGCAGCCTCAGAACAGCTGAGGTGTGCATTTGCTTTATGTACTCTGTTGGCTAAGAACAGCATGGAAAACTGAACTAAATGTCAGCTGTAGATTTGAGTTTCAGGGCAGCTCATGATCTGCTACAGGAACCGTTTCTGTAAATTAAATAATTTACTTGCAGTCATCAGAACTCTTTCAGGTAGTTGAACGATCTGTCTGTGTGATGCAAACGTTAATCAAAGCTGATTGTTATTTTTCCTCTTCAAAATTGTTTCCAATTTGTCCTACACCCAAAAGACAGAAATATGATCATTTTTACTATGTTCCTTCTGAGTTTTGGGAACGTTTACTGTTGGTTTTTGTGCTGGAGAGTAAATTCTATTGACTGACACAGAGTTACTGTAGAAATGATATTCGTTTCCTGCAGGGCACATGGAATTTTAAGCCTTTAACGCAATGTGCTTGATTCGAACAGGCTTGCTGCAGTGCTGAGCCAAGAATAAAAGATGAGAATGCAGTTACTTGGCAACTTGGCTTTTAAGCAACACTAGAATATACAGTATTTCCTGAAAATTATAAATAGATTCATGCATTATTCTCTGAAATTGTGTAAAAATAAACAATTCAAACTGCATAATGATGCATACATTAAATTTTTATTTCTTACTACTAGACAGTTCTGCTTACCTTGATAGAATGTAGAGATTTGAATACTAATTATCTATCAAATGAGCAAACTATGACAACCATACATGCTGACCAGAGCAGAGTGCGTACAGAATAGCTATTCTATAATTTACCCATAATTAATTTTTTATTGCAGGAGAAAAATACAGTCAACATCCATTTTGAATGAAAACTGGGGGGGTGAAGGAAAAGCCAGAAAAAATGAGAATTCTGTGCATTCCAAGTCTGCCCAGTACAATATTGCAAAACTGTTTGCAACAGGAGAAAAATTTCCAATATTTTTAAGACATAAAACTTTTATAGGCCTTAAATTTCTGTGCAGATTAGGAATCTACTTCTGAGCATTGAAGGTAGGATTTCACATATGACAAGAAAAAATAGATGGCTACTTAACTGAGGTATAGGTAGACCCTACAGTATTATACAAAATCAGGAGAAGTTATTCTGCACCTTGGAACATTATGCTCTTAGTTGCTATGTGGCATATAACATACAGCGTTTTCTATTTCACAAAGAAATGTGAAAACGTTTAGGAGGGAAAAAGCATAACTGACTGCAGGGGGTATGGGATTTCATGTTCAGCAGACAGCCGCATCACTCATGACTGATATAGATAGAAATGGGTAGAGAAGGCATCAAAGTAGCATCCTGGAACTTCCATATTTACCCCTGGAATGGAAACTCTCTAGCAATGTGGAATGTCACTTCAATGGTGGGAAAGGAGCCAATGTTGGTGGAAGACATCAGAAGGTACCGACTAGATATAGTTGGCCTCACCTTCACAAATGGCACTTGGAAACACACTTCAGGATGCGGGCAGTCTCTTTTCTACATGGGATTGGCCCTGCATGAGGGACCCTAGGTCAGTGTGGGGATACTCAAGCCCATTTCTGGCTGCTCTACATTTGGAGTTGCCCTGATTGATGAGAGTTTGCCTTAGTAATGCTTCAGGTATTGGAGACAAAAACTCTTGACTGTTGTTTGTACCTATGAACTTAACAGCAGTTCAGAGCACTTGCCATTTCTAGAGACAACAGGATTGGTGCTCAATAGAGTGGCATTGACCAACCCTGTAGTTATACAGAGGGACTTCAGTGCTTATGTGGAATGAGGGAGATACCTGTAGGGGAGTGATTGGGTTGAATAACCTGCCTAGTGTGGATCCAAGAGGCGAGTTGCTATTGGACTTCTTTGCTCCTCATGGCTTGTCCATAATGAATATTATGAACCAGGTTGCTCAAAATGTGCATGGTACCAGAGCACGGTGACTCAGAGTTTGAATATTGACCTCATAATTGTCTCCTCAGACCTAACAGTAGGTGTTCTAGATACTTAGGTGAAGAGAGGGACAGAACTGGCAACTGATCACTACTTGGTGGTGTGTTAGATCCAATGCAGGGGTCGCTGACTGGATAGACATGGGAGGCCCAAACAATCAGTGAGAGTTACTGATGGGAATATCTGGGGGAGGATGTTGAGCAGAAAGACCTCATTTCCACATTTGGAAGAATTTCTCTTGTACTCTGTGTTAGGTCTTAAATATTTGCGTATAAGCGGTTCATGTTCAGAAACTCAGTCGTGGAGGCAGCCATGAAAAGCTGTGGTCTGGAGGTGGATTGGGACTTGTCATGGTGGCAACTCTAGGTCGTCTGGTGGACTCAAGTGGTGAGGGAAGATACCATGTCAGAGAAGGAGGCCGCCTGAGTGGTGCTCACAAACTGGACTCCTGATATGACTGAGAGGTACTGGGTGGTTCAGAGGGCTGCATCTGTAGCAGTTGAAGTGAAAGCCCAGGCTCGGGAGGCATTCTGAGATACTATGAAGAGTGACTACCAATTGGACTCAAAGGCCTTCTTGCTTAAACCATTTGTTACCTTAGGAGGGGTCATGGGGATGTTTGCCAAGCTGTACAATGAGCATAGGGGCCAGCCCAGATTGGATAAACCATCTAAGATGAAGGCTAAATGAATTCTTGAGTGCCTGGATAAATTCATCTTGTGATTGATGGGTCCCAAAGATAATCTGGTTGGGTAATGCAGTTGAGTGTACTGTGCATCGCCCTTTGTGCACCCAGTTTTTCTTCATACTTCCAATTTTAGTATAGAAACAAGCTCTTTTGAATATAGTTCATAAATATGGGCTTTTGGGGTCTGTATTCACTCCGTTCTATCTTGGGAACCTCCTGGCCAGAAGGAAACAAAACACATTAAGGAGACTTTTTACCTGGGTTTTCACTTGCTGCTTTATTGTGAATTACAAAGTAAACTTGGTGCCCCCCAACCCAAGTTTTAGTTAGAGGTTCCTGCCTTGCTATCTTGCTTTTCCTTTTTTTAAAAAAAGTTGGTAATCTTGGACATAGCCTCTATAGTTCATAGAACTGGTTATTTGTCGTATTTGTGTCTCTTATCACTTGCTATGCGTAAGTAAAAACAACCAGAAGTTTGATGAAGTGGGTCTTTGCCAACAAAATCTTATGCTCCAATAAATCTTAGGTGCCACAGGACTTGTCGTTTTTGCAGAGACAGATTAACACAGTTACCCCTCTGATATGTATAAGTAGCTCATCTCTAGATGGATAGATTGTAGTGCTATTTTTGTCTTAACTAATAATCTGCCAATCAAACTTCCCTCCCCCAGATTTGTCCTTGTTTTCCCTTTTAGGGGATTAAGGTACAAAGCAGGCTGTTAGATGCCGTTCCCTGAAGTTTTCTCATACCTCATTTCTTATTTAATAGATAGGATATAATTGTCTTAACTACTCACTAGTTTTAATTTTGTTTTGAAGGAGAGACAAAACCCTAATTTCCCTAATATTTTGTATTTCCAGTACAAAGGGAGGAGTTGGGTAAATCATCTAGTCTTTATTCTTTGAGCTCTAATTTTTGCTTCCTGAATGAATAAAACTGAAAAATTTACTAGAGGGGTGTATATTCAAGTGGTAGTCATTTTAATTTAAAGATTTACAAAAAAAATTTTGATTACATATCCTGTAAACTTTTTACATTTGTGCCTTTAGATTGTATTAAATGGGTGAAAGCAAGGGATATTTCTTTGCAATGAGTCAATGACATTAAAACCTCATCTGTTGTCCAGAGTTCAGCCCTTCATTTGAAAACTTTCGGTGGGAGTTAGGATAAATAAGTTCAGTGCCAATTCAGGCTGAAATTTTCTCATGTCTCATTTGTTATTCACATTGAGACCTGTGTGGTGGTTGTCGGAAATCTCTGCTGCTATTACTAGAAATGTGTGAAATTTGTGGAGGAGGGATCCAGGCTACATTTGAATTCACCCACATACAAAGGATGCAAGTGTTGAGCTGTGCAGAACTAACGGTATCTGTAGCGAACTGGAATACCTGCTTTTCAAGAATGGACAAATAATCGGAAATGCTGTACCGTGAGTTGTGGGTGACAATAGCTTGTTTTAATACTTACAGTATTCAGTCTTTTTCATTTAGACACATGAATTGGTTTGGTCGCATGCAACATTGTTTCAAAATTAAAAACCTTTGATGTGATCATCTGTCTTCTAGCTGAGCAAACACTGATTTTGAAGGTGGCTAGTAACACTAAATATGTGATTGTATTCTTTCATGTACAGTACCCCATTACCAAGATGTTATTGCTGGTAGGGAACCTCTCATAGCAAAGACTAATAGTTCTAGGTTTTGCATAATTTTTAGTGTGTTTGCTGAGAAGATATTCTGCAGAAAGCAGGTGGAGGTTTCTCTGACATAAAAAGCTTTGCTGTTGATACTGATATTCCATATAATCTGTTTAATGTTTCAGTGCAAAACTCACTACTTGAAGCATTGGTTGTGGGTGATATTCTAACATAAATCTCCATTCATCTTCTCTTTCTGTTCTAATAAACGTTTCTAGACTCACATTGGAATGAATAGTTTTTTGATCCACAATTTAATGTGAGCTAATTTCATTGTCATATTTTAATAGCAAATTCTGTGTTATACAGAAAACCAGCATACAGTGTACTAAACACACCTAAAATGTGATAATCATTCAAACATGCTATGATGCAACTCCATGTTTCATTTGTCCCATCATGGATTACAGGAAAATAGATTTTTTTTTTATCTTGGCGCTGCAGTCAGATACTGCAGAAGCTTGCTTCTAAAAATAGCCCTGATCTCATGGTCTCTGACTGTTTTTGGTGAGGTTTTGACATTTAGTGAAGTGTAGACAGTGGAAGGAGTGCTTTGCATTCACAATGAACCCTTTAGGGTAGAACCAGATGTGTGGCTTTTTTTTGTGTGTTTTTTTGTAATTGTGTTTGGTAGGCATTGTCCTCCTCAGTGCTGATAAACACTGCTTGGAAACACCAAAGGATATCTTACAATGGCATGGCAACTTAATTTTTTAGAGAGACCAATGGACTACATAAAGATAGGCAAATACAAATTTCCATACAGAAGCTGTCCTTGCCTCACTCACCAGATGAGTTGTACCTAATTAGATTGTGGATTTTGGAAGCTTCATTCAAACCTTCGAAGCCTCCGAGCTGTTTGGTACACTTGTTCTTTTATGTGACATGTTTCTGAAACATGGAAATCGTTTTGACAATAGTAGCCTGCTCCTCTAGGCTTTGAATAGTGCAGTGGGTCAGATGTGAGAAGATAAAACATGGAATTAAACAGCCTGACACATACAGCACTATTTCCAGTTCAATCTAGCAATGAAAACCTATTCATTATTTTCAGTGGGGAGATTTGTAGGTGCGCTTACTCATACAGCTGCATGAGAAATAGCTGTCATCCTTTACTGTGTGCATCATTCTATGCAAATACCTTGGGTTCCACCACTTCCTGGAAAGGTAGTGGTTTATGTTTTGCTTTCTTTGATGGCAATAACTGAAAGACTGCAGGTGTGATTTTATTTTTATTTTATACTAAAATGCTGACAGGCTGCTACTGGCAGATCTTCTTCTGAAGGGCAGCACTAGTGTGTCAGTAGTTTGAGGGAAGGCAAAGTTGTTAGAAACAAAGCTAAAGAAAATCATGAGAGGGTGGGGGCAGAAGGGGAGGTGGGGGCTGAGTTCAGTAGAGTCTGGAAAACACTGTACTCTGGAAATTCGAACAAGCTGATGGAGAAGGAACATGTTCCTCCCTGATGTTGTAGTGAGTTTTTTAAATACTCCAGGGAGTTACCATATGTGTCAACATGCTCTTGTACTGGGTTTTTGTGCACCCTGTCTCCCAAGCTCACTGTTTCTGACACGTGGTGGTAGGTCTGTACTCTGTTTAATTTTGTATTTTTTTTCCTCCCACAGCCTTGAACAGAAACTCTTAAACTCACCTTCAGTGTGTTTATAGGTGATATGGAGGTTAATGTAGCTTCTTCCATGGATCAGGAAAAAAAACAAGTAAACCAAGCTGGGTGGCTAGGTAGTTAGTATTCTGTAGATTCTGTGGAATTTGAAGTGCATGGCTGGCTCTGTTAGGCTACGTCTACACGTGAAGCCTACATCGAAGTAGCTTATTTCGATGAATAATGTCTACACGTCCTCCAGGGCTGGCAATGTCGACGTTCAATATCGACGTTGCGCAGCACCACATCGAAATAGGCGCCGCGAGGGAACGTCTACACGCCAAAGTAGCACACATCGAAATAAGGGTGCCAGGAACAGCTGCAGACAGGGTCACAGGGCGGACTCAACAGCAAGCCTCTCCCTTAAAGGGCCCCTCCCAGACACAGTTGCACTAAACAACACAAGATCCACAGAGCTGACAACTGGTTGCAGACCCTGTGCATGCAGCATGGATCCCCAGCTGCAGCAGTAGCAGCCAGAAGCCCTGGGCTAAGGGCTGCTGCACACGGTGACCACAGAGCCCCGCAGGGGCTGGAGAGAGAGCGTCTCTCAACCCCTCAGCTGATGGCCACCATGGCGGACCCTGCTATTTCGATGTTGCGGGACGCAGATCGTCTACACATGCCCTACTTCGACGTTCAACTTTTAAAGTAGGGCACTATTCCCATCCCCTCCTGGGGTTAGCGGCTTCGACGTCTCGCCACCTAACGGCGATGTTAACATCGAAATAGCGCCCAACATGTGTAGCTGTGACGGGCGCTATTTCGAAGTTAGTGCCGCTACTTCGAAGTAGCGTGCACGTGTAGACACGGCTTTAGTGTGTGGGAATGTGTCACAGAGCAAAAGACCAGTTTAATACAACTGATTTTGAAATTGGCATTGCACCCAAAGTGTAATGAAGTATTGTTTTATTTTTATAAGTATTATTTCACCTCACCTAAAACTGCTTCATGAGAAGCCTACTTATATATTTAAAATTAATTCTGGAACATACATTTCCTCTGAATAAAATGTTTCTAACTGAACATTATGCTGAAAATTAGAAGATTTGAGTTGAGCTCTTAAATCTTTAGATGCTATGGGTATCGTTTGTTTAAACAAACATTTTAAAAATGCATGTTTGTTTCTTTCTAGTATTTTATGTTTTCGTGTTATGTTCAGTCTTTTAAAGCTGTTAAGGAACATGATCAGAAAAGAGAAAAATGGAAATTCTTTTGGAGTGTGTGTGTGTGTGTGTGTGTGAGAGAGAGAGAGAGAGAGAGAGACTCTCCCTAAGTCCCATTTTCAGGGGAAAAAAACAAATTATAGACACACTGATAGAGATGCAATATTGACAGAAAGCTATTTACCGGTCTGCTGGGGCAGGAAAAAAGATATTAGTATAGGACTATGTAGCATTGGGGTACTATATAGAGACTTACTATGAAATAATATCAAACGCTGTCTTCCAGGAAAAATACATGGGAAAGGCACTGGCTGTGTCTACACTAGCCCCAAACTTTGAAATGGCCATGCAAATGGCCATTTCAAAGTTTACTAATGAAGCGCTGAAATAGATATTATTCAGCGCTTCATTAGCATGCGGGCGGCCGCGGCACTTCGAAATGGACATGCCTCGCTGACGCACGGCTCGTCCCGACGGGGCTCCTTTTCGAAAGGACCCCGAAGTCCCCTTATTCCTATGAGCAGATGGGAATAAGGTGACTTCGAAGTAGGCGGGGTCCTTTCGAAAAGGAGCCCTGTCGGGACGAGCCGTGCGGCGGCGAGGCGTGTCCATTTCGAAGTGCCGTGGCCGCCCACATGCTAATGAAGCGCTGAATATCTCTTTCAACGCTTCATTAGTAAACTTTGAAATGCCCATTTGCATGGCCATTTCCAAGTTTGGGGCTAGTGTAGACACGGCCACTGTCTGAAAAATTTAAATGTTTAGAGCGAATAGTTCATTATGTCAATTTTTAACCAACAAGTGACTCCCATTATTCATGTTTTGGGCAAGCTATGAATTTCCAAATTTATCAGATGTAGCATTTTAACTAAGTGCCAGACTCTTAATGGTTCCATCAGTAAGGACTGGGATGCTTTCGATCTTAGCTAATTTACAACATGGATTTTCTTGGAAATCTATAAATGTCCTCATTATTTTGGGCAAGAAGAATAGCACAGTGTGTTTTAGCATGTTATGAAAGTCATGGTAAGTGGAGAGTCTGAACAGAATCCCCGAATATTTAGTGAAAAATAAATGCAGCGTGTCCTCCTTGTACTCGTTATTTTTCTACGGTGAAAGAGAAGATGTGGGGAACATAGGATAGTTTATTCATAAATGAGATCCTGTCTTCTAATTCATGGGCTTGGTTTTTCTCATTAAAATGCTGAATATAGCCTTTGTGCTTTTGCTAACGTCATTAATCTGATTGTATTAATACATTCTCAAGGCAGACCCTGTAAAGCAGTTTTCTAGTCAACCATAAAATATTCATGAATAAGGCTTTTTTGTTTTGATGATGCGTTCATTAAGTAGAAAAGGTTTTATTGTTTTCAGGAGGGCTCTGTAGGTCAGAAGCATTCAGTGCTTCTATTGGGAACTCATGGAATTTCAAGTTCTTTTCTGAGACGGAAATAGTACGAGTCATGTTTGACGCACTACTCATTGAATACAATGAATGAGAAGGGTGGTTATGATTTTTACAGCTGGCTCACTGTGCTAGGATTTGAAACGTTTTTGGGGGATTTGTTGCTCCGTTGTATCTCAACTCACTATTCAAATGTGAGTTTGAGTTTTCTGAGGAATATTAAACTACTGGGTTTTTAACATGATTGTTTTTGCAGAGAAAATTAATAATAATTTAGAGCTGAAAATCTCTCTGAATTGCTCAGTACTCCCTTTCTAAATACTCCCGTGGTTGAGTAATGCAAAGCTTTAGCTACTCCATTGGTCTAATGGAAAACAGCTGAAGTATTCATTTCTTTTGCCTGTAGTACCATTTATTTAAAATTTAATGGCTCTGATACTTGGGTCATGAATTAGTGTGTGAAATAATTTTCAGTGCATATTTAGAACTGAATTTGGATATAACTGTTCCTAAGTGGAAGTATGCAGATTACCCAGACTAATTTTCAGAGCTAAACAACCTCCACCTGCATTTTAGATATTCTTATCTATATTTAGTGTTTCCACAAAGATGTATGTAGTAATGTTATCTCCATAATTTCAGGTATCTTGAGGCAGGCACAGAAAGAGTCATACGCTGGGCTTAAAAAAGGATGAAATTTACAGCAAACAAAGTTGGGAGTTCTTTTGATTTTTTTTTTTTCCTTTGGTTTTTGATTCTCTAGCATTCACAATTTCAAGTTCTTCCCTGCAACAGTAAGGGCTGGAAGCTTGCTTTAAAAGAACAGTGGGTTTCTCGCTAAGAATTCCAAGCTGGAGCTTTAAGAAAAAAAACAAACATAGCAAGATTTGCAATAAAATTGGGAGAACTAGCAAAATTGTGCATAGTATTGTTCGTATTGGTTATTTCCCTCTCAGAAGTTTTCAGAGAATGGGACCCCTGGACAGCCAGCTACTCAACTATTAACTGTATGTTTGCGGTTTGTTTTGATCATCATAGGCTATATTTGATTCAAATTTCCTGTGTCTCATAATGGGCTGAAGCTGGATTTAATTCAATGCTCTAATTTGTGGCTAAATTCAGACTCTCACTGATACAAGGCTAATAGAGATTCTCCAGATTTACCCCCCACATATCAGAGATCAGACTTTAACCATCTGTGAATTATCCTCCTATGTAATACCTACTGATGAAAAAACAAATTTTTGAAAAATCTATTTCAACCTTTTTCAGGTATAATTATCATGCAGATTTCATACTGCTTACATTTAATAATCATCTTGGAACAGAAGCTTTGTCTATTAAAACTTATAGTAAATTGGCTTCTTCATAACTACATTGCATGTTTCTGAAGGAGAGTTGTGCATGATCTAGCTGTTAACAGTAGAAAACAAAAATTATATCTTTTTCTGTAGATATTTTCATTAATCTGCATGAGCATGCTGAGACTTCTGGCAGTCTCTCAAAAATATGTACTCTAGGAATCTTATTGTGAGACAACCTTGTTCTATCTCAGGAGGAAAAACTATCTAGTAACTATGGGGAGGAGGGAGTCCCATATTTGTGTATAGTTTTGGATATCAACTTAATTGAACCCGCTTTTGACTTGCTCATATCTCAGGTTGAGTTTAGGCAAATTTAGAACTTTGTTTTAAAAAAAAAAAAATAAAAAAAAAATCCAGCATACCTTTGTTCCCAGTTATTAATGCTAGGGTTTTGTTCAAGGCCTATCCATATGTCTAGGCTTAGTTCTCTATACCATAATTTATTTTGTTTTAATGGTTCTGACTTGTGAACACCCCCCCCCCCCCCAAAAAAAAAAAAAAAGTCTGCCCCCCGGCAGTGTGTGCTGTTTCTGAAAGGGAAGTTGAAGGCCCCCTTTTCCTAGACCAAGCCTTGCTTTTGAAAAATGCGTGAAGTTCTGGCAATGGAGAACCTTGGCCTAAGATACAGCTTCACACCCTTGCCCCCATGTTCTTCTTTAGTTGTCATTTGTTAATCTTTTTCCATGCAGCTCTTCTGTGCACAGGAGTCTCTAAATACAAAACTAAAAATTCGTAGAAGCAATTGTCTTCCTGGGGGATGTGGTTTTATTGATTCCTTGAAAGGCACCTCACTGAAAGCAGCACCTCATGCAGAGGGTAGCATTTTAGAACTGTCTGCAGAGCTTTTGCAAATCCAGAAATGCCAAATTGAAGGCTGTCCATGCAACTTTAATGATGCCAGCTTGCATGTTTGCATAACTACATTTTTTTAATTGGACTAAGATTAGAAACCTTCTCAAAGCTTAACCAGGGTAATATTTTTCCTCCAAACTACCTGATTATATGCAAAATCATAATGCAGTAGAAGGTCCAGAACCAGGCTTCAAGGTTAGCTCCAGTTCCCTTTCTCACATGTATGGGGACTCAGTCCTAGAGAACTTACTTGTGGGTGGACTGACAGAACGAGGCTCCAAGACAGCCTATAGGCCTTTTGTCTGAGGACAGAAGGGATCATTAAGTCATCTGCTCTCTGCTGTCCTTTATTACAGAGGCCATAGAATTTCAACCATTTATTCCTGTAATGAGCTCAGTTTGTATTTACTATAACATTTATTCCAGAAAAGTATCCACTTCTGATCTAAAGACACACAAATGGAAGAGGCTGCCAGTTCCCTAGGTTTTAGTTTCAGTGGCTAATCACACCCACACACATACACTCTTCCAAACATATTATCACCCCTTGCAGACAAGTCCTAAATGTCCCACAGTAGACTGCCCTCCAGTTGTGTTTGACTTCTTTTCTGCACCAGCTCTAGTTTTTTACCATTCTTTTTAAATGTGAACACTAGCAGTGAGTACAGCATTCTGGTATAAGCCTCACCGATGCCATAAAACAGAGTTCAAATCACTTTTCTATTCCTGATCTTGTCTTCATACATCTGAGGATTGTGTTAGCACATTTTGCCACAGTTTTGCATTGTTTGTCCATTATGGTTTCTCCAACCTTTTCTGAGTTAGTTTCACAGAACAAATTTCCCTATTCTGGAGATATGGCCTGGATTCTTTGTTCTAGCTGTCTGACCTTGCACTTGGGCTGTATTCAAATGTATTTTGTGTGAAGGGGTGTAACTCACCAAGCAATTCAGATCACATGGATGACTGTCTTAGCCTTCTTATTTGCCTTTCCTTCAATATTTTGATTCAGAAGTCATTTTATATTTACTTCCAAATCATCGATTAAAAATATTGAACAATGCTAATCCTGTGGAAGCCCAGTAGGAACTCCCCTATTTGATGAAGCAGGGTATTTGTGAAATTTCCTGGGTGTTTGTTACATTGAGGCCTAATACAGTTTCGGAACATGAGCTGGAAATCCATCACTCCACATGTCACTAGACCAGTGCGGAGCGATTGGAAGTACATGTTTTAAAAGATCATTTGTGGACAGAATACTGTCTTTACCATTGCTTGGTGGGGCATTCCAAATAAAGCCCTAACTTAGTATTTGTATTGTGTAGATATTTGCAGGTGACCTTTAAGGATACATGGCTTTACATCAAAGTTAGCTTGTTCCACGGTCATGCCTGACTTACACAGGGAAGTGATTGCTGTAAAAATCCATAGTTAAGCAGCCAGTCCTACAAAAGAATATCAGTTTCATCCTACATGAAATGGAAAATTTTCATTTAAGATGGTAGTTGCTGTTGCTTTATTGAACATTATTAAGGCTACCATTTAATCACCAAGGTCCCAGCAGTCATGGATTCCATGTCTTTACTTGCAACTCTGACTTGCTTTGGCTGAAGCTAGGGCTGGAGGTGGGAATGTGCTTCCCTGCTCTGCTACTGGGGCTGGAACCAGGACCCTGCAGCCCTTGCCCTGTGGCTTCTTCTGGGGATTGTAGTAGGAGCCATTTGCTACTCTCAGGGCTTCCCAGGGCCCTGTGTCCCTGCTGGGGCTGTGTACCCATGTCATGCAGCAGTGGCCAGCTGTGGAGCAGAGACTGTGCCCCCACCCCTCTGTAGATTTCCCCCATCGTGTGTATAGCAAACTTCTCATGAACCGCTAAAAATGGTAAAATTGGCTTATTGGAAACGACCATGTACCTGATTTAAAAAAAAAAAAAAAATGATTGCCATAAAATATTTCTGGTTTTAGCAGAAATATTATCGAAAGTTTACCGAGTGACCACATTTATACTTGGCTAATTTGACAAACATTTTGTTAGGAGAAGTGTTTTCTGAGGTGTTGCATGTTCTAAATGTCGATAAACATAAATAGTTCTTAAGAGGGTCAAGGATTTTTGTAAGGTTAAGTTTACAAACTTTTACATTTAAAAAAACAAATATGGGTTCTCTTATAAATATTAGCATATTAAACGAGTTGCTGAGGTTTATTAGGGAGAATGAAATTAAAAACACAGCAAATATAAAGATCTGTAATGTTTAGTATTAGCAGATTTACCCAGCATTGCTCTGGTCCTTGACTCAATTAAGGGTTTTATTTAGATAAACGGAAAATGTACTTGCATATCTCAGAAAGCGTTTTTATCAAGTGAATTATTAGGGATTTCTTAAAAGGGATTGTTAAAATTTGTCTGTTTAAATTTTTAGTATTGCTTTCCAGGGGAAGTCCATGGGGGCGCAGTTCCCTTCATCCCTATAAACTCATAATTGACTATGTTTTAATAATAAAAATAAATAAAAAGGCTAAAGTCTATTTGGTTTTCGGTAACATTTTCTTCCTTTGAGCCCCACAGTTTCATGCCCTGCTCAGCCCAGGCCCACTCTGCCGCAGTCCAATCAAAAGGAGCAAATGGCAGCGGGTGGGAGGGATGAAACGAGCAGGGGAGGGAGCTTGGAGAGGAGGTGGGCAGAGTGGGCCCTGTGGCAGGGGAAGGGTGCCTGGGTTTTGTGCAATTGGAAAGTTGGCAGCTCTTTCGTACGCAGATTGCTCCTCTCTTCTGGTTGTGTTTAAACAAGTTCAAATCCTATCTGTAGTGGGACTGGCTAAGACATTTAGTTGTCCTTGGTTACTTCAGCGCTCATGTTAATGAGCCTTCCAGGTTAGGGGATGCCTGCATTGTCTCCTTGACTAGCTAGCTTTTGGCTGAATTTGGAAGTTAAGACTCTGTTTCTGCTCCCCCCAGCTGGAAGTGCTGCAGTGTCAAATCAAAGATCTGTCTGTAGCTCATGTCGTGTTCTTACTGTCTTTACCACTACTTGTTGTAATGGACTTCTCTGTACAGATAGGAGGTGCAGAGAGGCAAGGTGAACAAGGTAATTTTTTTTTAACCAGTTCTGTTGGTGTATAAGCCAAGCTTTCCAACCACACTGAACTTTTCTTCGGGGTTGAGATAATTGGGTCTCCCAGCATTGCTGCTCACTTCCTACATTAAACGATCAGTTCCACCTTCCATTTTTCTGCGAATGTTTCGAGTACCTTCATTCCCAGACATGAAGAAGAGCTCTGTGTGTTTCATGCCAACAGAAGTTGTCCCAATGAAAGATTATCCTCAGCTACCATGTTTCTCTAATCTGCAGGGACTGACCCGCAGGACTACACTGTATACACCAGTTGAGGGGTATACTTCTATTTTAGTATATTTTTTCTAGAGCCCAGTGTCTCGCCCAGTGTCTCACCCACTAGCATGCTGTTAGCTAAAAGCATTAGTAACCCAGTTTATCTGGGACACTTTGCTGGTGGAGAGTTGCAGTGAGATCGAGAGAGCTCGTGTGCAGTTTGTTGAAAATACCACACATCATATTCCTTGGTCTACTGATTTTTGGAAAATAGTTCTTTTTGTGCCTCAGAAAGAGAGAGGGCACATAATTGCTTTTAAAAGAAGTTATCTTATAATCAGTAAAGAAGTAGACAAACCAAGGTTGTGGCCTTTTACAACATGAAATATTAGAGATGTGGGGTCTTGATTCACATTCCTGGAAAGTCTTCTAAAATCCAAAGCTAGATTCACAGTTGAATGGGGAATAAGCTGATCACTTTTTTTTGTTTGTTTTTCATTTTGCAGTTGATGTGAACACAGCACTGCCTTTGCAAGTTGCACCAGCTTCAGTCCCCATGGATCTCCGCCTGGATCACCAGTTTTCCATGCCAGTGACAGAACCCACACTCCGAGAACAACAGCTCCAGCAGGAACTCTTGGCTCTCAAACAAAAACAACAAATCCAGAGACAAATCCTTATAGCCGAGTTTCAGAGGCAGCACGAGCAACTCTCCCGTCAGCATGAGGCCCAGCTTCACGAACATATAAAAGTAAGTGATCGAGCAGTGAGCAGCAATACTATGTTCAAGAAAGATGATCTAAATGTAGCTGGACTTGTTTGAAAGGTGGAGGAGTGTTGAGACTGGGTTCTTTAGCCAGGGGTGACTTGTCTATAGGTTTCATACAGGAGAACCAAGCACCAAAATTTTAATAGCGAGAGAGTGACTTTTTGTTCCAGTCTCCTGGGTCTTGATTTAGATTTGACTTTGAAAAGTGCTGAACTGCCCAACTGTTCCCACCAACCCACTTATTTAGAGACCTAAGTGTGGATTTAGAAATCTGCATTAAGGATTTGATTTTTGAGAAATCTCAGCCAAAGTAAAAGAAACATAACCCCTTTTATTGATGATACACTATGGAGAATAGAACTTGTTACTGTCCTAATACTGCAACGTAAAAGGTCACTTGTAAAGTAGCGAGCCTAAGTGGTAGGTTGAGAGGATATTTTATGTGATAGGATTCCAGAATGAGTCTCAGCTGATAGATGCTTTCTGTTGCCAGGATTTGCAACATTTTGTAGGAAAGATAAACACAGGATTGGGGCTGAGTATAAACATCTGTGATTGGGGTATTACTGTGTATTTTCAGGGGTAGTCATTGCAGTTTATTTTCCTAGAGCTTGTAAGCTCTCTTTGTGAGAGTTACTGTGAATGCTTTGGTATTTGAGTAAAAACCTAGCACAACAGGGTACCAATCTGTGAACATAACTGTAATTGTTGCCAGACTTGCCTGATACTTTGGGATGGTAATTCATAAGGGTGACTCCTTTGGGCGGGGGTGTGGTGGTGATTTTATCAATGTGCTGCTTGTGTTACTTGGCTTTTCAGGATGAGCTCTACTTCCCGCGCCCGCCAATTCCTTCCCATTTGAACTGTCCTGTAGGAACCAGGTTCCCCAGGACTGGGCTCTTCCCACCCTAGGCTGCATCTACACTATGAGGAAAAATTCAAATTTAAGGCAGTTGGCTCGACATTACCACATGACTTTCTTCACTGTAAATACCATTTGCTCAATTTAGGGAATACTAGTATTGATATCACAATATCATTGGTACCTGCTGGGTGTAGCGTCAAGCTCGAATTCAAAAAGTTCAGTTTAAAGGCCAGTGTGGAAGCACCATGTCTTAAAATCAAATTTATTAGCTTCCAGAGGTGTCCCGTATGTACCCCGCAATGCCCTTAGTGCTCCGTTCTGGCTGCTGAGCAAGAAATAGGTAACAGGAAGAGTCTGAATTTCAAAGTGGACCAAGAAGCATCTGGCTGTGGGACCATGTTTGCATGAGAGCCTGAGAAAAGTCTGTCTGTCTGTCTTTGCTGTTAGCGCTGTGAGCACATCTACCCATTACAAATAGCCCCTGCACGGAGTTCATGGTCTGTCTCTAAACTTAGTATTTTTTTTTCTGCGTTGCCTGGCACCAGCCACTGCCCTGCTGCACCCCGTGGCAGTAAGGCTGTTGTGGAGGTCGTGCTTGCATAAGAGGCCGAGAAATTTCTTCTCAGCAGTTTACATTTGTGTGTGCCCCACCGCCCCACCTTCTTCCCACACAGACACCACACAGTTGAGGCCTTTCACATGCTCAGCCATGTCACATGGGTAGCCCCTGACCCAATAAAAGGACCTGTCTGCCGTTCAATGTTGACCGTGTTGACAGGCAGCACCATGTCCTGGCTTGCGCGCAGTTAGGACTCCAAGAGCAGGAAAGGTTTTCAGGGGTTTGCAGCCACCAGAGGGAAATCTCCCCCACCAGCTAGGATGCTTGGGGGCTTGCTTTTGCTAGGGGGAAGTCTTCCTCAGAAGCTAAGATATCCAAGGGCACTATTTCAACTGGCTGGATGCAATCATGGGAGTGGGGGCAGTCAGTGGATGGCCAGTTGAGAGCACAGACTGCACAGAAGATGCAAAATGAAATGAGAAGCCAAATACGCTCCCCTCAGCAACTCTTTCAAGCTTTTCGGTGTCCCTGTGTTTTCGGGGATCAGATGCCATCACGGGTGGGTGGACAGTCAGTGGATGGCCAGTTGAGAAGACATGCGCTTCCTGATATTTATAAAATCCTTGATACAGAAGTTACAGAAAAGAGATTTCTGTTAACTTTGCCAGCTCTGCCCATGCCCTACTTTTTCCTCCCTTCCGATGGGGAAAATGGATGTTTGCTTACTATGGGAGGGGAATGATGAAAATGCAGTGTGGGAAGATGATGTCCAAGACCAGCGAGTACACCCAGAATGCTATGAGGATGAGAGAACTGTGGGATAGGTTCCCACAATGCACTACTGGAACAGTCAATGTTTGCCAGTTGAGTGTTGCAGCAATAAGTTGTCTTTTTGAGGAGTATGTGGGGAGGTGAGGATAGTCAAGATCAAATTTATAAATTCCAGAATTACAAAGGTAATATTAACAAATTTGATTTTTATCTCGTTGTGTAGGCACAGCCCTAGAATCCCATAAGCGCACGTGTACTCACTCCCCCTGCCAGGCGTCTGAGAGGACCGCTTAATCATCACTCACAAGCTGACCCTTTACATGTCCCTAGACTCACAGGCTGGGTTGCACAGCAGTGCCATGCTGTGATTCTCAGGTACCTTTGGATTCCGATGGACTGGGTTTAAAAACCACTTTAACCACCACCCTCATATGCCTCCAGATTCAGCGTCTCCTTATCCCCAATTTCACACCACTACTGTTCTTCTACAAGGGTCTCTAGCTTGTTGCAAAGTGAATGGGGAAGTCAAAACAGCATTCCCAAGGAGGGGAGGTAGAAGAGAGAAGAGAAGCTGAAAACTTAACCCTGAAAGTTAATTATATCTCGATAATACACATGAGGGGAGCCAAACACAACAGTTACAATATTAAATCTAACTTAAATGTGATTACAAATGTTAGGGCTAGCAAAATAGAATTCATCACATAAGGCAGGGGGGCTGTACTGGGGGTGGGAGGTGGAGCAGAGAGAGAGAGAGAGCTCACCCCTCTATGAAGCTTGAAGTAATTGGGATTCCCAGATGGTGGTGATTACTGGGGAGTATTGGGGACCCGCAGAGATAGGTCCCGAGCACTATCAGTGAGAAGGTAAAGTCCCAATGGAACTTATGTTGAGTTTAGATCCAGGCATCCGAAGACTTCACTTGAGCCTGAACAGGTGGCTTTTGTAGGGGAAAAGTAATGGTTCAAGAAGCAACATTCGCTTTGTTTATGGGTCAGTGGATGTTTCAAGGGAGTAATCTAAAGTTGTTCTCTATAAGGCTGGGGAGAGGTCTGGGTTCCTCAAGAGCACAGAGCTGGTAGGTAACAGGTATATGGAACAGCTGTTGGTAACAGTTAGTATCACACTACAGGTTAGGCTAACAGCGCTCTCATGTAGTGTTTAAAGCTATTCCAAGTTATGCCATTAAAATATACATTATGATACACATAAGGGGCTTGTCTCTGCTGCGAGCCACACGTGCAAGTTCTGTGGACTTCAGTGGAAGTAGGCTCATGTGTCTGAGCTAGAGTGGGGTTGTGTGTGTGTGTTAGAATGCTACACTTATGATTTCTGAGACTTCTTGACACATCGTAATAGGACACTAATCTCAATTTCTGTGCAGTATGATGTCATTTATATATTTTAATAATATTAACAGCAGGCACACTTTGTTATTGTAGATAATGTACCAAATTAGATTCATTTGTGAACATTCTTTTTTGTGAATGTAAAACATTTTTACTCAATGTGTTGCCAATTCTGCTTATCTAACAAAGGAAATCTTTCATAGGTTTCCTGTGATCTTATGTGGCTAGATCTCATGGTTTTTTAAATTTATGTGCACTAAAATCACACTAAAGGGAAGGGAGCATGTTACCCCAAAATCATAAACTGAATTCCAGAGCTACTTTGAATTACAGTATTGTATTAATGCTACAAATTTGGATTTAGAGTACAATACACAAACTATCCCCTGTACATTTACAAGTTATCCAGCTGTCCTCTAGAGGTTCTATCCTTCAGACCAGCACAAAAAACCATGCATTTTGTGGGAAGCGGGAGGGTGTGTATGTGAGAGATCAACAGAGGGGGCAGGTGGTACAACTTTCAGAATTAAGTTAACCATGGTTTACAGAATTAAGTAAACCATGCTCTTAGTTTAAACTGATCTGTCCAACAGAAGGAAAGGTAACATAACACTGGGTCTGGAAGATGGCTGCTGCACAGTGAACATGTTAGACATTATATAAATATTCAGAATGACAGAGTATTGCCATGGTAACGTCAGTCTTCAGAATTGTGAATGTGCTTTCCTCTCAAAGTGAAGATAAATCTGCACGTGGTACACAGTGTTGCTGTAATGTTAAAAGTGCTTGCGCCCTTAATCGTATGTAACTTTTCTTTGTAAAGATTAAGTACTACTTTATATTTATCATCTTTCTCAAGAGGGGGAAAGACCTGTGCTAATTCTGTTATGATGGACAAGACTTGACTTGACTTGTCAGCTGTAGTACTTGACAAATTGAAGCTATGGCATGGGTCATCAGTAGTGTGCATGTGTTCATGTGGTTTTAAGAACGTTATCTGTTTGAGGAGAAGGGACTGTCATTTACCATGTGTATTTCAGTATTTAACACAACAGGGCCTAATCTGGGTGTTGCTTTTGGTTGTTACCACATTATGATCATGAAATAATGGTATGATTGGTTACACAATACTGGCCTTCAGCACGGACCTAAATTGCTGGTGGAGTTTGAGTGTGAAGAATGCTGTTCCTGATGAATTGTAGCAAAAGGTATGTCAGTTGAGAAGATAATCTTGTTAGTAAGTGAATTATCAGCTCATTAGTATGGGTTGAATCTCTGTAGTCCAGCACCCTCGGGAACTGACTGAATGAGAGAATTTGCTAGAACATGTGAGATCAATATTGTGCATATATTGAGCACGTTTCCAACACTTCCATTGCTTCCTGGGCTCTTAGAAGACATTTAGGGGTAAATTGCAGCTAAATAACAGCACAGAACACTGAGAGCCAGGACCGGTGGCTATAAACAAACTTACAGCACCAAGGCAAACTTGGCCACACCAATGATAAGTGGTCATCCAGCTAACTATAATCATGCTGAACTATGGATGTTGCTAGACTAGAGAGTGCCAGACTAGTGAAGGTAAACCTGTAATAATCTTAACATAATCATCAAAACCTTCTAAAATTCATCATACATTCAATGTATCTTGGAAAAATTTGTCATTAGTTCAATGTGTATAAAATTTGTTTGACTTCAGCAAAAGTCTACATTATAAAGAAAAATGTAGCCCAGAATAGACAAATTAATTCATTTAAACAAAACTATACTAACGTCATAAACATGATTTGCAGTTTTAGCAAATTTTTGTTGCATTGTTCATAACTCAACCCACATTTAGAAATACTTAGTATTTGATAAAATGGCTGGGTGAATTAACCTTGGAAAACTGACAGCTATATTTATTCCAGCCACTATTCAGGCTATATGTTTTCATTCTTCATTTGTTTTCATTCAGAGAGCTTGAATGAAACATACAGCCTCCTCCTGCTTCTTCTCTGTCAAGTGGCTGCAATATATATATTTTTTATTGTTGAGCTGTTTTGGACCATAGGAAATATGGAGGCAGCAAAATGCTCATCCCTTTATTTTCTTAATAAAGCAAACTCACAACCTTGCAGCCAGGACAGGAAGGCTAGCTGTGAGCTGAAAGGTAAAAACTGGCATAGAAATAACCCTGATTGAAAAAATGGAAATAAGCTTTGGCTTGAAAATCAGAAACTCAGCATGTGCAAGAGTGTTATGGTAAACTTGTAGTATGTAAGGGGAAGGATTTGCTGTAACTTGTGGGTGCATGACTTATCTTTAGACTAATGAAAGTTCTGGATGGATAAATTGCAGGTAATTGTTTAAGGACATCTGTGGCTGGAGGAAGGAAAAGTGCAGACCCCGAAGCATGTGTGTGTTGAGGAAATACCAGTGAGTGATTTGTAAGCAGATATGTACAAAGATGTATGGGAGAGGAATGCCTTTCCCTCTCACTTTAGAAGTAATGCAAGAGTTATTCTGGCAAGAGCTGGCATGGGATTTGAGCGTAGATTATTGCAAGACAGCTTCTCAAAGTCCAGCAAAATGAAGAACAATGCAAAACTAACTATTAAGGAGTCCCAGGTAGGGATTCCCTCCACGGTTGCTCCTGTTTGCTCTTGTGATTGAACCTTTTGCGCTGTTGACATGATTCATGGCTTGATGGATGGGAGTTCTGAGCCTAAGTTAGCATTTTTTTGCTGCCTGTATGCGCTGTCAGCTGGAAGTGTAAATTTCAGTTCAAGTGGACATAGCCACATGAGCTGTGATGGCACTAGTATGCTAACAGCAGAAAGTGGCTAAGATGGCAAGGGCTAGCCCGAATAAGCATGCTTGTCAAAGATTCTAAGCATGCATTTGGGTGACTAACCCTTCCCACCACTTGCACCACTGTGGCTTTCCTCGGTGTTTAGCAAAGCTAGTGTGGATCTTTCTGGTCAAGCTGGAAGTTACACCTCCAGCTCAAAATGGAAATATACCGTATGTTTTATAGTCTTATTATTTGAGAAATTAAGGATTGTAGTAGTCTGTATTTTCAACATGTTTAATGTTAGAGTAAAACTTCAACAAGGTAGTCCTTGATTGCTCCTGAGCTTGGAGGTGTAAAAAAATTGGCCCCATAAACTAGTTGTCTTCAGTTGAAATCTCTCCTGGCTTTGTGGAAACTTTTGTTTCAAATGGCTTGTTGGTATAGCGTTATGGTTCCTCAAATGCTGACATGTCGTCTTGGTGCATCTAAAGTAAAAATAAGGCAGAGGTTGTTACCAGAGAAGATCATTAACCATTGGAGCAGATTACTAAAGCACTAATTGATTTCTTCATCATTTACACTCTTTACATCTAGAAGTCAATGAACTTGAGACAGGAATGAAATTTTCTGGCCTGTGTTGTTGCAGGGGATCAGATAAAATGATCAGAATAGTGACTTCTGGCCTTAAAATCTGTGCCATTTCAATGGAGCAAGCAAAGCATGAGATATTTGTACATTCACGTCATCTGCCATGTCATCCCACTTCTGGTGTTAATTTTATTATTCTTAATACAGCATAATGGAAGAATTTAGCTACAGTCTCTTTCATAAATTTGCAAGATAATATGAATGTATATAATGTTTTTGCAAACGATCTTTATCTCACAATTTTTTATGCTTGTACCCATGAGCGAGAGAGAGTGCTTCATTCTGCAGTAATACAATACAGCCCTTTAAAATGAATTTTAGAAAAAGCAAGACAAACATTGGCTCAGTACAGAATGGGGGGATTTTGATATCACTTTGGATTTTGTTCTGCTGAGGTGAAAGGTCTCCTCAGATTAGACCACTGCCATCTGCTAACTTAAGCATTCTGTACAGGACAGAGTAAGAATTAGCCTTGCCTAACACTTAGGCTTGGGCTATATGACAGCAAACATCGATTTAAGATAAGCGGCTCCAGGTATGTGAATTGCATAGCTGGAATGGACATATCAGAAAGTGATTTGTCTTATTGACCCCGCAGCAGGCAGTAGATGGAAGAAACTCTCCAATTGACTTCCCTTACTGCTTGTGACAGCGAGGCATACCAGGGTCAATGGTGGAGCCATTGTGATTCAACTGTGATTGTGAAGTGTGGCCTCACTAGGTGTGCTAAACCAAACCCCAGAAGATCAACCACCCCTACATCACTCTTCCAGTAGGTGTAGATGTACCCTTAGCATGGCCAAGAAGCAATGGGCTTAAATTGCAGCAAGGGAGGTTTAGGGTGGACATTAGAAAATACTTCCTACCTGTCAGGGTGGTGAAACAGTGGAATAAATCGCCCAAGGAGGTTGTGAAATTATCATTGGAGATCTTTAAAAGCATGTTAGACAAACATCTGTCAGGAATGGTCTAGAATGGTTCTTGGTCCTGCTGTGAGTGCAGATGACTGGACTTGACCTCTCAAGGTTCCTTCCCGATCTATTAGTCTGTTAGATATCTTTCTGTGTAGGGAGGAGATAATCACAGTTTTGAATCTACTTCGAGATTTTTTTTTTCAGCTTTCAAGTTAGCTATATTCAGAAGTAAATTTTTAATATCATATGTAATTTTATTTTCTATAATTAATGACTTCTGAGCTGTGCCCATCCTGAGAAGCAATGGGCTAGAATTAAATCCCTCCAGTTGGTCATGAATTCCCATAAAAAGAATCAGGTTCTTCATTATTATTCATTCTGTCATATCCTGTGGGTATGTTATGACATCTCCTTTTGAAGGGGGAAGAGCATTTCTGCATTCCTGCACTATATTTGTGACATCAGTATCTAGAATTTCCCTCCTTTTGGCTTTCATATGTGTACCTACAGCTCGTGTGGTTTTTTTTTTTTTTTTTTTTTTTTTGGCTACATTGACCATAATGTCCACATGCGTATCGGCTATATTTTATCTATGCCTCAGATTACAAACCTTTGCGGTCAAGAGCTTTGGTTTAGTGTACTTTGGATACTACAAAGCACAGTGTAGAATTACAACAGTACATACATAATACATATTGCATTACATGTTTGTGTTGGCATGTAATGTTACTTAAAATGGCTTTGCCCTGGTGCCCTTGTAGTCAGTCAGTACTTTCAATGCCAACAGATAATCCTAGTAAATATTCTTTGGAAGTATGATAATATAACTAGAGAAATAAATACATTTTGTAGACATCTCTTAAGTAGCTTTTTTAAAGTTAAAACTGAAGGATATCATGTTTTTTAAGAAATTTATAGCCCTGTTACAGTAAATAATACTGTAAATATTTAAAAAAGTCATGTTAACTTGAATTCTAAACTATTTCAAAATGTAGTTAAAATGCTTTCGGTTCCTGAACCTTCTCCTGCCGATACTTGTTGTTTTGCAATTACATTTTTATATAAAATGCTTTTCCTCTGCTAATGCTGTGTGAAAGACTTACATGAAGCAGCGATTTAAAAAAAAAGTTGACCGCTGAAGAAACCATGTTATGGACTGTGTACGAAATGCAGTTTAAAAATAGTGTTGGAACAAACTGGGGGATGGCAGGAGTGGAAATATATTTTTGGCTCTAATATATAACTTTATGGCAATTTCAGGTATTATTTTTAAAAGGAGCTGGTTAAAAAAAGTATTGCAGAAGTGATCTTTTCCTTTTCATTTCAAAATTGATGGTGCTCCTTTAAGTCTGAAAACTCAACCTTTTTCCAGACCACTCCATGTTATAAGGTAAGACTCAGCCCTTCCAGTGATCTTTCTGTAGAGGAAAGGAATGTGGTTGTGAAACTTGCTGGATATATTCACAACCCCTTTCTTCTCTTCCTGCCTCCAGCTGTTGCTTTAATGCAAAAGAATGGCAACAGTTGATTGCTTTTAAAGTAGTTCATCTCAACTGTCTTCAAGCACTGATTTCTGCATAAGTCCAGAAAACCAGAGGACTAGGAGCTGAATGAAGTGGCGGGGAAGTAGGATGGGTGCAGTTAAGGAGTTCTGCTTACCAGACAAGCAGTATCACCACAAACACAGAATAATGAGAAAATCCAAACATGTTTGGAGAAAATAAGCTCAGCCTCATGACAGTTTCACACCATATGGAACTACAGAAAACTGTCTTTCGCAACTCCAGCAAAGCTTCACAAATTGCATCTGACAGAAGTTCAGGAAAGGATGTTCAAGGCTGTTCTCTACTGATGGCTCCTGAGGCTGCTGAGGACTTGCTGCAGAGGGAAATGTTTGTATGCGTAAAGTGATTGGAAATGGATACATGAAGAAGATGGATTATCCACACAAACATTCCTGGAGAGCACTGTAACACTTGTCCTCACTAATCTACCTCTAACCAAAGCAAAGGAATAGCAGGAATTTGATTGAGGACTTGGGACCCAGTCCAGCTTCCCAGAAATCAGTGTGTCTCTGCTAATTCCCCTGGAAATTTTGTTGAAACTTGGTGAAGCGCTTAGTGCTGAACTCTTTGGGCTCTAGTTCCACTGCATACTTGGTAGTGACCCGAGGTCTTGGCTATTTATATTCTAATCTACTTACATGATCAAGGATTCTGTCTCATTTTAAGACAAGTGTTAATTATACTACAAAATCCATCACAGTTAACACAACTTCATGCATTTATTGTCAAGGTTACCAGAGACATGGGCTACGTCTACACGTGCACCCAACTTCGAAATAGTCTATTTCGATGTCGCAACATCGAAATAGGCTATTTCGATGAATAACGTCTACACGTCCTCCAGGGCTGGCAACGTCGATGTTCAACTTCGACGTTGCTCAGCCCAACATCGAAATAGGAACAGCGAGGGAATGTCTACACGCCAAAGTAGCACACATCGAAATAAGGGAGCCAGGCACAGCTGCAGACAGGGTCACGGGGCGGACTCAACAGCAAGTCACTCCCTTAAAGGGCCCCTCCCAGACACACTTTCATTAAACAGTGCAAGATACACAGAGCCAACAACTAGCTGCAGACCCTGTATATGCAGCACGGACCCCCAGCTGCAGCAGCAGCAGCCAGAAGCCCTGGGCTAAGGGCTGCTGCCCACGGTGACCACAGAGCCCCGCAAGGGCTGGAGAGAGAGTATCTCTCAACCCCCCAGCTGATGGCCGCCATGGAGGACCCAGCAATTTCGATGTTGCGGGACGCGGATCGTCTACACGTCCCTACTTCGATGTTGAACGTCGAAGTAGGGCGCTATTCCCATCCGCTCATGGGGTTAGCGACTTCGACGTCTCGCCGCCTAACGTCGATTTCAACTTCGAAATAGCGCCCAACACGTGTAGACGTGACGGGCGCTATTTCGAAGTTACTGCCGCTACTTCGAAGTAGCGTGCACGTGTAGACGCAGCCACGGTCTCCCTTGTTTCTCCTGTATAGCTGGACTCCTGGGTAGGGAAGTATCAGGAATTTTGCACAGCCACTGTGGGGAGAAGAATAGTTCAGTGGCTTGAGCATTGGCCTGCTAAACCCTGGTTTGTGAGCCCCATCCTTGAGGGGGCCATTTAGGTGTCTGGGGCAAATAGGTTAAAAAAAAAATCTGTCAGGCATGGCAATAGGTCCTGCTGTGAGGGCAAGGGGGCTGGACTCACTGACCTCTGAAGGTCCCTTCCAGCTCTGTGAGGGAGGTATATCTTCATATTACAAAACTTTACCTGCATGCAGTATCAGGGAGATGATACAATAAATATTATACTATACAATACTACTTAGGTCAGGGCAGAAGAATTTCCAGCCCTCTGGTCAGTTTGTAATTACCCATACAGCATTATAACTTTTCCATGTAAGATCAGTACAATGTACAACATTCACTTTTTTAACACTGCATGCAGATTATCTATCCCTGGTGCTTTCCCAGGCTTAATTTTCATAAAAGCATACAGCACTTCCTCTTGCAGGACTGATGGCTTCATACTTTTTTGATCATCCTGTGTAATTGAATAGCTCTAGTCAGTCATACAGAACGTCAGTGATCTCTCCATTTCGATTTAATATCACCTTCAGTGAGAACTGTCATCACAACCTCTTCTTACATTCCATTGCTGGGAAAAATGTTTGAGAAAATGTCTGACTGCCTTGAACGTACCTTTTGAACATTAAGCAGTAGAAATGTAGCACTTTAAAGGCTAACAAAATGATTTATTCTGTCATGAGCTCTCATGGCACACACCCACTTCTTCAGATCAATTTCATTTCCAATACAGACTGAGCTGTACTGGAAATGAAATTGATCTGAAGAAGTAGGTCTGTCCCATGAAAGCTCATCACTGAAGAAATCATTTTGTTAGTCTTTAAAGCGCTACATTTCTGCTGCTTTTGTTTTGTTGCAGTACAGACTCGTTTTGTTGGAGTACAACTAACACAGCTACCTCTCCGTTACTTTTGAATGTTACTTTTCATAATTGTGAAGTTCCATACATTTTGACCTGATCTTTCCTTTAGTCTGACTTTGAATTTGTCTGCTTAGTGTTTTTTCCTATGTTCTTCTGTCTTCAAACTGTTGTTATTCACTCTGTTTTTTCTCCATCACTTCAGATTCCCTCCCAGTTGAAAATTATGCAATCCAACCTTTCAGAATGTGCATTTTGGAATTTGAAAGAATACTTTTAATTTTATTCCAAAGTTTGTTACGTATATTCTATAATTCTATTATGTTGATAGGGCTAACCTTAAAAAAATTAACACTTGTGTGCAAGTGACTAAATGAAAATGTAAAGAGAATGGCTTGTGGGGCAGTTATCAACACAGATTAGCTGTTGTGAATGTTGTGGATGATGTATACATTTACTTTGAGATTCCTAACAAAAGTCTCTAGATTTCTCTTAAAATCTCTTTTGTATCTTTAGTTTCCAGTTGCACTAGTGGATATTAGCATTATTGTCTTTTCAAATATATGTAAGCGATCATACACAAATACTTATTCAATTCATATTTGTGTGCATTAGATAAAATTACTTTGACAATAAAGAAAAACAACCTACTGTACATGTCTCATCAATTCTTTTGGCTCTTCATTATTACAAAAATGGAATACAGTGGATCAGACTGACTGTCCTAAAAATGATCTTCCTCTGTTCTCAAAATAGGTTTTGAGGTGGGGGGAGGGGGGTATGGTGGAGTGGGCTGCCTGTTGCCTGGGTAGTTGGGGGACAGGCAGCAAAGCGGGGCTGGTTGTCATGGTTGTCAGGCCCAGCTGTAATAACCAGCACATTTTATGACCAATTGGATCTGTGGATCAGTTAGTACACCTTTTGGCAAAGATTTCTTAAGAGCCATCCTAACCCAGTAACCCTAGAATTCTCTCCTTGAAAAGGGGGTGCTATACACAAAACACAAGGAATATCCCCTCACTCTCATCCTCTGTATTCCTTCATTCCTCTTTACCTGCTAGTCTATACACTATCAAAACAAAAAGCAGTCAAGTCGCACTTTAAAGACTAGCAAAATAGTTTTTAGGTGAGCTTTCGTGGGACAGACCCACTTCTTCAGACCAGAGCCAGACCAGAACAGACTCTAATATTGAGTCTGTTCTGGTCTGGCTCTGGTCTGAAGAAGTGGGTCTGTCCCACGAAAGCTCACCTAATAAACTATTTTGCTAGATATTTTGGAGCATAACCTTTTGTGGGCAAAGACCTGCTTTGTTAGTTTATTCTCTTTTAGATAGAAACGTAAATCAGACATCAGGCATGGTAACATACAAAAACCTGTCGGAGAGCACTTCAGTCTCCCTGGACACTCAGTAACAGGTTTAAAAGTAGCAGTCCTACAACAACAAAAAATTCAAAAATAAAGTGCAAAGAGAAATTTCTGAGCTGTAGTTCATTTGCCAATTTGACTCTATCAACCAAGTATTGAACAGAGGCTGGGAATGGTTGGCCCATAACAAAAGGAGTTTCTCCGCTCTTGATGTTCACGCCTCCACATTAGCATCTGACAGTGGGCCACATCTTCCCTCCCCACCCCCGATGAACTGACCTCTTTTCTCCTCTCTTGATGTTCACAGCTCCACATTAACTGCTGATGATGGGCCATTTCCACCCTGACTGAAGAGACCTTGTCAGCTCTGGCCCTCCCCTTTACTGAGATCCCCTCTTTAAATCCTCCTCTGAAGCCATGACCCCACCCCTGCCACCCCACTTATTCATCTGACCAAGCGGGTCTTTGCCCACAAAAGTTTAGGCTCCAGAATATCTGTTAGTCTGAGGTGCCACAGGACTTCTTGTTGTTTTTGAAGATACAGACTAACACAGCTGCCTCTGTGACACTTGCACAGAAACAGGTTTTTCTTGTTAATTGATCTTAGTGATGTGGTTACACTATGTCCTTCAGTACTCTGATAAGAGCAGTCTCCACTAGGTGAATGCACTCTAGCACTGTCACTGAGACAATGTAGGGCAATCTAAGCACATTTATTGCCCAGCTCTGGAAGCTCTCAAGTGGGATAGATCAGTTTCCTGCTCGAGAGGGATTGAGCTTGGTGCAGTGTCCCAGGTGCAGGATTGATTGGCTGTTGCATGTGTGAGGAGGAGCACAGTGAATGTACCTTCTGGTGGTATTACCACATCACAGGAGATGAGAACTGTAGCCTTCTGCACTGTATTTTCAGTATTTTTGTCTGGGCTTGCTGCTTGGCCCTGTATGAAAACCTCATGTTCATATCACTTTCCTTTTTTTCCAGTTCAGACAGTTCTCAACCTGTGCCCATGAAAGAAATCCAACATAACATTTAAACAGGTGATAGCCATCAAAAAGGTTCCAGAAACCAGACCATATAGCCTGACAATACAGTAAACAAGGAAGTGGAAACTTGAAATAAGAAGTCAAAACAACTAATTGGCTTAAAACCCATTAAAAACCACGCCCTCTGCTTAGAAATCACCCTGTATACAAATAGTTCCCTTTAATACATTTTTTTTGGTTTTCTGAGTTTCATTTTAACAATTTTAATTTACTTGGGTTCTGAGTATAAAGGTTTAGAATATCTGTATTGAGCCAAAAAGCTGTAAAATTTTCACTGAACATTTTTGCATGCAATTAACACAAGCAAATAAATATCCTTCTTTACCTCCCCTCCTTCTGCCCCTCTGCTCTCTGATTTGCTCACCTTGATAAAATTTTTCTGATTTGTTAACCTTGTTTATTATTTTTCATTCTCTGTGCCTTCAATATTGAGTCTGTTCTGGTATGGCTGTGATCTGAAGAAGTGGGTCTGTCCCACGAAAACTCATCACCTAATAAATTATTTGGTTAGTCTTTAAAGTGCTACTGGACTGCTTTTTTGTTTTGATAGTATATAAACTAGCACGGCTATCTCTTTGTTATTATCCTGTTAAGAAGTGATTGCCCAAAAAAACCAAACCCAGAAACAAAAACAAAACAAAAAACAGACACACCCCCCACCCTGGGATGAGTTCTGTAATTTCCCAAAGCAGTCATTTGCACATTTGTGTGGATTTTTAACTTGTTTAGATTTAAGTTCCTTGGGGAAGGGACTTGATTATTGTCTGGTACAGCACCAGGCAGTTACTCTCACAACTGAGACATGACCAGTTGTCAAGGGAAGGGCACAAGTGGTGTTTCAAAGTTATCCTCAAACATGAAGTGTAATTAAATTCATGTGAGACAGACCAAACTGAAAAAGGACCTTGTGGCAAAGATCTGAGTATTTTTAAATATGATGGCGACAATGGGAAAGGAGAAAAGCACACACCACAGCCAAACTCAACACCTGAGATCTTTAACAAGATCTTTGAATCCAACTTGGGTCTCCTTGGCCGCAAGCTGATTCCCCAGTGGTAACTGGCTGTTTTATGGAAGGCAGTCACCCCCAAAGTCTGAGACTTCACTGATGGACATGCCTCATCCATGTCATGGTTGCGGCCTGGTTGTGTCTGTGGTTAGCCCCATCTTGTTATGAAGTGTAGTGGCAGTTTCCTGGTAAATGGAGACTTTACCATCTGATATTACTGACACTTGGTCTCCATGGCTATATTATATTTTTTGGGGGCGGAAATATAGATTAGAAGTTTAATTAGTAGTATCTGTTTACGTTTTTGTTGTACTGTCTGTGGAATTCTATTTTAGCTGCTTTACGTAGTATAGTTGGAACAAAAAAAAAGTGAATTTATTGAAAATCATGTGCTTCTCCCTGTTTTCCAAATAAATCTGATTTAATTGAAGAGAATGGGGAAAAAGTCGTTTTATTAAATGTGAGAGATATTTGTTGTAAGATGATCAATGCCATTAAATCCACTACTTTTTCCTGATTACATTTATTAGCTTTAATATATGCCAATGAAGCCTTGGAAGCTTTAGCTACAGGTACAATTAAGTGGTTGTGTATCTTTCATGAATAGGAGAAGCAATGACATTAAGCATATGCAGGAATCCCTATAGTTATAAATATTTACAAAGATTTATTTTGGCAAGAGCCCCTTATTCAAATGTTCCCTGCTGTACTCTTACTAATACAGTATCCATATTTTTCACAGTACACTCTTCAAATTGATATGTTCTGGAATTAGTCCTACTGCAGCGGCTTGTCCATGCCCTATCATTTTATTTTTTTGCAAATACTTTGTATTTCTTGCAGTGTTAAGAAAAAACGTACTTTAAAAGAACGGCGTGCACTTAACACAAACATTTCAGAACTGCAGTTGGTTGACTTGCCTGTAGCAGAGTTTGGTGGTAGTGTCTCCTCTTACAAAGATATGAGAGAGAGTTTTTACTGGGATAACTAATAAGCCTTAAGATACCCATCTGACATTTTCTTTGTATGTTCGGAATTGTATTTGAAAAGACACTTCATGAATAGTAACAATGGGTAAAATATGCCTGCTTTAGTTGCTGTCACATAGACAGGAGGAATAGGATGAAGTCTCTATTTGTGATCCCAATATATGTACAGCTGAACAGTGGGTTCTGCATTTGTTGTCATTGCCAGTGTCTACGAGAGAACTCATTTCCCTTTGTCCTAAAAGGATCTAGAATGCCGTCTCTTCTCGTCTGTAAGACAGGCTTTTTTCATTTCTTTTCTCTAAAAAGTTTCATAGTCTAGATTAGGGGGAGGGTTGGCACTCCAACAGAGAGAAAACATCTTGAATGAAACTTTTATAAGAAATCCAATATAAATCTGCCTTGAGTCATTTTCATTAACAGATGTTAATGAAAAAATAATTCCTTCTGATACATATACATCTCAGTATATTTAAGCCATTCTGGGAAGCATTACATGCTAAGACCAGCAGACGGGGTGGGGGTGGGGGAAGCTTCTGATTTTATTTTAAAAACCCCACCTATTTAAGAAATCATGGAAAAATTATTTTCTATTTGCATGCTTTCTGGAGTGAGGTTATAACAGCCGTTGGGTGGTGAACTTGAGTCTGTAAACAGAAATATTAGTGGGTGTTGCTATTTCTTTAAAGAGCAAACCAAAGAAAAGGCTTCTGGAGGTTTTTACACACTTTTAATTTTTCTGGCCCAATTTCCTCCCAGTTAAGACAGGTTGGTGGGCACTTTTGACAGTGGGTGGTATTTCAGCAGAAATACCCATTAAGTCAAGGCTGAAGGAAGAAGTTTCAGCTATTGCCAGGGTCTGCTAAGGCTTTGAAAAGTTGACCTTGCCAATTTAAAATTAATCTGCTGGTTTATAAGCTGCCAATGTAAAGAATGCAAGGCGGGTGCAGTGTGATCAGTCGCTCAAGCTGGTGAGCAAATGTGTTCTTGTACTCTGAATAACCTGCAGCATAATGATATATATATATATATAACTGGCCTCTGTGGAACATTCCATCTTGGCATGCAGGATGAAAATGAAATCTGGAAGCATTGTAAGACTGATTAGCAACCTGTATATTTACATGGAGCTTCTTTCTTTTCTTCCTTCCTCAGATGTCTCCAAGGTATGTGTTGGGAACTTGAAATTTGACAAGAGACTTATCATGTTATGTGGAAGGTCCCCTTTTGAGGCCCAATAGAGAACCATTCTTGTGTGGGCTAGTTGGTGCCTACTAAAAATTGTCATTTTCTTCTGGTTTTGCTCAGTACAGCTTGCACCTGGCCTGTCGTTACAACTCTGAATGTTATATTGGTACAGTGCATTCATCTACTCCAGTGTGCTAGCAGACTAAATGGATTCTCATCCTACTGCTGGCTCTCCCTCCCATATCTGAAAATACCGTTTAGCCTAAGGTATGGTGCGGTGAGCTGGGACTCTACATGTGATGGTGGGCAAATCTCTATCAGCATTTTCACACCTGATTACTAATAGCGTGTTGTCTTCTAGATGTCCCAGATCTAAACACCTGATTATCATAAGTGTTAAGCACTTGCAGCAATACACGAAGTTTGTGGGAGCTGTCAGACTCTCTAGGAGTAAGGCTGTGAGGTATGGAACGTTGAGATTCAGGAAGCATTCGCTGTGAACGCTGGCTCTGCTACGGGATAAAACCTCCCTGCTGCTGGCGCAGACTGAGGGGCTTTTGGTGACTGGTGGGTCAGGGTGCTGACCAGCTCACTGGGCTGTGTGGCAAAATTTGGATGGGGCTAAACCAGGGGTGGCCAACCTTTGGCTCTCGGTTAGAGCCGGGGGTGAGCTGATGGGTTATAGTGGGCAGCTGGGGGTACTTACTTGTGGGGGATTGGGTTATAGCAGAGAGCTGGGCAGGGGCTGGTTCTGGAGGAGGGGGAGGGCATTGAGCCATGTATTGTATGTTTATCTTTCTGTCTATAGATAAAAAAATACATGGTTCTTTGCACTCTATCCATGGCTCTTCGTCACTGACTGGTTGGCCACAAGTGGACTAAACTGTGTTCACTGAATATTTCTCTGGAACTGGCTGCAAATGCAGGGACTAGGGGCAAGGGGTGTGTTTGTGTGTGTGAGAGAGACAGAGAGAAAGGAGCCAGTCATCAGAAGGCAAGAGAAGCAGCTGTGAGCAGAGATCTAGAGCTCCTGGGGCATAGAACCGACTGGTTCTGTGCAGACATGCGACCGAGTGCAGACATGCAAACAGTGAGCAAGAAATTGTCTGCTTGTGCACATGACTTTAACTAAACAGGAGTGCACCAGAAAACACACCTTACTCATCTCCTCTCTCCCCCCTCTTTGAAGCAACCTGGCAAGGCCCTTGGTATTGGCTAGCTATTTGAGCCAAAGGAGAAACAGTACTTAGTGTCCTCTCTCGGAAGGGAATTGTGAAGATTAATCAATCCTTGCATGTTCAAAGTATTTTACAAAGTGCTACTTGAAATGAAGTCTGAAAAATCATCTGTTAGAGCCTTGTGAAGGGCACCCGAAGCTGATGGAGATTTTTGCAGATTTTAGCCTGCGTAGTTCTGTATCTTTTGTGGAGACTTTACCGACCTCTGAGGGGTGTGGCAAAGATGAATTTGGATTTTTTAGGCTCAAACAATTTTTTTTTCTGGCACTTAGCTGATTTGTGAGGGCCTCATTTTGTAACCTTAATAACATTTTCTTAATGCAAGTTGGGGGAGTTTTTGGAGGTAACTTTCTGATAAAGCATTTCAGTTGATCAAGAAGATTTACAAATACATGCGCATTAGTTAAAAATGTACAATAGCTACACAGTACTCAGGTCCAATCCAAACTAGGCAATGTTTTCATAGTTTAATGTTGACTACAATGCTGGCAACCTGTGCACACCCATAATGCGAATGGGCTGAATTAGCACAAAACCAGGCTTTCATTAGTGCATGTTACTTAAGTAGGTTGTTGGATTAAGTTGCACTGATACAAGGTAAACTATGCACCAGTAGTAGTCTGTGTTGGCTTGAATTACCTTGCCATATGCAGGGACTCAGTTAAGAAGAGTCTGTGTATCCATAGGGCATGATTCCAGATGGAATAATTTAAAAATCATAATAACATGCTTCCTTCCCTGAAATTGACCAGTTTAGGGCTCTTCTGCCACAGCCCTGTGTGAATTGTGGTGTGGATGTATGCCACATCATTGGGAAATCCAGGAGCCATTGAGACTGCATAGACAAAATGCCTTTCTGGAGCTCTGATGGCTGTGATAGTTTTTCCTCTTTCCACCTGGAACCAGCTGTGGATTTGGGAGCATAGCGCAGCCCCTTTTCAAGAATCTAGTGCTATTTAACCAATAGGTCCGTGTGTTCACAAAGTACAATTACTCTGATTGTAACCAGGCTTTGCACAGATCCACAAAGGGTAAGACAGAGGCTTCTTCCACAGGTGTCCCCAACCAAGGGTTGTCCATACAGTTATTCAGGATGTGCCACCTCTTAAATTGGGAATGAGGATGCTCTCTTATTTTGTTAAATGTATTAAAATGAATCAGCATCAAGTTATAACAGCTCCTGTTGGGCGTATTGTGAAATGAAGGCTTTGGGCGATCAGACCACATGCATTCATATTTCCCCCCTCCCTTTTCCCATCTCAACAGCAGCAACAGGAAATGCTAGCAATGAAACATCAGCAGGAGCTCTTGGAGCACCAGAGAAAGTTGGAGCAACATCGCCAGGAACAAGAACTGGAGAAGCAGCATAGAGAGCAGAAACTACAACAGCTAAAAAACAAAGAGAAAGGAAAAGAAAGTAAGTAATAGTAAGGTAGTTTATTTCAGAGATGGAACTTGCAGTAGCTGGATAGAAACCATGGGCACCTCTATTCGGCACCGTGTTTAGACAAAGTTTATGAAGCGTCCATGGCAGTCTGCATAGAGGGACTTGTTGCATGAAAATCTCATATAAATGGAGGAAAAAAGGATTCTAGCCCTCAATTATGTGTTTTTTTTTTTTTTTTGTTTATATGAGTAAAATGATGCATCTTAATTCTGAAGGTATTTCTTTAGCTTACAAAGTGTGGTTTGGTCTTGCTGATGTGATATAGTACCCAAAGAAAAGTGTACAACAAGATGCAGTAAAATTATCACATATTGGCCATAGTGTGACCCACTGTATCCAATGATTCCTCTAGCCCAGTAGTCTGTCTTCTCACAGTGGCCTGTAGCAGATGTTACGGAGGGAATGAAAAAAGCAGGCGCTTCCCCCTTTTTGTATTTAGTTTGTTTTAATCTCAGTCCTAACTAATAGTGATAATCATTTGTCACGTGAAAGCTAAATATTTCCCTTTCGCTACCTGTCGTTAGCTGAGATCAGTTGATGCTGTATATCCTTTGGTCTGTCTGCTCTTCCTGTAAAACATTTTTTATGGTAAAACACTTTATATAAAAAAAAAAAAAAAAGTAAAACAGTCTAAATGGCTACAGAGCAAAGCATCTTAAGCTATTTTTGAAAGAAATTCAGGTAAGTGCAGCAGAATAGAACAGAACCTGGGGTGTTAAGTTGTAATCATGGGAGCAGTCTTTTTAACCTGTAAACATTTTTTTTTAAAGACAGTATAGTATCTGCATAATCAGTTGAGCTAAACATTTTCAAATGCTGGAAATATTTTTCTTACACCCTTATATTTTGCTTAACTTAATTCAGCTAGTGGTCCTGAACATGGAAAATAAGCCTACCCCCACACCGATCTCCACTTGGCAACAAATGCACTGTGTAGTATTTTGTTAAAAATAACTCAAATAAATTTCAGTTAACAACATCTTAATTACATCTTCCTACTTTCTCAGCACGGAGTACAAAAACTTCCCTATGTGATTTGAAATATGCTGTCATGATGCATTTGGACCAAAAGTCTAGCTTCCATGACAACAGTACAAGGAAAATGTTGAGTAGCCTAGAGCAAATTCAGTTTCCTGACTTTTTTGTAAGTTCTTTCAATGCAACAAATAGTAGCATCAGCAGCAGAGAGATGGACTTTGCCTATTGTCTTCCTACCTTCTCGCCGTTATCTGAGCACTGCACCTGGTCAGACACACACAGCCCCATAATCTGCAGCTAACCCGGGCCTTCCAGACATCAAATGTCAAAGTCTGCCACTGCGGCTGCAGAAACCTTTGCAATCCTCAGGACAAGATGCTTTTCCCAGTGCCTTTGTCAGTGCTCAACATTCAGTTTTGTAACAGAACCGTATTCATTTTTTCTGCCTTTGTGCCTGTGCCCACTTTGCTCCAAATCAGGCTCCAGTCCTGTCCTTACCCTCTGCAGCACCAGTCCCACCATGATTTCTTTTCCTCATGGCCTTTATTAACCAGTCTAATTCTTTCTTCCCCATCCCTTCTTCCTGTCTCCTGTTCCCTCTACAATACCCTGTCCATCTCAAATGATTACAGCCTCATTTTGCTAGGCAGTAAGCAAACATAGACAGTTCCTGGCCTTAAAAAGTTCACGTAGTGATCCCTGAACAAGGACTTATGCACCAGTGTGGCATTCCATTGACTTCTGTGGAACCGCACTGGGATCTGCCCTTGTCACTTTGGTAGAACATTGGCACTAATAAAGATAAGCTCTTTTCGTTCAAAACATTTTGGGAGTAAGGAAACTTCGAAGTCGCATGGGTACTTCAAAGTACCTGCGGCTACACTGCTTGCCGACGCTTCAAAGTTAGCAACTTTGAAGTTCGTGCAGCGAGAATTATGCTGATGAGCTGCTGCATATGCAGCACAGCACTTCATTGCTATTCTCCGATCAGGCTCGTTTACATGCCCTCTTTGAAGGAGGGGGCTAGTGCAGACAAGCCCTTAGAGTTGAATTGACAGCAGCCTGTAGTAATTAAATGAGATGCGTAGGCCTCATGCATTTAAAAGGATGAGGCTTTAACTGTTCACCATTTAACCAGTCACATCCCTAAATGAAACAATGATCATTTTTTGTGTGTCTCCCCAGATGTGGACAAAGAATGAAAGGCCTCAAGTCTTGTTTCTCCTTTTGTATGTATGTAGTGCCTTTCGACTCAGAAAAGGAGTGATTGCTGTTGGAGTTTTTGTAAACACTGCATCTGACGAAGTGGGTCTTTGCCCACGAAAGCTTATGCTCATACATTTCTGTTAGTCTATAAGGTGCAACAGGACCCCTCGTTGCTTTTGTAAACACTCTGAGCTACAAATACTTGACTTGCTTCTCCTGAATACCATCATCTTTTAAAACAAAGCCACCAGAACATAGCCACGTTTGATTAGTCTACTAACGTTTTCAAAATAAATTTGAATTGTTTGAGACAGTATCTTTAAAGATGGGTGGTCTTATTAGTTATGCTCTCGACTTTCTCAGCTTCTCCATTATACTATATTACTTCCTGTAAGCTTTCCTCATTTTAACTTTTTGGATACCCATGCTAGTACAAGCAAAAGCTGGTGATCATATTGGCTAAGTGTGCTATCCAGCACTTGACAGTGTATGTGACTTTCGTGTGTATGTGACAGGTAACTTTCTTGCACTCCGGATATTATTCCTTTGGAAAATTGACTTGCACCATGGCTTAAATGAGCCCTCATATACTGCTTAGTCTGACTGCCAAAATACCTGTTACTCCGTCAGAATCACTCTCTGAGAATTTGTTCCGTCAAGTAAAGGATAATTTTACTCATTCTAGTAAAATAGATTGGTCTCTTGTGGAATAGATAATTATTAGAAATTACACAGTTAAAATCTTAACTCCATGCTTTGAAATTTCAGATATTTTTAAAAATGTTATATTTTCTGTTTGAAGACATAGATTGCAGACCTGTAGATGAATTGGAATGTTGTGTAGCTCTTATACGCAAATACATGGAACAAAGAGACCCTTATTTGCAAGATTTCTTAAGATAGTGTATATGAGATATTCATCTCATTCCCCTTTTGCTTGCAGATGTAACATTTTAAAAACTTGAGCATGCACAAGACCCCTTATCTTGAATGCCTTTGATTAAAAAGCTGGAATACCTATTACATGTGTTTTATTCTACAAGCACTTTTATGCAAGTATAGAAATCCTCTTCAGAAATCTTTTTTAGAAAAATGAGAAATCTGATTATATCTCTTAGATATAAATTGAAATTACGTTCAAATCCATACAGTAAAGAAGAGCTCTTCATTGGAGCCTCTGTCTTTTTTCTTTGAAATATCCTTCACTTTGACTAGAGAGGCAAAGATGTAGATCTTTATCATCTCAACTTTTTTTTTTTTTTCCTACTTTGAGAGTGGAAGTTTCAAGTTTTAATTCACTGCTGCTTTCATCAAATGAAATGGGTTAAATAACCTCTTATTTTTGGATATTTCAGGTGCTGTGGCAAGCACAGAAGTCAAAATGAAATTACAAGAATTTGTCTTGAATAAGAAGAAAGCTTTGGCACATCGTAATCTCAACCATTGCATTTCCAGCGATCCCCGCTTCTGGTATGGGTAAGTGGTACTGGGCTTATCAGAAGGTTTCACCTTTGTTTGCGATTGCTGGCAGGGTGGCAAAGAGCTTAATGCATTTAGTGAGTGAACAATATGTTACAAATAGAAATGTTAAACTGCAACATAACTAGATCCAAATTTGTAGCAGATGTTATCCCTTCAATTATGTTCTTAATTTGCGCGTGGCTGATGATCCTAGCTGTATAACAGTTAAATTCAAGCACTATTATGTTTAATGATAGAAGGGTGACGTCTCCAGTATATGGGTCTATAATGATGATTTCAGTAGCAGAGGACTTTGAAGTTATTTTCTTTAATCTGGATCACTCAGTGGATTGTTCTTTGTACTTATACTTACAGATCAATCTCGATGAGACATCTAAAATTCTTTAATTCAGCACGTGATAGTAGAAAGTCACGACTCTAATAGGAAAAATACCGTTGCGTTTCCGTGGATTGTCACTCAAGTTATTTTAAACATTTTTAAATGCTTTTGGGTGTACGCCTCACATTACACTCTGGGTACATACATACAGAGTCAATCAAAAATAAAAGGAGTTGGCCCTTAAAATTAAGCTATCAAAAATACTATATTCCCTGTCAGGAAGAAACTGTTTCTGAAAGTCAGTTGAGTCTGGTGATATTGGACCAGATGGGGGAAAGAATTCGGGAGGTGAAGGCCCTGTACTGAAAATGTCTGTTGGCCTCAAGGCATTTGGAACAGACAGTGTTGGCAGAGCTGTGCTACCTCAACTGCCATAATGCTCCCTAGAAAAGAAAGAGAAGTTTCTCAGGGAACTATGACCAAACCTGTGTACAGCTGTGATTGGGTATTTTATTATTGTTTCATAAAAAAGCAGACAGTGGAAAAAGTACAAAATGGTAGACGACTTAGAGCTTGCATTGGGAGGGATGGAGGTATGGCTGTTCTCTTCCCAAAATCTCTATCTCTTTTACATGCAGTAAATGTAGTGTTTGATTACATATGAAAGTATTAGCAGTGCACTGTTAATGAGAGAGTACCAATCTGATGTGCTTCTACGATGAGGTAACAAGCTCTGTGGATGTGGGGAAGTCAGTGGATGTGATATACCTTGACTTCAGCAAGGCTTTTGATACGGTCTCCCCCAACATTCTTGTCCATCAGTTAAGGAAATATGGATTGGATCCCTGGACTATAAGATGGATAGAAAGCTGGCTTGATGGTGAGGCCCAACGGATAGTGGTCAATGGCTCAATATCTGGATGGCAATTGGTTTCAAGTGGAGTGCCGCAAGGCTCAGTTCTGGGGCTGGAGTTGTTCAACATCTTTATTAATAACTTGGATGAGTGACTGGATTGCACCCTCAGCAAATTTGTGGATGACATAAAACTAGGGGGAGAGGTAGATACATTGGAAGGTAGAGAGAGAAGTCAGAGTGACCTGGATAAATTGGAGGACTGGGCCAAAAGAAATCTGATGCAGTTTCTTCAAGCAGAAGTGTAGAGTCCTGCACCTGGGGTGGAAGAATCTCAAGCATTGTTACAGGCTAGGGACTGACTGGCTCAGCAGCAGTATGATGGAAAGGGACATAAGAACGGCCATACTGGGTCAGACCAAAGGTCCATCCATCCCAGTATCCTGTCTGCTGACAGTGGCCAGTTCCAGGTGCCCCAGAGGAGGTGAACCGAAGACAATGATCGAACGATTTGTCTCCTGCCATCTGTCTTCAGCCTTTGACTAAAGGCTAGGGGTACCATACTTTACCCTTGGCTAATAGCCATTTATGGACCTAACCTCAAAATTTATCAGGCCCTTTTTTTAAAACTGTGTTAGAGTGCTGGCCTTCACAGCGTCTTCTGGCAAGGAGTTCCACAGGTTGACTGTGCACTGTGTGAAGAAAAATTTTCTTTTATTAGTTTTGAACCTACTACCCATTAATTTCATTTGGTGTCCTCTAGTTCGTATATTATGGGAACAAGTAAATAACTTTTCAATATTCACTTTCTCCACACCACTCATGATTTTATATACCTCTATCATATTGCCCCTCAATCTCCTCTTTTCTAGACTCAAAAGTCCCATTCTCTCTAGCCTCTCCTCATACGAGACCCTTTCCAAACCCTTAATCATTTTAGTTGCCCTTTTCTGAACTTTTTCTAACGCCAGTATATCTCTTTTGAGGTGAGGAGAGCACATCTGCACGCAGTACTCAAGATGTGGGTGTACCGTAGTTTTATATAGGGGAAGTATGATATTCTTCGTCTTATTCTCTATCCCTTTTTTTAATAATTCCTAACATCCTATTTGCTTTACTGACTGCAGCTGCACACTGCATGGATGTTTTCAGAGAACTATCCACTATAATTCCAAGATCCCTTTCCTGATCTGTTGTATCTAAATTTGCCCCCATAACATTGTCTGTATAATTGGGGTTATTTTTCCCAATGTGCATTACCTTACGCTTACCCACATTAAATTTCATTTGCCATTTTGCTGCCCAATCACTCAGTTTGCTGAGATCTTTTTGAAGTTCTTCACAATCTACTTTGGTTTTGACTATCCTGAACAGCTTGGTATCATCTGCAAACTTTGCCACCTCACTGCTTACCCCTTTCTCTAGATCACTGATGAACAAGTTGAACAGGATTGGTCCCAGGACTGACCCTTGGGGAACACCACTAGGTACCCCCCTCCATTGTGAAAATTTATCATTTATTCCAATCCTTTGTTTCCTGTCTTTTAACCAGTTTCCAATCCATGAAAGGATCTTTCCTCCTATCCCATGACCACCTAATTTACATAAGAGCCTTTGGTGAGGGACCTTGTCAAAGGCTTTCTGGAAATCTAAGTATATTATGTCCACTGGATCCCCCCTGTCTGCATGTTTGTTAACCTAGGGGTTATGGTGGATGAAAGCCTGGACATAAGTAAACAGTGTGCCCTTATAGCCAAGAAGGCTAATGGCATACTAGGGTGCGTTAGGAGGAGCATTTTGAGCAGATCTAGAGAAGTAGTTATTCCCCTGCATTTGGCACTGGTGAGGCCACATCTTGAATATTGTGTCCAGTATAAAAAGGATGTTGATTTGCTGGAGCAGGTTGAGCGGAGGGCAACAAAAATGGTTAAGGGGCTGGAGCACAAGACCTATGAGGACAGGCTGAGGGGTTTGGGCTTGTTTAGTTTACAGAAGAGAAGACTTAAGGGTGATTTAATAGCAGCCTTCAACTTCCTGAAGGGGGACTCTAAAAAGGAGGGTGAGAAACTGTTCTCAGTGGTGTCAGGTGACAGAACAAGGAGTAATGGTCTGAAGTTGAAGAGGGGGAGGTGTAGGTTAGATGTTAGGAAAAACTACTTCACCAGGAGAATGGTGAAGCACTGGAATGCGTTGCCTAGAGAGGTGGTAGATTCTCCATCCCTTGAGGTTTATAAGTCCCAGCTTGACAAGGTCCTGGCTGTAATGACTTAGTGGGGGTTGATCCTGCTTGAAGCAGGGGGCTGGACTAGATGGCCTCTTGAGGTCCCCTCCAGCCCTATGATTCTGTGAGAAGATGGATAACAAAGTTGCTTTTTACATGGTGGGCTGCTGGGGTATACTCTTGGGTAATATTTCACGTATGCTGGGGACTGACACCTGAACGTCATACTGCCAACAGTTATTCATCACCTTTTTCTGTGAAAGGAGGAGAGGGAATCCCTTCCGGGAGCTTTCCTGCCATCAGACCAGACAGTAGAATGCGAAAAGTAAATCTCAAAATTGCTTTTCAGTCAGCACATTCAGACAGTTTCAACACAGCTGCTGATTAGCTATAAGAATTAGCTCACACATCGGAATATTAGCTATTGCTGGGAGAAAATTCCTGAGGGGGTAATTTAGGGGAGAAAGAGCACTAGTGATACTGTTCATATCAGAAAAAGATTTCTTAAGCCTTGGCTTAATCACCAGTCTTCCCACAGATGCTTGTGCTCGGCCTTCATTTCAGGAGTGATATCAGTGATTGAAGCTAGATAAAACTCCAGGTAAAGAGGAAGATCATTCTTATCCAAATGAGGATAATAAGTGCACCACAGTAAGAAATATTAGCCACTGTTTTGGAGTGATGATAGACAGTGTTCCCTATAAGCTGTGCACCTGTGTCGCCATTCAGGAGAGATTCCAGTGTTGGCCAGATGATTAGGAGAGCGCCACGGCTAGATTTTTCTCTACTGGTGACGTGCATTCACACGTATCTTGTTGCACATAAAATTTATTCCACACATGGATGGAAAAGATTAGCGGGAAGGTGAATGAGAGCCGCACGGTGGCAGAGTTCTTCCACCTGGAACATTTCCACTGACTGAGACTACTTAGTCAATACTGCGGAGGAGGAGAGAACTTGAAAGACGATCCTCACCGCATTCTCATTCAGCCTCCCAGAATGGTGGAAGAATGGATTTCACCCAGCTCAAAGCTTTTTCAGTAACTCTGCAAGACGTACTACCTGGCCACACATACTGGTTGCACTACAACTGTTTGTTCTGTTTCTTTGAATAAACTTGTGCATGTGTGTGTTCTTGTGCAGGAGAATGTCGGGGGCAGGGCTGAAGGGAGGAGGGTGTGTATGCAGAGGGTGTAAAGGAACCAGTGTGGGTGCAGATGAATGCAGAGGTCAGGAGTTGAAAAAAAGCTGACTAATATTCTCTGGCTGGTTTGTGCTGCTCCAGAGTCCTACAGAGTGGCATATTCCCATCACTGTCTGTCTTAATGATGCTGGAAATTAACGGAAAAAAAAGAGAGAGAGAGAGTGAGAGAAAAGAATCCAATAAAAGTAATTGAAGTGAAGTTAAAGTTGAGCCCATATCAGAGATGTATCAGTAAAAACATTTCAAGGGTGGTACACTTGTACCTAAAACAATTATTACAGATTCCAGAATCTCACAGTTAAAGGTAAAACTCAAAAGAAATGCACACTTGTTGAAGCATGGAAATCACGGTTAAGGTACTTGAAAAACATTTAATTCTATCCCATGTGGCATGATGAGGTGGTGAAGGGGGAATATGTCTTTTAAAAATTAGTTGTGTGCTAATCATGATTGTCTAACTGCATGGTATCAGTACAAGCTTTTCTGTATACTGAAGTGAGGTGTGGGTGATTTATGTGGAAATTGTTGGTGACCCACTAAATGAATAACCAGGGATTATTTTATTCTTTTAAAGAGAACTTGATTTTGAAACAGGAGGCAGTAATGGCCTGGTGTGTGTGTGTGTGCAATGCTCGTGGGTCTTTGGTCCTGACAGGATATGCCTTCCTATATACATTTGTCTGTGGTCATGCTGTTCATTTCTCTTTTATTCATGTAATTTATTTTTTAGTGTTCTGTTCAATTACATGAATCACTGAGACATTTTGTAACTTTGAGTACTGAACAGCAGCAATCTCAGATTCCTATTAGCTTGAAATGCCTTAATTGTATTATGCCAAATTTGCATTAGGGCAGTTACAGAATCAAGGTTAAAAAGTGAACATTTTAATCCCAGAAGTGCAGCTCACTTTGATCCTGGGGCCTGAGGAAATTTTTGTGCATAACCTTGATATCCATCCCCCTCCTCCCATGTGTTACAAAAGTGCATCCTGTTAAGGACTGAAAGGAAGCTTTCACACCCTTTGTTGCTTGTGCATATAAAAACCAGCATCCTTCACTGATTTAAAGATCAGAGTCTTAAATGTAGTCTAAAGTGTGACATCAAAGGGCCATGGTAGTGCAGCATGTTAGTTAACAAGGCTTTTCAGTACATTTTTTTTTCTTCTTCTTATACCTTCGTTACAGCACATGCCGAGAGCTTGTTACGTTCTTCAAATTGTTCTGAAGTACAGAATGCAGGTGATCTGGTAAAATGCATTGTGCTGATTAATATTTCTGAAATTGCAAATCCTTTCTTTGATCCTCTTTGCTAGTCCAGTTGCCGTCAGCAGACAGGACACGCAACATTTTCATGCCCTCATCCCTTTACCTACACATTTAAGTGGCTTGCCAGATCAGATTTGCTGTTGTCTGCAGCAAGTGATGAGATCCTACTTTACGCTGCTGACGTAGAGGACTAAAGAAAGGTGGGTAGATCTGGAGGCCCCAGCAATCCCTCGAGAACTGGAATCCCCAGGTTTTGTGGCCATCCCTATTTGCACCCAGGAGCCTTCAGACTACCTGTTACTTCATTCAGTGGGCTGCTGTCTAGAGGTACTGGGCCTGTCTGAGTCACACAGGCCCCCATGGGCGTACTCCAGGCCACTGCCTTTTGTGGGGATCATGCAAAGGGTACAGGGCCAAGTAACACCAGCCAAAGAGACCTGAAAAACTAAGGCATTTGGCCAAAATAGGCAGAAGCCCCTCATTGGTGTCAAATAATTTCACTTTAGGACAGTTAAGGACAATGAATTACAAAATGTCAGATTATATGATTCAGTAGAATGACAACAGCAAATAAAACAAAAATAACATTTCCCACCCATACACTTTTAATTAACCAGTAGTTTTAAACTAGCCTTCCAGATTCTGGGATTTCAGAACTCCTCTCAGGTCTAATACCTAGTTATGTATGTATGATATGAAAATCCTTTTACAGTCATGTACAAAGTGGCTGAAATGCACTCCTTAACTTATTCGCTATAAGCTGCAGAAATGTACATTTTTTGTTCTTTGATTCAATATTGAACATTAGAAATGAGAGAGAGACCTCTCGTTAATAATCTGTTTAAGACCAAATTTAACATACGTGTGACAAGAGTTCTCTGTCAGTTAGGTAGTCCCAGTCACCCTTTTCTAGAAGGATGATCGTTTAATATAGGTGGTCAGGAAATGTTAAATACTTTCTGCAGTTTTGTTTTTTTTTTTCAGTTGAAAAAGTTCTATTTTGTCTTTGGAATAAATGTTTCAAATGAGGAAGCTGCACCAGTATTTAAGAGCTAGCCAGTGTTTGTGTGATATAAGTTGCGAAGATGGTTTTTCTAGGTTTTAGTAAGAAACCAGTATTTAAATGTGTAGTTAAACTTCATAGTGGAAGTTGCAAACTCCTTGTTATAAAGGAGAGAGCAGCAGTGTTATTCACTGCCTTCCTAGAACAATAGTTCCTCCTCTTGAACCTAAATAATAGGGCTGTCAAACAGTTGAAAAAAATTAATCACTATTAATCATGAGAATAAAGAAATCCTGATTAATCAGTTGTAATCACACTGTTAATAGAACAACCTCTTAAAATATTTGTGGGTGTTTTCTACATTTTCGAATACATTGTTTCAGTTACAATACATAAAACAAACTGTATAGTGTTCACTATAATTTTTAATACAAATATTTTCACTGCAAAAATAAAAAATAGTATAGGTCATTTAAACTCATAAGTACTATAATGAAAGTGTAATGCACAGATGTTTTTTGTTGTACACCTGCACTTAAACAAAACAATACAAAACTTTTGTGTCCACACATCTACAGAATCCTACTTTTTTGTTCAGGTAATCGCTAAGACATGCAAGTTTGTACAAAAGGTAATACTGCCTGCTTCTTATTTATAGTGTCATCTGAAGCTGAGAAGAGGTGTTTTCATGGCACTGTTGTCGGTGTTGCAAGGAATTTACATGCTAGATATGATAAATATTTTCATGTCTGTTCATGCTCCAGCTATCCATCCAGGGCAACGTGCTTTCAGGCTGATGCAGAATGCTGCTCGACAACTATCCCGAGGCATGTGGACCTGCACATATTTATTTCCAGTGTTTGAGTCAGATGCCACCAACAGAAGATACATTTTACTTTATGTGGTTTGGAGTCTCTGGTTTCTGAACCAGTGTTACTCCTTTACAACTTATGAGAGCCTATAATTCATTTTGTCCTTCTCAAATTTTGGAAGGCAGATCTAGCTACCCTAGAAATCTTGTATTGGTACATGTTTTGCATTGAGCCAAATCTGCAGTGAAAGTGTTCTTTAAGTAAACAACCTATGCTGGGCTCCTGATCTGAAACTGCCCTTAGACACAATATATGCAGAAAGGGGTTACAACTGCAGAGCAGGAGGTCGAAATTCTCTGCCAAGGAGTTCAATAACAAATTTAATGTTTGTTGTAAACAAGTTTTATCAACTTTGAAAGAATGTATTGTAACAGAAATCAATATATTTGAAAAAGTTAAAAATCCAAAATATTTATGATCAATTTAAATTGGCATGCTTTTATAGTTCAACAGTGTGATTAAAACTGTGATTAATAGATTGACAGCCCTAGTAAATAAATATTCCTTTTTACATGTAGGACTCTATTTTTGAGTTCTTTACCTGTTGATGCTTCATCCAGAAGGCTAGTTTGAGTGGTGCCCTTTGGGTGCTCCAGTTCAGTGAGGGACGAATCCAGGCACCATTATCAGAGGTTTAAGATGGCAGTGTCTACCTTGACCTAAACAGTAGGTATCTCGCAGTGCCATTTGTGCCTCATACAGTGCATGGAGAACCCTTCCACTTTCTTCTCAACCATCTTGAGCTGTTGGCAGAGCGCAAGAGGGAGTGTCACACTTCTCCCTAAAACAGTTCAAAAGTCCCCTTTGGATAATAATTACATAGATACATGGAGTGAGTGTTAATTTAAAAAAAATAGTTTGTTAAACTACCTCTCCTTAAAGGATGGTTGTGAGACAAGATGCTAGGATCCTCAGTCATTAAACATGGTGACTCCTGCCATAATGCCATGTTCATTTCAGATGGGCACTCATAATGTGTGTGCTGCTTGGGGGCAGGGACATATTCTCTGGAAATGCCCCCTCTACAGCAACCTGAAAGCCAGAGCCCTGCTGTACAGGGATCTAAGATGAAATAGGATCCTCTTGGAGAAGTCTCCACAGACATAGCTGGAGAAACAAACTGCCTGTCTAGGCACGCCTCAAGGGAACACAAGTGATATTTCCTCTGGGAAACCAAAAAAGATGGCTCACACATCTTTGCAGACAGCTCACAAAACCAGAGGTGGTCTCCTGCTAAGTGACTTCTTCCAAAACCATCTTGTTCTTGGAGAAGGACTTACAGAGCTCCAAACACCTCTGGCATCTCCAAGGTTCAAGCAAAAGAGAATCAGCATCAAGGCACTGTCAGATTCATTCCACTGCCCACAAAAGTTTATGCTCCAAAAATCTGTTGCCTATAAGGTGCCACAGGACTTCTTGTGTTTGCTGGTATAGACTAGCATGGCTACCCTTCTGATACTTACTTTGCCATGGCATTGAGCTCACCACTACAAAAATTGCAGTTGAACACCTCACAGAATCATAGGGCTGGAAGAGCATAAGAGCATAAGAATGGCCATACTGGGTCAGACCAAAGGTCCATCAAGCCCAGCATCCCATCTGCCGACGGTGGCCAATGCCAGGTGCCCCAGAGAAGGAGAACAGAAGACAATGATCAAGTGATTTATCTCCTGCCATCCATCTCCTGCCCTTGTTATGAAGGCTGGGGCACCATACTTTATCCCTGGCTAATAGCCATTTATGGACCTAACCTGCAAAAATTTATCAAGCTCTTTTTTAAACCCTAATAGAGTCCTGGCCTTCACAGCCTCCTCGGGCAAGGAGTTCCACAGGTTGACTGTGCGCTGTGTGAAGAAAAGTTTCCTTTTATTAGTTTTGAACCTACTACCCATCAATTTCATTTGGTGTCCCCTAGTTCTTGTATTATGGGAAAAGGTAAATAATTTTTCTATATTCACTTTCTCCACACCATTCATGATTTTATATACCTCTATCATATCGCCCCTCAATCGCCTTTTTTCCAAACTGAAAAGTCCTAGTCTCTCTAGCCTCTCCCCATATGGGACCCTTTCCAAGCCCCTAATCATCTTAGTCAAGAGGTCATTTAGTCCAGCCCCCTGCTTCAAGCAGGATCAACCCCCACTAAGTCATTACAGCCAGGACCTTGTCAAGCTGGGACTTAAAAACCTCAAGGGATGGAGAATCCACTGCCTCTCTAGACAACGCATTCCAATGCTTCACCACCCTCCTGGTGAAGTAGTTTTTCCTAACATCTAACCTACACCTCTCCCTCTTCAACTTCAGACCATTACTCCTTGTTCTGTCATCTGACACCACTGAGAACAGTTTCTCACCCTCCTCTTTAGAGCTCCCCTTCAGGAAGTTGAAGGCTGCTATTAAATCACCCCTAAGTCTTCTCTTCTCTAAACTAAACAAGCCCAGATCCCTCAGCCTCTCCTCATAGGTCTTGTGCTCCAGCCCCTTAATCATTTTTGTTGCCCACTGCTGAACCTGCTCCAGCACGTCCACATCCTTTATCTACTGGGGGGTCCCAAAACTGGACACAGTATTCAAGATGTTGCCTTACCAGTGCCAAATAGAGGGGAATAACTACTTCTCTAGATCTGCTTGAAATGCTCCTCCTAATGCACCCTAGCATGCCGTTAGCCTTCTTGGCTACAAGGGCACACTGTTTACTCGTATCCAGCCTTTCATCCACCATAAGCCCTAGGTCCCTTTCCATCATACTGCTGCTGAGCCTGTAACAATGCTTGAGATTCTTCCACCCCAGGTGCAGGACTCTACACTTCTCCTTGTAAAACTGCATCAGATTTCTTTTGGCCCAGTCCTCCAATTTATCCAGGTCACTCTGGATTCTCTCTCTACCTTCCAATGTATCTACGTCTCCCCCTAGTTTTGTGTCACTGGCAAACTTGCTGAGGGTGCAATCCAGTCCCTCATCCAAGTTATTAATAAAGATGTTGAACAATACCGGCTCCAGAACTGAGCCTTGCAGCACTCCACTTGAAACTGGTCGCTGTCCAGATATTGAGCCATTGACCACTACCTTTTGGGCCTGACCATCAAGCCAGCTTTCTATCCATCTTATAGTCCAGGGATCCAATCCATATTTCCTTAACTTTATGGACAAGAATGTTGTGGGAGACCATATCTCAAGCCTTGCTGAAGTCAAGGTATATCACATCCACTGACTTCCCCACATCCACAGAGCTTGTTACCTCATCATAGAAGCTAATCAGATTAGTCAGGCAGGACTTGCCCCTGGTGAATCCATGTTGGCTACTTTTGATCACTTTCCCCTCTTCCAAGTGCTCCAGAATGGATTCCTTGAGGATTCCCTCCATTATTTTCCCAGGGATTGAGGTAAGGCTGACGGGCTATAGTTCCCTGGATTGTCCTTCTTTCCTTTTTTAAAAATGGGCACTACGTTTGCCTTTTTCTAGTCATCCGGTATCTCCCCTGATCTCCAAGAGTCTTCAAAGATAATGGCTAAAGGTTCAGCAATGATCTCTGCCAATTCCCTCTGTACCTTTGGGTGCATTAAATCCAGACCCATGGATTTGTGTAAATCTAGGTTTTTCTAGATAGCTCAGAACTTGTTCCTTCCCCACAGATGGCTGCCCTCCACCTTCCCATACTGTATGGTCTAGGACCATCATGTGGAAGTTGAGTTTGTCCGTGAAGACTGAGGCAAAAAAAGCATTGAATATTTCAGCTTTTTCTACATCATCTATCAGTAGGTTACCTCCCTCATCCAGTAATGGCCCCACACCTTCACTGATAACCCATTTGTTAACATGCCTGTAGAAACTCTTGTTGTTACTCTTCACATCCGTTGGCAGCTGCAGTTCCAGTTGTGCTTTTGCTTTCCTGATTACTTCCTGGCATTCTCCAGCCGTATGTTTATACTCCTCCTCAGTCAGCTGTCCATGTTTCCATTTCTTGTATGCATCCTTTTTGAGTTTAAGCTGTGACTAAGGATTTCCCTGTTAAGCCAGGCTGGTTGCCTACCATGTTTACATTTCTTACTGTGCAGTGGGATGGTTTGTTCCTGTGCCTTCGGTAAGGCTTGTTTAAAATACTAACTCTTTTCCCCTTGTACCTCCCCTTCCCCAGCACCTCATAGCTCTGGAAGGAACTTTCTGAGGTCAAGTCCTGTTCCCTGCACTCACAGCTGAGCCAAGCACCTTTTATGATAGATGTTTTTTTAATCTGTTTGCCCCAGACCCCTGAACGAAGTCCTCAAGCATTGAACTCACAACCCTGGGTTTACAAGGCCAATCTTCATACCACTCAGGTATCCATCCCTTCTGGCATTGCATTATCACTTGGCACTGATAGACAAAGCTGAGCCAGTGCTGACTACTGTGAACCAAAACCACCATCAGTCAGTAGTAACCCCGTTGCATTTAGGACAGCACATGCAGCAACAGTTTCCCTGCAAACTGCACCATCACAGTCTCAGCTGCACGAGAGTGACTTGTAAATCTCCTCATCACCGCAGTCACTTATTCATAATGTGGAGAGTCCCCCACCGGCTAACAGGTTCCACTGGAGTTTACAGTCCCCGGCACATGGTGAGATTTTTGAATGGGGAGGGGGGGGGGGGGTCACTACAGGACACTCTTGCACATCCTCACAATACTTGTTATCAAGAAGCCATCAGCCATCATGGAGCCCTATGGGTCCAGATCATCATAAGAGCAATCCATGGTATGGATTACTCTGGATGGACTCTTCCATGGGCTTCTTATTACAATGGGAGCCTTGGAGCTCATATAGGGAACATCAGTTCGGACCTTCTACTGCACTGAGATGTGAGTTGTGTTCCTACCTTGTGCTCCCTACACCACAGCAGTCACAGGCACAAGAATGTAGAGAGAACCCAGAGACAGGTAAAAGCAAAGGCACATCTGCTCACAAAAGGGTGTCATCCTTCCCAGATAAGGCAGTTGTGCCCCCACCAGCTACCTAAGTGGATGCACTGAAACAGTTCCAAGAACTGTTCAAAGGAGTAGCACAAACTGAGGATGTCTTGGTGTAGGAGGTAGAGAAACCAGCACAAGCTGGTTCAAAAAATAAACCTAGCCTCTACCTGAAAGAGTTGTTACCCATTAATGATGCCATCTTGAACCCTGCATAAACACTCTGGCCTACACCAGCTTCAGTTCAACATTGTAACAGAGCAGATAGAAATTAGCATGTATTATCCAAAGGGGCTGATCTCCAGTTCATGTACCTGCCTCCCACTGCACACTATTCAAGACTGTGAACCACAGCAGTAAATAGGCACAGTTGAAACCTATGCCTCAAGAAAAAGGACATGATCTGTGTGGGTACAAAATGTACTCATCAGGCACCCCTCAATTTTGAGTGACCAGTAATTCAGCACTTTTGGCCAAATGCTATGACAGTTGTACAGCTGTCATATCATAGTCACATCCAAATTGCCAGAGGAGAAACAAGGCATAATTCCATGCCCTCATAAATGAGGCTTGTAGCCAAACTGTTACTCCAGCCATAATTGGACATCACAGACACAACTGCCATGGCTGTGGGAATGTGCCAGCCATCATGGCTCCAGGCACAGAGGCGCTCCAGACAAAGGCTGAGGACTTACCCTTCACAGTCACAGTGGATGCAGTCTAGACAACTATCACTCTGTTGTAGAACTTGGGCCTACAGAGAAACGAGTGGAAATAAACATTTATCCTAGTCCGACAACTGGACTTCATAGGGGTGCATCTCAGTGCCACAGAAACCAAGGTAATATTACCCTGGCCAGGTTTATAGACATGACCCTCATTTCACAAATACAGATGTACTTGCACTGACCTACAACCACTAGGAAATATGGTGGCCACAGTATTCGTTGTATGACACACCAGACTACATATGTGATGCTGTCAAGGCTGGCTAAGCATGTTATACATACCAGCCAAACACAACTGACACATGTCTCACATGTCCAACAAACCTCTGAATTCACTGCAGTGGTAGACAAAGCCACCAAGTGTCTGTACAGGTGTCCCTTCCCAGCAGGAAACCCTGACAACTGTAATCATCACAACACATCACTAATAGGATGCGGAGCCCACATGGGTCAAAAGACCTTATAAACCAAATGTGCTGTAGGAGAGACCTACCCACGCACTAGTCTGCTTGAACTACAAGCAGTTTGCAAAGCTGGCAGACATTTCCTCCCGCAGACATAGGACAAATCTAGTCAGGTTCTGACAGACAGCATTGCCTGCATGTTTTACAGCAGCAGGTAAGGCTGAACTTGCTCACACTCCCTATGTACAGATGCTGTGAACTGTGGAACTCGCTCATACAACACCACATCACCATCTTGGCATGTTAGCTGCCAGTCTGCTGGGACACAGCAGATATTTTGCTCGCTACCATGAACAGAGGTCCTCAGTTCATTCTTCAGGTGATGGGGCACTCCAGCCATCAAACTCTTAGCCTCCTGGGTGAATCGAAAGTGCACGTTGTTACTTTCAAACTGAGACTAGAACCATGATTGCTGGAGGGTGCTTATCCCATCAAATGGGAGGCTCCATTTACATACACATTTCCACGGATGCTAGGGATAGCGTGCATGCAACATGAACTAAAAAAAGACAGGGCCGAATTTATCCTGCTAGTACCAGCCTGGCTCAGATAGGCATGGTACCCTTAACTACTCTGCCGGATGACATGCGCCCCATGAGTTTTCCCTCAGCCAGATCAGCTGTCTGAACACAATGGCTGCACCCACCAGCCAAACATGGAGATACTCCACCTATAGGCTCGGTTCCTGGATGGTTCTGTAGCAATGAAGTGACCTGCATGGAACAAGTGAAATACCTGTTACAGAACAGCAGGAAACTGACTAAGAAACACATGCCTTCAAAAATGGAAGAGGTTCTCCAACTGATGGAAGACATTTGACTTGTAAATCAGAACACTACCATTAATCTTAGAATACCTACAGGAGCTGAAAAGCACTGATTTAATGATGAGCTTGAACAGAGTCCATTTTATGGCCATTTTGTCCACAGAAATTTGATGGAACTTTGCAGGTCTCACCAGACCACCATTCAAACCACTTACTGGTGAAAGTCTCATTCCTGGTCTCCATTATCTCTACCAAAAGGGTTAGAGAGAGAAGCGCTCATGGCTGATGCCCTGCATATAATGTCCACATCCAAAATTTTTTGCCAAAAATAGCCTCTGTGTTCCATTTGAATCAATGTATTTACCCCTAACATTTTACCATAAGCCTCGCAGTAACCCAACGGAGGCTGCCCTACACACTTTGAATGTGAGAAGAGCTCTTCCTTTCTACCTGAAAAGAACTTAAGCCCTTTGGGAAATTTCCTAATCTCTGTCTCGAAGTGTTCAGAGGGGGACTCCATATCAACAAGAGACTATCAAAATGGATTTTCACATGCGTTCAAATGTGCTGTCACATCGGGTATATTGATCTGCTGGAACATAATGGGGCATGCACCACGAGGTTCAGGTCTACCTCCATAGCATTCCATTATTAGAAGTCTGTAAGGCTTCTGTCTGCACATTCACCAAATACTGTACAGTTAGAGAAGACCTCAGAGCTGATGCATTATCGGGCCTTAGAATACTTTTGTCAGGGACTCAAACAAATCTAAAGTTACTTCAGTCCTCAGAGGGACTCTGCTGTGCAGTCATCTGAAGTAGTGCACCCACAGGGACAGCACTCAAGGGCTGTGTCTACACTAGCCCCAAACTTCAAAATGGCCACGCAAATGGCCATTTTGAAGTTTACTAATGAAGCACTGAAATGCATATTCGGTGCTTCATTAGCATGCGGGCGGCTTCAGCACTTCGAAATTGACGCGGCTCATCCCGACGGGGCTCCTTTTTGAAAGGACCCCACCTACTTCAAAGCCCCCTTTATTCCTATGAGCTGATGGGAATAAGGGGACTTCGAAGTAGGCGGGGTCCTTTCGAAAAGGAGCCCTGTTGGGACGAGCCACGCGGCGCATCAATTTTGAAGTGCTGCGGCTGCCCGCATGCTAATGAAGCGCTGAATATGCATTTCAGCACTTCATTAGTAAACTTCAAAATGGCCATTTGCGTGACCATTTCGAAGTTTGGGGCTAGTGTAGACGTAGCTAAGGAAGACTAAGGTTTGTTCACCTTGTAGAGTAACTGGAGTTCTTTGAGATGCCTGTCCCCGTAGGTGCCCCAGTGCCCTCCCTCGTGCCCTCTACTTTAACATTCACAGTAAAGACTCTGTGGTGCAGAAGGAGCTGGATGGCTAGGCTGATGCACACACTGTATGAAAGAGCATGGGAGCTGTGAGATTCCTACTGCTCCCATTGACCGACGAGGGTGCTGCTACCTGAAGTCTGGGATTGCTGGTGCTGGAATGTACAACCATCTGAAGTGAAGCACCCATAGGAACACCGGTCTTGAAAAACTCCACTTACTGCACAGGGTGAGTAACCTCTCCTTTTTCAGTCTCCATTCTTTCAGAAGGGAAGAGGAGGACCTTTTAAATTAACAAATTATTGGCACATGTATATGATAACATAGGCTGCCAAGTCACTTATTTAAATACTTAAGTATACTCTTGATATGAACTAATGAGCAGTAATTATATTTAATACACAAAATTAATTCTAACAGAAAAGAGGCATGACATCTCTGCTGTGAACAATCAAGCCAATTAAAAAGTAATAGGTTCCAGAACAGACAATTGACATGCCGCCAAACAATCATTTACTTCATTCTTTTTCAGGTTTATTGAGATCCAGAATTTTAATGCTGAAGGCGTTACTCTGAAATATGAATATGTAAAAATGGTATTTTAGGATTTCATGTTTGTGAATCAGTGACTTAAGTATCAAATGTGGGCAATTTACAAAGGGAATGGTTTCTTTTGCTTTAGTTTCAAACTCCAACTGGAATATGCTAATCAAACTGGTTCCTCTTTTTGCAATGTATAGTAACGGTTGAAATCTACTTCTGGTTGCCCATGTATCAAAAATTGCCTTATCACGAGTGAAACTAGTGGAACCCTTGTTACCGTCAAAGAGATTTCGAATATGTTAGAATTTTGCTGATGCACAAGAAACAACTGAGTACAGCTCTCCCTTTCAGCTTTCTTGGCTGTGTGGAGCTCAAAGGAATAAAAAAGCTGTCAGTTGTTTTAGTCACTAAAATAAGGAGATAGGATTCTGAATACACAAAACATCTACTGATTTGAGAATGGGCCAATTTTCAATGGCTTTTTGGAGTACAGCTGTATTCTAAAGGATTTATTAAATGAACATAAGACCAGCCATGCTGGGTCAAAGCTAGATGTCCATGTGGTCCAGTATCTTATCTTTTAGCTGTGGCCAGTGCCAAGTACCCCTGAGGGAATGAACAGAGCAAGTAATCATCAAGTGATCCATGCCTTGTTACTTGTTCCCAGTTTCTGGCATACAGAGTCTAGTGATGCTATCCCTTCCCATCCTAATTAATAGCCATTGATGAACACATCCTCCATGAATTTATCTAGTTCTTTTTTTTAACCTTGCTGTAGTTTTGGCCTCCATAACATCCTCCAGCAAAGAGTTACATAGGTTGTGTATGCATTGTGTGAAGTAATACTTCCTTTTGTTTGTTTTAAACCTGCTGCCTATTAAATTAATTTTCTGACCACCCCCGTTCTTGTGTTGTGAGGAGTTAATTTCGCCTCCAGGTGTACTTTCTGTACACCAGTTATGATTTTATAGACTTCAGTTATGTTCCCCATTAGTAGTCTGTTCTCCAGGCTGAAAAATCCAAGACTTACTAATGTCTCCTTGTGTGAAGTCATTCCATATGCCTAATAATTTTTGTTGCTCTTTCTGCGTCTTGTGGCTCTTTCCATCTCTTTTGACATGGGGCAACCACATCTTCATCCCTTACTCAAGATATGGGTGTACCATAGCTTTATATGGAGATAATATATTTTCTGTCTTATTTTCTGCCCATTTCTTAATGTTTCCCAACATTCTGTTTGCTTTTTTGACTGCCACTGCACATTGGTGCCATAGTGACTCCAGGTCTATTTCCTCATGGGTAACAGCAAATTTAGCTGCATCATATTATATGTGTAGGTGGGATTGTTTATGAAAGTGCATACTTTGCATTTATCAACATTACATTTCATCTGCCATTTTGTTGCCCGGTCACTCCGTTTTTTGAGATCCCGTTGTAACTCTTCAGTCTGTTTTGTACTTAACTATCTGGAGTAAATTTTGCCACCTCACTGTTTACCCATTGTATCAGATAATTTACGAATATGTTGAACAGGAGCAGTCCCAGAAGAGACCTATTGAGGGCACCACTATTTACCTCTCCATTCAAATAATTGACCATTTATACTAGTTGTTTATTTCTTATCTTTTAATCCATTACCAGTCCATGACAGGACCTTTCCTCTTATCCCATTTCAGCTTACTTTGCATAAGAGCCTTTGGAGAAGGACCTTGTCAAAGGCTTCCTTGAAACCTAAGTGTGCTATATACACTGGATCCTCCTTGACCATGTGCTTGTTGACCCCTGCCTCAAATAATTCTAGTAGATTGTTGAGGCATGATTTTATTTACAAATACCGTGTTGATTCTTTCCCAATGAATTATGTTCACGTGTATGTCTGACAGTTTTGTTCTTTACTGGTTTTTTTATCAGTTTGCCTGGTACTGAAGTCAGTCTGAAGGAAGGAAACTGTCAGTTCTTCAAAAATGTAACTCTCCGTAATATTACTTTAGTCCAGAGGGTTTTTTGGAATACAAATTTAGACTATATTTAGATGCAGCAAATGCTTTTGTGCCATTTTGCAAACTGTTATACATTCATGTTTCATGTACATTCTCATCTGTTTTAAAGTTCTTTCCGTACTATAATTGTCAGCTTGTGATAATGAAACATCACGTGCTATTTTCAACATTTGTTATGATATTGTGCACTGTACAACTTTTAAAACTAAACAGGGCTATTATGGTAGCTCAGCTGGTTTCATTGTAATGGGGACAGGACTCTGTAGAGTTAGCAGCAGACCGATAGATGTTCTGAGGGAGTTCTCAGACTTCTGTCTTGTTGGAATTGAGATGTGTGGTTGCTTCCCCGCAAAAGGAAGAAAACCTGGAAGCTTACTATGAATGCATCCATGTGTCGGTTAACAAGTCTCTGAATAAGTGTACTTATGATTGTGTTAATATGCGAGTAGTCAAACATACACAGGTTCATGCATTCTGTCAGCAGGAGATCCTATCACAGGTACAGGAACTGAATGTATATTCAAACATAAGTGCCTGTTTTCTTCCACTTTTAGTCATGTATGTGCTCCAGTTGGGTTTTACTTCTACAAAGAATCATCAGTCAAAGAAGTTACAACTATCTCAAGCTTTAAGCAGCATGCTTAAATGTGTTCTTAACTTTGAGTGTCTGAGTAGTCCCACTAAGTAAGGCCCAGTTTGGCATATACTCTAAAACTTGGCTAAAGACCTTGCTGAACCTCAGCTCTACTTTCCTGGAGCATTCTAATTCTGAATGTTCAGCATGTGCTTAGCAGTCTTGCAATATCCTGAGTTCTTAAATTTTCTCTTCAGTATGCTTTTGGGTCAGCGTGCAGGAAAAAGGAACCTGGAACAAAGCATGAGAACATTAGAACAGAAGTAGGAAAATGGACAGAGATTCTTCAGCTAATGTACATGCAGGTGCTTTACTTCAGATGTGCATGCAGCCTCTGCCTTTCATCAAATATGTTCGGTAGGACTGCCTCTTTGGCCTGTGCATTGACCCTACACATTCTTGTGCCCCATACTGAAGTAATAGAGGTTTGTGGGCATGGGTCACCTTCATTTCCCTCTCAGCTGTAATTGGTAAGTTCAGTGTGTGCCCATTCTCTCTCTCCCTTGCTCGCTCGGGTTAGAATAGTGTATAGTGTTAATTCTTCAGTGGTTTCCAGGACACTTTATAGTTGTTGAAACTGTTGTACTTTCCACCACAACCCCATTATTTTGGGTTTTTTTTCTCTTGTTATTTTTTTCTCTTGTTGTCTCTCATTTTCTTCCCTCGTTGTTTTTTTTTAATCTGGATCTCTCTCCTGTAGAGAAGAAATTTTCTTTGGGGCTGTGCATTCTCAATGTATCTGTTGCTCAGAAGTCTCATGTATCCCCAATGAATTCAAATTAAGTATAGATTATTAATGATGGAGCAACCCTTAAAACCAGCTTTGGAACAAGGTGTAGAAAATCCACCCATACCAAGATGGTCTACTTTTGTATGTGCCTTGTGTATGTCAAGGTCACTGTCGCCAAGAGCTTCCAACGTGAAAACAATGTGGAAACTTCAGCCTTCCAACATTCCCCATCAGCAAGATACTTCTAATCAATATTGTGGTACTGAGGGCTTCCCACTCAGACTAAGGAAGTAAATTAGGGGAGCAGAATGGAGACTCTTTCCTCAGAGGACTCAGATCTCGTGCCCCAGAAGGATTGCTAATGAGGCTCCAAGCATCTTGGATGCTGCGAAGTCTTTCAAGATTTCCATGAAGTCCTGTATATTGGTGGTAAAGGTCATGATATCAAAGACTGCTACAATCAGAGGCCATAATAGTAAGATGGGCCTCATAAGAATCTGCAGTACCCTCAGTAGCATTCCTCAATGTCCCACACAACAGTACCAAGAACAGCTATGATGCCCATACTAAATCATGTTACAAAACGTGCCTGAGTCTTCCCTCTTGTAATAACTTTGCATCTGTCAGTATCAAGATGTGCTAGGTCATTGACCACCAATGCCATAGTAAGGACCCCCACCACCACACACACTGCCACCCATTTCCCAATGCTCAGGAAGAAGAGTTGTTGCCTCATGCACAATATGTAAAAGAGCGTTCAGACTCTGTTTTGGTTCAAAATGCTCCAGTTCACTTGGAGATATTATTCTCCTCTGCAGAAGCAAAGAAGGCAGGATACATGTCTTCTTCCTGTTAGTACTTGAGACAGTCTCCTATGGCTACCTCCCCCCATGCCTTGTAGTCCTGTTCGTTGGCCTTTTTGGGACCCATGAGCACTGTACCACCAGCAGTTTCAAGGAGTGCCAATTTTGTTTCATAAGGAGTATAAGAACTCTTTTGCCAGCACTGTCTACCTTTCCCCTCTCACTCTGAATCAGCAATGGAGACCTGTGAGCAACAAGAGGTGAAGTCAGAAAAGGTCACCCGCTTACAGATATCCCCTTTTCTTCATCTGGTGAGGCAGTGGTACCTATCAGTACCGTTGTTAGCTGATGACCTTTCTTAGTTTAAGACCTGTTGAAGAGACTGGTGAATAGTGTACATATTCTCCTGGAAGAGGTTCCAGATTCACATCACAAGCTCCTGGACATATTGCATCCTTCTACGTCAGCACAGGTGGCACTGCTGATTGATTAAGCTCTTTAAGAGCCAGACAAGACCATCTGGTGAACCTGAAAGGCCACCAGTGACACCCCCACAAGCGTGTGTACCAATAAAATATTACAGCCTGGTGATAAATTCCATTTTTTTGTTTTGTTTTGTTTTTTCTTCACACCAGGCACCAAATTCTCTGGTGGTTGATGCAGTTAAGGTGGGGACAGCATGTTTGAAATTCTACCCCTTATACCAGGGGCAGAAGCATCTGGACCTTCTCGGTCATAGAAGCTACTCTTTGACAACGTTACAGTTCAGGATAGCAAATCACCAGTCCCTGAGATCAAATTATGAGCACCAGAGCATTGGGAGGTTTAATGCCTTTACTGATCATTTACCATAGGAACACTGAGCTCAATTTAGCAAGAAAATAAATGTGGGTTTGCTTTTGGTAAAGAAGTCTCTTGAGCTTCAGTTGATGTAAACAGTACTACAGTCTGGTCTCTTTCCACCACCACAACGATGAGTCAAAATTTCTGGCTTCGGTCGTCCAGTTTCAATGGAAAGCACAATGGGCTGTTTCAGACTTCAGTTAATGGCCACAGGTTCTTTGTAAGCTCCACAGGTGACTCACATCATATCCTAAAGAACTTTAAGACAATGTTCGGGGGGACACACGCCGGAAGTAAAAGGAAATTTTACACTTAATTGGCTGAAAATCCTGTCCTGCTCAGGTTTTTTCACTTTTTCTGTGGACCATATGAACTCCACCAGCTAAGATGTCAAGATTTCTAAAAAGAAGACAATGACTAGGAAAGCTGCTTTGTCCAGTCATTAATATTTTCTAAACACCTGTTTTGATGGTTTAGTTCAAAGTCTAAACCACCTGGTCACGAGGGTTTCTTAGCTGTACCATTTCACCTCTTCCTCTGTATGAATACTGCTTTGCTGTCTAGCAGCACGTCTAGGAGACTGTAGTTTTAGTTTTAGATGTATAATGGAGGCCATTAAATCTGCCTATATGATTCAGTTTGCATCCATTCTGCTCTCCTCCACCCCGTTTCACCTTCTCTTCAGGGACCCTTCTTACAATCAGTTGCTGAGACAGGAAATTATGTCACTCCTAAGTTTAGGGGCCACAGAACAAGTTCCACTTCAACGGAGGAAAAATGGTTCTATTCAAGGTATTTTCTGTTACAAGAAAAAAAAAGTTGCTGGCCAAATACTGGATCATAAACAAATGAACAAACATGTTAGAGATCTGAAACACAGCATGGTGTCCCTAGCAGCTATAATTCTCTCCAGAAGTCAGTCCATAGACTAATTTGTGACTCTGTTCCTCAAGGATTCCTCCTACTTGCATATACTAATTCATCCCTCTCAAAAGATTTTTTTCTTCCACATGTGATCACAGTAATCACCAATACCGGTCCTACCATTCAACCTTTCTTCTGCCTCAGGGGTTTTCTCAAAGTGGTGGTGAATGTAGCTGCCCACCTCTATTATGTAGGAATTATCTTTTGTTTCCCTACTTCAACTGGCTTGTCATAAGTGGTGGTAGCCTTCAGTGTTTGTGCAGGAATCCAGTTAATCCAAAATCCCCCTATAGTCATCATATCAGGCACTTCCCAGTGATGTCGAGTCTATAGGAGTTTCATTTAGTATCCATTCACCATCCAGTTTTCTTTCCTAAGGTACACAGGCAGCCATCTACCGTACGCTAGGTGTTAAAAATACGTTAGCCTTTACTTGGATGGAACCAGGGCGTTCAGGATGTTCCTTAAACTTATTTCTATTGCAGGTATCTCTAGGGTCCACTGTGTTCATACAGAGATTGAGTGAATATTTGTATGCATGATTACCTGAATGACTTGCCTGATGCTCAGCTTTCCTTATGAGTGACTGCACATTCTACTAGATTACAATCAATGTCTGTATCTGAGAGGTACAATGTGAACTGTAGTGCATGCTTTTTCCAGCCACTATGCTTTGGTTCACACTGCTGGGTTGGATAAAGTGCTGGACTCTGTTCTGAATCTCCCACCTTCTTAAAGCAGGTACTATTTAGAAGTCCCCTGAAATGGAGCACCTACAGGGGGACATACTGCTCAAAGAAGAGAGGTTACTCACTTTGTGCAGTACGTGAAGTTCTTCCAGATGTGTGTGTCTATGTATGTTCCACTAGCTGCCCTCCTTGGAGTTTCTTATCTGGAAAGAAACTGAGGTTGATTTACCTTCACAGTCCTATATAGCCTCATTGCAAAGCATGAGGATCTGAAGGACACGTTTCCAACCCCAATGTGCACTGTTATCAAAAATCTTTGAACAAAGGCCGGAAGCCCACCTAAAGTTGAGCATCCACATGGCAACACATCACAAAGAACTCGGGTTACAAGGTGAGTAACTCCATCTTTTTGTCTGACCACAATGTCCAGGGCTAACACTCTCTGTCATGAATGGGCATTCTCTGGTTTGAATGTCCATATAGGATCTTTAATATTATCAGAGAAGATAATACTTAAACTTAACTTTTTTGAAGTTTCCACTTTCTCTTTCTACTTTTACTATGTAGGAAAACTCAGCACAGTTCACTTGACCAGAGTTCTCCCCCACAAAGTGGAGTATCAGGCACGTACAATCATCCTGTACTGGGAATGTATGATTCCAAAGATGACTTTCCACTCAGAAAAACAGGTAAATTGAATATTCAATGTTCTGTCTTGTATAGTAATTATATGTACCCTTAGGGTGGCAGTAAGTCCTTTTGTAAAAGAAATAAAAAGAAATAAATGTTAACTAAAATCATGAGAGATGCTTTTTAAAATGTAATCCCGTTTTTACGGCCCCCCCCCCATCCTGTAGCAAATAAGAATGAATGAAAAGTGTTCGAATTTGAGTAGTGTTTATTTAGCCAGGCTGAAATTTAAGAATTAAAAACAAACAAACAAACAAAAAAAACACCTGCACCTGGAAGCCTAATTTGTGTGGAAGCCTAATTTACATGGAATTTGTAAGTTTGTCATCCTCATAAGGAAAAAAATGATTTGTCTTCTGTCAATAACTGCTTCACCGAATGAGAAAAATGCATATTAATACTATTTAATGGCCTTTTTTGTAGTGCGTATAACATTTATGCTAAAAATGATAGTTTCTACCAATCAAAGCATGAGGATTTACAGTAAAGTTACTCTGTTCATACCTGTGTATGGTTGCTTCTCAATTATATTATTCTCTGTATTTTGATTGAAAGGCCAGTTTATTTCTCAGCTATATATTATGCAAATCTCTGTTTTGTTTGGCTATGCCTATCAACTCCACATCATAGGTTTGTAACCAGCATGAAACCTTGGCTTCTAAACTCGGCAGCCTGTAACTCTCTGACCAAGTACATCCTGATGGGCTCCCCTCAGTCTCGCTAAGGGACATACTGGAAAGGGCTGAGCACACAGTACCATGTGTTTAAAATTCCATTTAAATAGGTATTTAAAATCACACGTATGAATTGTAAGCTTCCCTGTTAAAAAGTTCTCCTTTTTTTTGTTTTTATGAGGGGCGAGGAAAAGAGAAAAGCATATGCTTAAGGATTTCATCTGGCTACTTCCAGGAGTCAGGAGGGCTCCCTCCAACCCCCAGTTATGTGTTTTCTTCCAGTGAAACCTTAGAGTTGGCTACAGCAGGAAGTGGGCTGCTGGAGAGGATGGGTCAGGGCTCTGAGGTGGTCCCAGCCATTCTCTCTTTATGGTGCTTGGCTGGCTGGTTCTTATTACATGCTTAGGGTCTTAACTGGTCACCAGGCTGTAGGATGAGCTCCATGCTTGTGCACCTGGTAACCTGTGCTCCCCACTACCAGGCTGGAGCCTCTGCAATTATTTATTGACAAGTAAAGCTTGCAGAATTTTAAAATCATGTGCAGAATTTTTAATTTCTTGCACACAATTCGCACGGAAGTATTTACAGTAACAATGTTGTGAATATGTAAATCTTTCTGCTCTGATTACCTGCTGTGCTTCAGTTGCTCTTATCCTGCAGCTGCCTGCCCTAAGGTGACCCGATAGTGTGAAAAATCATGTTTGGGTTGGGAAGTAATCAGTCCTTAAACCTCAAATATCAGGATGGCCCCTATAAAACTGGCATATCTGCTCACCCTTAAGTGCCCCCTCCATTAGTTAATTATAGTGTCTTTACTGCTGTGAGTTTTATATGATCTGATCATGACAATTGAAGTTTGCTTTAAGGTACCATGATGGTATTCCAATATTATTCGTTCCTGTTTTTAGTAAACTATATGTATGTTAATTGCGTTTCAAAAAGTTTTTCTCTTTGGAGTCAAATAGTCTCAAGTGTCAAGATGAAAGAATGGTATCTTAATGTTGTTGAGGTATACTTTTTAGGATTAAACAGTCCTAAGGCTGCACGCATGATCGCTATTTGATTAGCGTAAGTCTAGTAAATCAAAGTGGATCTCTGGCTCATCCCTACAGTTTGCATGTTTTGATAAAAAAATTAAGTTGGATGCTTCTGGCACCACACTCATATCCAGAGGTCTTCTGGACTCATTTTTCTAGCACAATTAGGGTAAGAACAGACAGAAAAGAGATTTAGTTGTACCTGATTTGTTTTGTAATGTTTGTTCTTGCTTCAACAGTTGCTCCTGTTAGTTCTGGATGAGCTAACAGAGAGGGAGAGTGAGTAGGTATGATTGCTTGTACTCATCAATGAACTCTTTTTACGAAGTTCCAATGAGTTATACCCATGCAAACCTACTGAAAATTAACTGGGTTACAGAGGCGTGACTGAGAGCCTGCTAACTTGTTGAATTTTTTATTACAGATATTACTTGAGATAAAGTTTTAGCTTGACTCTTGAGTCCAGGGCGACTTTGCAAGTCTGGCAAAAATTAAAATGAAAATCTTTATTATATGAATCAGTGAGAGAGAAGAAATATTAAACACCTTATGCTGTTTTTGTTCCCCCCGCCCCAAACATTTCGTAGAGCAGAAAGGCTCTTCAAGGAACCTGGTTTCTTTTAGTAGTGGTCCATTTTTGAAATTTTAAATGGGAGCAGACCAATCTATTTTGAAATGTAAGTGTTACAGGTAAACACTAGCCAAAGCGGTGATACAGTAATCTGAATCTGTTCTGCAACTGTGAAAGACTTTGACTTAGATGCTATCTGTGTTTCTAAATACTTCCTGTTCCTCCAGTGTTTATGGTGATGTCTGAGGATCCTGTCGGTCTCCTGGGTTTATTCCACACATGCGTGCCTCCCTCCCCCCAGTTAGAGTATATTTAAAGATTGTGTCTGTGAAGATACATGGTTATTCGTCCTTCATGTTAGTATGCATCATTTTAATGACATATGGAAGGTTAAGAGAAAAATTTAGGACATAGGAACAGTTTTTCTTACACAAATGTTGTCTAAAAAGCTACAGTTTGTAGATGGCATGGCCAATTAAATTCTGGCATCTTACTGTATCTAACACAGTCTCTGCCCTCTGTGTTCTTAGTCACTTTTTTCAATCACTTAAATTGTTTTTGTAAAGCACTATAGCAGCAGAATTTTAATGCAAATCATGTATTATCAGTATGACAGCTGTCTTTCTATCTGGCGCTTATTGTTCTGAACACCATAAAACTTAAGAATCATATTTTTGTCAGCTAGTGACATTGTATTTTTGCACATAACTCTGATGTAAATAAACTGCTGTCATCTTGTATAGCTTGAAAAAAGTTTCTCACTTCATCGTTTCAAACAAGCTGATCAGAAAAGAAGCAAAGTGGGAAAGACCAAAGAATATAAATATTATAAGGGATACCAGTTTGAACATTACTAGTTCTGTGGTTACAAAACAATGCAGTGTTCACAAACCTACAACGTTACAGAGATAAGTATTCACAATGAACAGAAGGAGCGAGGAGAAACAGCTTTAAACCCAACTAAACAGACTTCAAATGGGAGGAGAGAATTCAACTTACTTTCATAGATGGGAATAAGGGAGGAGGGAACTGGACAGCTTGGATTTCTACATAAATGCAGAAGAATGTTGATGATCTATTTGCCCTCAGGGAACTCATGGAATGGAGTTAATACTGTGATATTTTTTCCATGTTTATTCAGCTTTCCCACTTCCACTGTGGTGTTTGTATCCTTATATAAAGGAATAAGAGGAATAAAGAGAGAAGCTGTAAATTTCTATTTTTTTCTAGAAGGAATGATTAGAGGCCCACAGAGTGGCTGTTATTAAACACAAAGGCTGGGTCTAAACTACAGAGTTTTGTCGACAGAAGGTGCCTTCTGTCGACATAACTCAGGGAACGCCCACACACTTAAAGCATTCTCTTGACAGATCTCTGCATTTTCCTCGACAGTATTATTCCTCAAAAATTTGAGGCACGAACGGACAGAATACCATTGACAAAAGTGCTGGGTAGACACTTCTGTTGACAGAGGGCTTCCAGTTGCTGGGCAGCCTTCTTTGCAGAGCTGCCATTCAGTTTTCTGGCACCAGAGGGCAGTGCAACCTGGCAATTCTCTGTCAACAGAGCAAGTTGTGTGTAGATGCAATCCATCGACAAAACACTGTCGATTTCCCTGTCAACAGTAATTTCTGTCGACAGATGCTTCTAGTGTAGACACAGCCAAAGAGGATGTAGAGAAGCTGGATCTTAGATATATGTGTGACAAATATATGAACAGCTGCCTGAAATAACTGAACCTTTTTGGGTGCCCTCTGTACACAAGCATCAAGATCCTTTAGTAACTGCAGCACTTCCAGTCCAATCTTTATTTTAAATTTCTCAGCAATGGAGAATTTACCATAACCATTATCAGTGCTTGGAGCGTAGGCAGTCAGGCGTAGGATTTGGGCAGGAGTCAATCGTAGTGGTCAGCGGAGGAGTCAGAGCCAGAGAGAGTGTGGCGGTAAGGCATAGGAGCAGCGACCTGGAGTGTGGAAAAAAGTTAGGAGCTTGTGGTAGACCAGAGCCTGAGATTAGGGGAGCAGGAATACCAGGCTCATGAGCCGGGTAGGCAAGAGAAGTCTGTAGTAGTAGCCAGCCTGGGATTCCTCTAACAGCCCAGAGAACTTCCTGGTTTGTATCGAGCTCCTCAGTCTATTTGGGGTGCTGCTGGTTTCCCTTAGTCAGGAGCTTCAGGGACAGGTTCCCTTCTCTGGTTACTGAGTTGAGCTGCTGACTCCCAGTCCTGGCCTGAGCGCTGCCTAGGCACCCATGGGCCGGGATTCAAGGCCCACAATCCCTCACTTTCATTGGAACAATTTTACCAAGACAATTGCTTTCTCAATTAAAAAATTACACCCCTCTTCCATTCTGAATTTCTCACTTCAACTTCCAACCATTGGATAATGTAGTAACACACTCTGCCAGACCAAACAGCCCATTGTTAAAGTTGTTCTCCATGTAGGTATTCATAAACTGTGATCAAGTCACCCCTCAACCTTCTCTTTGTTAAGATAACTATATTGAGCTCTTCAAACCTATCAAGGTAAGGCAGGTTTTCTATTCTTTTAGTTGATTTCACAGCGCTTTTCTCAACCTTTCTCAATTTGAGTATCTTTCTTGAATTCTGTGCACCACAGCTCAACACAGTTTTCCAGCAACAGTTGTATCAATACCAAGTAGCAACATAAAATAACATCTCCATGCTTACTTGAGCTTCTTCTATTTGTACATCCCAATATAACATTAGCTTTTTTGGCCACAGCACCATATTAGCGGTTCATCTTCAGGTGATTATCTAATGCAATGCCCAAATGTTTGTGTCTTCCATGGACTACGTCCTTTGTTCCCAGATTTGTACATTTATCCGTATTAAAATACAGTTTCCTTGTACCCAGTTTACCAGTAACCCCGGTCACTCTGAATAAATGATCTGTAGGGACCTGTTTTCTATAGTGTGATGGGACAGTAGCTAGCAAGGAGAAGTTAAGGTCATCCTATGAAATGTTACTTCGGTTAAGTGGGATGTGTGTAAATTAAATATATTTCTTCCACTGGTCCTTTGAATGACAGGTGGCCCCCCTTTTTTCTCTTCCCTCCTTCCTCCCCACCCCCATCAGCCATCCCTGCACATAAATCCTGGATTCTTATGACCTACTCCAATCTGAAGAAGTGGGTCTAACCCACAAAAACTCATTACCTAATAAAGAAAATTGTTAGCCTTTAAGGTACTACAGGACTGGTTACGCCTCTGAGAAGCTACTGATTAGCAACAGGCAAGAGTCTGTGAGGGAGAGCATGTTGGGGCGGGGGGAACATGCTCTATAGCTATGGAGTTAAAAATGTGTGTGTTCTGTAATGATGCAAAACATTACACTGAGCTAGGAGAGCTGTGCTGAAAACCTTGTGTTCAAGAGAAATTACATTTTATTTATTAAAACACCAAATTTATTACGAAACACACGTTAACTCTCTCAGCGGATTCCAGTGCTTTGGATGTGCAAAGTGGCTTGTTTTATGACAAAGATTGTTTAGTGGAAAATAGAGTAGGCTGAAATCCCAGTGTTGTGTAGGAGTATAATTTAGAGAGTCTTTGAGCTTTGTACTACCTGGAGTGTCAAGTTTGAGAGAATCTTTGTTTTCTCACCCACGTTGCACTTCCTGCTGATGTGGTCCAAGTTCTGTTTCTTCTGCATTATGCATTTTGTACCATGTGTTCGCACATTACTTCAGGGTTTACTCCACCAATGAGAGGTAGTGATTGTCCCCTACAGTTTGTTTACAGCCACCACTCTGGGCTGTCAGTGTTCAGTGCTGTTACATAGTTTATAGTCTACCCCTTAATGTGTAAGAGTTCAGTAAGCACTGAAGTGTGGAAATGCAGCTAGAAAATACTGACCTGAAGTCTGGCAAATTCTCTCACTGGGCACCTGTCAGGTCCCAAGAGTGCCAGACTAGAGAGGTTCAAGCTGTATGATTAATTCTTTATTCCAACTGTTATGTCATATGACTGATTTCCCTTTCATGAACATGGTACACATCAGTGTAAATTAGCCAGTCAATAAGCTTAGCAGCAAACAGTGAATAAGATGCTATTAAATAGAACTCCTTGTGCAGTGATGACTTTTCCTCTCTTCGTACAGCATCTGAACCCAACCTTAAGTTACGATCCAGATTAAAGCAGAAAGTTGCTGAAAGACGGAGCAGCCCACTGTTACGCAGGAAAGATGGCCCTGTGGTTACTGCTCTCAAGAAGCGCCCCCTGGATATCGCAGGTATGTTGGGTAAGCAACTGGAAGCCATGCCTCTTGCCGCATTTCTGCAAGTCTCCTGTCTTTAAAATGTGATAAACTCTTGAGTCAGGGTGTCTTTTGGTCCTTTGACATTCATCAGTGAAGGTACTCTTTTTCAATCCACAGGATCTGTTTCACAGCTCTGGTTTTTAAGCTTGTGTTAATCGCATATGACGCCAGTGTAATATTTCAAGAGGGTAGAAATTACAGGCTGTTGGGGAAGTGCAGCATGAAATGTCTCCAAGGCATGTCTACTCATGTGCAAGGATCCAGCTGCTAAGCACAATTGATAACTGCATCACTCCAATGATAAATGCTTTTGACGCCGTGTTCTTTAAGGGCCTTGCTCAGACCTCCATCATTCATCCTCAAATAATTGCTTTCAATGTAAGAACGTGTTGTTTTTAGCACAAATAATATGTACTCAGGTTACATATTTCACGATTTCTTATCCAAAAAAGAAATGGCCATTACTTTTTATAAAGTTCCCCATAGGGAGGTAAACTAGGTCAGGTTCTAGATTGCCATAGTTTAATATTTGACACCACCTAGAGAGTGCAGTGTGTAAGTACATTTTAGACAACCACTGGTTTTGTGTTTTTCAGACCTCCCAGGCATAAGGTCTTAATTCATGCAGTTTAAAATTCAGCTCAGCTGTGAAAAGTGACTCAGGACAAATGATGTCATAGGTTCCATGAGGGTGTTCTCCTCATCAAGTACATTTGGTTTACAATTCAGGAGAAGCTTTTTCTAATCAGCAGCCTTCCAAACTCCACAACAGAGCTCAGAGACAAGCTTATTTCTTTCTTCCTCCTTCTAGCCTATTACAAAGATTCTGCAGACTAAATTAGTCTTTGTAACTCTTGTGCGACCTCATTGTTTTCACATGGTTATCTTGGTGACACCTATGCACACTCATGTTTTCTGGGTATCTAGAGATGTAACTAGCTGGAAGTGAGTTTGGGGGGAAAAAGGGGGGAGGGGGGAACCAGACCGACAGGAAAGATAGATTTCTACTGACACTCAAGTGTGTGGGCTATTTCTGCACTAATCGGAATGAGAAGAAAGAACGTTTTTGGTCATTGCAGTCAGTGGGTCACATGTTAGATAAATACAGAATATGTGTTGAGTTGAAAATGACATTTTCACTGCTTCTTTCCAGGGAAGAATTGTAATTTTAATCCATCAAGAATATCTCTGGATGAAATTAAAGCTTGAATGTATCACAAAGATAAATTGAGTGCCGCATGTTTTTTGGTTTTGTTTAGGTAATGCACTTGGAATCCAAGAAATCAAAGCTCTTGGCACATTATTTACAGAACTGCTTAGTTTTTTTATCCAATCAGTGTCCTTTTCTTAAACGCTTAGGTTTTCATTAAGCTCCATAATTGCCTACTGTGCAGAATGTTGAACGGTGGTAGTGAGACTTCAGGTTAGTTGGGTCGTCTTCACTCATAATGCTGCTTCTCTGTGCTCACTTAATTGGACAGAGGAAGACCAACCCTGGCAGCAGGAGGCAAGGCACAAGAAAGAATAGTAAGGCTGTTTTTATGTAAAATCACCTTTTCTTTCCAAAATGATGTTCTGTAGGTATGAAGGCCTGCTTCCCATTCCTGCATAGAGCAGTGTGCTATGAGGTGCTAGAGGCCTCTCAACCTCAGTGTAATTTTTATTTCAAAGCAGAAAGTGAGGTTGACTCCTTGCTCACCGGCCCAAAAAGTGTGCTGATTACTTAGTGTCCGCTTCTCTGTCACCTGTCTGATTATGGAAGCACCACATCCTTGTTCAGCATTTTAAACTGTCTTTTAATTTCTCCCCAAACTCTTACTGCCTACAGAGCTTTTCATTCAGTGTCATTGGTGAGCTAAACGAGCATGCATCTTGGTAATGTCATTGTTCCCATATCTTTGCAATGCAGTAGAAAGCACATTGCTATTCTGAACAAGTCTATGGAAGAAAATAATGCCTTTTTTGCTTATAGGTTACATTCATACAGGCCAGAATAGTGTTAGCTTCCAATATCAGGAATATAAGGTTTTGGGCAGGGGAAATAAGTTCTCCCATTTGTTCAGTGCACTCACTAGTCATGCTGAGTTGTATGCATACTCCAGTAAATCCTATGGTTGACTTCTCATTTTTAATGAGTTAATGGGAAACGTGACTTGACAATTCATAGTATCATTTGGTGGGTGTAGAGAAGATGTTTGCTGAATCTTAGAGATTTTTTTTTCATGACTGGGAGCTGTACAGTAAACCCTTGAAATAAGTGGCTTTAAGTTGTGCGTAACTCGCTTTTAATGCAAGCTAAGAGCCCCTTCTCCCTGCCTTTCCCCAACCGCGTGGCTGAGGAAAGGCAGGGAGAAGCAGCCAAGAAACTGACCAGCCCACCAGGTCAATCTATTTATTGCCTCTACTTCTCCCATAAAATACAAGGGCTAGTGCTCCACTCACCCCTAGTGCCAGAAGCTTGATGCAAATGAGCAGTCTCAAAAATTCAGATGACATATTTGAGCGGCTCATTTGCATATTCACAGCAGAAAACAAGCAGTGAAGACGTGGTTCTGCCAGCAAAACCCCCTTTTGTCAGCAGCCCTTTATCCCTGATTATCCCTGGAAACAATCAGGGCTAAAGGGCTGCTGACAAAAGGGGGTTTTGCTGGCAGAACCACATCTTCACTGCTTGTTTTCTGCTGTGAATATGCAAATGAGCAACCTTTTTGAATTTTCAAGACTTCACATTTATATCAAGCTGCCGACACTATGGTGAGTATAGCACCAGCCAAGCAGTCCTGTATGTCTTTAAGGTGCTACAGGGCTGTTTGTTTTGTGTAAAACTACAGACTAACACAGCTTCTCTTCTGAATTACTCCACTTACCAGATTAAGGGGCTTTCAGCATTTAAATGACTAAAACAAAAATAGCTTAATGTCACCAAAGTTGTAACAGTTGGCTCCATTTCCACTGAGACATCCCAATGCACAAGGCCATTCTATCGCAGCCACCAGAAAACTATACTGTGGTCTCATGTTTGGCATGGCTCTCAGTAGGCTGCAATTATTTCTGCTTTCGAAGTAGGCTTGGAAAGCTTAGGTTACTCTTGGTAAATGTTGATTTCACTATGCAGCCACAAACCGAAAAAGGTATTTCCAGTGGTGACAGTCAAAATTTACAGATAGGCAAAGTAAGAACAACACTTCTGGAGAACTTATTAGCATTTGATTTTCAGAGTAATTAATTTGAATATTGTGACATGTCACGCTGACAGTTTGTGTTTGATCTATTATACAATTTTAACTTTTTGAATCTCCATATCTGCTGTCATTTAATTGTAGTCTATTTCATGTCCCTTGACCCAGATTTTCTTCAACTCTGAAAATTTACATGACTAAACACCTAATAATGAACTATTGGTTTTGAATTATTTGTCAGAGTTATAAAAAATAGTAAATGGAATTCTGCCAAGCATGCATCTGAGGTGGTAATAAGAGGGACACTGAAAACTGTTTTATGTGCAAAATGACAGGGGCTCTTATGGGCCAGCTCTGTGCTCCAGAAGAGTTTTCTGATAGCTGTGAAATTGTGATCTGTAATGCTGCTCTGGAGCTGGGAAATGAAGCTTTGTAGTCTGTTAAAGCTTTGAGCTCACATTGGATGTCTCACTTACCCTGGCCTAGTGGGTGTGTTAAGAACATAGTGAAAATATACGTGAAGTTGTGAGCGTTCGATTGCTCGTATAATGAGGGTTTACAGCAATATAATTATGAAGTGAAGTTTTACTTTAACTACAAAATTCTTGGGTTTGTGTTGTTTTAATTCGTGCACTCTCTACCCTGGACCAGTGCGGGAAGGGGTTAGTGACCTGTTCTGGAAACAGGGACTTAAGCCTTTCCTCTTCTGCCATCCCTTGTCAGCAGTAACAAGCTGTATGTAATTCGGAAGGAGTAATGCTAAGTGGATGAAGAAGGCCTTCCCTAGATGCTTAGAGAGCTGGATGTCTAAGCCTGGTTCAAACTCTGCAAGTGAGATGGGGGAAGCGAAAACTCAGGTATAACCCAGTGAGTGGCTAGAACAACCCAGGGTTCCCTAGGACAAAGTCTCTGAGGCCCATTTCTTTGTGAGGGAAGGGAAGGCTTTGCTATGGACTAGCTGTGTTCTTCTGTCCTCCCCTGCCATGACCCTCCCACCCATCACAAACTCCCAGATCAAGTATCTTGGCAATATAGTGAACTCTCAATTTTATGGACCCAAATTTAGCAGACTTCAGGAACAATGGACGTCTCTCTGTTGTTTCTGAAGTCCAGTAGGGTCCATAAAATCATCCCCCTGTGTCTTCCCCTCCCAAATTGAGACCCTGCCGCAGCCTGGAGGAACCACCATCTTCTCTGCCAGAACTGCAATGCAGTCCTCTCACCAGGAGGGAGGACTGGGGCTGGGGGAGCCTGGTGGGGGTGGGTGGGCAGTAAACCCTCTCATTTCATGGGCTTTTGGGAGTAGCAGACACCCCTCCCTCCCATTCGTCTGTTAAATCAAGGGTTTACTGTAGTTTTGCTGATTTATTTTGTGCCGTGCTTGCCTCCATCCAGCACACCATTTCATGGCATACTTTGCCTTTTAGCCCAGCGTTGGCTAGTCAGTACTCGATTTATGTGACACCCGTGCATTGTTTACAAAGCTGGGTTCTCAAGAGACATTTGTTTTCCAGCTGAGACGTTCCTGAGTGTTACAATGACAAGTTGCTGATGCAATGCGTAAAGCCTCAACCTCGAAAAAGCATCTGTAATTTGCAATCAGTCAAAGAGAACTTGAGAAAGTGAAGCTCCCGGCATCCCTATCAGAAAATGGGCTTCATTTATTGTGCCACTTATAGTTCTACTCAGTGCATGTTTTGTAAAGCTAATGGCATTTTAAGAATGTGGAGTATTATTACATGGCTCTTACAACTCTGCTGAACTATGGAGGGAGACTGTTAACAGTGAGTTAGAAGATCTAAGACTAGATAGATCCCACTGTACATACAAATGTATGTACAAGCAACTCTAATCATGTGTTTCCTGTTTCCATCTGTCCATTTGTCTGGGCAAGGTTCTACCATGTTCTCCCCACTGCACTGCCTCAGGCCCCAGCCTCCCAATGGACACCCCTCCCCCCACACCGTGCCAGCCCCTCCCCTGGCCAAACCAGGGCACAGGCTCCCAATGGAGCTTCCTGCCCCCCTCCCCAGCCCCTTTCTTGGCCAGCGTGTGGCCTGGCCCAGTCCCCCCAGTGGAACACACACACGCCCTGCATCATGCCAGCCTCAGCCTCTCCCCCAGCCAACGCAGGGTGCGGCCCCCAATGGATCCTGCCACACTGGGCCAGCCCCTTCCCCACCCAGTGCAGGGCCCAGCCCCCCCCCAGAGCCCCCCGTGCACTGTGCCATACCCTTTTCCAGCCAGCGTGGGGCCCAGCCCAGTCCTCTCCAAGTGCCCCCACCGCCACACTGTACTAGTCCCACCCCTCCCCCCTCCTGTCCCAGTCCCCCCAACGGAGTCCCACCCCTCCCCTGCCCCAGCGCAGCTCCCAACGGTGCTCTTCCCTGGCCCACACAGGGCCCAGCCCATACACTTGTAATGTGTATTATAACACGTTTCTGTCTAGAACTTCCTTCCAGCCCAACTTCTGTTTGCAGGTGGGGCTGCACCCGGGCCTCTAGTGAAGTTGAAAATCTTGCAGCAAAAATGACTTTGTAGGGTCATTCATTCCAATAGCTTTCCAGTGTAATACCTGTGCAAGCTTTCATGAAATTATAAAGTTATCCAGCAAGTGCGGTAAGACAGTAAGCGTGAAGATCCTCAGAACAAGTCTTCTAAGATTGCTTTTTGGTTTGTCAGTTATCCTCCCATTTTTCTATTCTGGGGCAAATTCAGTGTACAGAGGCATCTACCACCAATCCAGAGACAAAAACGGCATACTTGAAAGTCAGACTTCACCCTCTGTCTGTTGCTTCCTCACTTGGAACAAAACAAGAAGCCTGCTCATTCTCTTTGGATTCCAGCCCTTTCCTAACACTTCCATGGTGGGACCAGAGAGGAACTCTGTAGCTCCGAGCTGCTCCTCCTCCTCCTTCCCGAGGCTCTGCCCCTTCCGGGGAGCCCAGAGCCAACCTGTCACCTGTACCAAAATTGGAGTGGCCTGCTGCAAAAATTGTCCACCCCTGCTCCAGCTATATACTGGACCAGGGCTCCAGATTGTCTATTCGGTAGATGACAGTGCCTGAGAGAAATAACTTTCTCAGAGAATTCTGAGCACCCTGTCAGCTCTTAAGTAATCACTAAGGGCTTGATTGCTCAATGTTCTTTGGTATGGGCTTTGTAAGAGTAAACATTGGTGCTGGTGTGAAATAGCTGTCAAAGGTCAGTAGTGATTGTATCTTACCATTTAAAAGAAGACTAAATTCAGATGCACAAGAAGAGTGCATAGGAAAATGTGAGGGCTCAGAAAGTTGCTTAATTGTGCAAGACTGAGCGCATGATTAAGATTAAAGGCTAAAGTGGTTTGAGGAAGGGCTTTTAAAACCTGTAGTATAACAGTTTGACAGACTGACTTGGTTTGTTTGTGCTTTCTAAAATGTTTATTATGTGTTTTAATCATTTAAAGTTATCAACACTGTACAAAAATCTTTGCAGAGAAAAGACACAAGTATGTAGACGTGCTGTTTGAAAGTACGTCTTTGTTGATGTGTCCACAGTACAAAAATGTTTTTTGTTACATTTGCAGGGTTTTTGTTTTCCCTGATAGCTGCCCCCAAATAACATTGCAGAGCTGGTTGGTACTGTTTCTAATAGTTGTTTTAAAATGTGTTTTAGACTCTGCATGCAACAGTGCTCCTGGATCTGGTCCCAGTTCACCAAACAACAGCTCTAATAACATAAGTGCTGAGAATGGAATCACAGGATCAGTCACAAGTATTCAAGCAGAGGTACAGAGCTGCTCTTTACCTTGGGTTTAACTTTTGCATTTCCAGTGAGCTTGTGGAAAGTTTTAAATACTTGCAAATAAGACGAATGTCAAATATATTCAAGGAAAGCTAACCCTTGACTTGTTGGGCTACTGTCCTCACCATTGAAGACTTCAATGTGCTGTGACTGTAACATGCTTAGTCTGAGTTTGCTCATAATTATCTTAAATGTCCCTCTGTAGCCATAAATGGATTGATAGATAAAAGAGAGAAATATTAAGAGGAAGTTCTTCACTCAAATATAATTAATAAATAATCCCATAAACTACAGGGTGCTTGCACCATCTTCTTAGGCATCCGGTGGTGGGTACTGTCAGGGGCAGGATGCTAGATGACAGCTGGGTCTGATCTAGTCTGGTAATTCCTGGGGTCCTATGATTGAATCTGTCACGATGTCTCTGTCATTTGTAACCTTCACATTTGTGAACATGGTGTGTCATGTTCCTGGCCCTGCCTCTCTGTTTGCATTGCAGGCCTTGTATTAGCTATTTCCCTTAAATATTATATAGGTTGGACCTCTGAAACCTGCCATTCTCTCATCCGGCAGCCTCCCTCATCAGGCAGGATGAGAGATGCTCCTAGACCAGAGGGTCAGGGAAGGAGGGCACCCACGCTGGCCACCTGCCAGACACGCAAGGGGCAGTGGGTTCAGGTCCAGAGGCAGCGTCCCCCAGCAGTCCTGCTGGAGGCTGTCACACTAGCATCCCCCCGGAGCCGCCCTCAGAGCTGTGGTCAGGGAGCCAGAAGCCCCCTGGCGTGGAGCAGAACTGGGGTCAGGGTGCCCACTGTGGCAGGCCAGCAGGGGTGGCCAGAGACCTGGGGTCGGGGGGAGTGGGGCAGTTCACCTCTGCATTCTGGCAAAGTTCCTTGTCTGGACCAATGAGGTCCCCGGGGTGCCAGACCAGGGAGGTGCAACCTGTACATGCATTTACATTCATAAACTTCTCCGGCAAAGCAGAAGTTTGGTTTAATCCTTCTGTTCTCCAGCTTGTAATTTAGGAGAGTGCAGGCTTCCTGAAGCATAAATCCAGGCAGTCTGAGCTTTCTAGGTTTGTACAGAGTTTGCTCTATTGGCTTTTCTAATGCAGTGTAACACATAATTTGTAAAACAGTCAATCAAAATCTGTCATGGACCTCAGTCATAACACAATCACTCATGCAGTGCAGCAGTGGTCACTTCACCTGACACACTACACCTGAAGTTCTGAAGAGATTTGCTGAGATTCTGGCTTTATAAAAGAAACAAAAGTTGTCGTTCATGTCCTTAGCAGCGCGTGTGCAGTAAGGGGGAGGGTAATTATAGCACTCACAATAACAACAGCTTTACTTAAGGTTGCACAGTGTATGCATTGCTGTGGCACAACTCTCTTTTCAGTTGCTCAGTTGGATCAGTGGGATTGCTCTAACATAAATGAGGGAGGGTTTGGTCTCCTCCCAAATGGAATTAAGCTGCCAATTCTGTTGATACGTGCAGCAGAATAGAATCCAGACGTCCTTCTCTGAGGTGTCATCTCCAGTAGCGAAAGTGAGGCTCACCAGTATCTGTCATTGAATCCCTGCTGGATTCAGGGCTCTGGCTAGTAGAGACTCACTCTTCGCTTGTGGACTGTGTGCAGCTCCTGGGAGTTAAACTGGACAATGAGTAGTCTCTACAGCCCGTCCTACTTTCCCTCAGTGTTCTGCTCTCATTGCGTCTGGGATTAGCACAAGCAACATGGTCAGTTGGGGACTGATGAGAGACCCGTAACCTCTGCTGCAGATATTCAGGGCTCCACAGAAAAGCTCGTAGTGTTCCAGGGTGGATTAATCTAAGTTAAGGCAATTTAAATCTCCCTGTCTCCCACCCTCACTCACTCACACTCTCTCTTTCTCTCTCAGTTTTGGAGTAAGCCCTGTTGAACTCCCTGGCACTTCTGGTTTTTGAGAAAACAAGTGCAGAACGGTGTTCCCTGAAAAAAGCTGAGTTATGCAAAATTAAAATAAGAATAGGTATTTGGCATCGCCCTTATAGTCTGTGACCAGCATGGTCCGAAATAAGGGACTTGTATGTAACATAAAATAAAAAAGACCTTCAGTGTCAACAGGCAACTCTAGATTTCTCTTGTTGCATCTTTCATCACTGTTTACTTGAATGATAGATTCTAAACCTAGTTAACTAGTTAAACAAGCCAGAAGAATTAGCTAAGCTAAATCTTTTTCTTCATAGCAACATCCAACACAGCAAACAGCTTGGAATTTACTTAAGTCACACTTACACTAAAAGGCATAGAGTCTTTAAGAATGATGCATTGCAAACTGCATTATTCAAATTATTAACCAGCCATAGCCACATCTTAATTCAAATCATTTTCTCACAATAAGTAGTTTTCCTTATGATGTTTCATCTTTACAACTAGGCACTGTGTCATCTGGTACTGCTTAGACTTGAAATGTTTTCCTTTTTTTGCCCAGGGAATGAATTTCTTCAAATATTCCCAGTTAGGGTCTCCTTTACTCCCAGAAGCCAGGATATTTTTTGTGGCAAAAGTGTGGGGGAATATAGGAAGCTGTGTGTGCAGTGAATAATCTCTTCTCCATTTTCTTTCCAGACCACTCCAGTATTCCTTTTTATACTGCCTCTGTCCTTTCTGATATATTTTCTCTATCTGTAAAGATAATGTCTTAACTAATTCCTCTGCCATGCTTGGCCAAGGTCCACTACCACATAAGCACAGAACAAACACAACCTTATCCAGCTTGGTTTTTTTGCAAATTATTTTTTTGTCTCCTGAGAAACAGAAACTGAAAGCTCAGAACTTTCAAGAAACAGCAGCTAGTAGTTAGGCTGGACAGACTAGAGCCATTAATTCATTTTTATGAGACTGAAGTGTCTGTGTAGCATGTTTGAAATGAGATGTAATTGTAACTGTTTTTAAATGAGAAATGTACTTTGTTTTTTAAAAAATCAAATATCCAATTTAAATCAAAACCTGATTTTTTTTTTTTTGTTTTTAAATTGATTTTTATCCACCCTTTACTGTTGCAATGGGCACAGCTTCCTCAGAATGAGTGATGAGGCAGGGCACATCCTATGCCTGTGGACATGCAGAGGCATTGTTTCTTTCCCTGCCCCTTTGACAGCTTTATTGCAGTGTAAGATTCATAAAAGCTGCCATAAAGGGTCAGCCCATGGTCCTTTTTGCCCAGTATCCTGTCTGACAGTGGCCTATACCAGAGCTTCAGGAGGAGTGTTAAAAACTGGGTAATTGTGATCTACCCTGTCTTATACTCTTGTCTGCAGCAGTCACAAGCTTAAGGTTGTGTTGAGTGTAGGGGTGCATCCCTGATCTTCTTGGGTAATAGCCATTAGTGGACCCATCTGTTATGTACATAAGCTATTTCTTTTTGATTTCATTGAATGACCTGTGGTTTATGTACTGTGTAAAAGGCAAATAACACTTTTTCCTATCTATTTTTTTCTACACCTTAGTGCACATGAATTAACACATTAATTTAAATTGAGATGCTATAATGTAGACTCCCAAAAGCAACCTATATGAAAAGTTAAACATTATTTTCCTCTGTAGCACTAAAAATGGCACCCATAGTTTTCTCTCCTGTTTCATGATTTTATGCAGGACAAGAATATAGTCGGTATATTATGCAATTGCAATGATATGTACTTTCAGCTCACTAGATCTTAGAGGCCACTGTCCGCAGGAAACCTCACAACCCACTAATGGGTGGCAAATAATTGTGATAACCTATTGCACTAATTCTGTTGCTGCTGACAGATCTTAAAGGGTTTATTTTGCTACTTAAATCTTCTCTCTCCTCAACGTTCACATCTGCCAAAAACTAATCATGTCCTTCATTACTCATTCTCTTCTATAATCGTATATTTCCAAATGGTAGCTGAGCCATTTCTCCAAAACTCTTCTGTATGCATTTGTCAGGGGCTAGCCAGGTGCAGTTAATTAAGACCGTATTTGAAATGCAGATATTTCCTTTCAAATGAAGTTTGCCGTATACATCAGGAAATAACATTACCGGATTACTGCTTGCTGCCATGTGTCTTTTAAAAGGTTAACATAATGCACACACTCCAATTTCTGTATTACCCCAAACGACAGAATGTCTCTGGTAAATCGGACACATTTCCACTTTGTATATTATAAATAATTAACAATTTCTGAGCAATCAGTCTTCTCCATTGTGATAGTTTCAAATTTACCTGAGTGTTTGGTTTTAAATGAGCAATGTGTGTTGTTCGTTGGTTGATGGGAGATTCACCTCTTGACTCATATCATATGGAAAAACTGGTCATTTTTATATTACTTGTATCAAAATACTTGCCTCAAATATAAAAAGCATGCAGCTCCATTCTATTCATAGTGGGTAAATAACATGGATTTTTAAAATACTGTTTTAAATGTAGCAATGTTTTTCCACCTATGCAAGGCTGTTTGGCATTTACTGACATTTTATTTAATATAAAGCTATAAAAAGTGCTGCCTGATTGGGCAGAAATTATGGATGCTGGCTTTGTGCTCTTCTCTGTTTTTCCACAGCATTTATGTGCAATTCATAGACTGTTTCAGTATGTTTAAGATGATGATAATGGAACTGTAACTTTGTGTGTGCAATTAGTTTCAAGCTGTTGTGTTTTTCCTTCAGTTGTGCTTAATACAAATAAACCCCTGAGACCGTTTGAGGCACAACATAATGGGGATTTGACTGTTTAAAGTGTAAATTGATGTAATTTTGTTACTTTTATAAGATCAGTACCCTGTAAAAGTCAGGAAAAGATTTCAGTACCTCACTTACGGTACAAACCTTATTTTCAGCATGTGGTGCAGTAACATTATGTTTACGCTTTAAAGCAAAGGTAGTGGAGAAACACTCCCAAAAAAAAATCTTTACAATTTTGTCTCCGTATTTGTGTGTGTGTAGCAATGGAAATATTTAACAGCTACAGAGAAATTAGTGATGACAAGACCTTTGTGACAGAAATGATTTTCCACGGGGTTTTAATAATGGCGATTGACAAAGATTGCAAACAGAAGACTTCAGAGATGGAAAGAACTTCACTTGGCAAATTGAACTTAGCTTGAGCATATGTGAGAATCAGATGACTTTACTAGAGTGTCATGTGAATTAATGGTAGGACAGTTAAGGGAACGAAAAACTGACAAATAGCCAAGTAAAACATTTTATTTAGAAATGCAGAGTCTTTGGCCGCAAAGATGGTGAATGCAGTCTTGTAAAGTTGTCATTGGTACTCTTGTCTATGATCCTTTCTCACAGAAATAAGTATCGTTACCATCTTCAACAATTCTACTTTCACTCTTCACTATATCAAAGGTTTTTCTTTTGGAGAACATTTTTATTATAGAAGACATGGCTAAGCATCTACTCTTCCCTTCCTCTGTGGATTACAACAGCAATCTTGCAAAGTTCAGTGTGAGTTTCTTCAATGGAGTTCAAGGATTTTTTTTTTTCATCTGCCAAAATTGGCCTAATCCTGTACCCATCAAAGTCGATTGCAAGTTCCCATTGACTTCTGTGCTACAGGATCAGACCGAATAGGAAGTAACAAGCTCTGAAAGTCCATAGATTAAAATGCCTTCATGGTCGTGTTGACATGTATCAATCTATAAGTGACATACTATTGGAGCCATCATATGCCCATTTTTTCTTAGTATCCAAGTTAAAAACTGTCCCTGCGTGAGAAATGTTATAGGAAATGCCTTTTTAAAATTTAGGTTAAACTCCTAGGTCTGAAAACTATATCCCTGTCATAGTTCAGTGCCATCAAAATAGTTATTTTTAATTAGTGTTTCAGACAACTTTCAATAACCACAGTTTTTTGCAATAAATGTTTTAGTCCATATTTGTAGACAATCACTGCTGTGAAGTTAAAAATGACTGTTACACTTAGCTGGCTATAACATAACCCTCCTAAGCCAATTTCACATTTCTCCCCGAGAGTCAAGAAATGGCCATGGAGGCTGTCTTGATAGAACTGATTTTTTTTTTCTCTACACAAAGGATGAAAGGAAACAGGACAGGGATGCACACATGATCACTATTCCCCTTTCAGGATGAGGTAGGGCTGTTTGTAGCAGGAGGGAAATGCCGTCCAAGTTTGTGGGAAGAAACCATAGCTGCATGGATTGCGCTTAGCCCATGCTGGGGATATGAATGTATCAGAGGCTAGTGTCACTACTCAGTTGGATTCCCACTGTCTTTATGGGAGGGTTATCCAGGCACAAATTAATTGCCTGTCTCATCAGCTTGGAATGAGAGCTCAGACTAGCCCTTGCATTCAGAATGTTTTGGTATCTGAAGTGATCTGCCTTTTATTTTTCTTTCTTCTCTTCCTTTTTCTCATGTGCTTTAAGCTTGAGGTGATTCACGAGTTGGGCAGATGGTGACTCTTGTCTAGTCTCTTTACGTTATCTGGTTGTCACGGTTTTCTTCATTCCATTTCCAGACCAGCCTGGCTCACAGACTAGTGAATCGTGAGGGCTCAGTAACCCAGCTTCCACTCTACACATCTCCTTCCCTGCCCAACATAACGTTAGGCTTGCCTGCAACTGCACCTGCCACTGTAAGTGATGTTTAGTATTGTCTTTGGGGTTGCAGCTGCATTAACCCATTCATAAGCTAAATGCTTTACCAGTTGTATATTTCCAGGGGGGATCAGGCCAGCAGGATGCTGAAAGACTTGCTATTCCAACCCTACAACAGCGGCTTTCCTTGTTTCCCGGCACTCACCTCACTCCTTATTTGAGCACTACAACGTTGGAAAGGGATGGGGGAACGTCACACAACTCTCTTCTGCAGCACATGGTGTTACTGGAACAACCAACTGCACAAACACCCTTAGTCACAGGTGAGCACACCAAAACTTGTGTGCAAAGGCTAAGATACGCAGCTCCTAATGGAGTGGTATAATCCATTTCAATGTATTTTGGTCAAGTTGGTCATGAAAAATAAAAGGGAGTGACGTTTACGTGGTTGGATTAGATGGTCTCCAGAAGTCTCTTCCAACCCTCATCTTCTGAGCCCATGAGTCTATGTATTGTTGCTGTGCTGGGGTCCTACAACACTGGAAAAGGTCTGTGATTGACCAAGTTACATGTCTTTAGGAGGTGGGAGGAAGCTAACATCATTAACTGTTTTTGTCAAGTTTACAGTAAAGTAGTTTGTAAAAATAATGGTAAATGGAAATCTGTCAGTATTGCAATAGTAGAATCTTAATGATTTTGATCAAAGGAACAGTGAGAAGGTATTTTTTGATTGGAAAAAAATATTTTTTAACAGTTTGCTGTGTTTACTATTGACAGTTACTACATCACTACTATATTTCTCAGAAAACCAGAAACAGGTGTTTTCATTCTAAAATTAATATTAAAAAGCATAGCCTGTCTAGTAGTAATGTTCCAGTTATAACTAAATCTGTTAAATTTCTCAGAAGAGTAAATAGACGTCAGTGTTCAGTTCCGATCATGTTTCTGGTCTATGCTTTCCAGCGCTGGGCTAAGGTGGAAAGATGCAAGAAAGATGAAAGAAACTTGATTTTGTATCTTGAGCAATGCTTAAATTTAAAAAGCAAAATCCCTATAGGTGCAGATCATCAAAATCTCAGTGATGCCTCAGGATTTGGCCTCTTCTGTGCAGTGCTCTGCAGTCTAATCCCCATAGCTGTGTGTCAGGGTAGTAAACCGGTACTTGTGAGGAAGCGGAGGCAAAGGTAGTGACCTTGTCCGGTGCTTCAGAGGGAATCAGTTTCATGAGATTTAATAGCATATGCTCATTTTGTTGAGCTTAAGGTACTTCTCTTTGATTGTCAACATCAGAACCCAGAAATCTAAGATAGAATATATTCTTGTGGCACTGGTATGTTGCTGATACTTTACCCATCCAGAACCAACAAGTGATTTCCTCTTTTGGCATTAATGCCATTTTATCCTGTTCCACGTATCCTAGATCCAGCCCTTTCTCTGTTTTCGGCAGTTCAGCAGGAGTGTTTTGGTTTAAGTACTTGGCAGCTTTTTCTCTGCAGATTGTTACAGTCCTTACGCTGTTGGAGGAAGCTGAGGCCTGTCCATTGACCAGCTTTCCAATCCTCTCATTTCCCCAGAATTGTGCAGGAGGTAGGGCATCACCTTTAAAGAGCAGGAGAACAGGGAGCCCTCTTGGTCTCTCCCTCCGGAGTTCCTATCCCTTAAGTATTTTTATGCCAATTGGCTCCAAGATGTGCAGGGATTTTTGTTCAGTTTTTCTGTGGTGCTGATATAGCTCTTTGGTACTGAGGGCCAGATTGCCCTTCAAAAATGACACATCCTCTTAGCCAGGAGCCAAGGGAGAAGAAAAACCTGTCCGGTGCTATACCAGAGCATAAGCAGACGATATTGTGCCTCTTTGGAATTGGCAGAAACGTTCCAATGTGTTGGACGGGTTTTCCTCTGAAGCTGTTGGATCTGCCCTCTTCCCCCACCCCAGCCATACTCCTCCCACCTCCAGGCAACAGGGGCACTAGGATTCCGTCTCAGCCTTTGTCCAAGGCAGCACCACAAGACCCAGGAAGCTAAAACTGAGTTGGGAAAAGGTTCCAAAGACTCTTTTAACATGGCTTCCAGGTGTGCTGCCTTGCCAATGCCTCTAGGACTATGAGTAGAATCCCTCTGAGTCATTAGGGGGATGACAATCTCTTCTCAGAAGCTTCAGCTAGGGCCAAAGTCAGCAGCCTGCTCAGTCTTGGTCACTGGCAGTAGAGAACCACAGTGCCTGTGAGATCTCAGGTGGGATTTACAGTTTTCTCTTTCCCTTATAAAGTTCTGCATGTCCTGCGACTTACCCCACTTGAGTGCCTCTATCCCCAGGCCATGCTGCTGTGGCTCTCAGCAGTATCACTGCTTAAGCCTGGATCCTCCTTGAGTTAAAAGACTGACTTTCAACCTTGTTTTCCATTTGCAGACCCCTAAAAGATTTTAAATGAAGATTTGGATCCACCTGGAAATCTTAGCCAGGGGACCACACATTGAAACCACTGATTTAAAAGACAAAGGGAATTAGCAGTAGGGCTTTCTCCAGTCAGGCCCTCTGCTGAGTCCAGGAGTGAAAGGTCTGAGAGGGAGAGGAGTGGAGAAGAGACCAGAGCAAGCAGTAAACACAGGCAAGAGGGAAGAATGGTCTAATGGTGTCCAGGCACTGTGCTAAGAGCATTCATTGTGCTCCTAGGAGCTGTGCTACATTTTCTGCGGCCAGTGCTCACTATTCAGTTTTCAAATGCAGCAGCATTTAAAATAAAACAAAACAAAGGCATTGGTCGTCTTGCATCTCAGGTTTTGTACATAAACTGCTTTTGAGGTAGCCTTTTACTAAGTAGATATTTATATTTAGATATTTTATAATATGAATGTGTGTGTATTTTCCCCTTCTCATAAGAAAATAGATGGGGGGGAAGGAAAGCTACTTACATCTTCCAGAAATGTTCTGTGTTGCGCAGAGACCACATGTGAAGGTTGCCACACAAAAAGGTGTCTGTTTCATGTAGGTGTATATGAATTCAGGGGATGATAAAGGAAATAACTTTCCGTGTTTCACCAGGCCAACCTGCCTCATAGTAACTCACCTTTTTTTCCTCCTAATGATAGTGACAATACTAGGTTTGTATAGTTCCAATATTCTTGAAATGCTTCAGGGGAATGATTTACCAATGGTAAGTCCTTAAGTAACAGAGTAGCAGGAAGCTGTCCAAAATGCTGACAAATTCCAAGATTTTTATATAACCTTAAATAATATTTACCAGGAAGTCCTGGCCTTAACTTCATCAATGCCGTTACTGCTAAATATTAGTTGCAACTAGAATTTATAAACATATATTTGAAACATCTTCCCAACCTCCTAAAATACACAGAGGTAAATCTTAAAAATTTGCCAGTTTCCATAGTTAACTGCATAATGTGAACTCAGTATTCTCTGCATTCCATGTTCCAAGTACACAAAATGGTGAAGTGACCATATTTATTTATCAATAGCAGAACTGGCCAGATTGACAGGCTGCCACTGTATTCAATGGCCGTGGAAAGTGCTGGGTTTACCGTGCTAGAAGTTGCCATCTCCAGGTTATTCTACAGAGTAGGTACAGCACAGCCATGGCAATGTAAGTGTGTAACCCTGATCTAGGGTGAGAGGGTAGTTCTGTCACCATGGTGCTTCTATCTCCAGTGTTTCTACTGAGTGCTCAAAACAGTGAGCGGATGTCAGTGACGATGTATTGTGATATTTCTTTCTCACTCATAGCTAGGCTTAAAACCCTGCCATTTCACACAGGTCAGCTGTCATTTTAATCCTGTAGATTGGAACCATCTGGGCTGCTGGCTGGGAGCGGCCTGAGTAGGTGTCTCCTGGCTGAAGTCTGCTTCTGGCACCCCAGCCGCTCCCTTCGCGCAATCCTCTGTTCCCCTCCTGCACCCCTACTCCATGTAACCCAAACCTTCTGCTACCCTGATCTTGGCCTCATAACCCCTCCCAGACCTCACACCCCAACATCCCACTCTCACAGCCCAAATCCCTGCAACCCCCTCCCAGACGCTATGGTCCTTACGCCGCTTCTCCAGGTCACAACCCCTTCCCTGACCCCCCTGCCCTGCCCTGCCCCAGATCACAACCCCCTCCTTCACTCAATCTCCCTTCCAAATCCCACACCCTCTCCTGAACCCCAGTCCCTTACCCCAAGCTCCCTTCTGTACCCAACCTTCATCCCAGACCCTGCACCTCCACCATTAATATCATAGAAGAGCGAGGCCCTTGACCACTTACCAAATTCTTAGTGGGTGCCCCTCAAACCCCGCCCACCCATAGATTTTACTGTGATCTAAGTCAAATGGTGATCTTCCAGATCTGAGGAAGTGGGTCTGCCCCACAAAAACTCATCACCTAGTAAATTATTCTGTTAGTCTTTAAAGTGCTACATGACTGCTTGTTTGTTTCCTTTCTCACTGTGAAGTCTCACGAGAAGCACGAAAATCAATACCCATATCAGAGGCGTATTTAAAACATTTTTATCTAATGGTAATAGAGTATTTTCTGTTCTTGCTTACTTTTTAAGGGATGATACTTCAGCTGCAAATGGCAAGGTAGTTGGTTTTAACAATATGTGTATTTTTGTCACCATCAGAGTTACTCAATAGCCATTTTTTCCCTTCCTTTCTTCTTCCTTTTTTTCTTCTCTGCTGTTTTTTCCTCCATATTATCTTCAGACTGGTATCTTTCAGGCTTGGGGGCACTGCCCCTCCATGCACAGTCTCTGGTTGGTGATCGGGTCTCCCCCTCAATACACAAACTCCGACAACACCGCCCCTTGGGGCGTACGCAGTCTGCTCCCCTTCCACAGAATGCCCAGGCCCTCCAGCAGTTAGTGATCCAGCAACAGCATCAGCAGTTCCTGGAGAAACACAAACAGCAGTTCCAGCAACAGCAACTTCACATTAACAAGGTAGGGTGCACTGATTGTAAATGCTCTCTTGCTCATGCAATTTTGATGCAGCCTTTAGCTAACATTCCTATTTAATGGTTTCTCTCACTGTCATAGGCATGGCTTATAACAGCATAATCAATTGGTCTTCATCCTTGCAACTCTTTCATCATGTGTGCTATCTGAGGCTGCATACAGTGATTGTTCATATCATCATCTAGGTGCTGGGAAAGAAAGTATAATCTGAGTGACTGGTTTTCCATTCATATGTACAAAACTCTTTTTGCTGCCATTCATTCACATCAGCATCTTCTCCAGATTTAGAGAGGAGAGCATACAATGCTGCCAAGAAATACATAGAGGAAGATGGACATATTGAATAAATATTTTGCTTGAAGGAGGGGAAAGTGTGTATTATAAAGGTGTGTGATAAACATAAAATAAGATTCTATTGTTAACAAGGTGAAAGTTAAGTGCGGACAGAGGTTTATACTCAAGAGGATGTTAAGTTTGCTCACCAGGATTGTCTTCTGAGTAGGAGGTCTGAGCCCTTGAATGGCAGCCAGGGACTCCTGAGCTCCAGTGCCATCCCCTGCTTATGGCATTGGGCACATCATTTATCTTCCCTGCCACCTTTTCCCCATCTGAAAATGGGGACTTATCCTAGGCCGAGGAGCTTTGTGCAGATTAATTAGTTAATATTTATAACATACTATGAAGACGGAAGGCTCACCTGGCAGGGAACTCCCCCAATTCACACCTTGCAAACTGCTCTTCTCTGCACAGCACAAGCTCAGGCACCCACCCAGGCAGCTGATCAAAACTGCCCTTCTCACTGCTTTGAGCCAGGCCTGACCAGCTAGCAGCTCTCTCTATAAGAAGGGAGCTCCCAGCGAACAGGGGGCAGCAGCTAACAGGGAAGGGAGTTTGCCTCTGGGAGTTCGCCAAGGGAGGAGCCCCGTGTTTGTTGTCCTTTTCAGGTATGGTGTTCCACCTGTGCCCTGCAAGGCAGCACTACCAGGAAAAGGAGCCTCCGAAGAAAAGAACTTGAAGAGCGATGGGGGAAGGTGGACCTGGGGGGCACTGAGAGCAGCTGGGGGGAGAGGGGCCAGTGCAGTGAGGAGGGCGGACATGGGAGCAGATGGGGGTAGTGGGTTGGGGACGGTCCTATGATGATGGTAGCTGGGGGGCGGGGGCGAAAGGTAGGGAGGAGGGTCCCGGGGATATGAGGTCATTGCTCCCCAGGGAGCTGTGGTGACAGGGAGGTATGAAGTAGTGGGATCCTTAACCACATTCTCCACACCCCACTGCCTTGTGGGTTATCCTGGGAAGGAGAGAGGCTAAGGGAGTGAACCCTGACAGAAAATCCGGAGTGGAGTCCGAAGGCAGTTCGGTGTCAACTTCTGGTACTGTCCCAGCAACTCCTGCAGCTGAGCTGGTACCAGACGTGGAGGTTATCCTCTCCTTTGGACTATATCAGTAAAGCCGAGAGGGGGACACTGGTGTCTGGGGAGCCCAGAGTCTCCATAATAAATGCCCAGGCTCGCGCCCGGAGAGGTACTACGGCATCGCTGAACAGCGTTGCGTCAACATGGGAGGCAACAGATACCGGTTATAAGCTCTTGCTCGATTGGCGTAGAGAACGAGTGCCAGGGGTTGCCTTCAACGGTGGGAGAGATCCTTGCATCTCACTGGACAGTCACCACCCGCCTCAAGCTGGGCAGCCCCCAGCCAATAGGGTACTGTCCCGCCACAGTTCACCTGCCTCGCTGGGTGCGTGAGGCTTAAGGTTCCTGAACCTGACAAGTGACTGAAATTTGGGCACCAGGCAAACCAATAAGAAAATCAACAAGAAATGAGAAACATCAACAATTCAAGCTTGCTTGCTGGAATGTGCGGACCATGCTGACCGGCTTGACTGAAGATCTTCAGGCCATCAGTGACACTCGCAAGACTGCTGTCATCAGCGAGGAACTGAAGAGGCTCAGAGTTGATATCGCTGCACTGCAAGAGATGCGACTTGCAGATTCGGGATCTCTAAAGGAAAAGGACTACACCTTTTTCTGGCAGGGTAAAGCCCAAGAAGAACCCGGAGAGCATGGTGTTGGCTTTGCTGTCAGAAACACCCTTCTACAAATGGTGCAATTAGTCATGGGCGGATCAGAAAGCCTTCCTCGGATCACACTTCAAACTTGCACCGGTCCTGTCCATCTGATCAGCTCTTATGCTCCAACCCTGTACGCCACACCAGAAGTAAAAGACAAGTTCTACAACGTGCTTAGCGCTGCTGTAGCGCAAATACCTGCTCATGAGCAACTGTACATCTTGTGTGACTTCAGTGCAAGAGTTGGAGCTGATTGGGCCTCATGGCCTTCCTGCTTAGGACATTTCGGTGTGGGAAAAATGAATGACAATGGACAGCATCTCCTTGAACTGTGCACGTACCACAATCTGTGCATCACAAACACATTCTTCCGAATGAAGCCACAGCACAGAGTGTCATGGAGACACCCACGCTTGAAGCACTGGCATCAACTAGATGTGGTCATCGCTAGGCGTAATAACCTCAAAAACGTCCTTCTGACACGCAGCTATCATAGTGCTGACTGTGATACAGATCACTCGCTAGTTTGCTCCAAGCTCAAGCTGAGACCCAAGAAGCTGTGCCGCTCTAAACCTGCTGGAAGGCCCCGCATTGACGCCAGAAAGACGGCAAACTCGGAGAAAGCTGAAGAGTTCAGAGAGACCCTCCAGGAAAATCTGCGCAGAGGCCCTGGGGGTGCCAATGCGACATCCAAATGGCAACATCTGAGGGATACAGTTTACAACACGGCCTTGTCTGTGTTTGGAAGAAGAGCTAGAAACACGAACGACTGGTTCAAAGCTAACTCTGATGAGATGATTCCAGTCATTGAAAAGAAGCGCGCTGCACTCCTGGAGTACAAACGCTCACCGAGCCAGAGTACCCAGCAAGCGCTTAGAGAGGCCAGAAGAACAGTACAGCAGACAGCCAGGCGCTGTGCCAACAACCATTGGCTCCAGCTATGCAGCAGCATCCAGACCTGTGCCGACTTTGGTAATCTCAGAGGAATGTACGAGGGTATGAAGAAGGCATTAGGACCCACCCAGAACAAGATGGCACCTCTGAAATCCAAATCTGGTGAAGTCATCGCTGACAAAGCCAAACAGATGGAGCGCTGGGTTGAGCACTACTCCGAGCTGTACTCACGCGAGAACGTTGTGGTTGACGCAGCCCTCAATGCCCTCGAGCTCCTACCAGTAATGGACGAACTGGATCAAGAACCAACTGTGGATGAACTGAAGAGAGCCATCAACAGCATTGCAGCAGGAAAGGCCCCTGGTCAGGATGGTATACCACCAGAGGTAATCAAATGTGCCACGGACACACTCCTGGAACCCCTACATGAGCTACAGTGCCTGTGCTGGAAAGAGGGCGAGGTTCCACAGGATATGCGCGATGCTAACATTGTAACGTTGTATAAGAACAAAGGAGACAGAAGTGACTGCAACAACTACTGTGGAATCTCCCTCCTAAGTGTCACTGGTAAACTGTTCGCTTGCGTCATCCTTGGCAGACTCCAGAAGATTGCTGAGAGGGTGTACCCCAAATCGCAGTGCGGATTCCGCGCAGAGAGGTCTACCGTTGACATGGTCTTCTCTCTAAGGCAGCTGCAGGAGAAGTGCAGGGAGCAGAGAAAGCCACTCTACATAGCCTTCATCGACTTGACCAAGGCTTTTGACTTGGTCAGCAGGGATGGTCTGTTCACACTGCTCCACAAGATAGACTGTCCTCCACGGTTACTCACGATGATCCAGTCATTCCACGAAGACATGAGAGGAACCATCCAATATGACGGCGCATTATCGGATGCTTTCAGAATCAGGAGCGGTGTCAAACAAGGATGCATGCTTGCTCTGACATTGTTCGGGATCTTCTTCGCACTCCTCTTGAAGCACGCCTTTGGATCTTCAACAGAGGGCATCTTGCTGCACACAAGATCTGATGGGAAACTGTTTAACCTTGCAAGGCTGAAAGCTAAGTCTAAGGTGCGAGAAGTCCTCATCAGAGACATGCTGTTCACAGACGATGCTGCTGTAGTGTCTCACACAGAAGACCAGCTTCAGAAACTGCTGGATCAGTTCTCCGAAGCGTGCAAGGACTTTGGGCTTACCATCAGCCTAAAGAAAATGAACATACTCGGTCAGGATGTTGCTGAATCCCCATCAATCAGCATTGACAACTATACATTAGAGGTCGTCCACGAGTTCGTTTACCTTGGGTCCACCATCACTGACACCCTGTTGTTGGACACTGAGCTAAATAGGAGGATTGGAAAAGCGGCCACAACTTTGTCCAGACTCAGCAAGAGAGTGTGGAATAACAACAAGCTGTACACTCACACCAAAATGCAAGTCTACAGAGCCTGCATCCTCAGCACCCTGCTTTATGGCAGCGAGACTTGGACACTGTATGCCCGCCAGGAAAAGAGGCTGAACGTCTTCCACTTGCGCTGCCTCAGGCGCATCCTTGGAATATCATGGAAGGACAGAGTGACCAACACTGCCGTCCTCGAGCAAGCTGGAATCCCAGCCATGCACACCCTGTTCAGGCAGCCTCTGCTCCGCTGGCTTGGCCATGTCCACAGGATGAATGATGGAAGGATTCCAAAAGACATCCTGTAGGGTGAGCTAGCCTCTGGCAAAAGACCTCCTGCACGCCCCCAGCTGCGCTACAAAGATGTCTGCAAGAGAGACCTCAGAGAGGTAGACGTCGAGCTGGACAACTGGGAAGAACTAGCAGACGACCGCAGCAGATGGAGGCAGGGGTTACACAAGGGCCTTCAGAAGGGCGAGTTGAAGATCAGACAGCTAGCAGAGGAGAAGCGAGCGCACAGAAAGCACACTAAGGGCTTGCCAGACACCCACTACATCTGCAAGAGATGCAGCAAGGACTGTCGCTCTCGTGTGGGCCTTTATAGTCACAATAGATGCTGTAAATGAAGTCCTCAGTTGAAACTTTAAAGGGCGCGATCCATAGTCTGTGCAGACTGAAGGATGCCTACTACTATGAAGACGGATATTACTGTCTATGTTTAAGCATTATCCCACTTCCCATGAAGCAGCTGGAGAACAGCAGATGAGCATATGTGTGTTCAACAAAGCTGTTCATCACTATACAAATGCTGTATTCACTTTGCAGGTTAGATAGTTTATGGTGAAGAGCTAGACAGAAGAGGGTATTTGAAATTGTGGTGCTGGTATGTTCCTGTAATACAAAATGGTTCTTGTAAGTGAGGATTTAAATCCAAATTTAAACTTCATCCTTTAAACACTCTAGGGAAGATCTCAGCTGGTGTAACTGGAGCTGTGGCGATTTGCCCCCAGCTGCTGATCTGCCCCACTTGTTTTAAAGGGAACCTCATCTGCTAATCATTACAATAAAAGGAGAGCAGCTCAGAGCGAGGGGTTGGTCACAAAGGTTGATAATTTTTTTGGTTGTTCTGACTGACGTGACCAGTACTAGTAGTTTTTAAAAAGACCCCCTCCTTAAAAAATCTCCCCGCACAAGGACACTTTCTGAAAGAAAACTCAGCTTGTGAGAGTGCTGTGGCTCCCTATTTGGGTGGATATTTCTCCAAATGTTTTCCCTGTTCCAGTTTTATGAGAAAGTAGAACTCCTAGAAGCTGGATTGGCCTGGCTGAGTGGTGGGCCATATAAAATCTTTCCAGTCAGAGAGAGAGTCGCAGTTTAAAAGAAGAAAACCCCCCAAACACTTTGTTTATAGACTAAAGCTAAGCTGGGCTGATTACACAAGCTACTGACGTCAATATTGTACTTCTGGATATTTGCCACTACGCTATGCATGTGCCAGCCCTGGACTTCATTCAGGCCCGCATCCTGATGTGGTGTAGAGTTGATGTTGCCATGGAGATTTCCCTTACCTCACTCTAAACATGCTTTGAGTAGTGAAGCTCAAAATCAGGGTTGCTCAAAGCTGGCAGTAGGTTCAGTTTCTTTGTTAGTAAGTAAATTGCACTTCAGTGGCTTGTTTGTTTAGTCTTTAAAGACTTCCATTGCGAACACTTTTAAGTGGCCAAAGACTTCACTGTGACGTACCTACTGAACTCTGAGGCTTTCATTTAGACCTCCCAGGAGTTTGAAGCATATGTGTGATATTGTGCAGACGGATGGCCTTCAGTAGCTCAGAATCAGACCTAGCTAAAACTGAGAGTGTCGAGTCCATGCAAAGACAGACAGACCAAAAAAAAAAAAACAAATAAAAAAGCTGAACGAGGACAATTAACAGTTGTTCCCCTTGATAAAGTAGTGAGTTAAAATCCTTTAGTGTTCTGTGTGCCTGGCACTTTTGGTTCTCAGAATACTCAGATGTGTTAGAGCCCTTCTGTGTGGGGTAGCTGCATAACTAAAACTCAAGTAATGGGCTATTGCCTTTTAATTATAGGCAGGGCTTGTAGCACTCTGTTTTCAGTTGTTGATGGATTTGCCAATCTGGAATCATTTGGTTTTAAGTTTTCCATGCCGGATGTCTGCCTCAGGCTGTGAGGGATTTTTTGGAAATTTTCTGCCAAAACAGTTCAAACACTTCTGAGAATAAGCGGGTAGGGGAGGGGGAGGCATGTGTAGTCCATGTTGAATTCTGACAGTCTTTCCTTTTAAAATGTCTAGTCTCTCTGCCTGTCCTTTGGAGAAGAGATCTGATGTGAACATGGGGTATCCTTTGTCTTATGGAGGCGCCTTTTCACATCCCCATGAAAATCCACCCAAATCTAGCCAAGTTAATATTTCAAAAATTTGCATTTTTGCACAGCTTAGTGGAGACTACTTAGAATTTAGTTGCTAAAATTGCCAAACTTTTGTTGCTCACTGAGTGAGCTCTCCCAGCTCTTAGTGCTAACCAACATGTGGCATGCCAGCCAAGGACATGCCATCCTAGTGCTGACAGTAGGGTAGGGGTAGGATCCAGAGTGACACAGACAAATTGGAGGATTGGGCCAAAATAAATCTGATCGGGTTCAACAATTCCAGAAGAATCCCAAGCACTGCTACTGGCTGAGAGCTAACTGACAAAGCAGCAGTTCTGCAGAAGAGGACCTGAGACTACAGTGGGAGGGAAGCAGGATGAGAGTCGGCAGTGGGCCAAGAGGGTCATGGCATATTGGGCTGTGTTAGAGTATTGCAAGCAGATCAAGAGAAGTGAGGATTCCCCTCTGTTCAGCACTGGTGAGGCCACATCTGGGATATTGCATCCAGTTTTGCTCCCCCACTATTGAAAGGTTGTGAACTAATTGGAGTGAGTCCCACAGAGGGCAATAAACATGATTGGGGGCTGGGGCACATACCTTATAAGGGAAGGCTAAGAGAAGGGGTTATTTAGTCTGCAGAAGAGAAGAGTGAGGAGGGATTTGGTAGAAGATGGAGAGAGGGTACCCTCAGGGTGGCAAGTAACAGACAAGAAGCAATGATTTCAAGTTACACTGGGCAGGAGTGGGGGGAAGGAGTCTCTAGATTGGATATTGAGAAAAAGCATTTCACTCAGAGGTGGTGATGCACTGAAATGGGTTACCTGGAAGAGGTGGTGGGATCTCCATCCTTAGAGGGTTTTATGACCAGGCTTAGCAAAGGCCTGCCTGGGATGAGTGAGTTCGGGTTGATCCTGGTTTTTTGGGACGCATGCGCGCGCGCACACACACTCACACAATGGAGATACACATCTCATAGAACTGGGAGGGACCTCGGGAGGTCATCGAGTCCAGTCCCCTGCCTTCTTGGCAGGACCAAGCACCATCTCTGGCAGTTCTTTAATCTATTTGCCCCAGACCCCTAAATGGTGTTTTGGTGGTTGTTTTTTGTGGGGCGTGGATGCTGGACTGGATGACTTCTTGAGACTCTTTAGAAGCCTAATCCTCTGAGTCCATGCAGGCCTGCCAGCAGTGGGGGACAAAGGGGGTAGTTGCCCCAGGGCCTGGCATTTCAAAGATTCTGTAAGCTGTAGAGCCCATAGAGTGAAAACTCCCATCTCTTGCCTCTTCCCCCAGTACACCTGATCCATCCAGGGCTTAATGCCTGTGGTGACCAGGGCATCCCTAGAGCCCCCTCCGCAGCCAGTGGTGTACCTCTGCTCTGACTCGGCAAGCCTACACATCTGAGCTGCCAGTGACAGGGAGTTGAGCGCTGCTGCAGTTCCTCTTTGCTGCCGAACCATTTCACTGCTGAAAGTAAAAAGAATCTGCAGGCAGGGGCAGTGAGACAGAATTTGCCCTGGGCCAAGAGGAATGAGCAGTATGAAACTGGATTATATTTTTTCACATGACCTCTGCTTCGTTCAGTGCTTAGGATGGAATTGCTACGGGGAGTAGCAAAGGAGGTTTGTTGCCCATAAAACTTTCGTGTCATTTGTTGCAGAAGTTGATAGGTACATAAAGAATGGGGTACAGCATTGCAGCAGGGGAAGGATGGGCTCATGGTTAAAGCAGCTGAGTGCTGCCCCAGCAGACTGGATTCTGTCCCTACCTCTGCCACAGAGCTCCCACATGATGCTGGGTGAGGCACTTCTACCACACTTTTTCAGAGACTTGTTACAAAGTGTGTGGTCTTCATTTTCTGGGTGCCCAAACTGATAACTGTTGCATCTGATTTGCAGAACTCTTGCATGCCCCCCCTCCGCCCTGTCCCCAGCTGCAGGTGAAGTCAGTAGGCGCTGTGCTTTAAACACACAATGCACTGTGTAATGCTGAGTAGTCTGTGAAGCCAGGTCCTAGCCCTGTCAAACTGGGCGCCCAAAGTTAGCTGAAACTTCATCTTACTCTGCCTAAGTTCCCATTTGCATAATAGGGGTAATATTGCCCCTCCTTGGTCACCTCTCGAGGGAGAGAGACCCTACTGCCAGTACTCATGATGATGTAACTCGTGTTGCTCAGGGTGGAAGAATCACGTTGCCGGGCAAAGTATATTTTGTCACCGTAAGCTGTAGCCTAGACATAGCCTTAGGCTGCTTAACTGCACCATTATGGAGTGTGTGTTTTTTAAATTCCTGACAGGCATAGATGGGTCAGTATAAGTTTCCAGTGAAAAACAACACAAAGACTTGACTTAATGGACTACAACGCTTGTCTAAAGTAGTTGCTCACCCATATAGCATTTCTGCAGATGGGATTCACTTTTTTATGAGTCGCCCACCTCTGCCAATAGCATCCTCAGTGGAAATGGTCTTCTCCAGTCGCCCCTTCATAGCCTCGTGCATGTCTGAAAGGTGTTTGTGTTGGTTATTCCCAAGTGTGCTGGCACCATAGCGTGTTCATTTCTCCCCTGCCTTCATCAGCTTGTTGGCCTAGTGATGCTGCATGGCCAGTGGAGCGCCCATTCTTTTTTTCACAAGGGGTAATCTGCCTACCACAGAGAGAACTGCTTTGCTCTGGGACTGGAAGACACCTGTTTCTCCCTTTGTTTGGTTACAGACTTTAAGACCCTAATATTAGTACATATGTATAATTCCACATACAATATTAATACATATGCTTCAGTTGTATCAGTGGCCAGTGTGTCAGCAGCTTCCATGTGATAGGTTCTGTGACAGCAGTGAGTTAGGTGCAATAAGATTGTCAGCTGTGATACGAATTGCAGTGAACCTTTTGCCAGTTCACACAGAGGTGTAACCTAGGTGCACAGTGACATGGACTCACACCCCCAAGGTTGCAGAGGGAGTACGACAGCTGGAGTAAACAAGCTTATTAACAACACTTGGTTAAGTGCAGGGCAGCATGAATCTTAAACATTTTGGTATTTGGGTTTGTAATTGTGGTACAAATCACCAATCGCATCTTTTCTCTCTCAAAGCAACTAAAATACTTGACTTAGCTGTACTGGGAGCCATGAGGAAGGTGTCTGATTTTGTGAGATGCGGTTTATGGCTATGTCAGAAAGAGGCTTGGCAAGCAGGGAAAGAGGAAACCCAGACAAGAGCAAATCTGTCACTTGCCCTGAAAAGCACATACAGCCTTTAGAGGTTTCCAGTTTCCTAAGAGAAAAATCAAACAAAAAATTAAGAGGATCATGGTTACTTAAGACTTGTTTCCCTGATAAGAAATTAATAGGCTAACCTGGTCTCTTTCACTTAACTGTAATTAGCCTTCTGTTTTTGGAGCTAATTTGTAAGCGAGATTGTTGCTTTTTATTTTGTTTCCATTAAGTTAATCCTTAGTTGAGAGCGCACTCTGCTTTACCTCTGGCCTGCTCCACTTTATTTACATGAACCTCTGGAATGCTTTCAGATGATACCAAAACCAAATGAGCCAGCCCGCCAGCATGAAAGCCACCCTGAGGAAACAGAAGAGGAGTTACGAGAGCACCAAGCACTTTTAGAGGAGCCATACAGTGACCGAGTCTCAACCCAAAAGGATGTGCAAGGGTTGGCCAGTATGGTGCAGGTGAAGCAAGAGCCCATTGAGAGTGATGAGGAGGAAAGTGAGCCGCCATCGGAACTAGAACCAGGGCAGAGGCAAGCTGAACAGGAGCTGCTATTCCGTCAGGTGAGGTGCAGCAGAGTGAGAACATACCTGCAGAAAATGGTGGTTTAGAATATGATGGAAACAGGCTGGCGTTGTATTGTTGGGAAGCTTCTGCTGGCATCATCTGCTCTGCACCTGCTTTGTGGTTACGTAAAGGGGAAGTCTGAGAGAAGTTTGCGGAGACGACAATATCGATCAATATCTGTAATAATGAAATAGCTAGAATGGCCGTGTATGCCGGTGTAGGTAAGCGGGGAGCTTAGTGAGACACGTCTAAACTACCTCCCTTTGAGCGAAGGAGGAAATAGGGCTGAGCTGTGATTTTTTTAATATTGCCACCATGCCAGAAAGTCCCCAGCCACGTGAAGGGCACAACTGCCAGGGGCAGCCCCACACAGCACAGAGAGCTGCACTGTGGACACATTAGAGAGGCTGCCAGATTCCTTAGGCCCACCTGCCAAGCGGGACAGAGCAGCAGTGGGCAGGGGACTGATGCCCTGCTGGTACCATACACTGGTCTGATGCACTTTGGGAACTGAGCCAACTGCGTGCTGGGCGGCAGCAGCATTACCATCATTTTGCTGTATATGCTCTGGAACTTGTGCTGCATTCGGTGATGCTCTTCGTATCATATAGAGATTGAAGCGCTCTGGTCCAGAACACGCTCGTCCGGCACCATCCATAATCGAGCATGACTTCATTTAGCTGGACGTCTACTTACGAGTGTGGCCAAATTCCCTTTGTCCCCCAGAGTTTTTCTTGCCATCAGTCCCGGCTCTCAGTGTTCTGTGCTGTTTTTTAGCTGTAATTTACCCCTGACTGTCTTCTAAGAGCACAGTGAGCAGTGGTAGTTTTGGTGATGCTGCTAGACAGTATTGGCCTCCCATGGTCAAGCAAATTCTCTGGTTCAGCACTAGTCAGGTCCCGAGGGTGCTGGACAAGAGGGGTTCACCGGCTGTATGATTCTTATTGATTCTTTTTTAAAATGTCGAACACTCACGCCATGTCGAATATGTATAATTCAGATACATTTGAAGTTCAAGTAATTGACTACTTGAAATCTCTTCTAAAATTAACCCAATCGCATAGAAAGTTTAATAGGCAAAGAATCATGAAGTACTTATCCTTATTATTATAGAAGTTAAATGCTATCGGTAAGCACTGTCCTAGTGCCCTATCTAAATGTGATTAGACAATAGAAGGGCAGCCGTATATTGACCCCCATTAGGAGAGGAATAAGGACAGCAGTGTGCCAATGTGTGGTCCACACAGATGACGACATGAGAATTTCATGATTATAGTGTTATGTGCATTGGCACGGCAGCAAGACAGTGCAGTTAGGACCTGATCCAAAGTCCATTTAAGTCAATAAGATTATTTTTTTTCCATTTTACTTCTTGGGGCTTTACATAAAGCAACTGAGAGGTATGTTGAAAACTGGTGAGACCCACCACCTGTGGGATATAGGGTTAGCTGTAATGGCAGCTTGATGCAACCACTGGAAACATTTCCGTGTCCTTTGGGATTCAGCTGGAACACAGCTCACTTCACTGAGCAACATATACTGGGCGTACCTAGTCATCTGCAGAACTTGCACAAAGGAATTGTGGCTGGATTGCCATGGGGAAAATGGAGCTGCAGGGCAAAATTGTGCATTTCTTGTCATGACTTCTACTCAGGAACACAGTACATAGCCAAGTATGCCAACTGGATCTGTATGTAGGCAGAAAGAGAACAGTGCTTGTTTCTAACATCCATGCTCCTGTTTTGTCAATGACAGACACTATAGAGGAGCCCTCTCCGACCCAGCCATACCATCAACTCATGACTTTCCAGTAAAGGACAGTGTCTCAACCCTGGGGTACAAATATCATTTCTGTAGAAAATAAGGTGGGGAATTTCTGCGTTGGCACAGCAGATACTTGCATGTGGAATCTGCAGTGTGCTGTGACTGGCTTGAACCCCTCTGACAGCACAAAACAATCTTACAGCTAAGGAATCTGGCTGCTGGAGGAGTCCTCCCAGTTGAAGGACTCTTCAGGTGATATTTGTGCTAGCGGATGGTGTTTAAAATATGGGTTATGTGTCTAGGTAGGTGGTCACGCACCAGGTTTACCCACTAACTGTGTATGGTGTGGGAGAGCAGTCCCTTAGTGCTCACTAAAATGGAGCCAAATACTGTGGAACCTCAGTTGAAATTGTTGTTACAGATCTGTTTTTGAATCCATATTCACTATACAAATGTAGTATACATGTTTGTAACTGTGAGCCCTCTTCTGTTCCTCCTCCTGTGTGAGCTAAAGTCAGTCTCTTACCTAAAAATCAAAGACTTGTTTATTGTATTGGCAGACTGAGGATTTGGTGGATGTTGAGCTGTCAGTCCCAGAGTGGAAGGGAGAGGGAATGGATGAAGTAGGGGCAGGGTATTTTTGTCATGGAGCCCTTGCCCCTGGAACTACCCGCCTTTGTAGGACTATCACAGGGAAAGCTTGTTGACCTTGTGGAAATGCTGCAAGACCTGTGCATTACAAATAACAGGGAAACAAAGGCAGTGTGTCCTGGCAGCAGGAAAAAGGGAAGGCCTCAGCTCATATACATTGTGTCACAGGCCCTTCTTCCTTTTCAGTACTCCAATCCCAAGCAAACAAATGTTTCCAGAGCCTACCAAGCCCTTGTTCATCTGTGTTCTGCAAATCAGAACAGGGCTTGAGCACATGTGCACGTTCGTGATTGTGAATCAAATGCAAATAAGCTGCTCCATGCAACTGCTTGACTCCAGCTGCCCCTGACTTTTCCCCGTGGTGCTGGGCTTGAATCAAACACTTCAGCATAAAAATCACTGAGTGCGCCTCAGGGAACTGATATTTCCAGCTCATCTGCCTGTACACGTTACCATCTCAGGCCCTTGCAGGTCCCAGTCTAGAGCAGGAGTGAGGAACCTTTTTTTCAGTCGAGGGCCACCCATAGACCAAAAAAACACCCTGATGTGGTCCTCAGCTGTAAGGGGCTGTGGCATCTGGGCAGGACAGAGGAGGCAGGAGCAGGCTGGGGATGGGAATGTGAGCAACAGGGAGGTATAGAAGTGGAAAAGGACTGGTCTTGAAAAGAAAATCCCTAAATCAAGTACAGCTGCAAAGTCTATGGGTGGATTTGTATCCGAAAGCAAACTTGAGCTGTACGTGAATAGCTGTGCAATGGGTGCATGAGCTCGGTAGTCTGCTCATGGGGGTATTAAGTCCCTGATTCAGAGCTTATGGACTGTGATGGGACCTTTTCATTGATTCCTTGTGCTTTGCCTCAGGCCTTTATTTTCGCATACCTGTGTATATAATATGTTTAATGTATGTGTGTTGACTGTATCTGGGAAACAATGCCAAACTCCGAATAACATTGTACGGTTCCATACTGGGTTTTATACTGCGATATGGCATGAACCCGCCTTTATATTCCCTTGTATGTGCCCCAACAGCAAGCCCTTCTCCTGGAGCAGCAGCGCATTCACCAGCTGAGAAACTACCAGGCATCAATGGAGGCAGCTGGCATCCCCGTGTCTTTTGGAGGGCATCGGCCTCTGTCACGTGCACAGTCCTCACCTGCATCTGCCACCTTCCCCATGTCTGTGCAGGAGCCACCCACTAAGCCCAGGTTCACAACAGGTATTGGCACCGGAGTGATTGGGTGTGGCTGAGAGTTCCCTTTGGGGAAATGGTCATTTAGTCGTTTAAAAGGGGCATGGCTGTGTAGAAGTGGAATGGGTTATGCTAATACATCACTGGGGGAGGCAAGCGTTGCCCTTTTGTGTAAAAGCCGCCCCCAAAGCTGGTATGCTCCCAACTGTCACTTGGAGGTCAGGGTAGTATTCAGCCTGTAGCAAACTCCATGCTCTGTGGGTAAGTTGGGTAATGGGACAATCTGTCAGTTGTTACACATCCTATTTCTCACCTCCCCCAACTTCCATCTCCTCTGGGAGAGATCCTATAGGGGAAGAATGCTATATAGGTATTTTAAATAGGGTTAAATATATGGAAGGCAGGGCAGTGCTATGGCTGTTTGCTCCCTGGATCATGGACAATTCAGACTAAGCCATGTGGCTGATGTCAACATGAGGAAGAAAGATGCACAGCGTGACTGACAAAGGATGGTCTACCAAGCTACTCTGTTTTCTTCCAAGCAGATTTTGGACCACAATCTCTGCCCCAGTTCCAGCCCATTTGTACCTCCCAAGTGTCACACAGTGGCTGTGGTCTGGCTACAGCAGCCTGATTGTGAATTCCTCCCAGGGAGAGGGAAACTCCCCACTGAGGTATCATTGGCATGGGAGCTGGCTCTGAGAATCAGCTCTTGCTTTACCTGCTGGAGGGAGCAGGAGGCGGGTATGTCAGTGTCAGATCACTTCACAGATGGCATGTGGTGGCCCATTCTCTTATGTTAGGGTAGCTGTGAGGTTGCTTGATGGCCTTACCCTCCTGCAATCAATGGATTTTTGTGCAGGAGACACACTGATGTGTTAGAGATATTTTTTTTAACTATTTAAATTTCACTATTGCATCATGACAGGGAGTATGGGAAGAATTCTTCAGTTCATAGAAGATGAGAGTTGGAAGAGACCCCAGGAGGTCATCTAGTCTGACCATCTGCTTCAAGCAGATCTAACCCCAACTAAATCATCCCAGCCAGGGCTCTGTCAAGCCTGGCCTTAAAACCCCCTAAGGATGCAGATTCCACCATCTCCCTAGGTAACCCATTCCAGTGCTTCATCACCCTCCCAGTGAAATAGTTTTTTTCCTAATATCTAACCAAACCTCCCCCACTGCAACTTAAGACCATTGCTCCTCCATCTGCTATTGAGAACAGCGTCTCTCTTTGGACCACCCCCCCCCGCCACCTTTTGGTAGCTGAAGGCTACTATTAAATCCCCCCTTGCTCTTCTGCAGACAAAATAATCCAGTTTCGTCAGCCTCTGCTTAGAAGTCATATGCCCTCTGTTGGATTCCCTCCAGTTTGTCCACATCTTTCCTGTTTAAACTGGAAGCAGTGCTCCAGACGTGGCCTCACCAGTGTCGAATAAAGGGGAATAATCACTCCCTCAATCTGCTGGCAGTGTTCCGATTAATGCAGCCCAATATGTCCTTAGTCGTCTTGGCAGCAAGAGCACACTGTTGACTCACATCTAGCTTCTCATTGACACTGTTTGGCAATTGAGCTTAAATTTGTAAGTATGCAATAATGGGCTTTTGTATAACATAGGCATTGTTTTCTTGTAGTACATACTGGCCCCACCCTGGAAGATAGACATAATTCCTCATTCTTGGATCAGTTTACCAGAGTGTGTAAATGTGTGTAGGAAGCTATTCTCCCCCAGAGACTTAAAAAAAGAAGTGTTTTCTTTCTGAACCATTAAAGACCATCATCAAAATCTTTTCAAATGCGTTCAATTTCTTTGGTAAATTCTGTTTTGTATAATCACTCATTATATGGAGTTTTTCAGTTCCTATGCTAGGTAGGTTAGAAAAGCTTTGTGACATGAACTGATTTCTTCCCAAGGCGCAAAAGGCCGTTTTGTTTTGGTTTTTTGTTTTGTTTTTTGAAAGAATGTCCTACCGAATAATGAATGTGACCATATGGAAAAAAGAAAATTCAAGGGCAAATCACAATTTCTGTTTTTATTTTCTTTGCACTAAATAATTTTAATAATTTTCCATTCTCTTAAAGGCAAGCGGCTTGGTCTCTGTTGACCTACATTAATAACAGTAGTTAGATGTAAAATTTGAGCCTTCGGGCATGCATGTCTACCAGTGCACATTCCCAAGCAGTTACACATTTCTTGAAAATCGGGCCTGGTAATGTCAAGTTTTTACAAGGTATGAATACCTTGATTTCTAATGGGAACAACAGTAAGGAGTCAGTACTGTCACTAGAAATGGCAAGGATACAGTATCCTATATTAGTATTTTCAAGTGGTCCCAAGGCAATTAGGGACCCAAGTATCATTCAAGGTTAGCGGACATTGAGCACCCTGGTCTCTTACAATGTGAGTCTTCAGGTTTAAACATTACAGCTTCTGTGTGCTCTTCAGAAGTTTGGTCAGTACTTGCTCTTATCTGTTTCCATTTTCTCCATCATTTACATGCAGTATCAGTCATCTGAATCTTTACAAAATTTTACTATGCAATAATACTACTGTAATAGGATTTTTATATTACTGAAATGTCTCCTAATTTCAGTTGTAATGATATAATAGAGTGGAACAACAAGAAGAGTGATTTAAAAGACTGTAAATAAATCTGTTCAAAGTTCTGCAATTTTAGGTGTCAAATTAAAGGAAATAAGTGTTTCAGGTAGGATTAAAAAATTGCTTAAAATGAGAAGAAAGCCACATTGCCTTTATATTGTAAGAGGCACATAATACTGTGACAAGACAGTAATGTGCAGACTGCTTAATGTATTTTATCTGGTTAATAGCCTTTTCACAACATCTAATTTCTAAAATCTTTTAAGACTCTAGGGGCCCAGTTCTCTACTGTCTTCAACATTGTGCACACATTATACTCATGAAGTGAGTGAAAAACAGGTAGAGGTAAAACTTTAAAATGGGAGTGGTGGTGTTTTGCATTTGCACAAGTTCAGTTGCTCATAGAAAGTGCAAGGCATTGAAGAGTCACAGCCCAGCTCTCTGTATCATTAAAGTTGGTTAATAGAAGATGTTGGGGAAAAGTAATATTGTTCTTTTCCTCATGCCATTCTCAGAGGTGCATTTGAGTCCTTCTCTGCCTTTGCTCAAGTCATGATTTCCTTTCTGTGTACCTTCCTAACTACCTTGGTACATATCTTAATACAGTATTTTTGGTACATATCTTATTACAGCAAAAGATCTGCTTTCCAGCAGGGTAAGGGAATATACCAAAGTACTGAATATTGGCGTATAGTGGTTAAAGATTTATACTTTACCAATGGAGTAACGATTTTCAAGGAATTTGAATACAAAAAAAAAAAAAGACTCTAATAATGCATCTTAAAGGGCCACCCGAGTGATAGAGAGGCAAATGAATTAACAATTGTCTGTGATGTCTTGTTACTTTTATTTTCAAAATGAATGTAGTAAATCATTCTAATGCATCTTCTTGGAAGAGTTAGGAACATTGATTTGCTCACCTTGATCATTTTTTTTCTGATTTGTCAACTTTGATTACTGTTTTTGATTCTCTATGCCTTAAATATTGAGTCTGTTCTGGTCTGGCTCTGGTCTGAAGAAGTGGGTCTGTCCCACGAAAGCTCATCTAATAAATTATTTTGTTAGTCTTTAAAGTGCTACTTGACTGCTTTTTTGTTTTGAGAGTCAAACTACTGTCTCTTTCTCCTTTATTATCCTATCTCTAGCAACATTAAGTTCCAAATGCTTAAAGGGAATCTTGTAGTGGCGGATATGGGGGGCGATGGATATACTGCACATTTGAGGAGTGCATCATAATATTACACAGGAAATTAAAAAAAAAAAAAAACCACTTCCTCTGTCTTGTAGGCAATTAGTTTTATGTCCTAAAGCATGACTTTGTGCTTGTGCTATGTGACAAGAAAACAGATGTAAACCCTGCAAAATCAGAGTGGAAGCATTTTGCACTTGCAGGGGCACAGATGATGGCCAGCATAAGGTTGTTTATATTAGGGCCTAACCCTGTACATGTGCTTACATGAGTAGATCCAGTGCTTTTTTTGGGCTGGTATTTGCTGATATTGAGTATCAGCACTTTGACAACCCCAGCCCTGAATCTCAAGTCCTACATTCCTCCTGCGAAGAAAAGCCAGTTTCCTATGCTTTAGTACAGACTTTTCAAAATTATTGTCCCCACATCTTGAGGTATGTATTTTTTTTCCAGCAATGGATCTGGAATGTCCAAAGTAGTCTTGTATTTTAAATGGTCAAGCATTTACTTTCTCTGTGTGCAACAGTGTGCCCTCCCCTACAGGAAGTCCAGACCTACTCTATCTAGTAGCCACAGATTTTAAAGATAGGGAATAATGTATGCATACCATAGAAGGTAAACTCCACTGAAACACTGCGGTTGTCAGTGTTTCACCAGCTATGGAAAGGGCGTTACAATTCAAATGAGACATTTCCTGAATCATAGTTCAGAGTGAATCCTCACTTACCAAGGAGAATCTGTAGCTCATCCAAGGAGAATATGCAGCTCATCCCACCACCACCTCTTCTATAAGTATATGAAGTCATCAAAATATTATGCTATTGCATATGTTTTCATCTATGTGCACACGCCCCTATGGCATGTACAGGCATGCCCCCTATATGTGATAGGTATATGCTTGAGCTCAAGACAGAGCAAAAATCCAATGTTTTTTTCCAGTACTGAGCTCAAAAACAGTAGCTATCCATTCTACTAGCGCACACCCTACCATCAGCTTGAGTTTGCATTGCTCCTAATTAGAGTTGAATGATGTCAGAAAGAAGCAGGCAGGTGGGTGCTATTATCAGTGTTGATTGTCAATCCCTGAGTAATTGAACATTATGTAACTTAGTCATTTGGTTAAGGAAAGCTCCGTTCTGTCCCCCCAGCACTATAGTGTGTGTTTTCCTGCGCTTTGTGGTCCCAAAATCCAGAGCCAAGTGACGAATTGCCAGACAACTTCCCCCTTATGGCTGAAAGTGTCAGCAGTAGCCCCAGTGCACAGTGGAAAGACCACTTGGGATAACTGGTTGGCTTTCAAAGGAGCAACACTAATTGCAAATCTCGTCTGCATCCTCTGGACCCCCTACTTACTATTCCAAAGATTTTGGCTGCTCCCCAGCAAAAACTTAGCCTGACTTAAGGGAAGGCAAGAACTTACCTTTTCACTGCGTCTGTTTCATTTAAACAAATCGTCATCCTTTACTCCCCAGAATGCACAATGGTGGGAAAACTTGTGGTTTTGCTTAGTGGTGTATTTTACCTGAATTCACAAATCCTGGTTCAGAAGTGCCACACGGTAGAAGTGTAGCATGCATCAGAGACAGCTACATTGCTGAGATTGAATATGTACTGTACTCCATGGTGAATGGGTATTCAGCTTCTTGACGGCTGTGTTTAAAGGGAGTAATGCTGGTACATTCCTATGTAACACATTGACTATCCCCAAGTGTGTGCTAATAAACTGCTTTCCACAGACCTAGATTCTTGTGTTTTTCAAATAACCTTAGAAGAGGACTTTAACCCAAACTCTCTTTTATAGAACAAAGAGTCTTGCAGGGATGTATCCACTGTTCCTTAATCCAAAATCCTGGAAGCATTTCAGTAGCAGCAGTAATAGTACCAAGTGTGAGAGTCATAGGAACATTGTCCTTTTGTAATGTTCATTGGCATTCACATGCAGGCAGGTGAAAGCACAGATTTAGGCTGACATTTGTAGGTCTATTCTTATAAACCCTACAGCTTTGTCCTGCAGTAGTGTTAAAGATTTACTACTTTTACAAATATGCTGAGATTGTCCAACTGAGAGGAGTGATTGCATGCATGCCGCCTTAGAAGTTTAGAACACAGGATTGGAAGGACCCTCTCGGCTCACTGGCCTCAGTCCCCTTGTTTGCATACAGTGCAGTTATATAATCAAGTTATCCACCTCATTTACTAGTCTGCCGTTCTCTTTTCCTAGTGCTTTCGTCTACCCGTGTCTGCATAGTTCTGTTGTGTATAGGATTTCCGTTCAATACAGCATGCTCTAGTTCAGTGGTTCTCAAACTGTGGGTTGGGACCCCAGCGTTGGTCATGCCCCTTTTTGCAATGGGATCACTAGCACTCGCATTAGACTTGCTGGTGCCTTGAGTCAGAGTCTGAGCTCCATCACCCGATTGTTTCAGTTCTGGGGGGTGCAGGGCTTAGATTACAGGTCCCCTGCCTGGGCCTGAAGGTATTGGGTTTTGGCCTCACTAGCCAGTGTGGTAATCATCAAGCTTTGACTTTTGGCCCTTCCACCTGGGGCTGCAGGACTTGGATGAGCTCAGGTTTCAGCCCCCATTTCCCCTACCCGTAAGTCATGCAGCAATTTTTGTTTTCAGAAGGTCATTGCAATGCCATAAAATTTGCAACCCCTGCTCTAGTCCTCTGTAGAGGGTTTTCTCATGTCTTGCAAGACAATATCTTAAATTACGAGCAATTTTTTAATGTCTGCTGCAGGCCTTGTATATGATACCTTGATGCTGAAACACCAGTGTACCTGTGGAAACACCAACAGCCATCCAGAGCATGCAGGGAGAATCCAGAGCATCTGGTCCCGGCTTCAGGAGACTGGACTCCGTGGCAAGTGTGAGGTAATAAGGAAGGATCGGGCATGTAGTTTGTCGTGTGTTTGAGAACAGATTTGGCCTTTTGAGTCTGCTGCAGAATTACTGCGCATTTTAGGGGACCTCTAACATTCCACTCTTAAAGACCAACATATTAAATATTCAGCATGGATCTCTCATTGCGACATACACTCAAGCTTGTACTAGATCCTGTGCATAGATTTTCATGGATCTGCCAGTGGACTGGGGTATGCCACATGTGTCTTATGTTTAAGTCATACATGGCTGTTTCTGTTTGTATCTTCCATAAATATGGTTGTCCAATTCCATTGCATTACTTTGACTCAATAACAAAATTCATAGAACTCTATAGTGTACGTCTGGTCAATAGTGCAGTGTTTGCTGTAGGAGTCAGTCATGGAACTTTCTGGTATTACACACTAAAGTGGAAAAACCTACCTAGCATTGACTTTTGCCTGACTTTAATATCCATTGTTTTTGTAAATTGGCTTCTATTTAAACTCTGTCCTTAATTTATTATTTCTGGTACTTGTCACATTTATTTTCATATTTTGGCAAATTTGATGGTTTAGCCAAGACTGAGGTCCTGTAAAAGGAGTTTTATCCACAGATCAGAGAATCAGTATTGCTTCTATGTATTTGATGATCCCTCTGTGTTGTAGAGACAAGGAGGAGACTAACAAAGGCACACAGATATAATTAACTTCCTATAATACTGGTTGATCTTGAGAAAAGTGCATAGTACACAGCTTCCTCTGATTAAGCTAGCCTAGTTAGAAATAATTTCTGAGGAGTAAGGAGGGTTAACCACTTGGGGGCAGCATTGTCATAAGCTAAACTTCTAGTGTGAGTAGTTGGGAGAAGAAGAGTTGAGGCTGGCTTGTGTCTGAAAAGTCAAATCGAGCTAAACTTTGGGATCATTTTCTCTTTATTTGAAAATAAATACACAAGACAAACAACCTGTTGTTATTTAGGTCATTGTTTACAAGGAATGCAGAAACCATGCACTATAAATTGCCTCATCTCCTGTCTCCGTATGGCAGACATTCTCCATGTGGCAATAAAGCACTTTGATCTGTAAAGTTTAAACAACTGTTACTAGCTTTAAAGTGGCCCTTCACACTGCTCCCCAGGGCGGAAATATGGGAGTTACCGTCGACACTCGGCTTTTTTCCTCCCACATTTCCCTGGTCTGTAATTATTTTCTGATCATTGGTAGATCAACCTTATCTTGACCCTGCCTTTCCCAAAAGCATTAGCTGTGTGCTAATCCCATCTTGTCTTTCCTTTTACTATGTCCTTTCTTATAATCTTCATCAGTCTGTTGCCTGTAAACCTTAGGGTGCTCAGAGTGCCCTAGTTTCTATGTTCTAATAATCTTCCTGCTCCTCCTCCTCCACTGCTTTCCAAATGATCTCCAAACCTTCTCTCTCCCCACTTCCTTATCTTCAAAATGATGCCTGGACTTGCTGCCCCCTGCTTGCCTGTCTCATTTGCCTCCTTGCCATGTACTCACTTCACTCCTAAACTTCCCCCTTTCCTACCCTCTGAGCCACTCTAATTGGGGTCACTCATTAATTGTACTGATACAGTCATCTTTCTGGAGCTCTTCCCTTGCCCAAGTCACATCCTACCTCTTTGTTTGCATTTAAGCAATACCAAAATGAAAAGTATCTATAAAAAGTGTCTGGGGAAGGCGAATTTTCAGATTTGAGTGACTTACAGAGGCTTGTTGGAGTCTGCCTCTCCTGCCAATGCACTGTCTCCACATAACCCTTTACTCTTCCCTTGGAGTGCACTGCAAACTCTTGCTGCTGTCAGCGTTCATCTCTCACTCTTATGTCAGGGAACTCGAATGGTCCAGAAGGAATTGATGGAAGCATCCTAGAATGTGGCTTCTTCTTCAAGTGGTCCCCGTGGGTGCTCCACAATAGGTGTCGGGCTCGCCCGGCGCCACAGATCGGAAATCTTCCAGCAGTTTCTCCTGGATCGCGCATGCGCCGGCGCGCACCGCCCCCCCTGCGCACCCCTGGCCACGTGCGCGATCCAGTCCCCACCAGTTCCTTCTCAACCGCCATCGGCTGCAGATGGAATCCACTCAGGCTAAGGCCAGAGTCAGATTAAATAGTGGTTTTTTTCTACGTGTGATTTGTTGTTTTTGGTTATTTTAAAAAAAAAAAAAAAAAAAAAAAAAAGAGGAGCGGAGAAGAGAAGAGCGGACGTGAAGGCCATTTAGGCCGCCCGCTGCCCCGCAGGCCGGTGATCACTATTTGGGGTGGAAGGGCACGGATTAAGTGCTAAGTACCCTATTAACAGTAAAGGACTCACCGCAATGGCCTCTTCAGGTTTTAAAAAGCGGGAGTCATGCTGTGAAGCTATGCCGGCCTCCGTGGGGCATAGCGAATGCATCCGATGCCTGGGGGAATCACAGGCTACCCAGAAGTTCTCACTGTGCTAAGGCATAAGAGGAGGGCAGCTTTCTCTGACCCCCTCGGTGCAGAAACGGAGGAAACTCTCCCTGGCTCGATCCTTGCCGGCGTTTGCAGCGAGCAGGACGAGCGGAGCACACAGCCCCCAGCCGCATACTCAGACAAGCGGCAGCGCATGTGGCAGAGGCTGAGCCTCCGGTTATACAACAGCCGGCATGCGCGGCGCCTAGAGCATCAGCCAGGCAAGCGCCGGACCCGGCAGCACCGCCACAGGTGGCACCGGCCCCCGCGGCACCAACGGTGCAGGAGCGCCAGGCACGGAGCCTGCAGGCACCGGAGGAGGATACCCACGCGGCACCGCAGCTGATGGTGCTGAGCGCGGCGCTGACAGCGGGGCCGAGATCCCCGGCACGGGAGGGGGCGGTGCCGGCCCCACAGGGGAGGGGCAAGGCAAAATCAAAAGCCTGGCACCGCAGTCCGTCTCCGGACAGGGCTGCGCTGCTGTTAGCACCAAGCCCTCCCCCTGTGATACACACGCCGCACCGAAGGCCTGTCTCCCCACCAGCCCATCCAGGAACCTCCTTCTCTGTTCCTCCAACCAATGTCACCATGGCTTGGGCCACCTTCACCATTTCTGGGATTGGATCCCCTGGAGTACTGTCACAAGCCAGTTTCACCTCTATCTGTGTCGTCGCGGAGGTCTCGCTCTCCCAGACATCGGGGGTACACACCCCGTGAGTGGTCTAGGTCTCCATCCCCGGACCCTTGCCCATGCTGCCATGGTCGTCCTTATCATGCTGGACGCAGACAAACCACAGGCCTACACCCAGGGGCAGGTCCCCCCCGGCCGCTCAGTACCCCTGTGGGCACTCTCAATCGGGGACGGAAACACAGTTGTCTCAAGGGGAGTTAATTTTAGAACCCCGAGACTTTCCTTCACAATCCTCCAGCGAGCAAGTGTATCATCGACTGCAGGAGCCCGAGGGTTCGAGGGAGGTTTACCCTAGTGGTTCGTCCTCATCCTCCCCAGATGAGGCCGTGGTCCCTGGGGATGTCTTTCCCCCAGATGACCTTAAACAGTTTCAGGAGCTGTTTATATGGGTGGCTTTCACACAAGACATTCAAACGGCAGAGGTGCAGGAGAAACGTCACAAACTCCTGGAAAATGTGAGACCCCCGGCTTCATCCAAAATTGCTATTCCACTGGACGAAGCCATTCTGGAGTCAGCCACTACTATATGGCAGACTCCGGCCTCTGTTCCGCCTACGAACAAGAGAGCGGATAAGAAATACTTTGTCCCAGCAAAGGGCATGGAGTTCCTCTTCAGTCACCCACAACCAAATTCTTTGGTGGTCGAGTCGTCCCAGCAGAGGTCAAAGGCTCTCAGTACAAATCGGGGGGGATCAGACAAAGATGCTAAGAAGCTAGAGCTGTTTGGCAGGAAGGTATATTCCTCTCCTACCCTGCTATTGAGAGTGGCAAATTATGGGCACACCTAGCAAACCATAATTTTGATAATTACTCCAGGCTTACTCCCCTCATGGATTCACTTCCGGAAGACAAAAAGCCGGTGCTAAAGGCGATTATTCAAGAGGGCTACGCAGCATCGCTGACGGGAGTCCAGATTGTTCTGGACGTGGCAGACACGGCGGCACGTTCAACGGCTACAGCAGTGGTCATGCGTAGAGAATCCTGGCCCCAGACGTCGGGTATCCTGAGGGACCTACAGGCGAAGATCGTGGACCTTCTCTTTGATACACAAAAGCTGTTTGCAGACTCAACCGACTCGGTCCCTCACTCCAGTAAGGACTCGAGAGCTACACTTAGAACCTTGGGCATTTATACTCCCCCATACAGTAGAGAAAAATGTTATCCTCAGCAAAGACGCTACGCTTACAACCACAGCGTGCTCAGTATCAACGGGGCTACGGCCAAGCGCGCTATCAACAGCAGCAACAGTACAGAACTCCTAGGCGACGTTCTCAACAAAGCCGTATGCCCTTGGGTCAGGCCCAAAGGCAGCAAGTTTGACGGGTATGTCGGGGGCTGCACTATCAATACCCTTGCTCAATGCCACTCTCATCTCATGTTCCATTGTCGCCTCAGACCGTTCCACTCCCAATGGCAAAAGATCACCACAGACAAATGGGTGCTGGAGATCAGAGCCACGGGTTAGGCGATCCCCTCCCAGTCGCTTCCACCGATGAAGCCTCCCACCAGGCCTCACCTCAGGGACACTGCCATGAGGCGAGGCTCAAGCAGAAGGTGAATCACCTTATGTTCATAGGGGTGGTGGAAGGAGTGCCGGAATAATTCCAGGGGAAGGTTTTTATTCACACTACTTCCTACCAGGGAAGAAAACAGGAGACTGGAGGCCCATCTTAGATCTTCGGGGCCTCAACCGTTACTTGCGCAAGCAACGTTTTCGGATGATCACAGTTGCCTTGATACTCATAGCATTAGACGATGGAGACTGGGTTGCAGCACTCAACTTACGAGATGCTTACTTTCATATAACAATCCACCCGGCACACAGGCGCTTCCTCCGCTTCACGGTCGGCCAGGAGCGCTTCCAGCACAGGGTTCTTCCATTCGGCCTCTCCTCGCCCCCCAGAGTCTTTACCCAAAACCCTGGCAGTGGTGTCAGCCTACCTGCACAGACGGGGTGTTTATTTTTCCCATATCTGGGCGACTGCCTGCTAAAAGGGGCCTCGAAGGCAGAGGTCTCACACATGATACGCGTCACAGCGGACATGTTTTCTTCGCTGGGCCTAGCCATCAACCTCGCAAAGTCAAAGTCCGAACCCACACAACATATAGAGTTCATAGGGGCACGCATACACTCTATCACAGCAAGGGTGTACCTACCCAACGCCCACTTCTGCGCCATCAGTTCGCTGGTGCAAGTCATCACATACAGCCCCACAGTGCCGGTCTTAACGTGCTTACAGCTGCTGGGCTACGTGGCAGCAGCGACTTTTGTGGTACAGAATGCCAGGTTGCACATGTGAAGCCTGCAGCATCGGCTGGCGAGCATTTACAAACCGGCATCCCACACTGTCCACAGGGTGGTGTCGCCCACAACAGAGGTGCGCAGATCCCTGGCATGGTGGGAAAACCCTGAGAATCTGCTAGTGGGGGGTGCCTTTTCACCAACCACAAATTTCTATTTTTCTTACTACCGAAGCCTCCCACATAGGATGGGGAGCGCACATCGGCAACAAGGTAACGCAAGGGCTATGGTCCCCTGCGGAACAGACACTGCACATATCCATACTGGAGCTCAGAGCAGTGTTCAACGCCTGCAACCATTTTCGAGATTACCTACATGGCAAAGTAGTCAGGATTCAATACTGACAATACCTCCACTATGTTTTACATCAATCGACAAGGAGGAGCACGATCCCGTGCCCTATGTGCGGAAGGAGTCCGATTGTAGAATTGGTGCATCGCCAACAACATAACGTTGAAAGCCTCGTACTTGCTGGGCGTTCACACCGTGAAAGCAGATCAGCTGAGCAGGTGCTTCACAATCACGCACGAATGGCAGATCTGCTCCGATCTGCTACGGCGCATTTTTCGTACATGGGGGTTTCCCCAGATCGATCTGTTTGCCACCCAGTACAACAAAAAGTGTCCCCAGTACTGCTCCAGGGCAGGAGTGGAGCGGGGGTCCCTGGGGGACGCATTCATGTTTTCATGGAGGGACTCCCTACTTTACGCATTTCCCCCTCAGCGCTTATCCACAAGGTCTTGCACAAAGCCAGAAGGGAGAGAGCTCGCATGATACTCATAGTCCCGCTTGGGATCGGCAGCAATGGTTTCCCTTGCTTCTGCACATGTCGGACTGCCCACCGCTCCCTCTACCGGTGGTGCCAGACTTACTCACGCAGGCTCAGGGGTCCATAATCCACCCGCACCCTCAGGGTCTGCACCTACAAGCATGGCTAATCCATGGCTCAGCTCCTTAAAGAGCACGTGTACGGAGGGAGTACAACAAGTCTTGGAATGTAGCTGAAGGACCTCCACCAGGAGGACTTACAAGCAGAAATGGACTCGATTCACAGCCTGGTGTTCCACCAAGCAGTTAGCTCCCCTTGACGTTCCTATACCTGTAATACTAGAATATTTATTGGACCTCAAGAGAGGCGGGCTTTCTCTATCCTCACTAAAGGTCCACCTCGCCGCTATATCAGCCTTTCGGCATACAGAGGAAGGGCCCACGGTATTCGCCCATCCTATCGTTACCAGGTTCTTGAAGGGGCTGGTAAACCTGTACCCCCCTCGGAAACCGCTTCCATCATCATGGAATTTGGACTTGGTGCTCAGCACTCTGTCGGGTCCACCTTTTGAACCATTAGCCACAGTTCCCATACATCTCCTTACGATAAAAACAACCTTCCTCCTTGCAACTACGTCAGCCCGCAGGGTGAGCAAGTTCGTGGCAGTGATGGCAACGCCGCACTGCACAGTATTCTCAAAGGAGGCGGTAACCTTAAGGCTGCACCCAGCCTTTGTTCCAAAAGTCTCTTCGGAGTCCAATCTTAACGAGCCAATAGTCTTACCCTCGTTTTACCCGAAGCCTCCCAGCTCCGGCAAGAAGGCACACCTGCATCTCCTGGATGTGAGGAGGGCATTGGCCTTCTACGTAGACAGAACTAAGTCCTTCCGGACAACGGACAGGCTCCTAGTCTCTCTCGCTCCCAGGTCAAAAGGAGAAGGTCTCTCTTCACAGAGAATCTCAAAGCACATTGTGTCCTGTATAAAAATGTGTTACGAGCTTCAAAATGCTCCTTTGCTGGCCCTGCCCAGGGCTCACTCCACCAGGGCGGTGACGACGTCAACAGCCTTCTTCAAGGGCATCGCGTTAAGACATCTGTAGAGCGGCGACCTGGTCATCCTACGACACCTTCGCCGAGCATTATGCCCTGCCTTGGGTATTCGAAGAGGATACCCGTCTGTCGACAGCAGTCCTCTCAGGGGCAAGCTGCACATAAACCGATTTACCCACCTCCTTACTTGGGTTACTGCTGGGTAGTCACCTATTGTGGAGCACCCACGGGGACCACTCGAAGAAGAAAGAGAAGTTACTCACCTGTGGTAACGGTGGTTCTTCGAGATGTGTCCCCGTGGGTGCTCCACCACCCGCCCATCCTACCTGCTTCGGATCTCTGTCTAGTGTTTTTCAGGAGCATCCGAGGCGGTTGGTCAAGGAACTAGCGGGGACCGGATCGCGCATGCGGCCAGGGGCGGCGCGCGGGGGGCGGCACGCGCCGACGCATGCGCGATCTGGGAGAAACTGCTGGAAGATTTCTGATCTGCAGCACCGGGCAAGCCCAACACCTATTGTGGAGCACCCACAGGAACACATCTCGAAGAACCATCGTTACCACAGGTGAGTAACTTCTCTTTCACTTTTCATCCCTGATATGATGCTCCACCTGGGCACATTATATATTTATTAAATGGATGTTGCGGTTGTGAAGTGAAGTTTTGAGGGGTGCTTGCCTCCCCAAAGTATATATAGAATTAGGCATTTCCTGGGAAGACTACAATGCATTTTACTAGAAGTACAGGGGGGAAAAAAAATCTGAACAACAAAAAATCTGAAGACTAAGAGATTAATTAGAAGAGAGAATGGTGTTTCTAGCCTCCCAGTGGGCACAAACTTTGTTACAGGTGTAGGATCAAGTTCTTCACTGGTGTTAATGGGAGTTCTCCTTTGAAATCAGCAGAGATGCAGCTGTTTACCAGATGAGGATTTGGAGAACTGCTATCATTCTACTTGATTTGTGCTTAGTCAGATGATACAAGTAACAAAATATATTATTTGAGAAAGTCTAAAACAAAAAAAGCAGCAGTTGATTATAAGTCAGTTCATCCGTCTAGCGAACAGGAATGCCATCTAGGCAAGTGGGAAACATGAAGGGGAGAAAGGATGAAGGATTAACTGAAAGATTTATCATGAGCAGAATGCGAAGGCATAGAAGGGGGGATTCTTTTTCTTGGGGGTTATTTTCAAACTCTTTGGGGCTAGAGTTTTTGCAGCTATTTCACCTGTAACATGATTATGTATTTTATGTCATCATTTATGTTCAAGAACTCTCAGCTTGTAACGGGACAGGTGTCCCAAATCATGAGAGGGAGCAGCTCCCTGTCGGTCCCCCCACCCCCTCGGTTTAAAGCTAAAGAATTTTATAAAACTACTTACTGTGCCCAGTTCATTTATAAACACATCAACACAGCTTGAGACAAAATCCCTTGGTTTAGCTTGGCTTTCATGCCTGCCATTGTGCCCTCCTCTCTGGAATATCCTACGTTGTATGCACCTAAGATTTTGAGCCTATGGCCAATGGTGAGAGGGCCAAGAGTTCAACACCTGGTGTAGGGCAGAAGTATTTCTGGGGTCTGAATAAAGCGTGAACCTCCTCCTTCCATTTCTGGCTCTCCTCATGTGAAAGTGAAATATACTATGGCAGCACTTTCAAAACAATAGGGATAATTTTTGTCTTGCGCTCCCATGTATACTGCTTCAGGACTGCTAGCAACAGTTTGCACTGACTTTAGCCATACTTAATGCCTTTCTGTTTTAAGAGGTTTTCAATCTGTACATTTTAGAAATATAATATACTGCTAAAATGCTGGAATGTGCAAGTTTTAATAAGTTGTCCCTTCTTGGTCTAGGCTGCAGTGGGTCTATATAAGAGGTGAGGTATAATCTGCTGCATTCTTCATAAAGTTTACACAATGGATTCCTGAATGTCTCCAATGTGCCAGTCCTTTGGCAGTCTTCCATAGTTTCTGATGCTCCTGGGACCTCCACAAGCTGCTGACTGTGCACATCGATACAAGAATTCTCATATTAGTATATTCCAAGTAGAACTCTTGCTGTCAGCAAGATGCCAAAGTTCGGTCTAATATCACTTTTGGGAAAAAAATCATTTTAGGGGTACCGGGACCAAAAATATCCTAAGCAAAGTAGGATAAATTATCACCCACCAGAAACACCCCTGTTTTTACAGTCATATGTTTCATAAACAAAGCAATTTGTAAAGTTCATTAGGCTGCCCAGAATTCACTTTTCCATGTCCTCAAACATAACCTTCTTGTTCAAGCTGTGCATTTCCTTTGCTATATTTTAGAGAGAGCTGGAAACCCCTGTTTAAAAGGCAAAGTCTGTCACTTCTTTAACTCCAGAAAGCTACTGCTTTTTCCCCACCGTGAGAAAAAGTACGCAACATGGAAATAACATTAGGAAAGCACACACTAATGTCAAGGGTCAGGCCAAAGTCTTTGTACTACTTTGTCCCACTCAGCATCTCAAAATAGCATTTCATTGTTGCTCAGGTCTTCTGCTGGCCCACTGCACAGAGGTGATTTTCAGTGGTAGCAGTTACTCAAGTGAAAAGGAGTTAAACATTAAGCCTTACCCAGATTGTGGGTTTGGATTTTGTTTTGGGGTTTGATTTTTTGGAAATTTTTGGGAAATGGTCTAAGTTATAAAACCTTCTGGGTGAAATCCTGGTCCCATAGGAGTCGGGTGTCAGGCCACTGATTACACAACAGCTAGTAAATAAGAGCATGGAGGAGAAACATTGTGGGGGTTTTTTTTGCTTGTTTGTTTGGTTGTTTTTTGGTTTGGTTTGGTTTCGGTATTTTGTTTTTCTGGCTTGTCCTATATCAGGTTGGAATCTTAAATTTGATCTCCCATGGTCTCCAGTCGCACAAAAGGATTTTAATTAACCATTAGTTGTTTCTCTGAAGAGAAGTCCAACCATCTTTGCTGTTCTGCTGTTGTTCGTTGTAGCAGGGTTTCTTTGTGCAGGTTTGAAACACAGTTGTTCTGTCAGTGAACAACTTATGTGGCTGAATCTTAATCCTGAAAATGAGTTATACCATGAAATCATGTCTCGTCAATATGAGAAGAGCTGCTGTGCAATTCAGCAAAGGTTTCAGGGCATGTATTTTTTAAAAAGTCCAAGCGGTTATCTTACATATAAATCTAATCTTTTGATGAATGGGGTTCATGTGAAATCCCTCTTGTGACTAAAAGTCTATTTTTGTCAGTGTTTCCAAACAAAGTACAAATTTTTACTTTTTAATAAAGTATTTGTCAGCAAAAATTGTTTTAACCTGTAATTTAAATAAAACTAACCCTTAGTGCAATATAAATGCCAACAGTGTATCCTTTTTGCTAAAGGAAAAATAAAAGACAGTCTTGTTAATTGTAGTAAATTACAATTTCATCGCTTGTTTTCTTTCCCTGTACAGTGTATTCGTGGCAGAAAAGCAACTCTAGAAGAACTACAGACGGTGCACTCGGAGGCACATGCACTGCTGTATGGCACAAACCCTTTGAACAGACAGAAGCTGGACAGCAAGAAACTGCTAGGTACAGCAAGGGGTCATGTTTCCCTATCTTTTGGTGCTCTACTCATAAAATAACTCAGCCACAGCATGGTGAATTGACACAGAGAGGTAGCTGTGTTTGTCTGTATCTTCACAAAACAAAAAAGCAGTCCTATTGCACTTTAAAGACTAACAGAATAATTTATTAGATGATGAGCTTCCGTGGGACAGACCCACTTCTTTAGATCTGGAAATTCTGAATAAATCATTTTGTTAGTCTTTAAAGCGCTACAGGACTGCTTTTTTGTTCAGCCGTAACACTGACCGTGGCAGTTATTGGGTGTATGCCATTCTGAATGCCACAGGTCATCTCTGGAGCACATCACTGGGATGGCTGATAAGACACTTGGTTTCTCGTTTTCTTCCAGGGTACATCTACATTGGGGTGGGGAACTATGACAGTGAGTCTGAGCCTGGGTCGGCTGACTTCAGCCAGCACACTTCAGGGCCACACAATAGCAGAGTAGATGTTATTTATTCAGGAGGGAGCCCAAGACACTTCCCACTCTCTGGCTTTCAGTGGCCAGATCCGGCCTGAGCAGGGATGTCTCTGATGTTCTTTGTAGCCCCATAGTACAAGTCCACATCTGCTGGCCCAGGCTGCTGATACTCTGGTTTCATTTGTTCTACGTTGCAAAAAAAACAATGGAGAAATATCTTATTTCATCTACTGAAAATGCAAAAAACCTGTTTGTAGCTGCTCCCCTGTCAAATGTAATTCATAGAAAAATAGCAGTCAGGAATATCAGACCGTTCGACTTGGTCACCTGACCAAGGAGAGATTAATTTACCACCGCTTAGTGGCTTGCACTAGTAGTACTGATTACTGAAAATCCTAATACCTGAAGTTCCCAGAGGGTCTCATGCTACCATTTATCTTCATATAGAAATCCTGATTGTGCCCAGAGGATTTCCACTTAATGACACGAGGAGAAAAGTTTGGCAAAATTAGAGATGTGTCTTACATCACAAAAATAATTAGACCTATAAAACCAAATGTATAATACTGTGTGTTTTCAGTTAGCGTTCTGAAGTTTCTGAATTATACTTAAGTATTTTAAGACAAAGAAAAAATACACAATATAAGTTAAAAGAAAAACACCAATTAGGCAGGATTTAGAAACGGTCTCTTTTTGACCACAAGTATAAACTAAACAAAATCAGGGAAAAGTTGTTTCCACAAATTCCTTCCTTTTCCATTTCAGAAACAAGCCCTCCTAAGAGCAGGGCGTGTCACATCCCTGAAATTGTACCCCGTTTGGAGGATAGTTTGACAATATTTATTTCCATTCCATTTCATTTCTCTGTTGTCTGAATATACCTCACAGAGGATATCTCTTTGAGGCTGGGACCATTTTTACTCAGAGTTTGTGTAGTTCCTAGAACAGGGCTGGATTAAGAATATGTGGGGTCTTGAACAACACAGTCACAAGGAGCACTACCCCCCGCAAGATATTAAAATACTAATGTAAAGTCCTTACGCTTTAAAATCTATTCATACTTATTATTATTCATCAAGTATAATAAAATTACACTTAAATTAATTTTAAAATACAAATGGCATGGCACATTTCTTTAGTTCCATTAAACAAGTTGTTTAAACAAAATGGAGTTACGGAGCCTTGGGGGCCCTGGGGCAACTGCCACTTTTGCCCTTATGTTAATCACTGTGCCACTGGCCTAGCACAGAAAGGCCCCTGGTCTTGACCGAGGCTGCTAGGTGCCACAATAGCACAAATAAATGAGTGGGTTTTTTTTTAATTACTTTAGGGAGAGTATACCATGTCTCTTTCTTATACACTCCTTGCTTAGTATGGGTCCCTTGCTGAGCTTGTGAGGGAAGCGGCAGGTTTTAGCATCCAAACCAACCAAACAGAATACCTGTTCTCTAGCAGGACATTGTTTTCTTTTGGCAAAGCTAGTTGTCATCACTTTGTTCGGAGTCAGACGTGCTGAATCTATTATTAACAAATCCTCAAAGAACCCCAAGCTGAAGAGTGCAGTGAGGTGGGATTTCTATCCATGGGACCATCTTGGACTACTAAGCCATTGGACATCTCCTGGCTAACAGCAAGAAAAATACAACTCTCATCCCTTTTGTTAAAGCAAATCAATAATCTGCTGAGCAAGTGGAGAAAGAGAGTAAGAGATGAGCAGGATGGGGTCATGTTGAGCATGAGAGTACTAGTCATGGGTGATGTATTGGAGCCAGTGTGGGGCTGCTCTGTGCGCTCTAGTTATGTACCAATACCTGCCCCAGGACCTGCATTGGGACCGACCAGTTGCTCAGAGGCTTAACTGAGATTACAAGAGATTTCCCACCTTGTCAGAGAGCTTATTTTCCCTGCTCGCTAAGCCCGGGGTTATGGGGCTGTCATGGTCGTGTGGCTCATTTTCCAGCCACGGGACAATTCTTGACCATAACTGTGTATGTCGTCATTATCTGGTTGGCTTCTCCTAGTAAGCAGCTCATGCTGTTGTCGTGTTCTGTCATGCCCTGCATGTGGCTACCAACATTTATTCTTCTGTGGAGCAGGAACCACAGAGGTAAAGGAAAAGGGTCCATCCTTACAGCACGTCTGCCAATCATCCAGCAAAGAAAGATTCAACTGAGGACCTGCAAGTCAGGGGGTGGGGTTGTGGGGAGGAGAAAAGCAGGAGAAAACTCCAGGTTTCCTAGGCTGAGTGGGGACATATCCAGAAGACCCATGTACATAGCCACCCTTTTAGAGCAGGGGTAAGGTAGGGGAGAATGTCTGTAGCAACCCAGCAATGCTTGGAGTTTACTTTTTGTAATGGCTGTGGTCCCCAGTGAGAACAGGTATCTTTGATGTGTTTGGGGGAGAGGGATTGAGAAGTTATAAGCAGATGAATATTCCTGAAAGCAAGCTCATTTCTTCTTTTGTGTTTGCTTCATTTTATGACCCAAGTTTTTTAAACTCTATCAAAGGACTAAACCCACAGTAAGTTTGTAGCTGAAGAGTAAGCCTCTGTTTGAATTACTGGCATGCAGACAATTTTAATGTTTAATAGGTGTATATTCTACTATTCACTCAAGTAAAATGGGTCAATTGCTCTTTATCTGATCTTTGCCCTAAAATAAATCTGAGAGTTGGGAATTTCAGCCCAAAAGGAGCCATTTAAAAAGCTGAGAAAAGGAAAACAAGGATTTTACATGGCATGACTTTTTGTTTGTTCTTGATATCATTTATTGTAGCAGCTCTTTCAGAGAAACCAGGAAGTTTGCATCTCAGATTCCTCAGTATTGTAAACAGGTTCTTTCAAACTTTGTAGAACTCCAGTACTAATTAATTGTACTTTTAAACTGCTTTAGACTTGTATCATCTTTTGAATCTTTCAAAAAAAAAAAAAGACTTTTTAATCCTCTGTGAACATGGAAGGAACCAGTTGCACCTATTTAAATCCATCACTGACATGTGAATTGTCTGTCTGGGTAAGCTTTAAATAGACTCATTTTACTACATCAGAAAAATATTTTATTATATAGTGTCTGAAGTGGATAGTTAGCTGTTTGAGTTGGTGGCTTTCCTGGGCAAAGACCCACTTTGATGAAAGCTTATGCTCCTGTAAATCTGTTGATCTGTAAGGTTCCACAGGACTTCTCGTTGTTTTTGCAGATACAGACTAACAAGGCTACCCCTCTGATACTTGTCTACCACTCATGAAAGTTTTGGATGAAATATAGGCACCTTTCTATCTGATAGCTTAAACCTTTGGAACTTGTAGAGCAGCTTAATGCAGGTGAATAAGACTACTTTAAATGTATGCACTGAAAACATAAAATGTTGTCAGATTATTATTGAATAATGGGTGAATTATGAGTTTGATGTTGCTAGAGGTCTCAGGCAGGGCTATAGTAAGTACTTCCATATGGATCTCATCAAACAATGAATCTTGCAGATGTATTAACCTCACTTTCAGCTGAAGGGGAAAACTTATGCATCTGTGTCTGAGATGCATTTCACTCCAGCATGGTTCTCAGTCACCAATGGGTGCTTTCTATCATTGTTGTTTCTTGATCTGCAGAGGAGTTTGTTTGCATTTAAAGGAAACTTCCTCCATTTTATTATTTCAGTACAGACCAACTAGGATAACAGGAACCCTATCTGGTGAAAATATTTCCATCAAACTTACTTCACTGTTGGCTGAGATGTACCTAAATGTAGTCAGAACTAATGCCAGGCAGATTGTGCCCAGGCTTTTAGTGTGTGTATGTGTATTGAGTTATATACACATTTTTTTCCTGCCTTGTGTTTGTACATGCATGTGTATATAGATATGCACACTCTGTGTGTGTGTGTGTGTGTGTGTGTGTGTGTGTGTGTGTGTGTGTGTGTGTGGTAATCATGAATTGTAATGACAGATGTTCTCTGTTCAAAATTTTTTATCCAAGATCTGTGCATATTATAGCTATTGAGATTACATTCCTTCACAATGGAGTATTGTTAGGCACAAAAATATTCATGTTGATGTACAGGCAGAGAAAATAACATAGGCATTCTCATCTGTTCTCTGTCCTCCCAGCATCTTTTTTCTATTTTTTCAAAACTTCTGAAGGTGGTTTTTCTATTTCATTCTTAAGCAATTCATGTGCTCTGCAGGCTAATAATTTTTTTCTTTTTTTTCATAATCTCCTTTGAAAGCATTGTATGAAAGTGTCTAATGTAGTCCAAAAATCTTTTCCAGTATTGTTTTTTTCACATTGTGCGGTTCTGAACTAACAGGCGCAGCCAGCTAGTAATTCAGTTTTTCATGCTTTAATTTTCCTCCTTTAGTTTAAAGTAGTAGGATCTCATTACAGCTTTAGTCTCAGCAGACGTGCAGAAGTTATTACTATTAGCAGTTACTACTCCTGCTATCAGTTTTATTTCTAGAACAAGACTTTGGCAAAGTCATTATTTAAATTCACTGTAATTGGTTGCAAGCTCGGAACCATACAAGTACAGTAAAATCTTTATTATCCGGCATCTCCAGTTCCCTGGAGATGCTGGATAATGTTACAGTTAGTAGAGCTGGGGACAGCAACTGGCCCTGCTCTCTCTCACCCCTGGCTGAGCAGTGAGCAGCCAGCCTCATGCCAGCTGGCCCCAGGCAGGTCATCTGTCTGATGGCCAACAGCCCCATCAGGGCATGCTGGTTAATTAAATGCACTAGTTATCTGAATGCCAGATAACTGGGCTTTTACTGTATGTGAGTATATAGTTTATACCATTGCATATGCACATGTTGAAATATTATCAGTGCATCCCTTTCCGTACACAGCCATAAAACCAAAGCATGTTACTGTGCTAGAAGAGGTTTCAGCATTACCATAAAAATCATCTCCAAAACTTGTGAGCTCTGCCGTTTTAATAATTTACTGCTCTTATTTTTTTTTCCACAGGTTCTGTAACATCAATGTTTGTCAGGCTCCCTTGTGGTGGTGTTGGAGTAAGTATTGTCTTTAATGAGTAAATAATGCCCTGTTTGTTCTCTGTGTCCCAATGGTAACACAAATTGTTGCCTTGCTTTCTCCTGAGCGGGTAATTGTTGCCAGATGTTATCCGTAAACAGTGTCCTTCAGTGATGTGGGATTGCAGCGACAACCTCACATGCACTGCTTCAAAAGCAGTGTGAGAGCTTTAACTATTTGGAACATGGAAATCTATTATGCATGCTTTGCCTCTGGCTCTTAGGCAGAGAAACCTCATTTCCCAAGCAGTGATGTTTAATGGCTTTGACTACATTTTTAAAATGTCCATCAACAACGTGCTGCAGATACAGAGAAAGCAAGATGTACTTTGTGTCATACAAACTGTGTAGGTGTCTTCATCTCTCTTGTTTATGCTTCAGCATTGCCCACACAATCTACAGGTGGAAAATGTTTTATTAAACCTGTGGTGATTGAAGGACAATATCTGGGGTGTTGGTGTAAACAGTAATTTGGTGGATTTAGTTCTGAGCTCTGCGACTGTTCTGGAGTGAAATGTCTTGCAAATTGCACTGCAGATGAGGATTGTAGTTTTCAGCATCCGGCATCCTTCAGTATTGGGGTGTAGAATGATAATTTCTGAATTATGGAAGAGGTGACTAAAATATATATCATGTAACAGCTGATCATAAGTTTTCAGCAGTCAAAATTATGTGTGAAAGGAATGTTTCCTGCTCCTATAATGTTAATGGATTCAGTGAGATGAAAATCTAAGTCTAGAGTTCTTTCAAGCCAATATTATTGCTATAAAGATTTCGCCATGAGTAACCATACAGAAAATCTGGAAGAAGAGATGGAAAAGAGAAACTGCAGTAAAAAGCATTGTTTGAAACCTTCCATTGGTAGTTGTTCTACATAATTATAGCTCGTGAGGTTGAATCTGGAGGTCTGGATTCTGTTATGGAAATGAAACAAAATTGTTTTCTTCCTGAGTCTTTGCAAAATTGCTCCTTTGAAAATTATCCTGTCAAAAAAAAATCGGCATTTATTCATGCCATCACCATTACCATTGAGCACTCTTAGCAATATTTTATTTTGTATTGTAAATATACTGCAGTCTCCTAATGCATGGCAAATTTTTGGCTGCACTTGAAAAGGTTTGGATTTACTCTGCCCTGCAGCCAGGCGTGCCATTCAAAGAAAAAAAAAATCATTTGCAAATGGAAAATGAATGGTACTGAGTAGAAGCAGCAAAGGGGCTGAATACAGAAGGAATTAAGCTCTGAAACAAAAGAAAATCCATAATGTTGATGCTACAGAAATTAGTGTGTGTGCCATATTTGTTCTCACATAGTTAATGCCCTGGTGCTAGTTTTCTCAGTATCTCTTTATATCTGTTTGATATTTCAGACATACTGATGGTACCATTGTATAGAGCCATTGCCCCTGATATGTGTATTTGCTTTAATAGTTCTTTCTCAACAGGAAGCTGACATCTAAGATTATGCTTTAAAAAAATATCCCTTTCTGCGTTAATTAGTCTATTGTTTGGGTAGCTTTGCCATTTGCTTTCTTAGTAAAGAAAAATATGCTAATCTTTTCTCCAATATGAATTTCCTTTAGATTATTACATATATGGCAGCAATCCATTTGTTCGTGGCAGAAAGGTCTGTAATAGAACCATTAGCAACTGTTTGCCCAAAAGATGGGGTATTTTCTGATATAAGTAGAAGACTTTCTGAGGTCCATGAGGAGAAGTCTAGCTTCTCGGTGCAAGATGTATAGCTGTGCTTCAGTTTACTAAAGGGAAAAAAAAACAAGTCTCTAGTATGCAGGTTCTGGAAAGGATGTTGTTGACTATTGTTGTATGACACAGTTGTAGCTGTGTAAGTCACTGGCTTTTAGCAGAACAAGGCGGGTCTGGTCCACCTTGCTTTTTGCAGGGAAGCTGGGAGTTTCTTTCCTAGACCTGAAGAAGAGCTCTGTGTGGCTCAAAAGCTTGTCTCTGTCACCACCAGAAATCAATCCACTAAAAGAGATCACCTCGCCCATCTTGTCTCTTTAGTTATTAGCTGTAGTTGGCTGAGGCTCATTGTCATAAGAAGTAGTGCAGGAGCATTTCAGCTCAGGATACAGTCTGGTAAGTAGAACTTCAAATGATATGAATGCCAGTGTTACGTTCTGACCAGTCAAATGGACAGCATGTGAAATGGGAAGTGAACAGTCAGGCAACAGTGGAAACCAAAAAAAAAAGACAAATTCTGCACTGTGTCCATTTTGCATCTTACAGGTTGGTGCATTTGGGCTGCCTGTCCTTATACCTGTCAGCTAGGAGGCTTTTGAGATTCACAGGTGAAGTTGTGAGCCCCAGCTGCCAACCCAAGACAGCTAGATCAGGAGCAACACTGGGGCATGCGCTGCTTTCCTGAAATGCAAGGGTGCTGTTTTCACCCCCAGCCAGGAAGGCAGCACTTCCCCCCTTCTGTCAGAAGGGGGGGACACACACACGTATGTACGTACGTACGTATGTACGTTCTAGCCAGAGAGGAAGGGGGACACTGTTACTCAGACCCAGGAAAGGGCTGGTCTGCAAGGACATTACCTATCTGTTTCTGCAACCTGGCTGGGGGTGTGAACGGCTGGAACTAGAGCTGAATCTTGTTCAGAGTTACGAATGTTGCAGAGGTATGGACAATCTCCATTCCCAAAGTGTCAGTAACTGTGAGGTTTGTCTGTATGTGCAGTAATGTGTGTCGAACTAAATGACTTTTCTCTGTTTTGGTAAATGTTTTGTTCTGATTTCCAGGCAGAGAAAACAATTTTATAGAATATTTTCCTGACTCTGTTTTTAAATTCAGCTGCCAGTGTAAAGTCATTAGTATTGACAAAAATCAGTATAGAAAATTGATTTTTGAAGCATAAGTCAATATTTAAAAACTTTCATTAAAAGAAAATTACCAGGAAATTATTAGAGTTTAGTGCTAAACTGAAAGTTCGTTATTAAGTAACTATCTCTACTAAATTTGGGTAATTACCATCTGTTTAAAAAAATTATGCATGCATTTTCACTCTGCAGTGTTATTCGCAATGGTTTAGGATGAATACTGTAAGTGAGTTGAGTAGTTAAACATCTGCTGTGTTCTGCCTTAGAGGTGGGTGCTTTTCAGTGACGGATGGATCAGCAATGTACAGACATAAGGCTAAATTGATTTAGCTTAGAGCAGGTGCAGGTGCACTCGTTCAACACCAGTTCTAACTCCCTTTTTCAGCTTCTTACAATTTCCTCAAACAGCAGAGATACCTATGTATTCAGACCCTCTGTATCCATGAGAGAAATGTGGGATTTGCCTCTCCACCCAGATTGCCATGAAGGCTTCTGGGCTTTTTAAATAAAGAAATGAAATGGTGCAACTCCAGGTATGCTGTCTGCCACTGCAGCTGTAGAACGGAGTCTTCCCAACAGCAGTACTAAAGCATGTATGCTTTGACATTGGCTGGTATGTCTCACTGAGAGAGCACTGGTATGGCTCTGCTCAGAAATCATCTGTTGACGTGCCTGGACAGGAAGGGTCTGGTGAAATGGCAACTGGTATAATTTCTGCTTGCCGTGAGAAAAGATAACTGGGGAGGTTGTGACAAGGTGAGTGTGGTACAAGCCTCAGGTTCTGTGTTCCTAAGTCAGTCTGTCTATGAAACTCCTGATTAGTGTCTATTTGGTGATGAAAGATCAAGAACACAGTCCTGAACGATTGCTTGACTGCACTGAGGCCTCTGGTGGTCTCCCTTTCCTGTGAGGAAGGTACCTGTGCAGGCATGTATTACACAGCCTTCAGTGTGGTGATGACACCAAGCTCTGTCTCCATCTTCTCTGACCTCAGCGGGACCATTCATAGCTGGCTCTGATCAGGGTTTGAATGAGAACTAGAGGTCTGAGATTCAACGCATGCAGGGCTGTGACAACAGTGGCAGAACATTTGGGAGGCAAAATGGCAGTAGCCATCGTTAAGGAAGTGTGCCCAGTACTTTATAACACGGGCTCACAATTTGAGGGTTGCGTTATACTCACTGTTGCTCCGAAAAGCCCAGGTAATGTCCCAGAATACTTAAATAAGTCTTCCCATTTGGCTTAGATCTGTGCCTTTGTCATTCCGAGGTTGGACTACTGCAGTGACTGTACATAGCGCAACACAATGAGACAACCAAGGAACTTAACCTAGTGCAGAAAAAAGTGTGTGTGTGTGTGTGTGTCTTCATCAACAGGTGTTTTCATACTGAGCACATTACGTTGGTGAGCTGTACTGGGCAGGGGCTGATGATTAGTTTCCTGGTGGAAATTAAGGACTTAGCTGAGAGCCATACGACCCCAAGTAATTAGCTTCTTTCCATATCAGTTGTGATCAGTAGAGATGTGAGTTCTATCTCCGTGGACCTCATTGCAGGACCCTCGTCAGAAAACTTATAAGTATAACACTAAGTCTTGCATTAACCCCACTTAGGAATAGAGCTCAGACATTGTATCCATCAGCTCTCTGTCCGTGGGAGGGGTGAAGTCCCAAGGCATGGAAGGAGATCCCAGAAACATTCCAGACTACTGAAAGCTTGACTTCAGTTCACGCTCACCAACTTCATGTCCTATCCTCCTGTTTTTTCCTAACCTATTGGGCATTCGCGCAAGGGGGTTGCAGCAAAATGTGGTATGATTGTGATTCTAAAAATAAAGCAAACTGCTTTTGGAACTTCATATTTATTGCTGTGTTGTGAGAATGTTTTTATAGCATCCAAAGAGATGTTAACATCAGCAGAGATTTTATGTTAATTTCTTTTTTCTTCTGTAATTTTTACATAAAAATCAGACAGGATTGTCTCCTGGTGTCAGATCATTCCTTTTTTCTTCAAAAGATGCTCACTCCTTCCTTCGCTGAAAGCTGGGACTGGTGGCTGCAAACAAACGTGGTGTGATTGTGCGAAACTTGACCACACCTATGATAAGTGGTTATCCAATTAATTAAAATCTTGCTGGATTACAGAAGTTGCCAGATGAGAGTTGTAGATTGGAGACGTTCAACTTGTATTTCTTTGTTATTTTTACAACATTTATATAGTGTTCATATTTCAATAAACGTCTTATTAATGGAAGTGTTAAAAGGGAATATGTGAAGAAATGAAAAAAGGAAGAAGTACAAATATAATTTATCCTCTTAAAATCTTTGGATCACTTCTGGAAAAGCAAAGACTCAGCATTCCAAAGCCAGGGGAATGAACTACTGTAAAGTTGTCTCCCAATCCAGCGAAACCCTCATCAACTTTTCTCATTATTCAGTTGTCTTGTAACAAAAAGCTGTCACATCATAACTGACAAAACAAGCCTCTTTAAGGCTGCAAAGTCTGATCTCAGAAGGGAAAAAAGCACAGAAGCAGTGATAAGAGCAGATGTGAGCACTGATTTTAAACAGGACATTATTCCTACTGGTCCGGGTCACTGTAGTGCAGAACACTTAGAGAGGACCTGTTACTTTTTTCCCTTCCATACTCCAAGTTCATCACTCTTTTCTTAATGTACCGTAAGTGTGGGTAACCATCAGAGTGTAAGTACTGTGATGGCAGGTGAGCAGAGACTCGCCAAGCCCCTAGGCAAAGTGGGAGAGGGCCTCTGCGCTCTAGGAAAGGGCAGGATCTCGGAAGGGATGGGGCCAGGGCAGCCAGCCCTCCACACCGCCTGGGCCGCCCTCCCCACTCCAGTGCTATAAGTAGTGTGCTGTCAGCAATTCAAAGGACTTGGGGCTCCAGCTGTTGCTTCAGTTCCCTTTCAATCACTGGGCCCTGAGCCAATTGCGCCACCCTTCCCGCCACCCCACCCCACCCCCCGCATCAGCAGTCATGTGTGAATGAGGTATGCTCCCTGCCAAGGGGCTGCCTCATGATTACCCTGGGGATTAGCTCTTCACAGATCTCACTCCCTGCTTCTGCCCATTCATTATCTGCCCAGCTTCCCTTCTGTGATATATCAGAGACTCTCCATACCAGCAGTCTTTCCCTGATGGTTCCCCTTCTCCAGTGGCTAGTGGAGCAAGCCAGGACCACCCACTACACAGGTTCTAGTTTGGGAACCCCAGCGCTAGCAATGTGACCTGCTTACTCCCAGACCATGTTGTTCATCCCTTGGACTCCTTCCTACTTCTCAGCTCCACCTTCTGGCCAGCCCCCTACCCCGCAACCTCTTCTGGGTTTACCAGCCCCAACTTCCTCCTTCCAGCGAGTAACTGGGACAACGGGAGATTGCAAACGCACCTCCCTTCTCTCCGCTTCTCAGCAGCCTTTTTCTGCTGCCAACTTCTAGCTTTATATGAGCCCTTCTTTTTCATTCACTGCTGGACTTCATCTGCTGTCAGTCCTTCTCCAGGTACAGCCTGTCAGGTTAATTATCCTAATTTACTGTCTCTACAAGGTGAGGAGTAAATACCCCATCACAGGTATACTCATTAAAAATTATTCCAGTGCTTCATGTGTATCATCCCTGTTTCAGTAAGTCAAATGAACTCCGGTTACAAGATCTAATGTTACTGTCTAAGACTTTTTGTACCAACCAAAGCTTTATCTCTTGTCACTGCACGCTTAAGGGAGTTTATTCATTTGTATTGATAGTGTGTTGATTTTTTTTCTTGGAAAGATAACTGTTTTTAATTCAATTGCAAGATCTCAGAATGTGACATTTCTTCAGAGCTGGAAGCATATTTACCTATGGGCTCATTCAACACCTAGCACAAGTCTGAATCCTGGCTCTAAACAGCAAAACACAAAACAGAGGAGAAGAACATAAGTTAGAAACAAATAATTGACAAGTGTGATTTGAAGTCTGAAATAGCTGATGTAAGTGATGTATTATAGGACTGAGGAATACAGTGAAGTGAAGACATCTTACCAGCAGCTTACCAGGGTGTCACCAACTGTTTTGGTCAGATCTCTCTATGATAAGAGGATGGGAGTCCCTCAGTTTCTCTCCATCTCTGGTGCAGAGCCTGGAATGATAATTTTCTCCTTTGTCCTTTTATTGAAGTGCCTTTCTGAACATGTTTTGGTTTCTGGCTCACAAAAGGAGCCTGGAAAATTAAACTTTAAAAATGCCCTTAAGTAAAATACAGAATGAAATTATTTATGAATAGTTGATAACACCAAGTGTTAGTTAGCACAGTGCAACCTGTTGTCTCTTGATTTATCTAATGTTTTTAAAACAGACTGCACAAGAGTCAGAGAACCCTGTGTTCTGACCCCCATACGTATCGTTTTTTAGAAAAGTCTGTGTCAAACTTCTGACCCTCACACTGCCCATGCTTCTCTGCCAACAAATTTGGGGAACAGCAACAGCGGCAAATTTAAGGGGGGTTTGGGTAGGTCCAAATCCTACTCCTGCAAATTTAGTTCTCAAGAAGTGCGATGAGCAGAACAATTGCTCCAGAGCCAACAACAGCAGGTTCAAAGAAGCAAGGCAGTCCCCCTGCTCCTGCTACGAGAATATCATCCAATCAGAGAGAAACCCAACCGTGTATCGCTAAAGAGCAAGGAGTATGCTTCTCCTTAAAGTCCTTCCAGACAATAGGGTTGATGTCCAGTCCCATCAGCAGCTTCTGTCATGGCCACAACACTAGAGAATTTATAGGGAGGGAAGGAGGAAAGAACAAATATTTTCTGCTCAGTAAATCCAGAAGGCCAAATGGGTGAACAGCAGTTCATACAGTAATAGCGGCAAGTTCAGAATAGGAGGAGTCCAGATCATGGCTGCACTAATTTGTCATCACAGTACAGTAAACCCTCAAGTTACATGGGGGTTGCGTTTCTGCAACCCCTGCATAACTCAAATTCTCATGCAAGTCAAGGGGAGATGGGAACCAGGCTGCAGCCTGGTTCCCGGCTCCCCTGGACTTGCAGGAGCCAGGAAACTGACCAGCCTTGTTGGTCTGGTCAGATTCCCAGAGTGGGCAGCTCCCAGGGGTTGGCCTGGTTCGTGTTTCCCTTCTGCTTGCAGAGAGAGGAAACTGAGCAGGGCAGCAGCCTTGGTCAGTTTCCTGACTCCAGCCAGTGGAAGGTAGCCAGAAAGGGGAAGCCTGGCTCCCTGCTGCCGTTTCCTTCTTGGAGCCAGGAAACTAACCAGGGCTGCTGCCCTGCTCAGTTTCCCCTCTCTGCAATTGGAGGAGAGCTGGGAGTCAGGCTACTGCCTGGTTCCCAGCTCCCTGCCACTTCGGACTGGGAAATCCCTCCTGTCAGGGGCAGCAGCCTGAACGGTAGCACTCTGAAGCAGACAGTTTTAAGTAACAGACTCCATCAGTTATCTGAGAATCCGAAGTTGCGCTGGCTCAGGGAAGAAGCTGAGGCCACAGGAGGGCTGATAGACATTCTCTATGGCCGTGTCTACCTTACAGCGATCTTTTGAAAGACGATCTTCTGGAAGATACTTCGAAAGAGCTTGGCCACATGCCAAAAAAGTAGATCGAAAGATCGATCTGCTCTTTCAAAAGAATGGACCAATGATTGAAAAATCTGGCACCACGAGGACTGCTCTTTTGCAAAAAGGGCCTGGGGAGCATCTACACGTGTTTTTTTCAAAAGAAACTTTTGAAAGGAGGCGCTTTTCCTGATCCAGGAATGGAAGAGGGCTTCTGGAAGAAAAGCAGCGCTCTTTCAATTTCAGATCAAAAGAGCTCATTTTGTGTGTAGACATGCCGCATAACCTTTTGAAAAAGGGGTGGATTTTCCAAAAGAACTTGCCAGTGGAGATGCAGCCTATATGTGGGGAGCCACCACCTGTCTGTATTGTTATAAATATTAACTTCGTATCATCACCATTCAGAGTGACTGGGAGAAAGAGACCATAATGACTTTGGGTTCAGATAAAAGGCACTAGAGAGCTAAGCATCAGCATAGTGACAGCACTGCTGCCCCAAAACATCTTGTCTATCTGCAATGGCATCACACAAACATGGGGTCCCAGGAGGTTGCTGAAACCAGGTGGTTCTTGCTATCGGTGTCCAAAAGGGACTTCCTCAACTCGGGTCTCACATAATCACTGCTTGTTTCAGTATGGCAGGCAACTCGCCCTCATGACAGGAGCCAGTATCAATCTTTGTTGATTATGGTTTTAGTCAGCTGTGAAAAAAGTAGATCCATCATTAGAGGCTTAAATAACATGTTAGAGTAGCACTGTCCAGATCTGTCTTGGGATAGTCCTGTGTCAGTGTAAGCGTACGGGCTAGATAACTTTTTGGGGTTGGTTACAGCCCTGTAGTTCTATGTTTCTGTGATCTCACTTTCACTTAAATATGTCAAAAGCTCTGCAAGTGAATTTGGCGGAAAAAGAAGCAATGCAGAGGCTCATTTTGTCAGTCTCTTGCTGATATTGTTCCCACAAAATGGTCTGTTAAGATCAGATCCATTCAGTCTTATCGAGAAATTCTTACAGTTCTTTATATCAACACACACGCTCACAAATATTTGGTTTTTAAACTAAAAGTCCACAGTTAACATCTCTCTGTTGAAGGGCCATTCTAAATCTATGGTAGCTAAAATTTGTTTTCTGATTCTCTAATGGAGTAATGTTAGTATAAATCGATCCAAAATAGATTTGGCAGGTATTTAGAGAACTGATTATTCTTCAACATCATTCTTTATTGATTTATTCCCTCTTTGTTAGGTTTTTGTTTTGTTTTTTATTTTGGTTTTGAATCAGTTTTTAGTCCAGTGGTCCAAAAAAATTGACAATGTGGTAACAAGATTAGCTGGAAATCCGTGTTCTTTTATGCTGAATGGGATCAAACTCCTCTCCTTCCTAATCCCTGAACACCACAGAGCAACACAAATGACTTTCTGTCAATGGTGTTGGTATGAATTTATTGTCATTAGCTCCAATGTAGATGTCAGAGTCCCCCTGTTTTTACACAGGAGAAGAAGTGTACCACCATCTGAGCACTGTGATACTAGACACTAGTACCATGGCTTTTATGTGTGCGTATGTAAGGCCAAAGTGGTTCCAGCCCTTAACGTGTAGTTGGGATGATCAGTATAGATTATGGGTATTTTGTGTGTTTCAGTAGTTTGTAAATCCAGGGAGTCCAACTGCAGTCTAGTCTCATTGTTTCTGAAAACTGAATTTCTACATCTGTTTTTGTTAGGTTGACAGTGACACAATTTGGAATGAAGTTCATTCATCTGGTGCTGCTCGCCTGGCTGTGGGCTGTGTCGTTGAACTTGTTTTTAAAGTGGCCACAGGAGAATTGAAGGTTGGTCTAATAATAACACTTTGGTCTGTGCAGAAATCACTGGGTAAGATTTATGGCTCGTGTTACACAGGAACCCAGACCGGAAGATGGTAATGATCCCTTCTTGTCTTAATGGGTGTGAGCCTTATGGATATCGGCAAGTGAGCAAAAACTTTACTAAGCTTTAAGGATGGCTTTTACAAAACACATCAAAACCTCAGATAAGATCCTGAGGCCACTTATGTCTGTGGGCATTTTGCAATTGACTTCAATTCCAAGTCTGCTCTACCCGAAGTTCTCAGTTAAGAAAAATGTTGACACATTTTTCACAGGGTTTGAGTGGAGGCCATGACTTCTTGCTGAGTGATCAAGAACTATTGAACAATTACAAAACTGAATTAAAAGCTCTGACTGTGGCTTTTGATCATGTTCTAAGAGATACCAGTGTTCTCTTGTGTTTTGATCTCCCCTCTGTTTTCTTGTTTGGTTTTATGTATAGAATGGATTTGCTGTTGTTCGACCTCCAGGTCATCATGCCGAAGAAAGTACGCCCATGTAAGTATGTGTATGCTTTAATTGGTTTGCTTCAGTGTTTATAGCCACTAAGTAAGAGAATTATTTACATGGTCTGAAGCTGGAAGGTAGAAAATTAATTTTTGGTTTATTGTAGATTTTCCTGGAGAGAGAGGTATAACAGGCTATCGGATTCACAGCTGTTGTAGTGGTTTAGAAGCAGGAAAGTTTCCAGTCTGCTTTTTGGTGAATACAATCTGTTAGAATCATGCCTAGTGATTCTCTATTGTCAATATATAAAGCTGCATTGATCCCATCACTTTCATCTATTGTTCATTGGGCTAAAGAGCAGTTTCTGAGTTAGGTACACCATGGTTGTTTTCATGATGGAAAAACATTGATATGTCATGTACAGTAACATATCAGGCATAAAGTTTATATATGGAGACTATAACACCAAATTATGAAAAATATTATTTATTTATTACGAACTGGAAAATAAAGTCAAATATTTTGCTCATTTAGCCTTGCTGGGATTTTATTCCCCTAGAGTTGAAAGTGTTTTGGCCACATTGGGTTGGGTTGATTTCAACTCTGGTTCCCAAAAGGTAAGAGGGTAATAAGCCATATTAATGAGTGCATCTCTCTCAGTGCTGTGTGTAATTTGTTTCTTCAACTAGTACATTCCTGGCTTCATGACCAATACATAGTTCCCTTGATACATGGTTGGTGTGAGATGAGAAAGTATTTACCACTGAATTTAAATTAGCAGAGTGCTTTGAAGCTTCTTTGGTCTGGTCCCCTGTGTTTCAGATGATTTCATGTGTATCGCCAAAATCCCCTTTTTTCTTTGACTGCTCCTGTGTTCCAATAAATTGAGTGGGAGCCCTAAAACTTTTAAAATCACAGCAGTGCAACAGTTAACTGGTAAGCTTATCAGTAAGCAGGAGACTTATAGGTTAACCAGCCCTAGCCAGTTTATTCACCAGCTGGAGTAGCCCTGGCCCTGGAGGAGTCAGCAAGACAACCACAGCTGCAGTGGGGTCATCAATGGAACCTTACAGCCAGGACCAGGTCACTGAGTCACCTGCGCGTGGGTGTCTCGTGTGTGTGTGTAATTGAGCTCAAATGTATCTGTTAGGGAGGAAGCAAAAGAGAGAGAGAGAGAGAGAGTGTGTGTGGATCAATGCAAACCAGTAATTAGTACCTCTTTTGTCCCTCTCTCCCCCTCATTACCTCCAGGGGTTTCTGCTATTTTAACTCCGTGGCAATCGCAGCCAAGCTTCTCCAGCAGAGACTCAACGTTAGCAAAATCCTTATAGTGGACTGGGTGAGTAAACATTAATTCCCACCAAAGTAACAATGGAAGCTCTGTCAGAGCCCTTATTCAGCATTTAGCGAGCAAACTCTGGCTATAGAAGCTCAGAACTGAAATCCACTTTAAAATGATTTATATCCAATACACATTTTAAGGGCAACATCAAGATTTAAAGTCACCGCGCTAAACTTCTGAGCCTATTTTTTCCATTCTTCCCATTCTGGTCCTGAGGAAGCTGACCGCCCTCCAAAACAAAGCCTGTAATACAGATCAGATCCAAACTTCAAGAAGGAAAGCTGTGCCAGGTGCCGGTTAAGATTACTGGTCATGATCATTATGTCCAGCCCAACTCTGTTCTCCTGAGCTGAAAAAGTATTGAAACAGCCAGTCTGCTGAACTGGCGTGCCTCAAGCAGCTTTCCAGACAGTTTCAGTGAGCTGCTTGAGGAACAGTACAACACTATTCACATTTATGCAACCCAGGTGCACGAGTGGGTCACTCAACCAAAGACACTTACTTGTTCACAGACTTGCAGCATTCCTTTTGGAAGCCCAATTGCTCTCTCAGGATCACAATGTGATTCATTCATCTAGATAAGTTTAAAAAAAATCAGGACAGTTTTCTGTGCTGGATCTTATCACTTTACCTGAGTTCACGTTACTCCTCAGTGACTAATTTTTGTAGCAGAAATTAAAAAACAATTGTGAGAAATATCCCCTCTTGTAAGCTGTATTGGTTCAATAATACCAGGGCGTTTGGGGAGGTGGCCTGTTTGGTTGTGATCGTTACATTTTGTTTTATTTGTATTGCTGTTACATTCCACTCACAAGGCTCATTCCTGCAGAGAGCTTAAACAGGTGTTCGGCTTGCAGACAGCCTGGCTGGTCAGACCTGTGCTAAGTAACATAGCTCCTCTCAGTTCTTTCCAAGAAAAGATCTTGGTTTCACTCAGGTGTATAATTGAAGTTTAATTTTTTTTCTTTAACTTTTTTTGTCTTACCCTCTTAACGTTGACTTGAACTGTCAATGGAATCTTGGTTTTGCAAACCAGTTGTAGTCAAATCCCATTTCTTGATGGGGATGGCGAAGGATGGAGAATCTTGTAACACAAGTGGTGTGGATGAAAAATAAGTGAATATCACTTCATATACCAATATTGTTGTTACATGGGAAATTACAGTGATTTGAAGGACAAGAAGAAAGCAATGCATTGCACCTTGCTGCCTCTTTTTGCACCATACCAGCTTCAGTTTTGTGATGTTGATTGAACGAACTCATCAGTTTCATTAATTCCGTGTTCTCCAGTAAAGTAAATGTTCTACTATATAACAAAAAGCTAGTTGTAGTATGGTGTGGATCCATTCTAGTTTTCAGTAAATGACTTCACTTTGATTTAAAAAAACTCAGCCTGATGTTTTTCATCTGGACTGTTCCAAGTGTACTAACCCTCCTTCTCTAATACAATCTCTGTCCCTGAAGGATGTGCACCATGGAAATGGTACTCAGCAGGCTTTCTACAGTGATCCTAATGTTCTTTATATTTCCCTACATCGTTATGATGATGGGAACTTCTTCCCTGGCAGTGGAGCTCCTGATGAGGTAAGAGCATTAACAAACAGGATAACCACCTTCCGTGTAATTACTTGGATAGTCATCCAGGAATTATTTTGGTAGAATCTGCTGTTGGTCAGGAGTGAGATGCATTGACAAAACTGGAGGGACCCCCCCGTTGGTCAAGAAGTGCAATGACAGGGTACTGTAGGAAAGCTTGTATTGCCCCTGCCCAGGTGTGTACCTATTGGAATGTCTTGTAGAGCTCAGTGCCCATTTTTGTGTTTTTCCAAAGTCTTAGCAGTGCCATGAAATGTACATGTTTGCCTTGGCAAGGAAAAGAGACTCCTTGGTAGACCATCTTAGACAAAGGATCAGGATCAACATGATTAGTTTCTCTCATAAGTTGTTGGGTGTTTGTTCAGACCTCTTTGCTTGAGAAATTGAAGTCAGTTGTGCCAAACTGCATTTCTTTTCATTGGAGAACAAAACTTCATGACCACTTCCTATCTTCTAACAGCGATAGCTTTTTTTGAGGCAAAACAAGAAGAGCCGCCCCCGCCCCTGCCCCGCCCCACAGTTTTACAGTTACTGCGCTGTCTACACTAGACCTGAAAGTCAATCCTAGACATGCAATTGCAATGGCTTAGCTGGATCAACTTATCTAGGGTCAACTTACCCAGCTGTACTCACTGTCGAGACCTGATAGTTTGATTTTGCATGTCCCTATGAGGCACACGAAATTGAAACCCGGATGACTAACCCTGATTGGATTGACTCCCTGATAAGTGTAGATGTACCCTCTCTCTCACCTGGCATTGCTCTGTCTTTATTCAGGGGAGCAAGAGCTGCATTTAGGCCTGGCTTTTCCTGCATTCAGAGACTTGTATATTGGATTTTTCACAACAGATTAATTGGAATTGTTGGACAATGTCCAAAACACATTCTTAGAATTCCATAAACCTTTTTCAAACCAGGTATGTGATTTGGAATGGAAACGTTTTTCTGTGTGGACTTCCACCCTATGGACACACGCACATTCATTGTACTTTCAGTCCTATCCTGCAAGAATCTAGGCTGATGAATCTACTTTGAAAGCATACCTGTCAGCTATTTCTTCTTTCCATTGCTCATTTGGTTACAAAGGGTCTACTTTGGTTTGTGATGTCTGATTTTTCACAAGAAAACATAGCTGGCAAAAAAAAGGTCAATTTTGTTTTAAAATATCCATTACATTAGTTTGCCCATCTAATCAGTAAGCCAGAAGTCATTCTTTTCACAGAATCCTGTAACATGCTGATTCTTAACCTCACTGTTAGCTGACTTCATTACATCAGGCTGGATGTTCAATTTACTGCAGTGGGCTAACAGAAAATGTTTGCTGTTAACTCAGACTTTTATTTCAATTTGCTTGAAGCTTATTTATCTCTACTGCCTGATAAATGCTACACAGAACTTCAAATGAGTTCTATTTTGGGCATCTCTAAATGGACAGAAAAGAAAATAAGGTCATGAATTAACCCAACTTTGCTGTATTTAAATTAGGTAATTAGTAAAATCCACAATGACACCAGAGTTTTGACTAATATCTGTTTAAACAAAGCGGCTCCCTTCTACTGGCAATGTAGTTATAAAAATTATATATGTGAGTCAAAGAGCAATTAAAATATTTTAACCAATTTACTATATTTATTTTAAAATGTTGATAATTTTGAAAATACATAGAATTTCTTGCCCTCTCAATTACACCCTTTCAATTCTGCAAATTTTGATATTCCTTTCAAGCTTCTAAAGAATATAAGACACAACCTTGATTTATTATCTTGTTTGTGCATTGTCATCATAGGCAGTGACCAGAATCTTAACTGTTGCTGCAGGATGGACAAGGAATGCCAAATTCTAGGCTTCTGCTGCACATATATTCATGCTGAATCTTTAAAATTTAATAATGTAGTGATCAGTTTGTGAAAAAATGAGACTGGAAGGACATTCACTATTCATTACACTAGACAATGTAAAATATATGACATAAAATGGTAGTGTTTTCTAATACTCTTGCAGGAATATTCAAAAGCATAGTTCTGCCAAACAAAAATGTTAATATAGGAAATAGCAGAATATGTATAAAATTCTAAAGCGATGGATGGACAGAGAGACGGTGCTTTCTAGATCCTGATATTTACAATACGGGAGTCAAATAAAAGTTTGAATCCAAAATCTGTAATCTCTCCAAAGGGTAGAGCTATTCATGGAGTTGTGTATATACCACCTGTAAATTGAACCTCTAGATAAGTTGTATGTGGGTAGCGACAGGATGCCAGCACTTTACTTTAGATGTGATATAGGAAGGATGTTCACATTTTTCTTCCAATTAATTACTGTAAATGTGTGTTTATTTTCTAGCCGTCACAGCTTTATAAAAATACACAGAGTGATAATTTTCACTTTAACTATTTATTGCAAGTCATATTTTTCCCCAGCAGAGGGGGCCCTCAATCTGAATAACTTGCACTTGTCGCTGAGTGAAGAATAAAGGAGGAGTATAAAGTACACTTCTGAATTTGGTGAAGAAGCTGAAGATTAATGATAAAAACTGTTCTATAAACAGGGCAGTTGATCCATTTGAGAATGGAAAAGGCACTGGTTTGTTAATGCTAGGACTCCAGGCTTAGATAACATGCAGCTGTTGGGTCTCAGGACACCACTGCTCTAATATTTTCATGGGCACCACTTTCTCAGAGTCTTGAGCCCTTATCAGAATGGGAAAGCTTTAGCTGCTTCCCTTTGTGGAGCAATAAAGATCTAGGAAAACCAAGCAACCCACCAGTGCAAGCTAAATAAATCCATGTGAGCACAGCAAACCAAAAGAATTTAAAGAAATTGCGAAGATGTATTGCCCGTGTCATTAGCATTTCCTTGAATTTAACATGTTACATATGTCCCTCCTTCATCACTTTTCTCAGGTCGGCACAGGACCAGGTGTTGGTTTCAACGTTAACATGGCGTTTACTGGAGGTCTGGATCCACCAATGGGAGATGCGGAATATTTGACTGCCTTCAGGTAACATTCAAACCTTCCTTTCACAAAACCCCTCCTGGCCGAAGTCAGCTCTGTCTGCAGTGAAATCTCTCTTCTCCTCTGCTACTTTTATTTTCTTATTGGTAAACTCAAACCAGGATGGCATTTGCTTGAGTGCTCTGTGACCGACAGCCAATGCAAAGAAAGCAGAGAGAGATGGGTCTAGCTGTAGCAGTGGGTCTGTTACTAAGGTACCAGACAACGCTGTCAAATTCGCTGTCCAGCCAAACTTCTGCTGGGCTGGTGTGTAAAATTGTGGTAAATTTTAATGACTAAGCTCATCTCTGGTTCTCTGTCACGGACAAGTTGCTCTAAAGGGAGATGGGCCCAGAATGGCTTTTTGCCTAGTCATTCCAAATGGAATTTCTGAGATGCAGTTAACCCAAGACATGACTTCACGCTGCCGAGACGGTCACAATCTGGGGGGTTATTCCAGCTCAGTCTGATCAGCTGTAGTTCCTTCTCTGGGCATGGGAAAATTAATCATGCAGCTCCCACAACACTGGCACTCCTCCCCTAACCTCCTCATCTCTTGCAGCTGGAGTTGGCAGGGTAGAGGAGCAGCGTTAGAAGTGATTTGAGGGACAGGGCATGTGGGCGACAGCAAGCACAGAAACGGGAATGCTGAGTGGTGCCCCCCACGTGGTCACCGTTTCAGGGCTATATCCCATTTTGTGACACTCAGAATTACTCTGCCACTCTCGGTGCTGATGTTTTGCTTTCCCTTATGCTGGTGCCTGGCTGTTTTCATCCAATGTTTGTTCTTGGTACTTAAGTTCATGTTGCCACTTTCTGATGTGTCACCTCAGCCAACCTGCTCCTTTGACTCACCTCCTTCTGACAAATGTGGACCAATGTGGTGTCCATCATATTCATCCCCTTCCATTCAGCCAAATCTAATGCATTTTGACTCCCCTCTGGATTGAGAAGGCCGTGGCTGGATGGGATGTGGGCATGGTGCAGAGAATTGCTCTCTACGGCTCTCACCCTTGCCAGGCCCGTGTTGAGTCTCTTAACTAGAGGAATGTTCCATGCCTTTATTTTGAGTAGTCCCTGGGGACCAACCAAATTTGGGCCACCTTTGTGCCGTACGGCAAAAAGAGTCCAGATCCTGCCTCAGAGAGCAGAGACTTTTCAAACCCCTTCAAATTGAGCCAGGGTTAGTTACTGCTCTCCACTCAGTAGCTGAAGACCAACTTCATAATACCTTGGGAGCGCCATGAGTTTAAAATCACAGAGTTTTCCAACTTCCTTTCATTCTTCATAGAATTATAGGGCTGGAAGAGACCTCAGGGGTCATTTAGCCCAACCACTGCTCAAAGCAGGAGCAACCCCAACTAAATCATCGCAGGCAGGGCTTTCTCAAGGTGGGCCTTAGGAACCATCAAGGATGGAGATTCTATCATCTCCATAGGCAACTCATTCCAGTGCTTCACCACTCTCCTAGTGAAAGTGTTTTTCCTAATTTCAAGCCTCAACCTCCCCTGCTGCAACTTGAGACCATTGTTTCTTGTTCTGTCCTCTGCCACCGCTGAGAATAGACTGACTCCGTCCTCTCTGGAACTCCACTTCAGGTAGTTGAAGGCTGCTATCACTACTAGGCTGCTATCCCCCTAACTCTTCTCTTCAGCACATTAAATACATCCAGATCCCTCAGTCTCTCCTCAGAAGTCATGTGCTGTAGCCCCCTCGAGTTGGTCAGACATGACTTGCCCTGGCTGAATCCATGCTGACTGTTTCTGATCAACTTCCTCTTCTCCAAGTGCTTCAAAATGGATTCTTTTATCACCTGCCCCCTGATTTTTAACAGGTCTTGAGGTGAGGCTGACCAATCTATAGTTCCCCAGATTATCCTTGTTCCCTTTTTTGGAGATGGGCAAAATGTTTGCCTTTTCCCAATCTTCCAGGACTTCCCATGATCATCGCCATTTTTCACAATGGCTAATGGCTCTACAATCACATCAGCCAACTCCCTTTTAATACACTTGGATATGTCCAGCTTTTCTAAACAGACCTTAACCTGTTCTTTCACCACTGAGGAGCTGACCTTGTCTCTGAAGACTGAAGCAAAAGAAGCATTGAGTTCTTCAGCTTTTTCCATCTCATCTGTCACTAAGTTTCCTTGCCCATTCATTAAGGGTCCCAAACTTTCCCTGACCACATTGTTGTCACTAATATACCTGTAGCAACAAAACAGCTTATGTTTTACATCCCTTGCTGGTGGCAACTCTGGTTGCTCTTTGGGCTTCCCTCTTACACCCCCGCATGCTCAAACAATATCGTTATATTCCTCCCTGATTATGTGTCCAAATTTTCACTCTTTATAAACTTCCTTTTTGTTGTCAAGCTCACTGAGATTTGTCTCCTAAGCCAAGGTGTTTACCTGCCATATATGGTATTCTTTCTGCACACTAAGATGATTGGTTCCTGCACCCTCTGTAAGACTTCTTCAAAATACAGCCAAATCTTCTGGACTCCTTTCCCCTCCTGTTGGCCTCCCCAGAGAGCCTACCAATCAGTTCCCGGAATGAGTCAGTCTGCTTTGCATATGTCCAGGGTCTGTATTCTGCTTCTCTCCTGTTCCTTTTGTCAAGATCCTGAGCTTATCAGTCTCCTGCATGGTGCTGCCCAGGTTGCCACCTACTTCTGCTTCTCCTACTAATCCTTACTTGTGAGTTCGTGAGCAGGCTCCTCTTTTCCATTCCCACCAGTCCCATCTTCACCCACAGTCATGCGAAAAAAACAGAAAGACGGGTGAGTCCCCATCAGTCAGCCATGTTTGGGGGTCAATACCCACCTTACCCATGAAAATGTCTTTTGTAGCTCTCCTCCAGTGTCACTATAGGGTCACTGCACTGTGGTCAGTCTCGCTGCTCTCATGGCATGAGACAGGCAGACAGAATTAACTATACTGACACCAGTCTTGTGATACAGCAGAAAACCGCATCTGCAGGCTATTGTGTGGAGTGTGATTTTGAAAACGTCTCTCTCAACTGCCTGGGGTTTTTCTGTAACTTCTGGAAGCAGTTCTTGTGTAGAAACCACCTCTTCCCTTCGTGTTCTCTTTAACATAGGTTTCTTTCTGGGTCTTTCATTTTCCTCTGCTCTTGCAGTTTATAAATGGATTAAGAGAGAACAAAGCTGTGTTATATGGTAGAAAACGACTTCTTAGAGTCTTGACTTGATCATATTGCTGGAAGGGATGCACAGAACACTAGTGCTTTTCCGTGTGAGAGCATTTTTGTCCATAGTATCTTTCCGGGACTGTACTGAATATTCACAAGACTGTTTTGTTGAGCTGCAAGGGGAAAGCACAGAATGAGGTGACAGTGTATCACCAGTGCTTTAGCACTTGAAAGTTTGTAGTAATGCCTTTTCCCCTTGTGAATGTGGACAGCAGAGAAGGAAAGCATAACAGGTACTGTCAAAACTGGAATGAAAGGGTGAAGTGAGGAAACTGAATTTTGACTCAAATGTTATGTAATATACAGGTACCTAGCAGACCACGTGAGAGACAATAGTCTCAGTATTTTTACAAGTTTCTTTCCCTGTGAAAATAAGTATAAGTTAGCGTTCTGGTGTGTAGTTGTAGGTTTCATCTTTCCCAGCAATCATTCTGTCTTCCTTCATTTTCATATTTTTCTACAATTAGCAGTTGACCTCACATTGGGTTTAAAGGACTTCTGGCAAATGCTCTGCATAATTTAGGGAGCTGTAAACATATGAAGTACTGAATGCAAATAGCTGGACATTTTTGAAAATACACAGGTAGAATGTCAGCTTCATAATTTCATTGTATCTCTTCAATCTGGTAGAATCAGTAACATTGTTTCCTTTATTCATCTTATGTACAATTTTATCTCCTAAAAATGTCAATGTATTTTACCAACAAATAGCAATTTAACTCTTCAAAATCACTATTTCTAAAGGATTTCAAATATATATAAATTACAGAAAGATATAACTAACTATCAATTGTCTTCTCACTTTCCTCCACTTACAGGAAAATAATAGACATACATTAGCAGGTAAAGTGACGGTCTCTCTATCCTAGCAGTCAACAAAACAGTTCTTCTCATTTTTGAAAAAAACGTGTCTCCCTGAGCTGAATGGCAGATTGCTATTACGTTTTAATTAGATTTCAAGACTGCTGAGAAATTGTTCAGAACAGGCTTTTAAAAAAGAATGCTCCCAACCATTGCTTAATTGACACTGACACATCCTGACCAGTGAATGCAGCTATTCAGCATACCTACTCCAAACAGGTCTCGGCCATCGTTTTGTGAGTACTTTTGTGAGGTATGTTACTTGCGGGACCCATGTTGTACATAGTAACCGCTGCCATATACACAGATGCACACACCTTCAGCGATAAATTAAGTTGGGAACCTTTTTAATCTTATGCCAAGTTTCTTCATGATGATACATTATCAAATGACCTTTTTAAATCTTAACCAGCTTCTTTGAAAAACATTTTCCTGAATCTTTTTTATTGATTTTAATGTAAAATAATGCTTTGAAGCTAAAAATTTATAGTCCCCCGAGAGTTAGAAAAGAGAAGGTAATGGGTCATATATCCTTTTTTTTGTGAGCCCCACGAGACAATACATGCCTTGAAGGCAGCACCTTGTTATTCCGACCCATCAAATGCCACGTTGCATTTGCAGGGGATCAAACCTAAGATGAAAAAAAAGATAAGAAAATTGTCCCTAATGAAATCCAGAAGCAGCAGGCACTTTCACCATGAACTTGGAAACTCACAGCGGAGAACTGAATTTTAATTCAAACCAGTCCAAATGCCAAACTGTGAGGCTTTGAAGTCAGTAGAGGAATGAGTGGAAATCCTTTGACCTAGGCAGAGATACTGATACAATTTTTTTTTTTTTACATTAACTCCTAATATTCTTGACTACCCACTATTTGGAACAGGAAGGTATCGTTCTGTGTAAAAATATTTGGGAAGAAAAGTGTGCAACACTGGTTGGAATTTTAAAAGTCATGACTGATGCCTGAGTTGGATGAAAATTTGCATTCAAATGAAGTAGTAATTAGGGTAGTTGGCATCCTGAGGCAATCTCCTTGTGATTAAACAAAGGAATACATATTAACTTCCTAGTTTTTTTTCTGGTTTAGAAACCATTACAAATAGTACTAATTTCCAAGTTCTTCAGGGAAATAATAATTTAGGGTTAGGATTGTCCGTTAATCATTATATCAGTAACCTTAAAATAGACAAACATGTCTAAAGGTTGGGTTAGGAGATCTGAGACATGCCTTGGAAAGTGGACATAATTATTAATGATGTTTGAGTTATTTCAAAAGCAAGAGTTAATAATGGGAGAACCATTTTATCCTGATCCCTGCCACTTGTACTATCCATAACTGAAAGCTGAAATCATCAACTGCTTAAAGTATGAGTAGTTTTCACTTTGTTCTGAAGTTGGGGTGATGCCATTATTGATAAATTTTGAAAGAGATCACTTCAACCACTAACGGGCATATCTTGTGACAAACCTGATTTGGCGTTTCTCTTGCGTGCTTGGCATTATTACTTGATGTTGTAACAATGGCTATGGTTACTTAAAACAGCAGAATGTTACAATTTAGCTAAACAGTTACTGCGCTAACATTCCACAGCTGAATTCATCACCAAAGTATTTCTTCAATATAGATTTCATAGGTTATGAGGAAGTGTATTAAAACTAATGTATAAAATGTATGGCATAGAATTAAAAGAACTCCTTAAATTATGAAAAGATTATTGGACTCCATTGTTGCATAGTTATAGAACAAACGTTTACAAAAGGTATACTGTAATTTTACTAGTGTGCAGCCTAACTTGTTTTATAAAAGGAAACAACATTCCTATTCCTTTAATTCTCATAACATTTTAAAAGATTATATTTGATTACAGTACACAAAACTGGCAAGGAGAATTCTAGTCAAAATGTGAAGCTTGTATATAACTCCTTATGGAGGTAGAACAATTACCCTTAACACATGAAATACGATATTTCTAGCACATACTGTACTTTTTGTTGTAATTCACTGTAAACGTATCCACAGTGTAGCCCAAGCTGTTGTCATCTTGCACTTGGTTTACTTTAGCTTCATGACAGTGACTTCCTGAAGCATTAATATCCTGTGCATAATTTTATTTTAATGTTATTCACCTTTTATTTTAAATTGCAGGTCATATCAGTATTGTTGGCTGGAAGATTCTTCTTGTCCTTGATTTCTTAAAGACCCTATACATATCATAGAAAACCAGTTTTCTTTAAAACCCTGTGTTTGTGAATAAAATATACTAGATGTGTGCAGAAGTGTGCTAATTTTGGGGTTTTATTTTGTGTCTAAGATTTTTTTCCCCCCATGGAAATGTTATCTTTGTATTTTAAATGTTGTATGTTCTGCCTGCATATTTCTTAGCTAAATTCCTAAACCTATTTGGCATAATAAATCACTGTAGAAATGCCTACTTCTGCAAACAGAAGGGCTAATTTTCAGGGTTAGATTAGCAGCAGGTGTAGATGTTGGTTTAAAATGGCATAAACTGTTCATCTTATTTGTGATTTGGTTTAAGAAAAGTGTAAGAAGGGTTTGTGATTTGTATAGTTCACATTTTAAAAAATAGTCTTAAACATTCTGTGTGGCAAGCCTCTTGGTTCTTTGGAAGATCCCAGTGACCACCACACAGCTAGTTCCATATAAAACTGCTCATTTTATTCCCCTATTTTTTTACCTATGGCCTTGTGGCCTTTGACAAATGCACTAGTCTTTGCAGTATCAAGGAATCACTTCTGATTTCTCCAGCATTTTCTTTTGGAGCTGCGATTGTTCATGCTCAGTCTTAGTCACAAGAATTTTTCCCCATGTACTACTTCAAAAATAAAACATTAGAACTGTAGCTCTGTTGCTTTTGTTCAAACTTTAGAGTTTCATAGGTGAATTTTTTTTAAAGTATCAGAGAGGTAGGTATATTAGTATGTAGCTTCAAGAACAACAAGAGGTCTTGTGGAACCTTATAGACAAACAGGTATTTTAGAGCATAAGCTTTCGTGGGCAAAGACCCACTTCATCAGATGCATGAGTGGGGGAGGGGGGTGGTTTCAGAGAGGTATTTAAAGAATGGGGTCCCAGGAAAAGGGAGGGCCAGAGCAGACAAGATCTAGTCAGCATGGTGGAAATGATAATGGGCCATTTCCACCTTGCTGAATAGACCTGCTCATTCCCATTATCACATCCACCTGGCTGAATAGACCTTGTCCGCTCTGGCCCTCCCTTTTTCTGGGACCCCATTCTTTTAATACCCCTCTGAAACCACCCGCCCCACTCATGCATCTGATGAAGCAGGTCTTTGCCCATGAAAGCTTGTGCTTCACAATAACTGTTAGTCTAAAAGGTGCCACAAGACTTCTTGTTGTTCTCTAACTTTAAAGGAATTTTTGAGAGCATTATTAGGGAGTAAAACAGGAAGTTAGAATGCAATGGAGCATCAAAGAAGGGGTGAACAGACTCACTTTTTCTAAAAACCAGAAATGTGGACACCGCACCTTGGACAGTGGCTTAGGTTCTTGTATCCACCAATCTCCTGGATCTGAGCAGGCTAGCCAAGTCCCGCCAGAGCTGTAACATCCATGCTACTAGGTTGAACCTCTCTAGTACAGCACCCTTGGGACCTCACCAGTGCGTTTACCACACCACAGGAGGTCAATATTGTCCAGCAATATTACCAATACATCCACTCTTTACTGGGCTCTTAGAAGACGTTTAGGGGTAAATTACAGCTAAATAACAGCACAGAACACTGAAAGCCAGGGCTGGTGGCTGCAAACAAACTTTATGGGACCTGGGAAACTGAGCCACACCCATGATAAGTGGTCATTTGGCTAACTAAAACCTTGCCAGATTATGGATGTTGCCAGACTAGAGAGGTTCAATCTGTATTTAATGCCCATTAACATGACCCTCTCCAAGCTGCAGTGTACACAAACCCGGAGAATACAATCAGTACAGTCCAAAATCATGTGGATGGTGGCAGTGCTATAGGCCCCAACCCTACAGTCAGATCCACATGGATACAGCCCTGTGCCCTTGCTGAGACAGTGGGACTCTGCATTGGTGCTGGCACATGGCTACTTGGATCCAACAGTAGTTCCATGGCAGTATTTTAGACCTCTTGTTTGTTACATCACTCGTGTCTTCTTTGTAAGTGTTTTTGGATCCAAGATTGTGTCTTCCTAATGTGTTAATCTAGCAACTAGCACAATGGGGCCCAATCCTGTTTGCAGCAAACGCAAAGAGTAACAAAATTAAAAACAGCAGACCTAAGGCTTGTGCCCAAGTTTTGGGCCTGAGGTATGAATCAAGAAGGTATACAGGTCTAGATTCTAGCGCACTGAAATCCCATGCACTGTGTTTCTTGGAGTTGTCACCGCAGGTTTCAGCAAGCATCATTAGCTTACGGTTCTTTGTGCAGCTAAATCAGCTTCAGCTTTCTGCATGAGATTTCAGTTGCAACTGATTGGCAAATTGACCCACCCTAAGTTTTGTATCAGCCTGGAACCAAACTTACAGGAGGGAGGCTTAAATCCCAGGGTTTGCCACCACGTCTTGCTCTCAAATTTGACAGGTAATTCAGTTTTAGGATTGTGTGTCTGTCCCAGTTCTACACACACAGATTGCCTGGCGAGGAGTTCTGCAGCTCAGATTTCTCATGTTTGGTGGCCTAATTATCTGAAATATATTTTTGACTATTGAGCATTACTAATTACAATAGTAGCCATTAAAAATCTTAAATTGACAACCATCACAACACAATTAGCAGAGAGAGCTCCTTTTCTAAATACAGGAGGGACCTGGGGAATCTCAGATACCTGTGAATGATAGCTGCTGATAGATACTGTTTTTTAATGGTAACCACGATGGTACTTTTCAGTGTGTTCAAATAAGTTTCACATGCTTAATTTTCAGCGAACTCTTAGCATTTCATATGGCCGTATATATTTTTCAAGCCACTAGAGGGTGTCTTTTAACTTCTGTCAGGTCTATAGAAGTTAAATGCCACTGTGCATGTGAGTTAGATGTGTGTATGGCTCACCTGAAATGGGTTGCTATTTCAAAAAACTCCAGTACTCTAACATTTGGAAATTAACTGGGTGAATTATTCCTTGGTGCATAAAATGAAAACCATTGTCAATCACTTGTCTTATTAATTGCTTGTTTTGGCATGTTCAAGCCTGTAATATTACACAACTCGTAAATGATTTGCATTTTCACTTTGTTCGGAGTTGGGAGTGATACCACGCAGTAGGCACAGATACTATCAACTCTCACAATGTCATAACCTGGTTCGGAAAAAATCTGATGAGTTTAGCAGTTTTTCTTTGGGTAGAAACTAAATAGTTCAGCAATACTTCAAATACTTCAAAGCACAAGGAAGAAACCTTTACCGCATGCACTTGCTTCAAAACTGCTGCTTAAGTTCTTTGCGAAGGAGGTGGTTTTTACTTAGAATTCTGTGGGTTTCAGGAAAAACATTTTGTTGGCTTGAATATAATAAGCTAAAAGTCCTACTTTGTCTTTACCAAATAATAATGTGTCTAGAGGAAAAGTTATATGGCTATAAATTCATTGGAAAAATAAAATCTGGTCTTTCTGCAGTCACAACCAGTTCAAAACCCTCCGCAGTACAGCAAATGGCAATGTCACACAGATTAGGACTGTGACCCACAACCACTACCAAAAATGTTTTCTTTTTTTCTGACAGATTAAGGAAAATGAAATAGTTCCTCTATATGTCTTTATAAGTATGCTGATAGGTCATCAGAAACAAATGCAGGAGCTCTTTTGGAGTACCAGGACAGTCTTATGTGAAGAAATAAATAACAACACTTCTGTCGGACCATGCACTACTCAGGGGGTTTTTTCAGCATTCTGAAAATTTTCATCTTTCCCTGAGCAATAATGACACATGCTCCGCTTTGGTGACCTCACCCCAGCTTTAGCTGGTGTATACTGGAATTGCTTTTGACATGGCCAGCATCATTTAAAGACCTGTGAAAACTGGGGACCACAAGCCATCCATTCATTGTGGCAGCTTGCAGTATAAACTGCTAATTCATTAACACCTTTAAAGTGCTTGGTGCTACCACAAATTTTAAGGAAACTAATGTAAGTGCATTAATAGAGTCATATGTATGGCCACCACTCCCTTTGTGAGCACATTTTGAAGAGTGATTTAATATTTATCTTACACAAAAGACAAATTCACATGCATGGCGGTTAGGGTATTTTTCTCATCAGGTGAGAGAGTCAGAAATCACAAAGAGAGACTGCTGCCATTTCCAGTTTAAAATTAACATAAGACTTCCAAAAGAGAGCCTGTGCCTTCCCAGTTTCCTGTGGTTGTGCCAGGAGAGTCCTACATTCTTTACTTGTCATCGTAATTGTTACATCTCATCAGAAAAAAGTTGCAAGCCCTGGAAAAATCCTACATTACAAGGCATGTGAGTTTTCTGTACCCTTCCTTTTGTGCCATTCATGCCATTTACAGGCCACTGTGGATGAGTACGATGACATGAGCCAGTTTTGTTGTACGTTTATGGGCTCATTTGTTCTACACTGCATACAAAGTGAGTGTACCACCGAGCTAAACCATTTCCAAAGGCGTTCGTTCAAGAATACTTTCTAGAAGCGTTCCTAGTCATGGGATTTTTGTGGATCTGTAGCGTTTTTATTGAGGCCACTTCGGTTCTCTATTTTAAACCTTTAATTTGGCACGTTTTCAGTTCTGCAATGCCAGTAATAGCCAGTGTGGCGTAAATTGCATTTTTTTGTTCCCTGTTTGAAAACTCATTGTGCTTAATTTGCATCATGACATCTGATTTTTTTTTTTTCAAGCTAGGGTATATTTTGAGCATAGGTTGAATAGATTTTTAGGGTCCAGGGAAAAAAGATAAACCCAAATAAAAGTGCCTTTGTACAGAGGACAACACTGAGATTAGTCTGCTGACCTGTACTTGCAGTAAATATCTTCTATATTCCATTTTTGTGGGTTTTTTTTCTTGTTCCTCTCTGACACTGCACCACCTTAAAATGGATTGAGTTGCTTTGTATCTATATAACATTGGTAAATTACATGATTTTTAAAAAAAAATTCTGTAATATAAAAGCTTCCTTTTGGTGTCTCCATGTGTCTATAGACCTCCTGCTTATGGGAACAGACATTATTGCCAGTTTTCAATCAATCACCATATTACTAATTGAGGGGCAGCTACTGTAAAGGATAAGACTGCTGTGGTTTTCCTCCTCAAAGGTGTGTGTGTGTGCGCGCGCACACACACACTTCTAGCTTGGACAGTGTTTGTGGCATGTCAGTCTTTAATTATAGTTAGTGAAGATGGGGATGGAAAAAATGAGTGCATTTGAAAGTGCCGCAGAAGTGTCTTTGCTGCACGAAGGAGACAAGGGTCATGCAGTGAGGTTATTAAATGATGGCTTTTCCAGTTAGTCTCTGCCAGCTTATACCATCTTTTCCCCTTTTGGCCCTCTCCACACTTCTAACTTGACCTCAGAGCAAAAGCTCTGAGATGAGCAGACAGGTGGTCAGTCACACCTGGAAGTGTAAATTATTGTTATAATCATATTGTAATATAAATTATTATTGCTTGGTGAGCTATTCCCCTGTTCAGAATGTTATGCTATTAGCGGTTGAAATAATCAACCCCAGTGAATAAGCCACATTACAAACTGGCACTGACTTTAAAACAAAACTACACGTTATACCATACTGGTATATCTGTTAACCAGTTCCTGTTGGTTTCATTGTGTGAGCAGAGAAAAGGTGAAATGAGCTTTGCTAACTTTAAAATTAATACTGTTTATAATAGTTGACCCAAGGTGATCTTAATGTTCCTTAGCTCATTCAAGAGCCAGACAAAGTAATCCATCTGCCATTGTAATATTTTTGTTGTAGAACGGTAGTTATGCCAGTTGCCAATGAATTTGCCCCAGATGTTGTGCTGGTATCATCTGGATTTGATGCCGTGGAAGGCCATCCTACGCCTCTTGGAGGATATAATCTATCAGCAAAATGTAAGTTGCAGCTTTACACCAGATCCAAAACTCATGTAAACTTTCATTAACTTCAGTGGAGCTGTTACAGCTAACAATGAGGTTGTGTCCCTCAGTCTTCAAATGTAAAAATTTTCAGAAATCTGTTTGTACCTTTATATGTAATTTCAGCAGGTAGTATTTATTTTAGGCCCTCTAAAGAAATAACATGAAAAACTCTTCTGCAGTTGGTGTGTTGGTGCATCTGATTCTTACAAAACACGATTCACACTCGATTTGACAGAGAGAAAAAGATACTTGCTAAATAACAATGAGGCTGAGGTTTTGCTCATACAGACATGAAGAAAAATAAAATGTCAAAAGTCAGCAAAGTTTCTGTCGGACCTTTGCTTCCACACAATCATAAACAGTTCAGCTTGATGATTTGATAAAGTAGAGCATAAAAAGGTTTATCTAATTCAGACCGTCCTTTTTCCTTTGGATTGACAGCATGCTTTGGACAGAGGCAAATGCCTTCCCCAGTTACATGTGTGTATATCTGAACTCTCTCCATGCAATTCAGCAGAGAACAAAATTTGATTTCTCCCTCTCTCCAGACTGAAAATCAGAAGGATTTTTTAGGGTTTTGATGTCTATCTGCTAGATAGGTGATTATCTAAGATAATTCCTTAAGTCCTTCAAAAATGTTTGAGCAAACAGAAGTCATGACTTTAATAAAAAGAATAAAGAGAACTAGGAGAGCTGCAAAGAGTTATCTAAAGGTATCCCCAAACACTCCATACATGGTAATCTCTTGTTTGCCATTTTGTTGAATTTCTCTAATTTTATAATGCTCTCGTAATATGTAAAATTGAACTAAGTGGGATTATTATTATATAGTTGTTGGATCTGTGGTTTTTGTCCTGAGGTTGTTAGTTAATGTCGTTGTTGTAGTTGTAAAGGTGCTTATGAAACCTAGTACAAGATAGAAAATAGAGAAGTCTGAAGGAGGAGATAATGCTTTTTTTCAGATTCTGAAAGTGCGTTTTAATCCTTGTGGTTTGGTAAGTTTTGTGCTTTTTTTTAAGGAGAATTAAATATACTGTGTGTCAGATGATCAAAGCCAAGGTCCCCCAGGGATTTTTACAGCATGTTGTCTATGTAAAGAAACCTGCTATCGAGCATTAGATGTCAGGTATCTGTGGAAAGTTGTAATCCAATTTTTTCACAAAGAGAGGCAAGAGCTGCAGGTGGCTGGGTTCCCCCCATGCTCCTCCCCATCCCCACTCCCCAGCCCCGTCTTCTGTACAGCATTGATCCTGGAAAGCATATTTGGTATAGTATAAAGGTCAGTTTAAGGTACAAGTGACCTACTTCCAATCTCTCTCTTTCCCTGCCAAAGTGGTTATTTACTGCAATAATCATTCAAAGCATTAAAACACAATGGGGCAGATTCTGACTTCGGTGACACAGGTGTAGATAGGAGTTGACACCAGTGAAGCTTACGGAGGTACACCAGATTCTCACCCGTGTGAGATCAGAATGTGTCCCATATACACATGTGTAACCGGATCCAAGGGAGAGTCATAGCTGAAATTCTAAAATGAATGTATTGAAATAAAACCTGGCTTATATTATGAGTTTAGTCCTCCCAGATCCCCTGTGGTTTTTTTAATATGATGTAATTCCTTTTATAATTCTTTGATCCTTTGCCAAGAGTCAGATTCCACTGGCAACCTTTGCCCTTTTCTTGCATTTCCTGTTTTCCTGTTACAGGCTTCGGGTACCTGACCAAGCAGCTGATGGGATTGGCTGGAGGTCGAATTGTTCTGGCTCTCGAAGGAGGTCATGACCTGACGGCCATTTGTGATGCATCTGAAGCATGTGTTTCTGCTTTGCTGGGAAACGAGGTATAAAGAGGACTAGAGGCTCTGTGAATGGCTGTCTGTTGACAATTTTAAGATGCTACAAGTTCAGCAGCCTTATTGCAAAGCTGAAAAGTATAAAAGTGCATTTTTCCCAGCATTGCTTAGTGGTTCTGAAACTTGGATCTTTGGTTTAGCCTCTCCTTTAAAGGAACAATCCCAGGGCAGGTGTGAGGAGGGCCTGGATCCATGCCCTCAAAAGGGACAGGCAGTCAGCCCTTAGTGCCACCCAGACTGTGGTTCTGGGGCACTTCCCCCACTCATAGCCACACAGAGCAGAGCAACTGATCCCTTTGTCATCCCTGCCTGGCCCCACCCCATCGACAGTCCTGATCTCACCCCTTTATCAACAAATTAGACAATAAGAATTGAACGAATTTTAAAAGCAAAATTTGTTTTGGCCTCTTGTTTGTGTATTGCATTTTCCTCAGCGTGGACGAGGACAGATACACTAGTCCTCCAAGTGAATGTGCTGCTGTGGTTCTCATGGCTCTCCTTTCCCAGCACAGTCAGTTTCGGATCCATTTTGCCCTGTTTTCATGTTTTGTTCCGTTTCGTATTTTGCTGCTGTCAGGTTTTCAGCTTGCTGTGGATTTCTGTATTGAAAGTGTCCAGTTATTTTGTCAGCGGAAGGCTGGAGTGTTTGCTAGCTAAGCTGGAGGCCCATTTACCAATTTGTGCCCCTTGACAGCATGAAAAGCAGAGCTAGTTCTTGGCAGCCAGGAGACAGTTGAAACTTTTGGTAGAGGAAGCCACTTTCTTTTCTGTTTCTGGAAAGTACAGTGAGCATACAGAGGGAAGGAATCAATTTCTTCATTCCTCAACCCAGCAGCCTTTGATGGCAAACTTATTACTTCCTGCCTCTGCATCCAGCCACAAGATATTGGCTGTTTCTACCAATATTATCAGCAATGAACTATTTAATAGTGGTACCATTAGAATTGTCGTGGCTTCATAGTCAATACCTGAGACAGCTCAGATTCAAATGCAGCAAATCTAAATGACTAATAATGCAGCCACATAGTCCTATGTTGCACAGTTAAGTAATCTGTTACCTGCCAGATTTTACCTGTGGTGTGTACTAAAGCTTCCCAGGACCAAATCTAAATTGTGTTTTTGCAATTTGTTATAGATGTTACGAACATCTTGCTTATTTTTGGACAGATGCCACCCACCTTTTCTGGGGCAGTCATCCCCGTTTGAACTCCCACGCACCTCATGACAAAGTAAATGCATTTCCAGTGCATGGCCCTGACTCCAAATAGCGCAGTGGTAGCTGACCTGCCTGGACACACATGATGGACGGGACTACATTAGCTTTCCATTTAGAAAAACAGGGCTTAGTGCTGCAGGATACGAGTCGGGCCAGAGTGGAGCCCTCGGAAATACTTGCTGTTAGCTCAGATGTCATGAGAGCAAAGGCTCTGAAGAGCCTTTCCAAACATACCTGTTGAAGATGAGTGAAGAAGAGAAGAAAAACAATATCACATCTGTTCATTGTCTGGCTCTTAGGCAGCAGAGATTTGCAGCAGCATGTGAAAGTGATTAGATGTATTTTCAACCTGGAGCTATGGGCTATCATCACAGATGGAATCAGCATACTGAGAGTTATTTTGGGCTTTCAGTTAAAGGATCCCTATGCATACTTTGCAGTATAATTAAATACACAGGTCTGTTTTTCATTCTGCGTGGGAGATGCATGGATAACTCCAGTGCAGGGCTTGGGTTAGATGTACTCACCTGTGCTCCAACAGAATCATTCCCGGGCAACAGCCATCACTTCCCAGTCTCGGCTTTTAGGCCTTAAGATTACACTGATCATCTTACAATTGTGATGTGATTGCTAACTGATGACGTGAAGGCAAGCAGGTCAGTGAGTCCTGAGAAACCGAGACAAAGATGCCCTGTAGTCGAGCAAATCTTCATAGACCTAGATGTTTCTTAGAGGAGAGAAGGAAGCAGTCAAGACAGCCTCCTGCAGGAAAACAGAGAGGAGTGTATCTGAAGGCCACTTCCTCTCATTCCCCAGAGAGATTCTGACTGCTATCAGGTGGAAGAGAAAGGGTCCCTCAGAGCCTTTGCTTTCTTTGGAGGAAGAGTTTGTTCTCTTGTCATCCTTCCTTGCAGAAGGTACTGCAGTGGCAGCAGGTGGATGACTGTAGGGCCAAAATCCTCCAGATGCAGAGCCACATGGAGAAGAACCTGAGCAATCTTTCGGTTCTAGAGCTGTGAAGTTGAGAACCATAACTGTGAAGCTGACATTGAACCATGAATGTCATAAACCCCCTTGATGTACAGCTGGGACATCATGGCAAAGAACCTCCTTCTGTGCTCCAAGGATTCCATGATACAGGGTTTGGTTCTGCATTGAAGCATGGTCCACCTATAGTTAATGAATGACTGCTCCAGACTGCTCCAAAACTGTGGATTCCAAAATGGTAAGGGCATTTCTGCAGGGAGGAAGATGATTCTGGAGAAAATCTCACTCATAATGTACGAAGGAGCCTATACATCATAATGCCTGTTCTGAATTCTCTGCTTCCCTTCTACCAGAGTGTTCAAAGGCTGCTAATGCTTTTGAGTTTTGACCTGAAGGATTTGTCTGTGCCCCAATGGAGACGACTGATCCCACCAAGCTGTACCCCAGGATCTCTGGCCTCCTTATGGCTCCAAGTAACTTGGAAACCAGACAAAGTGGCATCCCACCCAAATCAGTGGCATGATGCTTATCAGAGCCCCTCTTCTCCGGCAGACTCTCAGGGCCCTCGTCATCAGAGGTCATTTCTGCGGCCTCATACAAACCTTGCATCCAACTGCTGTTCTGCACCCTGCCACGTGGTTTAAAGCTCTACACGCATTATTCCTAGTGATAAACTTGATTAGAACCATCATTCATAATGCACCTTTTTTGAGTTACGTGCGCCAAAGATTTTATTTGCCTATATTATGTCTTACCGATAATCCATTTTGCTGATATGAAATGGTTCATCTATTGAGACAATTTAAAGAGAGTTCAATTTGTTGGGGGTTTTTTGTAATTACATCAGAATATCAGTAAAGAACTTAAAAGCTTTTAAGGATGGACCCGTTCATGTTTTTGATAAGTTGGTTACAAGACTGTGCAGATACCATGGCAATGTTCTTTTACTTACACACATCAAAAAGCAGGAAGTACTGGTTTTATCAAGGTCTTTTATAAAATCTTTTTAATGCAAGGAAGTTGGAGTGACCCACTGTTGCTGTATCCTGTGGGCCCTTTGATGAAGTTTGATATACAGTGTGTTAGACAATTTTGCACGCACGCACATGGATAACCAGCTGTGGAGAGCAGCAGGCTGCAGGGGAAATTTGCTAACTTAAGATATGATTAGATTAAATGGTGAAACAGAAGGAAATGAAGGGGGGAAATGCAGGCCCCACAAGCTGAAATTAAATTCATCAGCTGAAATTTAAATTTCAATTTTAAGAAAATGCCTGTGTGGTTGCAAAGCCTGCAGCCCAGGGTAATTCCCAAGTGTCAAGGGAACTAAAATATAGCTGTAATTGCAAATGTTGTGCACTCTAGAATGTGTTAATGGAACGTGATTTAGCAGTGTCAGAAACTTTTCATAATAATTTGTAGTTACTTTTGGTTTGCTCAAACCCACTACAGGTAATTTGACATTTGATGTCAAAAATAAAATTTATGGAGGGTGGGATGCACTGAGGTGGTTTTTGGTTTATATGACGTATAGCCAACGAGCTGCAGCTCTTATTAAATAGCACAACATCAAAATGAACTTCCACTTAATAGCACAACATCAAAAGGCAAGATATTCTGACAGCCCTGGAAAGCAGAGGAGGCAGCAGCAGCACAGAACATATACCTGGTTACCTTCTACCTTCAGCATTCAAGTACCAAGCATGCCGACTGTCCAAGCTCTGCCAGGCCGCCCTATTTCAAAGCCCAAGTTTACCTGTCTCTTTTTTACATGATTTAGATGCTAAGCTACAGGGTCTGGAAAACATCCAGTGCTGCAGAGGTGTCTTAGGATTTACTGAACTCCCCACCTTTCTCAGACATGCCATGAAAACCACTCCCCCCACACACCATCCCTGCTGAATGTAAACCCCACCTGGGAAACTGTGCTGGCCATAGCTGCCAGGATATGCTGCCATTAATACACTGGACTTTAATGTAGCTGTAATGTCACCTGCATCTCACCCAGCCAGTTTTCAGTACACTTAACTGTTCTAGTGCCGTAAGTAACAACCAAGGCTGGACTGCCATAAGTAATGCTCTTGTGCTTTCCATAAAAGAGAGAGAGCACAAACACAATCCATTTCCAGTTGATATCTTTCCTTGCACAGTCTACCAAATCTGTTGGCACATCTCCAGGAAAACCTCTGGGCTATGTTTCAATACACTACGATATGGCTTAATGTAACCCAAGTACTTTGAGAGCTAGCCACAAGCCAGTGGGGGTGGGGCCATGTCCTAGACAGCGCTTGCACATGGTGGTAATCTGCCAATTCCATTGCATGCTGCACCAGCTGCTCCACTTAAAGCTTGAGGCTGCAATAGTCACTACTGAACAGCTGCTCGTTATGTACCCAGTGAATGACACTGCAGTTGAAAGCCAGACTGTACCTAAAGACCACCGAAACAGGCTTTCCAAAGTTAGAAGAAAATGCAAGCACAGGCTCCCAGCCAGGATGCATAATTGTGGTGCCAGGACAGATCAGCATGCAGTGGTGACTGATCCATCTGCAAGAGGGGACACCTCCTATCTGCTTCCTGAATGTCTTGATGGGACAGCCTGGCCAGGGTTGGAACCTTGGGTGAGGTCCTACACATACAATGATAAACAGTGTGAACTTCAGCCTTTTGTCCTGGAGCTCATTATCTGATGTGCTAAGAGTCCTTGGTGTTGGGGAGGAAAAATACAGTAAAGATGGAGTAATGTCAAGCTTCCAAAAATAGGGCTGCCAGTAACAGAGTATAACTGCCTGGGCCAGCTCTCAGGCCTCCCCAGGTCCGGCTTTGGTAGTCGTGATCCCTTAAAATAAAAGATTTTAAACATAACAAACAGTTTCTCCATAATAAATTCAGAGCACATGGACATGCTCTCCTACAGCTCTCCTTCAAAGATGGGTGAATCCACTGTTCACAGCAGTTATATCATTAAGAATAGCACAGAGACAAAGCAGCTGCTTCAGTTGACCACTCCAATTCGAGCACTGCCTTTTATGGATGCTGACTGCCCTGCTACATCAGGAGAAGCTGAAGGGTGTAGAGCTCACTGCTGTATTGTACAAAGGAGATGAAGAGGAATAGTTTCTTCTGGAGTCAAAAACAAGCACTTGACACTTGTAGGTTGTTTCCACCTATATCATTTCCAATGGGCAGATTTTTAAATGACTCTTTTTAACCTGAAAGAGTTGTGAGAAGCTCAAAAGCTTGAAAGCCAGAAATTGGTCTTGTAAAAGAGATTCCCTCCTCCACCTTGCCTCGTTGTTGTTGTTTGTTCAATTTGGAATGACGGGAATTCCAATGCTCATGTAAATAACATAGGAAAGGCAACCAAAGAGTGGCAAGCCAGGGCTTTGGCTGGAGGGGCTCTGAGGCTGAGCTGCCAACTGTGATCTATTGGCTGATAAATTGTTGTTTTTACATTGCTGGGCTGTGATCAAGATCTTCAGATATGGCTAGTGAGCATGGGTGTTTCCATTGATGGGTGCAACCTGGTTTTCAGTGGCTGGACATGTACTTTCTGAAGATCCAGCATCAAGTGGCTGTTCCAAGTTGGGCACCTGAAACATCAATCATTGTGTGAAAACTCTGGCCTAGGAGTTTAACTCATTGTCGGGGCATTTAGAGCTTCTGTGAATGACAGCCAAATAACATCCATAGCACACTGCAAGCTACCAGTGTGCAGTTCTGTCTGTTCCAGTTCTCATTTGAGTAGTGCTGTGAATTGTGGTAGATTGTTTTAATTTTGTGCTACCACCAAAGTTAGTGTTAATAAAGGGAGCTAATGCCCACAAAGAGACTGTGGTTAACAACAAACCAAATTGTTGTTTTGCCCGTAGCGTACTACGGATCTGATCTCTGTTCCACATTGTTCTGCTAGCACAAAGTTGCACAAACTCCTCACTACCCCTTTCAGAATTATGAATATGCCATGTGAAAATATTTGGAACACTCCTGTTTGTGGACAAAAGAGGCTAGTGGTGTTGCTCCCAGGTTTGGCAGGGCTCCTGTGGTCAGAGTATACATTGGGGTGTCCACTGAAGATAAAGGGGCACACCCATATGCACATACTCAGCCACCCGTGTTCATTTGGCAGCATGGTTCCCCACGAAAAGCCTTTATAATCGTGCTGTTTTATTTAAATCTGGATCTTTCACTGTTAATGGGAACTGAAGTGAGTGCCACAGGTGTGAGAGTAGTTGTCAAAATGCCTCCATTGATTTTTTTTGAAAGGGGAAAGGATGCCAGCTTTTTTCTGACTCTGAACAGACTAATCCAGTAGAAAGTGTTAGCAAAATATTTCTGCCCCTTGTACTGCTGGCCCTGCGAATGTCTGTGGCGGTTTGAACAAATTGAGGTTTGTGTTTAGTGCTGCATCTCTCGCTTCTTGCCCAGGCTCTTTGGCTAAACAAACACTTTGACAGAAGTCCATTTGTTCTCGATTTGTGCACACGGGTGAAGGGGTTTTTAAATTCTGTTGCTCAAATGCACAGCCTTGTTTTCTGCCTCTTTCCAAGCCCAAACTAATACTATGAAAACTCAAAAAAAAGTTCTAAACATTTCAGTTTTTAAAATTTCTTTTATTGGTTGAAGTCTGCAGGATTTGGACCAAGTTTTTAATTGTGCTAGTGACAGTGCCGCAATTGGATTTTACAGCCCTTTGCTACAGAATGCCATGTAATGTGTAGTCGTCTGAGTCCTCCCTCCGTCCCAGTGTCAGATGGAAATGCAGCTTCTAAGCCTGGCTATAGGCGTATTGCTGTCTTTGGTGTGCTGGCTACCCTTCCTGCACAGCTTCCTCCTGTCTGCTGCTGGAGTGAAATAATGTGGCTTTCCCAGCGTCAGCATATTCACGGCATGCTTCTCGTTTGAAAGTTTGGAATTATTTTACAGTCAACGGTTTTGTCCTTCTTTTTATCTGACATGAAGAAAATCTATTCCAGAAAAACAGAAGGAATTGTAATCAAGGAAGAGTTCAGAGGAGGGTTCTTCTCCCCCATGTTCCTTTTTTTATTCTTTCTTTCCCCGACCCCCATGTGCCACAAGGGTTCTGCACACGCAGGCCTATACAGTGAGTAGTGTTTACTTGTAACCGGCATGCTCAAGAACTTTTTCACAACAAAGATATTAATGGAAAATCACTATTCACTAATGTGTCAAGTTAAATCTGACCCTGTTGCACCATTTGAAATCTATTTACCCAGAGTGTGGGAGGTGGTTACAGGCTGCTCTTTGGTAGGACCACCTGCATATGTTTAAACTTGACCCGACTTTGTTTGAGTTCATTGGCACTGTACAATGTTTGATTCTAACCATTGCTGCTGTTCTTTGTTGGGCCTGATCTAAGAGTTTTTGCTCAGTTAGAGGGTGACTATTTCTTTTACTGACATTAATTTGCTGCTAAATGCCCTAATGTAGATGCAGTTGCACCAGCATAATTGTGCCTACATGAGCCCATCTACACTGCAGCTTTTTGCCAGGTAATTTTGTATTTGTCACAGGTGTAAGAAGTGTGATTTGTGACCAGCATACCTGAGCCATAAAAAGCCCCCAGAATACATAGATAGATAGTGACAAAACCAAGCTCTTTCTGTTTGTTTTTTTCCTCCCCCCAAAGCAGTTTGTTTTACTCTGGTTGATGGAAGAGGAGACTAGAAGAGGCTAAGCCAGCAAGAGCCCAGCTTTACCACGATAAGCTGTGCTTACACTAGAAGCACTTTGCCAGGGTAATATACTGGGGTATAGCTATTTCAAAAAGAACCCTGATTATAGATCTAGCCAAAGATATGAGCTTATGCTGTTTGGGGGACCTGTTAGGAGTTACACCCAGCATGTTTACACTGATACAGCTGCATCTGCCCCGGCCAGTATAACTCTACCCTCCCAGTACAGCAAGGTGTCAGAAAAGCTGCTGTGGTTTCTCTAGTGGTTAAACATTCATATATCTCTATTTAGGAAAACAGAGATGTTCCCTTGCGTAAGATACTAACCAACCAACATAATTTTTTATCACTAGGGTTGGGAGGCATGGATTTGGATAAGAGCAGAGACAAACATCTCAGGTCCTGTCTGCAGTTAAAAGCAAAAGCATTTGAGCTTCAAAAGAAATTGTTTTCTGCACATAGCATAAAAAAAATCTGAGAACTTTTTAAAAGTTCCATATCACATTTCAACTTGCAGTTTCAGTTCTGTCCCGTTAGTCTCATTATTGAAGGATGGAAAAGAAACTAACATTACAGAGAATAAGGTTCATAACACAGTTCTCTATACCGAGGAACTTCAGCACATATTTCATAAAGATTAACATATGGATTTGATGCCTATCTGCCCTGGTAAGATTGACCCGGCAGATGGTAAGAGCTACAAAGAACTCCTTATTATGGAGGCACCACCAGGTCTTTTGTACTGAAGATGTTGAGTTTTGAGGTAAAGCAGGGTTTTCATTCATGTGTGCCTTAACCAAAATTATGGCATTTACTCATAGGGTACAAATTTAAATTTTGGGAAAGTTACAAGTAAATACATTCATTGAACTCAGAGTTCAAAGGAGTTTAGAAGTAACTCTTTTGGCTGGCATCTCACTTTTTTTTTCAGGACCCTTTACCCTATATACAGGCTTGTTTGTCCACTTCAGACTTTGCACAGAAGTAGATCCACATAAGGTCTTATATTCTGGCCTTTTTTAAACAAGCTTTCTGCCTTTGTTAGTTTTTCTCTGCCTCACAGTGACTGACAAATGAAATATGTTTGAACAATGAAAGGTGGGGAAGAGCATAAAACACAGCTCTGCCGACTCCACCAAGGCAGAGTAGCCGGTGTAAGAGTGCTTATGGCTGTCGAAGCTCAGGCACCGTTTCCTGCTTCACATGCTCGAAGACACATTAAAACCAGGGCTCCTGCCCTGCAGAATTTCTGAACTGCACGCTAGTGGAGCCCTTGTCCTGTGGGCTTTCAGACCGTACGGAACCATATTCGCATTCTGTGGCTGGCAACATCTTTTGGCTCACAAAGGGCAGAGAATGTCGAGGTATCAAGGATGAAGCAGGAAGAGTTGTGCTCATTTGAGTAGGAGATTAGAGAATTGGCTGCAAGATAGAAGTCACTCACAGCAGGGCCAACAGCCACCCTGGGACGAGGTGGCCATTGGGCCTGGCTCTGTGCCTTTGGAAGAGGTGGGTTCAGGGGCCTAAGGCAGCCAGCCCTTGGCACTGCTCAGACCACAGCACAGAGCATGTAGAGTGACGGAGTAGTACTGCCGCAGCATTTCAAAGAGGCCTGGAGCTGGGACCACAGCTCCAGACCCCTTGGCAAAACTGGGGCCCTGTGTATCTGCCCTCTTTGCTCCACCTCTCACTCCCGTTCAGAGGCCTTGCAAAACTCAAGTATGCGATGATGTTGACTATGTAGAAACTTTTCATATCCTGAATTGTAAGTAGGGTCACATAGTGGGGATCGAAGGAGGGGATGGGGCACTTAGCACATAGTGCAGTAAATAGTGTCTTGACAAGCACTTGGTTATGGAGTATATATAGGAACATGAATTTAAAAAGCTCTGCTATTTTTGTTCCATTTTTTTCAGCTTGATCCTCTTCCAGAAAAAGTTTTGCAGCAGAGAGCAAATGCTAATGCAGTCCACTCTATGGAAAAAGTGATTGAGATACACAGTGAGTATATACAAGCTAAGCCCCAATGCTTCTCTGAGCTGTCCTCAGGCAACACTGTTCAGACACCTCCATCATCTTAATGATTAGAGTAAATAAATTCTACTGAGGTCTGCCAGGTTCACTTCAGCTAGTTTTCTGATAGTCGCTGTGCAGTGAACATATGCTGTGCAGCCACAAACTGATCACAAAAGATGCTGTGAGAGGCAGAAATGTATCTGAGGATTAAGTTTAATAAGGACAAATGCAAAGTACTCTGCCTAGGAAGGATCAATTTCACATATACAAAATGGAAAGAAACGATCTGCAAAGGAGTACTGCAGAAAGGGATCTAGGGGTTGTAGAGGACCGCAAACTAAATGAGTTCACATCAGTGCTTTTTTTTTGTGCCGATACTTGCCAGTACGGACTATTGGCATCTTGGCAGCTCCAGCCATGGGAGGGGAAAGACGGCTAAGTACCAGGGCGCCCCCCAACACCAACACACACACACACACACACACACACACACACACACACACACACACACACACACACACACACACACACACACACACACACACACACACACACACACACACACACACACACACACGAAAGACACCTGTTAACAGTGTGACACTTGCAAAAATAGATCATGATTCTGGGATGCATTAACAAGAGCGTTGTGAACAAGCCACGAGAAGTCATTCTTCCACTCTGCACTGAGTAGGCCTCAGCTGGAGTACTGTGTCCAATTCTGGGTACCACCTTTCAAGAAGGATGTGGAGAAATTGGAAAATGTCTGGAGAAGAGCAACAAAAATAATTAAAGGTCTAGAAAGCATGACCTTTGAGGGAAGGCTGAAGGAGCTGGGTTTGTTTAGTTTGAGAGGGGACATAATAGCAGTTTTCAAGTACCTAAAAGTGTGTTACAAAGAGGAGGGAGAAAAATTTTTCTCCTTCGCCTCTGAAGACAGGAGAAGAAGCAATCGGCTTAAATTGCAGCAAAGAAGGTTTAGGCTGGACATTAAGAAAAACTTCCTGGAATAAATTGCCTGGGGAGGCTGTGGAATCTCTACTGTTGTAGTTATTTTAGAGCACGTTGGATACACACCTGTCAGGGGTGAACTAGATGGTGCCTGTTCCTGCCATGAGTGCAGGGGAGTGGACTTCATAATCTCTCAAGGTCCCTTCCAGTTCTAGTGTTCTGTGATTCCACAGTGTAAGAGAGTGTCTCCCACAGCTCCCAGCACAGGTCAATAGACATGGGTCTGTGCTAGTGCTCTAAAAAGAGCTCTACAGATATGGTGGTATAGGCTGGAGCTCAGGCTCTGTAATGCCCATCCACCGGGATGCTTTAAGCATGGTGCTAAAGCACTGTGTCTGCCCATGTTTTTGAGTGCACTAGCACTTGCTGCCCCGGACTGTGTAGACGTATCTGTAGTGGTGAGAGGTGAAGTCTGACTGCAGGATGGCTTATTTCTCTTTTCATTTCCTTTCTCTTATCCAAACCCAAATGCAACTGTAAAACCACACACTGTGTTTGTCTTAGTAATTATACACAGAAAGGAAAAATATTTGGCTGTTAGCAAAGAAATTGAGATTGAGATTATTTGTTAAAGGAACTAGACACAGGTTAAAAGTCAAGCTGCCTTGTGCTGTATGTGCCAGGATGTATCAGCAGTGCTTACGTGCAGCCTATCGTAGCCATTAAGGAAGTAGAATTGGGAAATGTGATGGCTTCTAATGAATAATGACTGTTCTGTCATCACTCCCATAAACATATTGGTCACTGGGCCAGCATAAGGGATGAGCAAGCACACAGATCTTCTTGTGTGTTGTTTCTCTCCACACACACACACCTGCCCCTCCAGGTTATGTGCCAGTGCTTGAGTTTCCACAAAATCCATTTTTGTCAGTCTTTTTGTGGAATGAACCTTAACTGAGGTGAAAACCAGCACTCGGTGGAGGCACTGGACTGGCTGGCTTGCCAAGTCAGCTGGGAGTACCTTACACTCTTTTGTTACAGTGGCTGTTTATTTGTAGCTGCAAGAAACCCCAAGCAAGACTGGGCCCCCAGCATACACAGAAGAACTTTACTTGTCCCAGAGAGCATATGATCTACATAGACCAAACAAATTGGAAGAGCAAAGTGGTGTTCCCGTTTTACGGGCAAGGAACAAATATCCTGAGAAATGAAGGACAGTATTTTCAAAAAGTGAATAAATTACTTGGGAGCTTGTGTCTCATTGGAAGTTAATTGGACTTTCGCTCCTAAGTACCAAGTCACTTGGGAAAATGGAATTTAGGCACCCAAAACGTGGGTGTTTTTTAAAAAAATTTGCCCCTAAGCGTCTTGCCCAAGTTCTCAGAGGCAGTCTGTGACAGAGTCAGCAGTTGAGCCCATTTCTACACTCCAGTGTCTTCACCACAAAACAGCTTTCCTTTTTCCATATATTTCCTTAGCTCTAAATTTCTGAGGATTTTTTAAAGAGTCCAAATGTGTCTGCTGCTGCTTCCTCACCTAAACCTAGGTCAGGTGGTATTGACATTATAAACTTTTTCACAACCAGGAATTCTAACATTTTCTAAACAGCTGTAAGACTTCAGATGAGGAGTAAGCAGCATAAGCAGGTGAACTCTGCATGTAATGTCTTCTACCTCTCTTTAACCATTCACAGCAGAAGAGCAGTTTCATTCACAACCAGTGACTTAGCTCTGGATTTGGATCCAGTGCTGGCTTGGAAGGATGTTGGTAATGCCTGTTCAACAAAGTTGTCAGCAGTACTGGGCAGTCATTTGTTTTCATGTGTTTCTTCCAGCACTGAATGGCCATAGAATATAGAGATGTTGGCAGACAGCAATTCTGACTTCAGACTATTGACCTGTCAATTTCCCCATTCCACTTTCACTTTAAACACTCCTGACTGTCAGAGGAGACAAACTGGGGTGAAATCCTGACACACTTCTCTCGCTCCAAAGTCATTGGCAAAATTCCCACTCGTTTCAGTGGCACCAAGATGTTACTCCTAATGTCCAAGAATCAGCCTCATTAAAAAGGATGTCCCATTGTGCTGTGTCCAGGTGTAAACTTCAGGCATACTGGAAAAATGTTTGCCTCTAAATACTTAAAAGGTCTTTGCAAATAAGCTTGTGCTAATTATATGTTGGTTTACATAGCTAAGGTAAACACTTATTTAAGAACAGATCTTTATTCTGACAGCACCGCTGCGGTAACATATGTTAACATAGCAGCATGCCACTAGTGCCAGATATTCAGCTAATAAATGTACTGCTGCTGTAGAATTAGCCAGACTGTTTGTTTATCCTTGTGAATCATCATCGTTACCTTGTAGTAAATAAACTGGTATTTCCACATGGAAAACTAAACAGCTTCTCGCTTTGGGAGGCCGTCGTTACCTCAGGAGGGCCAGCAAATTTATCAGATAAACAGATCTTCAGACGGAGCACTCACGTACCAGATTCCTTTCCGCAGCTCTTGATACTGAATTGGTCATGGTGATGATTTTAAAACCATGTCTGTATTCCAGTCATAATGTACTCAGAGCTGCAAAATTACTGTGCTTTTCTCCTCCCTGGTCTAGTGTGTTGGAAGCCATAGAAGTAAATGGGTTTGTGCTGGCAAACGAACAAATGCTCTAAAAAACGCTGAAGAACTGGTCTGTTTTTTTTTTTGAACCGTGACCTCTCCCTCTGTCTGAGATGTTCCGGCTGCACTTCTCTGCAGGCAAATACCAGAGGCAGCTTTGCCTTATCTGTGGGTCTTTGGATGCTTTGTCGCACCTTTCCCCCCTTGACAAAGGTTTTTCTGGCTTGGGCTGTGCAGGTAGAGCAGTGATTCAACACTGACCATAATCTGTTGCTGTCTTGGATCTGAGAGCCAAATTTTTGGGCCATAGGGAGCAGTATGCTGCCCATCAGCCCCTGCCCAGTCTGTATGGAATATATTTGTTCATGGCTAACTCTCTGAACTAAGCCTCTCCCTTCTGTGTTCCCCATTCCATTCAGCCCCACGCTGGCACCATTGCCTCGGCTAAATGGAGCCAGCAAAGCCCAAGGGAAGTGCCCTGGGTGAGGAGAACCATGGAAGAGGAGCTCTGTTGCAGATGCTCCCAGCCCATAGCTAGAGCGAGGAGCACCATCTGACCGGCTTACATCACCCAGGACTAGGTCTTACCGTATTTCAGGCTCCCAAAAACAGAGCACAGGGAGGGGACGGGGGATAGAGGGTACCTTTCTGGGAGTTAGAGGTAATGCTTGTAATAGGAATACTTACTGGAAGTAGAGGGAAGTGTCACTCCCTGTTACGGTAGGAGGCTGACTCATGCAAGCCCAGGACACAGTGACAGCTGTCAGGGGGTGCCTCCCTGTGGGACACATTCCCCAGGACTGGGGGCCTGAGGGGGCAGGATCTGGCATCTGTGACTGAAGGGGAATGGACCAGTTAGCTATCACTACAGGGAAGGGACCATTTGGGAAGCGAACCAATCAGAGCTCCTTATGAACAGCAGTGTTTGCTCAGAAAAAGCCCTAAACTTCTCCTGTGTTTGGAAAAATCTGCCCAGACAGAGGACGGGGAGACAAAAAACAGAGTGTCTGGGCCTGTAGTCACCCTGCCCAAGATAGCTCCAGAGCCAGCCCCCAAGCTTCTTGCCCTGATTCCTGTGCATCCACAAAGCCCATCTTCCTGCCCTGACCCCCCCACACACACACATCCAGCCCCCTGCCCTATTTCCTGCACCTCAACTCTCGAAAACTGTGCCCTGACCATCCCCAAGCCCCAGCCCCAATTTCTGCATCCTTCTACTCACACCCTAACTTTTATCCTGAGTCCTTGGTCACACACTCCCAACCCTGACTCCTGCACCACCCTCCACCCCCAGCCTCTCCTGTCACTCCACAGCCCGGGCCCTGCTGAACTTTCATGGTAACTAAAAGGAAGGGATGCTTTGTGGCACAATAGCTGGCCAAACAGTCTGGTTTTGTGTGTCTCCTTTAGGCAAGTATTGGCATTCACTCCAGCGTTACTCCTCCACGGTGGGATACTCCTTGATCGAGGCACAAAAGTGTGAGACTGAAGAAGCAGAAACCGTAACCGCCATGGCATCGCTGTCGGTGGGTGTGAAATCTGCAGACAAGAGGTGAGTTCCTTTCACTCCCAACCAGTAACCAACCTCAGAGATGGGAGCATTGAGTGTGGTCAGTAAAGTGTATAACTTCATCTTTGTTGTTGCCTTTTTAATTGCACATGTTCCCAGTATTGTCAGGCTAATTACTTCAGCAGTAAGTGGCTCCTGCCTCTGTTTTATTATGCCCTCTCTAATTAGACAGTGGCAACTACGTCTTGAATCTCACTACTTTATATACAAAGTCTCCTCCGGTTCAAAGCAGCCCAACACAAGTGTTCATCAGGAGTGGAGAGGTGTCACCTCTTCACTGTCCTGATCCTGAACTTTAGAAAACATACAGAAACACTGCTCTTTCCACATGCAGCGGCCTCACCAAAAATGTTAAAAGGGAGATTAACAGACTGCATGAGTGAACCTTACAGGGGTTGGTAAAGTTGGGTTCATGAGCAGGACATTAGTCAGTGTTTGGGGAAGAGAAAGTTTTACTCAGCACACCGAATTTCTCACCTGTGTCATGCCTGCACCCTTTCTTCTTTCTTCCTCATCCCCTGGCCATGCCTCCCTTGGGTGAAATTGTTTACAGACCAGATGACGAGCCCATGGAAGAGGAGCCTCCCCTGTAGCATTCACCGTGGAGCTGGAGTTCTCCTGTTTGTTCGTCTTTGTCTTAAAGCTCTACGAAGAAGCTTTCTCTTGTTACTCCTGCGTCCTGTCATGGTTTTCTTATGGAATACAGAAGGGACAACCAGGTGTAAAACACGACAGCCGAAGAAAATCTCTCCACGGATACACACACACATGGTATAAACAGAAATGGAAAAAGGCTCATGAAGAGCAGAAGTGTTGAAGACAAACACATATGCTGGGCACTCTTCCTCTGGTCCTCAGTGGAAGCCAGAAGGGGAATGAAGCCCATGGAAGTCTTTGGCCAAGTTCTCTGGTTTTTTTTCTAAATAACATAATTACATCTAAGTTTCAGCAACACAAAAACAAACACTTTGAAAACTGGTGCTTAAAGTTTGATTACCCACAATTCAGCGATCTCCATTAGAACCACTCAACCCATCTTGTAGTTTTGTTTCTTGGATTTTTTTTTTTTATGGCCCTTGCCTACCTGTGACTCAAACATTCTCATCAAAACCAGAACAATGCGAGATGGTGTATTTTTAATGGGGAGGGTGGGGAGAAGAGGACTAGTCTATATATATAGTCTTATATATATAAATTAAAAAGAGAACAAAGAGGAAATGGAGCTCAGAAAGAGTTGGCTTTAGTAACTCAAAAGCCATCTGAAGATGAGTTTGTGCCTTTTTTTTTTAATTGAGCTGATGGATTTGGTGCGGCTGGATTTTCTGAAGTTTGAGGAGCAATGCCTTAAGAAAAAACAGCAGCAGTTTGTCAACATATTTCCTTTGGGAAAGCCAAGAACTGCCATTCAGAAGGAAGACTGGTTTGTGCTGGCATGATTACTGGAAGTGAGCATTAGCTGGATAGAACATCTCCAAAACTGTCTAAAGTTTGGAATTTTTGTTTTTGTTTTACTGCTGTGGAAAAAGAAATTAAGGTAGTTGCCAAGGAAGTGGCAAATACTGTTGGATCTTTGAAATTCAATCAATTTTAAAACAACATTCAAACATTTTTCTCTCAGAAATTATGTAGAAATTGAACTTACCAATTTGGTTCATGAAGCATGCAATAGACACACAACTGCAGTTTTAAGATTGGAATGCTTTTCATTAAAAGCAAATAGCATGAGATATTGCTTAAATTGTTAGGTATTAATATATATATATATACACACACACACACACATATATGTATAATGTACATGACAAATGTATTCCAAGCTTACAATTCTGATTCTTTTGAATTATTGATAAATATTTATAATGCATTTATATAAATATATATTAAATAAATGCAGACCATAAAAGTAATCTTTGAACGGTCCCTAGTGAAAGATTTATTTGTGAATTGGAATGCAAAAGTGCTTTTGGAAAGGGATCTAGTTTGAAACTTGAGCATTTTCAAACCACAGTTTGGAAAGTTTTCAGAACACCAACACATTAGCCACTGGGCAACTACCCTAAACATTTGTATTTTAATTTAAGGTCTTCTAACAAAAATGAGTTTTTAAGCAAAGATTATGAATTTCCTGTTAATTTTTATATTGCTATTTCAGAAGAACCCTAAAAAAGCATTCTTTGTGTGAATCTTAACGTTTATTTTACATTTGGCAATTACTTTCTGAAAGGTAACAATGTCAGCATTTTTCTTCCCTGCTCTCACGTGTGTACATTACTTTCTGTGAGGTTTTTAAGTCTTTTGTACAGTGATCAGCTTTCCACAGGTGTAAGGAACTGTTGCAGATTGTCAGAGTTTATTTTCAGAAAGAGTGTGTTTAATTAAGAGAGGGATCCAATGGTCTCTTTTGTACGATACCAACGATTGTATATTTCCTCAGTTCTGTGATAGAAGCTGTGTAAAGAAAATAAGGGGTTTTACCTTAAGCATAGTATTACAATGGGTGATGTATCATATCCTCCATGTGGATTGTGGTGAGGATTATAAATGGCATTAGTAGCTACCGTGTTTAAGGGATGCCAGACACTATTGAGGCAGCTGGCATCCATACTCACGCTCTAAACATCTTTCTGAACCACCATTCTTGTTACAATTGTAATTTTAGTCCTCCAAAGAACTTTTTAACTTTTTATTTTTATGATGAAGTCATTGTTGGGTAAGAGTTTTAATCCTCAGCTCCATTGATTTTTCCTCCCTATTGCCTTTCGGAGCTGGCCCTCAGCATGAGCGAATAATCCTTGAGTTGTGGAGTGAGGTAACTAAAGGAGACCAAATGGACCTTTTCAGAGCAGAGGTGGGTAGCTCAGACCCCTTATCCAAACAACCAACGGTGTTTTTAATTTCTTTTGTTATGACACTGACAGGGTCATTTTTTATTAACTTATTTTCCAGTTCTTGAATTAGTTGGTTTTCATTCCATTCAGAACACACTGAATTCAGGCTTGGGAAAGAATTTGAAACATACCATAAAAGTAAGCAAGTGCAAGAGGGCTCTTCGGGGCTTTTTTTTTTTTTTTCATGCAGTTTAAAAAAACAGACACTACTGTATTTGAGTTTTTGCTAACCCAAGTACCTTTAAAGTTTCTGAAATGTACTGGTTATTAGAACTGTTTTCAGCGTATTCTAACAGGAAGGTTCAAATATAAAAATGCAGAGTATGTGTATGCATTGTTTTTTTAAAATGACCACTTTCCTGCTGTGCTCTAAAATGTAATTTGGCTGTGGAATCCTGTGATTTCATATTTTAAATCATTTACCCATTCGTAAATGTGGGCAGTATCAACATATACATGATCACCCGTATCTCTAGACCTTCCTAACGTTGTTTTAAATAATTTTACTATCACGTGGAAAAAAATTGTTCCTCTTTCCTTGTGAACAGTTGTTGGCAGGTTGAGTTGATTCTTTTAAATTGGATGATTGTCAACAGCCTGAAAGATTGAATGCTGTCTTTCCATCCATCTTGTCACTTTCAAGATGCATTGTTCATGTATTTTGAATCTTTTCACTAAGTTATTGCTATTAATGGAAAGACTTACTGAGACCTTATGACTCATCAGTCTACTCCAAAGTCTAGATTACTTGGATTGGCTAAAATCTTGCTTAACTAAACTTGTTTGACAGGCCAAGTTCTGGATGCTGCATGGCCTGTCTGACTTTGACTGGTGCAGACAGAAGTGAAAAAAGGTCCTCATTGTGTGGACCACCATTTTTTAATCTCTTAAGCTTTTGGCCTCTTTGTTTTCTTAGAAGCCAACTGATGTGTGCTCAGCCTGGGTCAGGGAATATCCAGTCCTGAGGGGAATCCTAGCAAACCCTCTGGAGTAGACACCAAAGAGGTGCCTTGTGGTTAGATTCAGTGAGCACTCATTCCCTTTCCTTACTACTTCCCCTCCTGAACCCAAGCATGGTGCACTTATGCTCCACCAGCAAAAGGCCAGAAGTTGTGCCACTGACACAGTGCGTCATGTTGCAGCTGAGCCTTTGGGGTGGCCCAGCACAATAACGATTTTTTTATTTTGCCTGTTAGGAAAGAAAGAAACATCTTCAAATCGTCTTACCAAGAAGCAAGTCTCAGTTTGCAGTACACAATGGATCATTTTGTTTTTTACTTTGAATGCGAAACATTCCTTTTTTTATTAGTTGCAGTCATGTACTCATTCCATTCTTCCTTTTTGTAAACTTTTTGGGCCCACCTCTTTTATGGGCATTGATATATATAAATATATATAAAAATATATATGAATATATTTTTTTAAGTTTCCTACACCTTGAGGTTGCATGGTCTGTAAGGTTGGCATGTCTTTATATTGTATACAGATTTTGCACGCCAAACTTGGCAGCTTTGGGAAAAAAAATTCCCCTCTCATGGGATTTGCAGAGAGAGAGGTTGAGGCAATTTTCTGTCAAACACACACAAAAAGAAAAGGGGTGGGGGGGGAGAGAAATAGCATCTTACTGAACTTAAGAAATTGTGCTTTTTATTGTAAAAAGATAAATAAAAAGGACTTCTTAAACATTTCACATTTTAAGTAAAAGTTTATCTAGCACTTGTGACTTAACAATAATAGAGTTTATTGTATTTATGTGAAAAACATTGTTTTAGGGAACTACACAGAACACACACAATAGCCTGCCTGTGTCATTTTAAAACAAATTTGGTTGGCTGTTTTTTTTTTTGTTGATTTCTTTTTTGTTTGTTTTTTTTTTGTTTTCTCCTTGCTGGGAGGGTGGGGATGGGATGTATCCCTTTGTTAACACATCTAGTCATTCATTCAGAGAAAAAAAGGCCTTTAAAGAGTTAAGTCTTCAGCACAGCCGTGTTAACTTTTTTAATTATTTGAACTGTCTTGCTAGATTTCACTTTACACAGTCACGTACTGTGCAAGCACTGTGGTTTAAAACAAGACTTTACATCAAAACGAATAAAAATGTTTCTTCATTGTGATGAAGCTGGGCTTGTTCTTGGCTCCGCTTCATGTTCTTTGCTATTGATGAAAAAGTATCCTATTGAAAGAAAATAAACAAACACTTTTCTGTGCTCCATAGTGGAGGCGCTATTTTCCAATTTAGGAGGATGACAAACTTATATATATAATATATATATAAAAGGGGGGGATGGGTTTGAACATTATTCACCCAAGAGCTTATTACAGATATGTAGTATCAAAGTTGTAACTATATTATATTCTACTTTATACCTATACATGCTCAGTATGATGTCACCATTGGTAGCAGCTACCGGTTTACTCTGTAATTTAGACACAATTTCACTCTTATTGTATGGACCCTACTTTAAGTGGTGGTAGCATTCTTTGTGCTAAAATTTTCTGATGGTCCTTTCTTTTACTTGCTGGAGTTGGCATTTTTTTCTTTTTATTTGGGGGGTTTTGTTTGTTTTGGGGTTTTTTTTGTTTTTTGTTTTTTGTTTTGTTTTTTTTACTGGCCAATGGTGTCTTTCTCTGACAGTACCAACTTCAATTTCAACTTTATTAGGAGTCCAGTATTTTGTACCACATTATGACAACTTGTTATTCTTGTGGTGTAAATAAAAAGAAAAAGTTAATTATAAGTACCATCTTTGTTTCCACTAGTGATCTTCTTCATATCTGATGTCTCCTATTTAATTGCTTGAATCAGTCTTGTTTGCCCAACCATCAGGGGTCTAGTAACTGTTTGTGCTGTTAAATGTTTTCCAAATATTTCTTGGTCTAACACACTCAATTGCTCCTAGCAGAATAGCTGGTTGACTATTTCAATCTGTAGATATTGTAATATATTTCTTACTACACCATGTAGTGAGCTGAATGTAAAATTTCTCTGAGGTTGAATCCACATTTGTTTGTTGTGTATCCTAAGAGGTATATTCCCCCAAATTAGTGAAACTTTCTGTATGTTCATCAGTAGGAAAATATGCCACTGAAACAATAAATTATATATTTATAATGTGTAAGATCTTCAGAATAGTGGCCACCACAGACCAGCACTCACTGAGTTAATCTCAAAATGTGGGTCCTGATCCTGCAAGCACTTATACACATGCTAAGTAGCTTCACTGAGTTCACAATGCATGGTGTTAAATAAGTATGATTGTTCTTGGGATCAAGACTTTAATTTTCTCACAAAAATGTTTTCCAGCTACCAAGTCTGTCTTTCCAGGTCTCTTGTGCAACTCTAAAAAAAGAAGAAAAAGAATACAAGCAGCATATATGCTACTCAGAAAGCTAACTGCCCCTTCTTTTAACGAATCGTGTAGACAGTATACAAACAATTTGTGCATACAAATTATATGCTCTTAAGGCATTAAAAAGTATAAACTGCCAATAAGGAATGGATGAGCTCTCAAAACCGTAAAAACTTCATCCTGAAATTAATGGGCAAAGACACAAGGATATTTCTTTTCTTTAGTACAATTGGGCTATAGGCTGTAGTTCTGGGGTTACAGAAGAGATCTGAAACAAACAGCAGAACATAGAACAAATGGTGCCAAAGATGACATTTTTCTAAGATAAAGTCCTAGGAGCCAGGAGGGCTTTGTTAAAAATAGTGGCAGGGGGAATACATATAGTGTGTGTGTCTGTGAAGGGTGTCCAATAGTTCTCTCAAAGCTTATGGCCCACAGGTCTATTTTAAGCACATGTGGGTGTTTCACATGTGCGAAGATTTCATTTTGCATCAAACGGGCAGATGATTAATCCAGTTAGGTAATTTTGTGTTCATGAACAAATACAGGAGGTTCTGCCTGCTCCTAGGTTTCTACCAGTATCCAAAAACTTATCATGACGTACCATCATCATGCAGAATTCTGTAGTTACTCTGCATCACCTGCTCTAAAACAATCATAATACATGATTTCATCACACAAGAGTGAAACACATTCCAGAATAAGGCATAAAGCAGGTGATAACATCTACATCATCAGCACTGAAACCTGCCCCTCCATGACCAGTGCCTTGGTACCTGTGGAACCCTCGGGGGTTCATGCAGTCCTCCCAGGTTGCCCACCTGGTGTTGGAAGCCTCAGACAATCCAGCAGCCTCAGTGGCCCAACCTCCTCCACTGCTCAAGGTTTCAGAGGCCCTGCTCCAGGTTTCAGAGACCCTGCAAATCCCAAGAGGAACAGCTTGCTGGACCACAAATGGGTGCTGTGGAAGCCACAGTACTGGCATCTTACTTTTTGTCACCTGATGAAGTCATCACAGGGCTCTCTCACCCAGGTCCCCAAGATGATGCTAAGGGCATAACAAGAACTGTCGAAGATCACTGCCAACCTCAACTAGCAGGCAGAGGAGTTGGCAGAGCAGGCAGACTATGCAACATCCCTTTTTCTGCAGCCCCTGCCAGATGGCCATAGACCGTCATGAAGTGCTATCAGTAGATTACCACTGCCCTGTGGCAAACCTCCTATTCTCTGTCCTGCTCCCATCTACAAAAAGAACAGTGTAAATACTTTGCCCTAGGTAAGGGGCATGAGTACTCTCACCCAGCACCTAATTCCCTGGTGGCTGAGGAAGTTAACCAGAGAGAGCATCAGGAGCAACCTAGGGCTACTCCCCAAAAAGTGAAGATTCAAAGAGGCTAATGTAAAATTTATTTACTGTATAGCCTACAGTTGAGAGTGGACAACTGGCCAACCACCAGGTTTACATTGGCTGCCACAGTTTTGGTATGCCGCAAACCAAAGGTTCCCACAAAGAATTCCAGGCCCTCTTTGAGGAGGGCATGGCCATGACCACAACAGCCCTTTCAGCAGCAATTAGGGCAGCAGATTCTACCATTTGCACCATGGCGTCTTACATTTTCATTCAGCAAGCTTCCTGGATGCTTCTCTCTCAGTTGTCCTCTGATTTTCAGAACCTCCCCTTCAACAGCCATGCTCTGTTTGTGGAGTTGACAGACAACAAGCTTCATGGGCTGAGCCCAAAGGAATGTACCTGTTCAGAGGAGGGTCCAGCAAGTCCTTTTGGGAAAAGTCATAGAATCCTAGGGCTGGAAGGGACCTCAGGAGGTCATAGAGTCCAGCCCCCTGCCCAAAGCAGGATCAATCCCAACTAAATCATCTCAGCCGGGACTTAGAAATCTCTTCCATCGCTCTCTAGGTAATGCATTCCAGTGCTTCACCACCCTCCTGGTGAAATAGATTTTTTTCCCCCTAATATCCAACCTACAGCTCCCGCTTTGTATCTTGAGACCGTTGCTCCTTGTTTTACTATCTGTCACTACTGAGAACAGCCTCTCTCCATCCTCTTTAGACCCGCCCTTCAGGAATTTGAAGGCTGCTATCCAATCACCCCTTACTCACCTCTTCTGCAAACTAAAGAAGTCCAAGTTCCTCAGCCTCGCCTTGTATGTCATGTGCTCCAGCCTCTTAATCATTTTCATTGCCCTCCGCTGGACCGTCTCCAATGCAGCCATTTCCTTTCTATACTGGGGAGCCTAGAATTGGATGGAGTACTCCAGATGTGGCCTCACCAGTGCCGAATAGAGGGGAATAACTTTTTTAGATCTGCTGGAAGTGGTTCTCCTAATGCACCCCAATAAGCCATGAGCCTTTTTGGCTACAAGAGCACACTTTTGACTCATACCCAGCCTCTCATCCACTATAATCCCCAGGTCCTTTTCTACTGCACTGCTACTTAGCCAGTTGGTACCAATGTGACTGTAGCAATGCTTGGGATTCTTCTGTCCTAAGCACAGGACTCTGCACTTGACCTTGTACCTCGTCAGATTACTTTTGGTTCAAATACCCTGATTTATTTAGGTCACTCTGGACCCTAACCCTACCCTCCAATGTATCTACCTGTCCCTTTAGCTCAGTGTCATCTGCAGATTTGCTGAGCGTGCAATCCGTTCCCTCATATAGGTCATTAATAAAGACATTCAGCAATATTGACCCCGGAGCTGATCCTTGGAGTACTCCACATGAAACCTACCACTACAGAATAGATAATCGTCAAATGATCCAGGCCCTGTCATGCGTTCCTAGCTTCAGGCAAACAGGGACTAGGAATGCTTCAAAGCATGGTTTAGCATCTTTGTCCACCCTGCTATTGATGGACCTGTCTTCCATTAACTTATCTATTTCAGTTTTTTAACCCCATTATATTCTTTGCCTTCAGAACATCTTCCAGCAAAGAGTTCCACAGGTTGACTGTGTGTTTGGAGTTGGTGGGGGGGACTTCCTTTTGTTTATTTTAAGCCTGCTACCTGTTAAATTCATTTGGTGATGCTCAGTTTGTCTGCTATGAGAAGGACGAAATAATGCTTCCTTATTTAATTTCTCCATACTAGTCACAATTTTATAGACCTGTATCATATCCCCTCTTAGTCCCCCTTCCAAACTGAAAAGTTCTAGTTTTATTACTCTCATCATAATACCAATGAGTTGTATGGAGGGCATGGCATTGTCTGACCAATAATGTTTTTAAATATAAGTATTGTATGAGAGTGCTGTACGTACACGAAAGACAGAATCGTTAATAGGAACAGAGAGAGAGCTGTGCTAGTCTGTATACTATGAAAACAAAAAAACAGTCTAGTAGCACTTTAAAGACTGACAATTTATTAGGTGATGAGCTTTTGTGGGACAGACCCAAGGTTGCTGAACTTTTTTTATTCAAATTCAACACATTAACATGCGATTTGAACCAAGATGGGAATTTTTTCGGTTATTATAGGGGCTCTTTTGCATACTTGGCTTAATCTAATTCTCGACTCAACCCCCCCTTCTGCCCCTCTGCTCTCTGATTTGCTCACCTTGATAATTTTTTTCTGATTTGTCAATTTGATAACAGTATTTGGTTCTCTGTGCCTTAAATATTGAGTCTGTTCTGGTCTGGCTATGGTCTGAAGAAGTGGGTCTGTCCCATGAAAGCTCACCACCTAATAAATTTTGTTAGTCTTTAAAGTGCTATGGGACTGCTTTTTTGTTTTCGTAGTTAATAGGAGTTGCCAGTAGATGGCGCTCAAGGTAGCATCCTCCTTTGGCATCAAAGAAGGGATACTACTAGCACTGTACGTGTTGCTTCCTTTGGGCAGCTGTTTGCCTCTGCCCGCCAAAGAAAGGAAAGTGTGTGTGTGTGTGTGTGTGTGGCTTTTGTTTTAGCAAGTGCATGCAGGCAAGAATATCATCAGACTTCAGGGTTCACTTATGACACTTGTAGAAGGTGAAAAGGCAGGCACCAGCAATAACTTGGCCAGCTCCTAGGAGGAGGAAAAGCCCACAAGCTCTTAATCTCTCAGCAAATAAACCAAATCCAGGTCTAAGTCACTAAAAAGCATTTTTCCTAATATAATTGTAGTTTCCCGTAATAGGTAATATTATTCATCCCTTTAAAAAGCCATCTATCTTACTCTAATTGCATAGAGTAATAGTCTTCCAAGATGGGTTAGAAAGAACCCCAGTTTGTGAGAGCCTGATGAAACCTTGTTATGGGTTCTGACAAACTCCCCTTGAGACTGATGGGTGTGAACTCACCTTTCGGTTACCCAATGGTAAATGAAAGCTCCAGCTGAGCTTTTGCTGTGCATTGTTATGGGGAGAGGAAGGCAGAGCAGACAGAAAAACAGTGGGTGAGAGAGAGGGGCTGAATGAACAACTGAAAGCTTGGCTGATGCTGGAAGAAACTCAAGGAGAAGTGTTTTTGGGTTGGGTACAAACTGAAGTGTGGTGGTGAGGTGACCTCTCTTGGTGAGATGTCCCGCTGCAGCACAGATGAGCAAGAGAAAAAGAGTGGCAAAAACTGCCCCACACCCCTCCAACAGCTACCAACACCTGCCCCTTCTATAATCAGACCTGCGGCTCCAGAATTGGGCCAATCAGCAATCGACAGACTCAAAAACAGGAGGGTGAAATAAAGATGTCCTACTCTGCGAGTGACCAGCAAAAAGAAAGTGAGGTGAGAAAAAAATTGTCTGATGTTTACATGTTTTGTAAATAAACAAAACTGTATAAAAATGTCTAATACCAATTTCTCTCCTAACAGGGACAACCTACTAGATCTTGAGTTTTTGAATATATCTTGAGATTTTGCTCAGGTCAAAAGAATTAACACCTGTGCCAAGTACAGCAAACAGATGCTGTTAAATATGTGTGAGCACAGCTGCTATTCAGAGTGGCATGGTGTTACAAATCCTGGCTTTGTTTGGGATTCCTAATGAGAATTACCATCTTTGGGGATGTATTGGCAGCAACATGCTTGCTTATACATAACTGAGTATCAAAGAAGAATTCCCTTGTAATGTGTTTGTAAATTTTAGTGCATGTGCCCTGCTGGGGACTGTGCTGATTCTACTGTGTGTATACTGTTGAGGGTAAAGAAATACAAATGTGCCTTCAAACCCTATCAGCAAAAGTTTGATGAAGCTGTATCACCTGCTCCTCTGTTGCGAAACTGACTTACCTGTCCTTTTGACTTCTGCTTCCAGGAGGATTGAACTAAACAGCACTGGCACTGTAGCTAGGATTTTGTCATGAAATAAAATATTTCAATAATTGCTTATTTTAGCCAGGGAATTTTTATAGCCAGAAATCTTAGTGCCAAAAAATAGTGTTGTGCCATAATTAATGTACCATAAATTATATATAGTAGTTCCCAGCATGCCTGTTCTTGCCCCTGGCTAGTTTCAACAACACTGAGGCCATGTCTCCATTACCCAGAAGATCATCGCTCGCTCACAGACACACGCATGTGCTGTTGTCCAACCTCTTCACCAGCACTCTGCACTGTAAAAGGGGCAGTATAGTCCACATCAAGCATACAGGTGGGTGCCTCCATCCCCATCAGAAGAGCCACCAACCACCGGGGAGTGGTGGCTGTAAACCCCCCCAGCCTTTGGCATGCATGACTTCTCCTCAACACCTTTGGGTGCAATTCTCCATTGCTCATTGCAAAGGCAGCATAATGGTTCTCCATGAGTATGGTGAGTGGGTTGGGAATAGGGGTGGAAAGCTGCTTGCTGCCACAAGTAACCAATAGCCAGAGTCCTCCCCATGACAGAGCCATATCCACCTCTACCAGTGGTATGACAGCAGTCCTGTGGCTGGATTCCTTCTTCCGCCTGGATGTCTCCATATGAATGAATGCTTTCAAGGGATTCCTCAGGGACAGCCTGGCCACTTCCTCATGTAACTCTCCCATCTGCTTCCTAAGAGACTTGCTTTCTCAGCGTAGGAAATACAGGACGCAACCTGCAAGCCCAAACTAGGATTGGGGTAGAGGCATACTCAGGCCTGCTGACAGGGAGGGGCAAAGGGGGCAGTTGCCCTGGGGCTTGAAGCGCCAACTGCCATCTCTGCTACTTTGTGCAGTTGAGGGGAGTGGGCAGGGCCGGGGTCTGAGTAGCGCTAAGGGCTGACTACCCTAAGCCTCACCCCTTGTTGGGGGAGTGGAGCTGGGTCCCCCTTCCACTTTGCCCCATGGCCTGTGGTGGCTGTGGGCCCCACTGGACACACATGGTTAGGTTTTATCTAGGTACAGGGGCAGATCGAGAAGACAGAGTGCCCTGAGCCTGACGATGTAGCTCTTCCTGTCCCTAGTGAGTATTTCACAACCCCCTCTGACAAACTCTCCTGCTTCTCATTTTGTGTTTGGTAGAACTCCCCCCTTGAGGTCTGATCTGTGGCAAAGCCCTCCTTGACTTTAATTGAAGTCAATGGGCTTTGAGTGAGATCCTTAAAAAGTTCCAGAAAAGCAAAGAGCCCAAAATAGAACTTCTCTTCAAGCCATGTATCAGAGAGGTGGCCGTGTTAGTCTGTAGCTTCGAGAACAACAAGAAGTCTTGTGGCACCTTATAGACTAACAGATGTTGTGGAGCATAAGCTTTCATGGGCAAAGACCACAGTGCCACAACACTTCTTGTTCTTAAAGCCATGACATTGTAAAGATTCATGTCCTTCCATATCTTTAATGTCAGTCCAGAAACAAGACAGCATCTTTCTCAGAGTAAAATCCACCATTATTCTATTGTGGATAGTTCTCTGAAAACATTTGTTCAGTGTGCAGTGGCAGTAAAACAAACTAACAATGTAAGTAACTATTAAGAAAGTGATAAATAATAGGACAGAAAATATGCCTCTAAGTAACTCCTTCGTGAATATTGTATGTCGTTCTAGTCATGTCCTATCTCAAAGATTGAGAGGCCAACATCTAACTGATGAGTTTAATGAGATTTAACCCAACTTTGAAATGTTTCTGGGAAAAATGAGGTAGAATTGGACCCTCCGTTATGAAATCCAGTATTATGTTCAGGTATCCATGAGCTTGAAGGTGATGTAAAGATGCGTGTAGATGCCGAATGCATACAGACTAGAATCAGAAAAGAGATTAAACCAGTTACAAAAGGTGACCTCAACAAACCTGTGCCTTCATGAAGTTCTGTTTTTTTTTTTGTTTTTTTTTTTTGTTTGTTTTTGTTTTTTTAGGGATGGCTGGCCCAAGTACCTAAAGGACACTAAGGAAGTAACATTTGCGGGTGTGTGAACAATTAAACAACTCAAATGCACTCATGATTACAGGCAATGCCATCTTAATTTCAAACAAAATGAGACTAGAAATCCTACACCTTGTCCATAAAGGACATCAAGGATTAATTAAATGCTGTGAATGGGCCAACCAGTCAGCGTGATGACTGAGCAAATAAAGTATCTGCATATGAACACTGTAGAATTCACAGACCAATGCAACCCAAACTTTTATAACAACACTTCTGGAAGAGATTAGCTGCAGATTTATGTGAGTTCAGAGGACATCATTATCAGGTGATTGTAGACTGGTTTTACAATAATATCGAATATAATATATGCAAAGCTCACTTCAGTCTTTCAGAACAACTGAAGGACAACGGACTACGATTCACAGCAACAGAATTTATCATTCTGAACAAAATATGATTTTGAATACTTGCAGCCCACATTACCACAAGTGTATGGGGAGACTGACAGAGCTGTACAGACAGCAGGAAGATCCATTCCCCGCTTTTCTGAATTACAGATCAACACAAATAGCAGCTACTGGCTATAGCCCAGCACAACTCTGGATCTGGAAACAACTCAATTACTATTCCAGCTATGGAAAAGAATTTTCTTACACAGTGGCTAGACTTGAAGGGTAGCCAAATTTGGCAAAAAGAACTTACGAACACTTTGACAATCGCTGTCGCTTAATGAGAGAGCTGCTGGAGCTAGAACTTAATGACCTGTGTTTGTGGCAAATGGGTGAGAGAAAAGGGCCACTCAACTTTAGCTGTTCTAAAGGGAAATAGTCAATGCCCAGAGTATATGTGACTGAGACTGGCAATGGACAGTTCAGCAGAAACCCTGGACATCTACAGTTTGTTCCACAGAAAGAACAATCAACGTAGAATATTCTACAAGTGACAGGTAACAAGGAGATTTCAATGACTCAGGATTCTGAACTGAATACATGACTTGCAACTAATGGGCACCCAGAGGATGATTTTGTTATGCTTGAGAAGATCAGTACAATGCCAAGATGCTTAACAGACTGAACTTCAAAGACAGTATAATAGCGTAAAGAGTGTTAACAGTAAGAATGTAAAACTTACGGTATAGCTGTACTTATGCAGGGTTAACGTGCCGCGATTGATCTTCCAGGGATCAGTTTTGCCACGTGTGAAGACATGGCAAAATCAATCTCTCTGGGCTTGGCCGTTGACCCTGGTACTCTGCACTGATGTTCAGAGTAAGGGACAGCAGCACGAGCCAAAAGATCCCTGAGTACACCATGGAATAAAGTTGATCCTAGCTACACTAATAGCATGGCTAGAATTGTGTATCTGGGATTGACTTTGATACCAAGCATAGGGCCTTAGAGAGTCCACTGGGTGAGGCAGCCCACATGACAGGGTGAGCAGAGAGGGCTGGATGGAGCCAGAACTGTGAAGGAGGGAAATGTGGTGTTGAGAAGAGGTAGTGGAGTCCACCTATGTCTGACAAACCGTGTGATCGGAGTGGTTTATTCCAATGCTCTGGGTTGATCCATGGACTTGAGGGCATGGGTATAGCATCAGGCTATACGTGCTAGTCAGTGCTGTGATGTGCAGAAAGGCCCTGATTAATGCAAACCATGGGGATCTACGGTTTCTTTGCTATCGACCAGTGTTTTCTCCACAAATTCGAAATTAGAGCAGGCATGTTTTGAATTTATGGACAGGTGGGGGCCTGTGGGCCGAGGAGTGAGTAACTGAGGGTGAAGGTAGGCTTCATGACACCATCGTAAAAACTAAAAATGTTCTGCGCTGAAGTCTTTGCTGCTTCAAGTATGTTTTCAATGAATACATCTTCCTGACTGATCCAGGTGTCACTTCTATTGCTGGATAAAGATATACTACTGTTGTAGGAGATGCCTGGACGGCATTGTTTAATGACCCAAATGGTTTCAACAGTAGACATACGAGAGAGAGAATGGCAATCGTTTTCTCTGCAGGTAGAATCAGAACAAGTCTACAAATCTCATTAATGTGATTCGTCCTATCTTAGTAGATGCTTTCCAAAGACAGTAATACGTTTCTGTAATTTTAAGACAACAGCTGAGTGTCACTCATGAGAAAGCTTGCAAATTTTTGCCAGTCTGGACCAATTTGAGTTTCAGTTGCTTAGCATCTTCTCTTTTTTCCCGGAGCTTTTCAGTCTTTTTTGGGCTGGAGGGGAGCAGGGAGGGGTAGGCTCAGTACGAGGTGAGTGACTTCTGGAGCCAAATGTAGCTGGAGAGTCAGGCTTACGAGGTGGTATCTGCCAAACAGTAAGATATGGGAGATCTGCATCCAAGGGGATCTGCTAAAATCCTGCAAGTGCATCTAATTTGCTGAGGAATTTGGCTCCTCCCATCTCTGACAACTGTTTGCTTTTTGTGGGCAAGTTGGAGGTATTATGTTTTGGTTTAGCTCCTTGTGGTTTGTATACATCGACACTTTTTTTCCTCCCTTTCTACAATTACTTAGGAGTGAATACCATGCATTGGTGGTTCTGTTCTCCAGATCACACCATTTTCTGTCATGTTTTCCAGTTCTTCTAGACTCCTTCTAAAGGGCTTGCAGGACATTTGAGGTGCATGTAGTAGAGGTTCTACATCTTTCCTTAACTGTACCTTGTATGTTACTGAGAGATATCCCTTTCTTGTGATAGCATCTTCGCCCAGCGCTGTTAATGTTTTCACATCTGATTCATTTTTGTCTTTTTCTATCCCTACGGCGTTTATTCCCTAAGACTGGGTGTTTGCCTCTATTTGCTAGCTCAAGTTTTTTTTCTCATTTTCCCTTTGTATTTCAGCATCAGTGTGAACTCTCCTAATTTCGTATGCAATTGTCTATCCTAAGAGTGTCACACAGAGTCTTCTGACTCATCCACTTTCACGAGCTCCTTACATCTTTCTTTCAGTTACTGTTATTACATTTACTTACGCCCCTGCAGCTTAGCTTGTCACACGTGTGTCACTTGTCCACATTTTCATGAGCCAACTTTTAAGAGTTTTCAGCCTCCTCCGTTATTGTGCTTAAGAGATTTACCTCCTCACCAGAGGAGCCCTTCTGTCCCTGGCCAGCTTAGTTTCTGTGAACATTTCACTTGCTGGTTTAGCTCTGCTGTCCACCATCTTATGCTCTGAGCCCTTTGCTAGGCTTTTTCTCTGCATTTGTCTGTTTTGTGGGTTGCGTATGTATTGGGAGCCATCTTTCTCAGTACCCATTCATTGCTTCTGTTACTCTCCCAAGACATTCTGGCCTTTAATGAAATAGGCTTTTAATAGTCCAGATTCCGGGGAAGGTTTTAAGCCAATAACAAATTCCTCAGTCATTTTGTAGATATATTTTTGTGTTTTACTATTTTCTCATTGGAGTTTTTAAACATTGTGTCAAGTTATTTTATGAATCATTGTATTCAGCCCTGTTGTATCGAAATTTAGCTGTATTTTATAGAACGGGTCCTAGAGGTAGGTAAGGTAAAGAAAAACCTCTCTACCCTTTATTTTTGGATGGCTTAATTGAACACTCACCGAGCCAGAGTACCCAGGAAGCACTTAGAGAGGCCAGAAGAACAGTACAGCAGACAGCCAGGCGCTGTGCCAACAACCACTGGCTCCAGCTATGCAGCAGCATCCAAACCTGTGCCGACTTTGGTAATCTCAGAGGAATGTACGAGGGTATGAGGAAGGCATTAGGACCCACCCAGAACAAGATGGCACCTCTGAAATCCAAATCTGGTGAAGTCATTGCTGACAAAGCCAAACAGATGGAGCGCTGGGTTGAGCACTACTCCGAGCTGTAGTCAAGCGAGAACGTTGTGGTTGACGCAGCCCTCGATGCCGTCGAGCTCCTACCAGTAATGGACGAACTGGATCAAGAACCAACTGTGGATGAACTGAAGAGAGCCATCAACAGCATTGCAGCAGGAAAGGCCCCTGGTCAGGATGGTATACCACCAGAGGTAATCAAATGTGCCACGGACACACTCCTGGAACCCCTGCATGAGCTACTGTGCCTGTGCTGGAAAGAGGGCGAGGTTCCACAGGATATGCGTGACGCTAACATTGTAATGTTGTATAAGAACAAACGAGACAGAAGCGACTGCAACAACTACTGTGGAATCTCCCTCCTAAGCGTCACTGGTAAACTGTTCGCTCGCGTCATCCTTGGCAGACTCCAGAAGATTGCTGAGAGGGTGTACCCCAAATCGCAGTGCGGATTCCGCACAGAGAGGTCTACCGTTGACATGGTCTTCTCTCTAAGGCAGCTGCAGGAGAAGTGCAGGGAGCAGAGAAAGCCACTCTACATAGCCTTCATCGACCTGACCAAGGCCTTTGACTTGGTCAGCAGGGATGGTCTGTTCAAACTGCTCCACAAGATAGGCTGTCCTCTACGGTTACTCGATGATCCAGTCGTTCCACGAAGACATGAGAGGAACCATCCAATATGACGGCGCATTATCGGATGCTTTCAGAATCAGGAGTGGCGTCAAACAAGGATGCGTGCTTGCTCTGACATTGTTCGGGATCTTCTTCGCACTTCTCCTGAAGCATGCCGTTGGATCTTCAACAGAGGGCATCTTGCTACACACAAGATCTGATGGGAAACTGTTTAACCTTGCAAGGCTGAAAGCTAAGTCTAAGGTGCGAGAAGTCCTCATCAGAGACATGCTGTTCGCAGATGCTGCTGTAGTGTCTCACGCAGAAGACCAGCTTCAAAAACTGCTGGATCAGTTCTCCAAAGCGTGCAAGGACTTTGGGCTTACCATCAGCCTAAAGAAGACAAACGTACTCGGTCAGGATGTTGCTGAATCCCCATCAATCAGCATTGACAACTATACGTTAGAGGTCGTCCACGAGTTCGTTTACCTCGGGTCCACCATCACTGACACCCTGTTGTTGGACACTGAGCTAAATAGGAGAATCGGAAAAGTGGCCACAACTCTGTCCAGACTCAGCAAGAGAGTGTGGAATAACAACAAGCTGTACACTCCACACCAAAATGCAGGTCTACAGAGCCTGCATCCTCAGCACCCTCCTTTATGGCAGCGAGACTTGGACCCTGTATGCCCGCCAGGAAAAGAGGCTGAACGTCTTCCACTTGCGCGGCCTCAGGCGCATCCTTGGAATATCATGGAAGGACAGAGTGACCAACACCACCGTCCTCGAGCAAGCTGGAATCCCAACCATGCCCACCCTCCTCAGGCAGCGTCGATTCCGCTGGCTTGGCCACGTCCACAGGATGAATGATGGAAGGATTCCAAAAGACATCCTGTATGGTGAGCTAGCCTCTGGCAAAAGACCTCCCGGACACCCCCAGCTGCGCTACAAAGATGTCTGCAAGAGAGACCTCAGAGAGGTAGATATCGAGCTGGACAACTGGGAAGAACTAGCAGATGACCGCAGCAGATGGAGGCAGGGGTTACACAAGGGCCTTCAGAAGGGCGAGTTGAAGATCAGACAGCTAGCAGAGGAGAAGCGAGCGCACAGAAAGCACACTAAGGGCTTGCCAGACACCCACTACATCTGCAAGAGATGCAGCAAGGACTGTCACTCTCGTGAGGGTCTTCATAGTCACAATAGAGGCTGTAAATGAAGTCCTCAGTTGCAACTTTAAAGGGCGCGGTTCACAGTCTATGCAGACTGAAGGATGCTTACTGAATTGATTGCCCTGTTGCGTGAATGAGGTGTGAATGGAAAGGCGTTGGAGACAAGCTCCTCCAGGTACTTGCAAGGGTTGGAGAAGGTAGATCCAAGACCAATGAGAAGAGCAATGAAACCTGTGAAGTGGGTCCATTGAAAGAAGATTGGAAATACAGACACCTTGGGAGTCACCAGCAGGTGCCTGCTTTTGGAAGCATCACCCAGAAGAAGGTACTAAATGCATATTCATAAGATTGCTCTTCCCGATTATGCATATGCATGAGATGGCTAACTGGTGTCAACATGCATGAGAGAGAGGACACTATAAATGGCAGGCATCTTGCACAGGGACCCCAGATTTTGTCTTGACAGCACTGGAGCACCGATCCAGATTGTCAGAAGCCCGGCTCCACCCTCTCCCATCTAACTCACCTGGCCAGTGCAGTTAGGGGGAGCAACTATTGGTAACAGCAACAAGACAGGAGAGTGAGTGTGTGTGTGTGTGTGTGTGTGTGTGTGTGCTGTACGTCTGACTGTAATAGATCAGATGCGTATGATAAGTGTTGACTGCTATATGTGTATTACCAATAAATGCAGCATTTTGCCTTTTCCCTTGGAAAGATCCGGTGCTGTATTTTTCAGTACAACAATTTCCCCTTCATGCTGAGCTCTCATCTCATGTCATTTTGACATATATCTTTGGCAAGTAACATTTCTTCTGGGACACACTGATCCTCCAAATAATTTCATTATTTCTGTGCTGCATTCCTCTCTCTCTCTCTCTCCTGTGCTCTGCATGGTCGGCAGTGTGCTTACCTAGGACTTCTCTGCCTGCCAGTGTTAAGAGCAGCCCACTCTTTTGCTCATAACTTGTTTATTTGCCCCTCTGGCTGTCATACACAGAGTGGCACAGGAGTGGTGAGGGCAAATGGGGCATTTTGTTCCCCCTTTTGAAATGGCCCCAAATGATAGGAAGTGGCTGGGACAAATCTGACTGTGGGTGTTGTGACCACATTCCCTTTTAAGTTGCACGAGCGCTACCACACATCTCGTGTCTTGGTCCACCCGTTGGAAGCTGTGGCAGCGCCTCTTGGCACAGTGGAGAACCCTCAAAGGATAAGGAGTGCAGTGGGCTGGAGTGTGTGGCAGATGGGACCTCTGGGGCCCTGCTCTGCCTTCCTAGCAGAATGGAACAGGAGCTGGTGGGGACGGGGAGCAGTGTTCCCTGTTAGCTAAGCACCTGAGAGGCCACCTGTGGGAGATTTAGCTGCTGTCCAGCTGATTGGCAGCATGCCCACAGCTGGCAGCCTGCATTTCTACTGGTGGGGCACATCCGCATACACCTTGGTGCACAGAACAACATTTAGTCGGCCCATGGATGGAAAAAAAAATAGAGGGTTTGGAGGGGAGCCCCAAGGATGTAGGGGCCCAGGAAGAAGAGAGAAGGCTGTTTTCCTTGTCTGACAGGAAGTGCAGTGCAGGGGGAGGGATGGAGTGGGCAGAGGGGAGATTGCGTCTCTGCTGCTGTGGAGAAGGTGACTGGCCTGCTCTAAGCTGTGATGGCAACTCACTGCTGAGGAGCAGGGCTGGATATGAGGCACAGAAAAACAAAGGGTAGGGGAAGCAGTCAGTGGACATAGAAAATGCCGACAGTTTGTCCTAATTAGTCTTTTGCATGGTAAATTGTAACCAGGATAATTAGGAGTGTATTTATGAACTTGGAGAAAAGGAGTTGGAGTATCAGTAGCAGCAGCTAATTATTTCTCAAAAGGTTAGGTCAGTCCTTGTGCCAGGTTCTTTCCTTTTTTTTATGGAGATTCTCCTCAGAGCTCATATTACCTCACTGATGGAAGGGCCTTCATATACACCTGGACAAATCTTTTCTGACAGATTCACCAATTTGCCACCTGAAGCCCTGAAAGCTGTCAGTTTTCATTTGTGCAGCTCTCAGTAAGCTTTGAGTTTGACATGCCTGCTGTACAGCTAGTGCTTAGTTGGTAATTAGAGCGGTGGTGAGGCTCAAACAATCTATTTTACATTCATAAATGATGCAGGAAGTTGGGGCAGTGACCTGCCAAGCTCTGGACAAATTAAGCAAACACCACAATTATGGTGCCACCTTCCAACACAAATGTATTTGTTTGGAGGGGTGGGGGAGGGAGGGAGTTGTGAGCGCAAGAGTTCCCTTCCAGGCTGGGGGAGAGGAAGTGCGTTATGTGCTACAGTCAGGGCTGCCAAAAGAGGATGAGAAATCGAAGGGATCAATTGTCCCAATGGGTGGAATTCAGAGGAGCCCTGGGACTTAAAATCACTGCTGTGCCAGAGTTTAAGTCCCAGCTTGACAAGGTGCTGGCTGGGATGATTTAATTGGGGTTGATCCTGCTTTGGGCAGGGGGTTACTCGATGACCTCCTGAGGTCCCTTCCAGCCCTATGATTCTAGTACCAGGCTGCATGCTCTAAGCATCGCAAAGGGATGCACCATGCTCCAGGCAGCACTGCGGGATGGATGCCCTTGCCAATGGCCCGGCCCATTCGGGGAGTGCAGAGTCGCCTTCCCTCTGTGTTACCCAGGGGCCCACAGAGGCTGGCTCCAGGGTCCCATCTGCTCTTTTCAGGAGCAGTGATAAAAAGGGCCAAGTTGTACCTGCACCATGCCATCAACACCCAGGGGAGGGGACCCCTCTGGTGGGTCTTCCAGGAAGTCTGAATGGGGGAAGAAGCTGGCAAATGCAGTCCTCCCACAGTCTCCTCCCAAAATAGCCTCCAGTGCTTGTCTGAAGTGCTGCTGCCAAGAAGTTCCAGGAGGCTGCAGCCCTGCTGTAATTCCAGCTGGGGTTTCCCTGTGTTCCTAATGGACGTGAGCGTCTCTTTAGCCGTTCTGGAGCCCAAATGGACACGCAGCGTAGGGCCCTTGGAAGACTGCTCCTCCTCCCGTTCAGCATACTCCTGCCAGGGACGCCTGCAGTGCTGACCAGTGCGGCTGCCAGCCTCCCAAATGAAGCTGTTGCCACGGGCTCCTTGCGAGGACCAAGGAACGGCACGTGGTGCCTAGTTTGGTATATTTTAGCAGGGAGCCCTGGTGAGAGCGTGGCTGGCTGCCTGATGTCAGACAGTAACACAGCACCATCCCTTGGTATGTGCAGGAGACTAAGAGGACCCTTGAGGAGCGTGTTGCTGGGGCATGGGGAAGGCCACCGGGTGTTCACTGTCCCTGCTGCCAGCCTTGTAAAGGGGAGTTGACCACCCCCTTCCCCTAAGTGCATCTATCAGCCTCCCCTGCCTGGAGGCAGACTGAGTTGAGCAAAAGCAACTGCAGCTGCAGCCACCCACAGTCACAAGTTTCTCCCCCCACCCCTGGAGCAGTGGGTCGTGGGCGGTGCGGAACGCATCCTGTCAGCTCAGAACTGATCTTATCGGTGAAAGGAAACCAGATGGCGATGGGAGATGACATGGGCCTCGGGGGGGCACGGGAAGTAAAGCCACGCTGTAGCACGACGCCTGCGTCGGAGCTACACAAGGTCCCACTTCAGTGGCTGAACCGGCTGCAGAGGAGCTGGGGCTGTTCGGCGCTGGCGACGGGAAGGGCGAGTGGAGTACTGACCCATAGGACTCCTGGTGAGCGGGGAACAGACGAGCTGTCCTTTGGCCCCACGCTGCAGCTAGACTCTTGCTGCATGTGTGTCCTGCGTGTTACTGCAACGGAGACTTGTTCCACTGTGTGCTGGGCTCGCGGTGAGTCCTTCACCTCCCGGAGCTGGCGGGCGTTGCCCCCCATCAGGGAATTGGCAGGGGGTAAGCAGTCAAAAGCCCTGGCCTGTCAGTGAGGCAGAGCCGTAAAAGCGTACAGCTCAGGCCTTTGGCTCGGCACAGATTCAAACCTTCTGGAAGCTTCCAGCCCTCAGGAACAGGAGCAGCCAGTGAGCTCGGGCCCTCCGGCGAGGGCGTGGGTCTCCCAGGTGGGACAGAGGAGTGGATGGCAGACCAGCTGTGGCCTCAGGCGGGGTGGCAGGAGGGAGAAGGACCTGAACTCGCCCGGCCCCAGCCCAGGCCTCTGACAAGGGTGGAGTGCTCTGGCACTGGGTCAGCGGGGAATCCAGATGCAACAGGCTGACCAGGTTTGAGGAGTCTCCGCTTCCTGTGGGAAAACAGCCAGCAGCTGTCCTGTAGTCTCTTTGGCTAGCTGATAGCTCTGGCAGGTCTGACCAGTCAGCTCCATGGCGCCCCTCTTCAGTTTCCAGCTTCAGGAGTGGGAGGGAGAGGTCTGCCTGCTCTGTGGCATCCCCAGTATGCTCCACGACCTGCCCTTTACACTCCCAGTCCTGCCGGCTCACTTGCAAAAGAAGGGGCAAGCCTGGCCTGGCTCTGCCCACCAGGGTTCAGAGTGAATCCCGCCCCTCTGGGTCAGTGGATGGCCGCTCCACCTCACTACACACTGGCATCCCATTTCCTGAGGCAGAACCTCAAGTACAGGCAAGACACTCAAGCATTCTTTGTTACTCCGTTCTGCAGTTGTTGCACTTGTCTCAGCCGGAAGCTGCTCTTTTCGGGTTTTTGCTGCTATGCCATCCTCCTTAATTCACTCTGGTCACAGAGAGGTAGCTGTCTTAGTCTGCGTCTTCACACGCACGTGCACAGAGCAGTGCTGTAGCGCTTTCAAGGCTAACGCAAGAACAAATACTGTGATTTGTTATGTGATGAGCTTTCCTGGGGCAGACGCACTTCTTCAGATCTGGAAACAGTGCTGAAATCGGCCAGTTCATTTTCAGCACCATTTCCTGATCTGAAGAAGTGGGTCTATCCCACAAAAGCTCACCCTTAAGAAATTTTGTTTGTTAGAGAGGTACAGGACGGCTTGTTTGTTTTAAGCCACTGTATTATTGGTATATAGTGAAGCAACTTCTTCCCCACTTTGTTCAATCATTCCATTATTATTATAATTATTCACTCATTGTGTGAGCATCTTCATCTGTCTCAGGCAACTCTTCCACCTGTTGACCTGAAGCACTCAAGACAACGTTGACGCCTTCCAAGGCTAACTATTCTAGTGGGCTGGAACCAAGGGGGCCCCAGCAGCCAGGGACTCAAGACCCAAACATCTTGTCTCTACTGGACTGGATCTAACCTTTGTTATTTTAATGTGTATATGTTGTATTGTCCTTTCCCCGCATCTTGGGCCAGATCAGCAGTGAGAATGAATCAGGTTAAGGTCAATGGAGCTGCATTTATTTATACCCATTATATGTAAAAACAGCTTGACAAGAAGCCCAAGAAGTAAATAGTTCACTGTATGTGGTTAGGAGCTGAGGCTCTCTCTTCCCAAAGCATGACACCGGCACTGCTACAGGAGACTAACCCTGAACGGTTGGATTCTGTCACAATAGAAATCAATAATAACCAGAGAGAGCTGAAAGAAGTTTGATTAAAATTGCCGTTCTAACAAAGTAGATACTTCTGAGAGAAACGATCCATTTCTGTCAATGGTTTGTAGGTTTTTGTCAAACACCAGCACACCCTATCCCCTCATCCAACAAACAAAACTCACTACCCTGCTCCGCGGTTTCAGGAAATTGAGTAATTTTTGTGTGTGGGCAGGAACAGCGTTCCCTGTCAGCTGAGTGCTTAGGTGGCCACTTGGGTGGGATTCAAATGCTGCCCAAGTGATTATCAGAGCACCCACAGGTAGGCTTGTGTTTCTGCTGGTGGTGTACATTTCCACATACCCCTGTGAGCATAAAAATTTAATCCACACCCAGATTAAAAATGCCAGTATCACAGGAAAAGATTAGAGAACATAGGGGGAGGATTTGATTTTTCTTTTAAATGAACCTGAAAAAAAAAATCTCAGTGAAAACAATGTTTTTATTTTCCATTGGATAAAATACATCTTCCAGCCACCTCATCAAAGTATAGATGCTAACCAGACCTCTGGCTGGGTGGGAGTCAGCCATTTTGCAATTTGTCACTGCTGCCTTGTGGCCTAACAAAACTGCCAGGGACTTTAACAGAGCATATGGCTTTTTTAAAATAACTCTGCTGAAGGGAACATTCTTCTCACAGCAGGAGCTCTGAGAGCAAAGGCAGAGCAAAGTCTCACTGTGCATCTGCCACGTGGATATGAGAGGAGAGCTTTTATCCTCAACGTCTTGGGCAGGGATTTTTTTTAAGCCACAAAAGAATAGGAGGAAGGATTGGGGGCCTGAAAACTTTGGACACACTTCTGTGGCCTGGCTTTTGGACTATTTTACAATTCACATCCCAGCCCCATGAATAAATGGATTAACAGAGGACGAGATTTTCAAAATGGCACATGGGAGTTACCCATCTTATTCCCATTCATTATAATGGGCTCTGGGTGCAATTCCAAGTAATTTCTATGGAAATCAAGCATCCACATTCTTAATAATAGCTTTGGAAATCTGACACTTGAAATGAATAGATTTGTGCTTTTTAAAATCCCTTCTTCACTGTGTATAACAATCTCTGAAATCCATCCCAACCCTCACACAATAGAAAACAAACCAGCAGTCACGTAGCACTTTATAGACTAACAAAATAATTTGTTTTGTTCTCTTAGTGACAGAGGCAGACTTAAATAAAATAATTGAAATAATAATTATTTTGCTAGTCTTTAAAGTGCTACGTGACTGCTGGTTTGTTTGGTTAGAAGTCAGACTAACACGGCTACCTCTCTGTTACTACAGAATAGAAAAGCTAACTCAGATTTAACATCCCCGTGTTACTGGGCTCAGTGGCAGTCACTTACACATTAAGGAAGAAGCATCAGAGGGGTAGCCGTATTAGTTTGTGTCCACAAAAACAATGAGAAATCCTGTGGCACCTTATAGACTAACAGATATTTTCAAGCATAAGTTTTCGTAAGCAAAGACCCACTTTGATCTCTCAGTTAAGCACTGATCTCTGTTCCGAAAATCAGTGTCCTTACAAAGTGATTGCCCAGTTTTTGGTAAAGCTGTGATGTTGGGCAAGTTTTGAAGAACCCAAGGAGTAGAAGAGGATCATTTGGTCCCAGGTGGAAACCATGCAGGACTAGGCTGTCTTTGCCCAACATCGTTTGGAATGTTGTTTGCTTACACGCCAAACTCAGAGCCAAATTCAGGAGTTGCATATCTGGAGGTGGAGGGAGGGTGGGCTGTGCAGGGAGGGAGGGCTGTGGAAAAGCAAAGGTCATTGATGGTCCTGCAAGTCTAAAACATGGCATTACATAGCTCTGGTAGGAACACAAGTGGTATTTTTTGATCGCTTCTGGGATGATTGGTATCAACCTGTTAATACAATTTTATCATTTTATGGACTTGTTGATGCTTAGCATGTAGCTGCTGAAATGGTTCTGCACCCACTGGATTATAGATGATTTTGGCCATGTTTATCTTTTTGCTTCATTAGGGACCTTCGTTGTGCCAGATTCTAGAGGTTGCCGAAAACACAGCTTGAATTGAATTATTCCTCGTGGGCTGCAGGCTAATTCTGCTTTCATCTAAAGCCTTTTCATATTTGACCTTTGCCCTCCCCCTTATCTATAATGGGTAATTTGATTTGAACTGTTATTTCAAAACAATTTATTGTGGTTCCCTTTATGAGTTGAGAAAGGCGGGATTTAGGTATTGCAAGCTGCTGCCAAAGTCTGCACTGGGGGGGGTAGGGGAAAACAACCAAAGCAGTAAAGTTTCTGCAGAGTTCATTAGGATGCCAGCTCACATCCACTTAAAGGAAGCCGGACTGTGGTCCGGTCTGTCAGAGCCCTTGTTTCTTAGAATCCCCATTTAAGGGTCTGGTGCTGCTTGTCTGTTTTTAACAATGTATTCCTTGTGTTGCACCATAAAACTTGTCTAGTTAATTTTGCTGGCATTTGGTTCTGGAGAGAGGAAACTAACACACAAACACGCAACCTCACGGCTCCCAGGCTCCCACTAGTCTAAAAACATGGAATCTTGTCTCCTGCCTCGGAATCTGGAGTAACTTGTTTCCCAAGTTCACAAACAGGGCAGCCAGCAGGTAGCTGTTTCGGCCCTCCCTAAATAGGTGTTAGCCCTGCCAGCTGAAATGACAGCGGAGCTTGAAGGGATGTCAGCATGTGCTGAGCAAGCCAAGGAAGGGATAGAAAAATTGGGGGTGGGGGGTGGGAGGGAGGAGAGATGTCTGAAAGGAATTAGCTCAGAGCTAATGAATGATCTCATGATGACAAAGGGCCACACATACAAAACCTCCTCTAATTTACACTGATTGGAGGGAAGCACACACCCACAGAGCTGGGACTAGCTAGAAGGAGATTGCTAGGGACTGGCGTTAGCTTCTGCAGCTCAGAATGCAACCGTTGCTAGCAGAGATGAGCTAGCCCTAGCCAAGGGGAAATTTCAGAAATTTCAGGCAGTGCCAGCATTACAATGTTAGAGGAAGTGGAAAAACCTTGGCGGGGTGGGGAAGAGAGAAGGACCAGCATTTCCAATCCCCCTGTCAAGAAAAGCCCAGCTGTTCACCATCCCCGCTCAAGAGGCTTTCACCAATCTTATTTACAAGAGAAATACAGTTTACAGGGTGAGTGAGGAAATATCTTTTATTGAGACCAACTTCTGCTGGTGAGAGAGAGAGAGAGAGATGAGCTTTTGAGTTTATGCAGAGCTCCATTTGATCTTGAAAGTCTGTCACCAAGGGAACTTGGTCTAATAAAAGGTATTACCTCCTCCACCTAGTTTCTCTAATACCCTGAGATGTGACGGGGTACAGCAACACTGGTACAAATATAGTCTACATCAGTCATGAGCACTGGGACATTTGCTCAATGGAGTATCATGGTAGAGCTCTTCAAAAAAGGCCAATGATTTTTTTGTGGAAAACTAAAATTATTCTTAATTTCTCATGGGAATTGTCTGTTCCTCAAAAACATTTTTGGGGTTACAATTCTCTGGTTTCAGCTTAGTAACACTAAAACATTATTGAAAACTGAGAATTTTCCCCACCAAAGTGTTCAGGTTTTGTTTTTTCTCGAAAAGACAGCAGGAGTTTAAGCCAACGTGACAATTTCCTGTGAAAAACAATTTTGTTTGAAAAGCCACTTGCCAGCTAAAAAATGTTCCAAATGAAAATATTTCAGCCAGCATCAAATTTCTTGCACTTGCCCCATTTGGAGCTTTCTTAGGACTAGCTCGATGTTCCCATGCTTCCATAATCTTTGCTAAAGACTTCTGGACAAGCAATTCTTGGATTCACTTGGAACCTGTCTGGTGGGACTTGGCTGCAATTTGCTTGGCACCAGACAGCGTAGGGATTAATGGCATGGAAAATGAAGTAGAGTGAAAATAAACATTCTCTGAAGCTGTGGTAAAAGGCTGCTTAGAGGTCAGGGCCTGACTAGGTGGTTTGAGGCTCATTCTGTAACACACTTGTTAGCCTGGGGGAGCCCAGAATTCTCTAAGCACCCTAGGCCAGCAGTACATTCAGAAGGAGAGCTTTATCATTCACTAGAGTCTTTCTCTCGTTTAGGTAACTGAGATGGAATTTCTTGGATACAACAAAAATTTTCTCCCTTTTTCTAAGTGATTCAATTCTGGTTTCTAGTTCAGGGGTAACTTCAAATCCAGACTGTTCCCATGAGCAGAAGCTATTGCAATTACAGTGGGGAACTAAGAATCGGGGAATGAAGGTCACATTAAAAATCAGAGCTGGGACCCACATGTGTCATGTTCCTTCTATGTGCCCAGGTTCTGCACCTGCAAGGCTTCCTCAGTCTCTGGATTAATCACCAGGGGAGAATAGAGAGCTGCAGTCTATATGCATCTGGTACACCAGGGAAATTCATAGCTGGTTGGAGCCATCTGGTCCACGCAGAACTGGAGAACTGGGCCCATCTTTCTTCTTCAATCCCATTTTTTTCTGTTCCCCCCTCTCCCTCCCCCATCTGCTCAGCAAACAATGCCTTGCTCAAATCCATCAGTTTAAACTCCTTGGAAATTTGCAAGGCCATAACTATCCCAGAAAATATCTTCTGTAGGCCACCTTAGGTCATACCAATCCTAACCAATCAGCGAGTGACATTTCCTACTCTCATCCGTTTTTTCCCGCATATCTTGAGCCTGTAGCTCCACCCCCATCATGGACGTGGAAGCCCCAGCCTTTGATAAGGAAACATGGAAAAATGAAGTCCGTGGAAAATGAATAGCACCAGCTCCCTTGGGCTTGGGCCTTAGCTCAAACTTTCCTGTTCAGAGCAGCTCATGGGATGTCTGTCACTTGGCAAGAGAGCCAAGTGGGATTAGCCACGTATTATCCATTACTTTCTTCTCCTTGCTGCTCTCGCCTGATACCCCATTGGCTAGCTGTAATCAAACACCATCTGCCCTAAAATCTGAGGATGTTTCCCTCTGTCAAAATCTTCATTACCTACATTCAGTCCTCTGCCACTCGGTGCTCTCAATGCTATTGGCTTACGACTATTCTGGTCCACTGGAACGGAGCTCTAGAAGATTTAAAGCACACGTGTAGAAGGGAAAGGATATTCCTGCAGAGAGACGGAACAAGCCGGTCCGTTGGCCATGCTACAGGAAATCGTTGCCAGGGTGCCAAAAGCGGCATTCCCTGGAGAGCAGAGAAGCAGTGAGGCCCATCTAGCGGGGTAGATGAATGGGTATAGCTGGAGGAGTTACCAGGCTTTCTTGTGACTCCAGAACTGTATTTTTGTGCAGCATCTAACACAACTGAGCATTAGCAATGGTGTGTGTGTGTGTGTGTGTGTGTGTGTAACATAACACAAATAAATAGCAGTAATAGTATTACTGTCTGCATTGCTTAACCAGTACTTCCTATCCCAGGACTGTATAAAGTCACTGGCTAAAGTTATCACAAGCGACCCACAATGGGTATTGGGGCCATTTCTAGACTACTGCCTTTTCTAATGTGCTTCAGGGCAGTCAGTTTGTCCTTAGAGTTGCCAAGACTAGCCTGATTAAAGGGACCATATGTCACTATTTGAAAGGGCCAGTCATGGTCCTTTCTACTGAGTCTGTCCTGGGAACATTGTTTGGCACCTCAGAAAAGGTCCAGTTGTTAATTTAATCCATCAGAACTTTGGGCATTGGTTACGTAATGAAGAGATGTGTGTACCAGACATGTAGCTAGGGGAATAGGATTAGCTCTGTGCTGATGAGGAGTTTAGTGTAATGACCAGTGTTTGGCATACAAAGAAGCTGAATGTACATAAAACCCCACTGCTCAGAGTGAATGTCAATAAGTTAGTCAGTCTGGTTTGTGTTGCATACGTACAAGCAGTAAGGCACAGCTCCTCCTGGGTACTTCAATACCAAACTCCTGTGGATTTCAGTAGCAGTTTGGTGCCTAAATATTTTTGAGGGTAGGGGTCCTCATTATGGGGAGTGCGAGATACTCGTGCTCTTGTAGAGTCACAAGCTGGCAGGGGTAATACCAGCAGGCTTTAAAAACACACACACTCACTTTGAGCCGTAGATGAGTAAGCCATGCCCCTAAAAGATGTCTCTTTGATTTCGGAATTAGTCACCTTAACTGCAGTGCACAGGTGTGCTTGTCAGGCAGAGCACTAGATTGAGAGTTCAGAGATCTGGGTGGTGGTGGGGAGTCTTGGTCCCACTGAAGTCAGTCGTGGCTGCACCGTTAATTTTAAAGAAGCCAGGGTTTCACCCTATATTCTCTCATTAGCACTGTCCTGGATCTGCTGTGTGATCTTGTGCAACCCACTTCATCTCTTGAACCTGTTGCCTCACCTGCTCCCAAGCTGGCTTGTCTTTGTTAGATTCCCTGTACCAAAGGGCTTACGTAAAATCTTACTGTGTCTTGGCTCAGTCAGGCCCTGCCTTATCCTAACACGTAGTAAGTAAACTCAGCAGCAAGACATTCCGTCTTCTCCCAAAAAGCTGGGATAAGGTGGACAAACCTTTTTCTTCTAAGAGTGCTTGAGCTGTGTTCCTCATGTAAAAAGAAGCAAAAGAAAACAAAAACCTGCATGGACATCACATAGAGAGAGAAACTTGGAAACACTAACTGTTAGGAGTGCCAATACATTTAATGTTTGTAATGGGGAAACTCTTGGAAACGCCCTTAACGAGCAGGCAGCCAGCACGGTTTAGGCTGACCTATTTGATCTGCCTTGAGAGCAGATGGGGGAAGGAATATAGATGTTTATGCATAATAGGACCCTTGAGCAAGAATGTCTGTATCACTGTATCCTTTCGCTGTCTCAGCTGGACGTGACGTTCCACATCGCATCAGCTAAGAACTGTGTAAAGTGGATGCTGTTTTCTGTGTACATCATCAATAGCTTTGTTGATCCTACAAATGAATAGTCGTACCACTCTGTGTCCATTAGATAATTAATATATAGTACCCATCTGCATAGACTCCCATATAGCTCAATTTCTGTTGCATATAAATCCCATAAAATCATGCAGAAGCTTCTCTTTCTGGAGTTAAACACACCAAGCTGATAAGGGTAGGTAAGCTGTTAAGCTCCTGTTTACATTTGTAATTGGGATGTGGTGAGGGAAATGAGAAGGAAACCCGTCGGCTGCTAGCGTCTTCGTTGTTCTAAAGCAAGCATCAGCGGCCCCAGCATGGCTGCCGATGGTGGCATGCAAGCCTGGAGCTCAGCCCTGTCCCCTTCTCCCTGCCCCCCATATAGCGAGGACCTTGCTCAAAGCCAGTCTGCCTACGGATTAACAAAAAACCAGCTAATTCTACCACCCACCACCTACACTGTAAAGCTCTGCATCATCATTTATTTATGAACAAAGCTGTTGTAAGTAGGACTATTAGTGACTTTAAAAATATTACTGCCACTCAGATCGTAGATAGAGGTCAAAAGGTCAAATTCCAGAACTCCGCCTGGGAAAGGTTGCTGACCCCTGTTCTAAAGAATAGGAAGGAGGAATGAATATAGCTGATGATTTTGAAGGGGGAAAGATACAAGAACTGCAGATGACCAAGCTTGTCTTAAATTGAATTTGACATTTCCCATGGTCTCAGTGGTGCTAGATTGGACAGCGAACCTAAGTGTATGGGTTACATGCACACAGAGCGAGGTTTCGCACCTGCCTCGGTGCACATGACAAAACATATTTGGCAAATAGTTGGAAAAGATTAGTGGGAACATTGCTCAGCCCCACAGGACATATGTACTTAGATGTGAGTTGTCTGTTTGAGCTGGGACTCATGCCTGGTCTTTCCCCCTTTTGTCCTGTCTGCCTGGTGCCCAAATCTCTTGTAGTGGGGGAGGGTTTCTGCTAGTTTATTTGTTCCCTCAACACAGCCTCGTTCTCAGACCCATTGTTTGTTCAGGTCATAGCAATGGAGAGCTTGCTCTGGCTCCTGTGTTACTAAGATAACTGGAGGGGTCACAGTAGGGAGATGGGAGTTGTTTCTTCCTTCCCAGAGGTGGGACGCAGGGCCCCCAGCCTGGAGAGATGGCCAGATCTAGTGACTCGCTTTCCTGATCTCTTCCAGAATAGGACTTGGACTGAAGAGTTTTCCTGGGCTGCTTTTGGTGAGGCTGTGTTTCTAAATGTGACCTTATCACCTGAATTGGGGCAAAGTTGTCAAAATTGGAAGCTTAAAGTGCCACACCTAAGCTTCCAGCAGCAGTCAATGAACCCCACAGGAGTGGCTAGAGAGATCTGAAAGCCAGGCTGCAGAAGGGGAAGGTCACTGACTTCATCATTCTACACTGTCCAGCGGACACCTTCCAGTGCAAATCTGTGGGCCTTAAGCTTCCTGATGGAGTTCAAGAACGATTTGCATAGGGCCGGGCCATATCTGAGCAGACTCTTGACACACCAAGTCCAGAGCCCAGCCTCTGACCCTGATGCAATAACATTCCAAAGGTGAAAACCTCCCGTAACACAAACCCTTGAATAGTCGCCTTGCCTTGTTTTCAGGGGAGTCGCGGTGCTGAGTGCTGGACCAGACGGCTGCTTGCAGTGCAAGACCCCCTGTTGGTTGCAACATCCTGCCAGGGTAAAACAGGAGGAGGGATTGTTTGGAAGGAAAGGACATTTCAATCAGACACACACAACTGCAGTGGTGGGAAAGGGACCACCGGGGAGAATGGGAGCTGCTGTTTTGACCTATGACCTTATGGTTAAAGCAGTGGGCGGCAGTGCAGGATATCTGAGCTCAAGTCCTGCCTTGCCACAGGCTTTAAGTGTGGTGTCAGGCAAGCCACTTAGGTCCGGATCCTCAAAGGTATTTTTGAGGTTCCTAACTTCCAATGGGAGTTAGGCACCTAAATTCCTTTGAGGACCTGGGCCTTAGCCCCTCTGCACTTCAGGTCCCTACCCTTAATGAGAGGGAAGGCAGGGTGAACCTCTCTTGCCCAGCACCTTTGGGACCTGATGGGTGCCAGATGAGAGAGTTCGCTGGCCCACAGGAGGTCAGTGTTGTCTGGTACATTACCAACCCTCCCACTGCTCACTGGGCTTGTCGAAGACATGTAGGGTAAACTACAGCTAAATAACAGCACAGAACACTGTGAGCCAGGGCTGGTGGCTGAGGTCAACCTTTGAGACCATGGGGAATGTGACTGCTTGTTGTGGATGTGGCCATCTGGCTAGCTAAGCACATGCCGGATTATGGATGTTGCTAGACAAGAGAGTTCCAGACTAGAGGTTCAACCAGTAATGCCATCACTCTGTCTTGTCTGTCTAGCACGTATGTGCATCAAAGCAGGGCCTGGCTTTAGCTATACATTGGCAGTAGGGTGCGGATCCTAACTGGTGCTACTGTAATGCAAATAATTATAACAATGATCCTAGTGACTGTCATTTTGTACCTTTTCTGTTCCCCTGGGGAATAGCTCCACTGAGAAAGGCTTGTCTGTCTCTCCATAAAGATGGTTCAGCTCGTGGTTTTGGTGCCCTCCCCTTGCTATTACAACAGATGGCGTCTCGGAGAGCAAAGACGCCCGTGATGACAAGGCATGGCTGGAAAATCTCCCGTGTGTTACAGCTCGCCACAGCCTGCTCTTCCTGGCCTGTGGTTGGAGCTTAGGGGTAGATAAATCAGCCTGATGGTGGTTCAGAATGCAGTGATTTGAGCAGCTGCCCCCAGCCAGTGCCTGTCCCTGTCTAGTCCTGACCCCTCAAAGCAAGCCATGTACGGAAGGCGGGGAGAAAGACTTCGAAGCCCAAAGCCGCTGTATCGCCTTCTGAGGTCAGGAAGCAGAAGCTATACAGGGTGGAATTAGCCTTCCCTGCTTTAAGCTCAGGGGAACATGGGCTTGAGGAGTGACTGGGAACATCCCTCGGCCAGCATGCAGTCTGGCTGTGCAGACTCCAGCCTGCAGCCCCCGTTGTTCTGCTGCACTGTGTGCTGGCAGGCCTGCGAGTGCTAGAATGATGCCAGAGACCCAGAAAAGAACCCAAAGGGAGCTGTCACCTCCGGCTTGCAATCAGGCTTCCCTGGTGTGTGCAGCTCCTTTGGTTCTCAAAGGCTGGGCAGCGAAGCCTGGGAAGCCAAATGAACACTCAGTTGGGACAAAGCAGAACCCCAGCTCTGTGCCAGGGGGTGGGAAATCGGCTGAAAGGGGGGGCGGAAAAAATCTGACCCAGCCCTGAACTCCTCTGGCAGGGATGTGAACCGAATGAGGAAATACGGTGCAGCCTGCGATTTCTCATTATATTGTGGAGTGTATCGAGTGGGAGCGACATTATTAGGGCCTGTAAATCAGCCAGATGGCAACACCAGGGATTAGGCAAGAAGGTGGGATCAGCCACAGGGTGTTGTGTTCTCCCCCCGCCCCCGGTCCCCCTTAAAGAATTTTAATCACCATGAATTCCAGTGTGCTGGGGTGGGCTTGTTTATAATAAAATCTTTACAATGCTGAGAGTATTTCACTCTGCCTCCCTCCCTGCAGGACAATCCTATGCGGTCGCGCGCACAGGCTGGAGAAAGGGCGCGGCGATGGTCACACGTTCTGTGTGCTGGTGTCAGTCAATTATCTCTTGAAAGAGTGAGGGCCTTGCGGGAAAGGTGCAACAGGGGGAGACCAAAGGCCAGGATTCAATTCCCAGCTCTGCCCCCCAGAGTTTCAGTGCCTCAGTTTCCAATTTGTAAATGCAAGTGCTAATGTCCTTTCTCATTTGGTGTGCCTAGGTGAGGCTTAATTCCACGTATTCTTTTTTTAACCAGGTCTCTGGCTGGGCCTGTCTGCAGGAAATGAGCCTGGGAAATCTGGTTGCAAAAGCCAGATCCTCGTCTCGTTGAGATAAGGATCCTAGTCCATTCATGAGGGTGTAAATTGCAGAGGCACGTGTGACCCACCCAGCTAGTAATGTGGGCCACACGTGGGCCCCCACATGCCATGGAGCATCAGGAGACCCCATGTAGACAGACAGTTGTAACAACTCCAGGCCGTCTATGGGGTTAGATCCAGAGGGTGTATGTTCCTGCCACAGGACTTACATAGAGTTCCAGGGATGGCTGTTTGCAGGTCAGCGAGGTGGCTGGGCATTGCTGCCCACTGGGGGTCTCAAACTCAATTCACCTTAGGACCAGTGCCAACCCTCAAATCTGCCTAGTGGGCCCCCAGTACCCCCCTTGGGTAGGGCTGCAGGACAAGTGGGGGGCTGTGTGTGTTCCTTCTGTCACCCCAGGGTATCTCTTGGCCCCACCTGCTGCCTCCAGGTGATTTAACCTCCTCTCCCCCCCGCAGTGGCCACCACCCACAGCACAGCAGGGCTAGGGCAGCTTACAGCTGCTTCCTCCACGCTTTTGGCCTGGGGGAGGTGTGTGCAGAGCACACAGCAGCTGGGCTAGCCTGGCAGATGATGGTGGAGTGAAACAGAGACCTATCACCCCTGTGAGGCGGGGGGGATGTTGTCCCCTTCTCTGCCCCACATCGCCTCACCCCCCCCGGCCCAGAATCTCCAAGGCTGCATCCTTTGGGATGGGGGAGTTGAGGGAAGGGTGCAATATGGGGAGGGGGAGTGTGGAACAGGGGCTGAGTTTGAGGGACGGGGTTGGACACACTACATTGGCCTACAGGGCCTTGTGTCCCTGGCCGGATTCGGGACTGCTTGGGCTGTGGCTGGCCCCTGGGCCGTACAGTTGGGACTCCCACAGCATACAAAGAAAGTGGGTAGGCCCCAGCCAGGCATTGCCTGTCTTGAAAGCCTTCTGAAGAGGCAGGGAAAGGAGCGTTTGAAAAATAAAATGAACCAACGGAGAAAAACTTGAATTCAACTAGCCGGCAAAGAGAAGATCTGGCTGCCTCATTCTCAGGGTTGTTTCTTTGTCCGAACTTATTAAAGTTGTCCTCTTTGGCACATTGTGGGGGAAATCATCTTCCATCATCACTTAGCCATTGCTGCAATAAGAGGGTAGCGCCCATGATCCCCTCTTGCCAGTGTCCACTCCTACCAGCCCTGTCTTTTCCTCTGGGCCTTTTCTGGCAGGCTTGTGCTGTGAGCAGGGAAGCATGGGCAAACTCTGCTGGAGCAGAGACAAAAAAAGAAGTGCTTCCCCAAGGATTCTCCATGATTTCTTGCAAATGTTGACTGGATTAACATTGGCAAAAATCAAACATGCAAACTATGGGCCAAAGGATGACATCAGAAGACGAACAGACGCCCGGGCTCCTTGGCTAGATCTTGGACAGATAAAAGGGTAGCTGTGTGATTAGGCTGGAATTCTCACTGATGGCTCCAAGAAGACTTAAGGCACTTTTGGGGCGGTAATAAATACCCTGCAAAGATGCAGCTTCAAACAGCAGTAAATAAGCAGATGGGCTAGCAACCCTTTAGAGCCCTGAAAGTCCAACAACGGTCAGAAGTTACAAACACCCGGGCAGCATGTGCAGAGATCCAAAGCTTAGCATCCTAGATTGGGACCTGCAGAAGTCCCCAGCTGGATTCTGGAGTGGTGGCTGAGAAGCAAGTGTTGGGGGGATGAGGCAATAGTCCTCCTTACACAGGACAGGAATGCAATGGTGGTGGGGCATGAAAGGTTTGTCAGCATGAGCTAGGACATGCAGTGCTTCTGGCGTGTGAGCTGTTGTCTGGGTAGCTGGAACTTGGGATGTAGCAGGTAGTTCCCAGACTCCTTTGCCAGGAGTGTGAGGGGGCGGGACTGGGACAGACAATGAAGGCAGCGAGTGTCTTGGTGCACATGTAGCTAATAGTGCAAAATTTTGTGTGTGTGTGTGTGTGTGTGTGTGTGTGTGTGTGTGTGTAAACGTAGCTAAACAAGAGCTGCCCAGAAGTGGCGGGGTGGGGGGGGAGGGGAGAGAGACTGGTCTCTCAGGCAACATTGCCTCTAATTTTTTCCATCCAGATGCAGAATACATTTTTTTATGTGAACTAAGGCTGGCACAGACGTACACCACCAATAGAAACATGCTGTCGGCCGTGAGTGCCCTGCCTATCAGCTGGGTGGGACCTGAATCTCTCCTGGCTGGCTACCCAAGTGCTCAACCTACTGGGAACACGGCCGTCGGAGGTAAGTGAGATTTTCTCAGGACTGCGTGCCCCCTGCTTGGGATGTGATCCCCATGGTGCGTTGGTGTGTGCTGCCCAGCTCCAATCTGGTGAGCCATTGCCATCTCTGCCACCTCTCTTGTTGCTCCCAGTGGTTCTCTTCCACTTTTAGGAAATATCTTGTCTACCTGTGTAGCAGAGGGTTCATGTACACAGACCTGCAGAGACCCCCACCCTGCAAAGACTGCTCCCCTGCCATGTGAGATAGTTCTATTGAGGTTAGTTGGTGTACAAGGGGAGCATAAGCCTTTGGAGAGTCGGGACAGAAGGCACATCAAGAATCACATGCACATGTGATCTTACAGAATTCCATTGATAAAGCTATTGGGAAGAGAAATACCTAAAGCAAGATACCAGTGTTAACTGGACTACTTCATTTCTGTCTACTATATAAGCGCCTATTGAAAGTCTCAAAGCCTGTCAATGGATGAAAAAATAGATCCTTGTGATGCTTGCTGTGATATAGTTGATTTTCCATATTCCGGCTGATTACAGTTTAAAACAAGTGCGTTTAGTCCAAAGCAGTGAGCAGGATCCAAAAGTCGGTGTGCACTAGTAACTTCAGCTTGAGAGTACAGCACTTGAAATTGATTTAGGGGCTTTTGTGAAAGGAAACTGAGAAGTTTTGATGCATCAGATGATTTTTAAAGTGACTAAAGCAGCCAGTTTCAGAGCCTGAATCTCTTCATCCACCGCTTTGCTATAACACAGACTCTCTCAGTTTTGAGAGTCAAACTTGTTAATTGTACACTTTGTGCGGCACTGTGATGTTATACACTGAAAAAATTAATATGATATGTATGTGTAGGCAAAAATACTACCACATTAGGGTCCGAACAGGTTTAGAAATCTGCATACACATCTGCATCTGACATCAAGGTGCCTGACATGGCAAAAGCATGTTCTGTATGTATCTGTTATAATGAAATGTGTGCACTTCTGCTGGCCTAACACTCATTTTAAACTGATCTTTTGGAATAGAAAGCAGGCACCTGTATTTCCTTGGGAGATATTTACTGATTCATTCTCCCTTGAGGAAGCAAGAAGCTCAAAGACATATGTGACATTACTGAATTTTTAAATTTCATCTGAGATCCATTTCTGGAACCAGTGTATTAAATTTGCACCGAATCTTGGGCCATGAGGGCCAAGTGAGCTGTCGAATGGAAGCTGGTAACTCACTGAGTCTGTTTGTGCTGCTTGTGTATCTAGTACCATCTTTGTATGTAAAGTGACAGATATTGGCTCTGTGCCTGTATTAGAAATGTTTGAGAGCTAAGGATTCACAATGTGATCACTTCAAATGACATGGTCTGGACAAAGAAACAAAGACCCAGATGTCGAATCCATATGGACTGAGACATGCCGTCTAGCCTAGTGGCCAATGGCAGAATGATGCAACAGGCAACCTGAGCGGGTGATCCTCCATTGCCTGCATGAAGAAGAAAGGGTTTTTCCCTCCACCTGGCAAGTCTACAAAGATGACCCTGACAGTGACCATTTTGTTGTTTTTCAGTCCTCATGAATTAAGCCTGTGTGGACTGAGGGGCCCGTCCCTCAGAGGATGTAGAATCAGTTACTCTCAAAAATAGCAGCTTGTATCATCAGCTATAACCTGCATCAATAGCTTTGATTGATGTATGCAATTAACCATTTTAACAATTTTCTCTCTCACCCTATGCGTTCTTTATTAATAAACCTTTAGATTTTAGATTCTACAAGATTGCCACACTGTGCTGTTTTGGGTAAGACCTAAGTATATATTGATCTGGGAATGTGGCTAGACCCTTTGGGGCCTGGAAGAATGTGTGGATTTGTTGAAATAGGTTTGTATAACATGTCACAAGTAAGGAGAATTACTGGTTTGGGCATTAGGAGCAGCTGGAGAATCTGTGGGTTTACTTGTGTAGCTTCCGGCTAGCCAGATGGGCCTCGGAGATACTTTTGTGGCTGTTTTGGCTCGCCTTATTGAGAAGGAGACTCTAGCCTGTGCTGTAAGTGACCTGATTTTTAGGAATTTGCCCAAGGTTGGTTCTCTTAGCTTGGCCCAGAACCCCTTGATATATTACAACATATGTGTTTAAATGTTCACTCAAGGGTACAGGCCCTTGGGAAAATATGAGCCTCTGTCTCTTCCCCTGTCCTGCAGTGTGGCAGAGAAAAGAGCCTTCCTCATGTCTTGGGTGATGCATTCTTCTAATAGGGGTAACCAAGTGATTCAGCCTCCTTGCACAATCTTGCTTTTAATCAGGAGAAAGTCAGCCTGTTCAAGCCCGATTTGCTGGGCTCTCACTATTTCTGCTGCCCTGACCCCCTGCAGGTGCTCCAGCTGAGACTCCAGAATCACGTCATGTTTGAAAATCTTTCCTTCAGTGACTTGCCTAGGGTTACACAGGAAGCCAGTGGCAAACCAGGGATTTGAATCCATGGATCAGGATAGCATCCTAGCCACTGAATCATCCTTCCTCTCATCCAACATCCCATAGCATCTTTCCTACTCTGCTTTTAACTGTGATTCCATGGCAAAAAATTATCCTGTTAGCATCATGAGTGACTTTTTTTGCAGGATTGTTGGGAGAGCGATGTCCAACTGAGGTCTGGCGTTGGTAAACAAACACTACTTCCCCTTGTGTGTGATGATGGTATAAGTATTTTTTTTAGACTCTTTAAAGCCATTTCTGTTTTTGTTTTCAAAATTTTTCAAAATCTTAGACCTGTTACACTGTTTCAAAACCCATTTTTGAACATCTTACCTTGGAAATAGAAAATGACAAAGCAACTAAACAAAAATAGCCTGGAAAAGTTGAGAAATATTTTTGAGACACATTTCAATGCTGGTAAAAGGCCATTTTGAAACCAAAACATCTTCCATTTTAATAATTCCACCCAGTTCTATTAATAACTTTTAGCAGCTTGTCCAGGCTGAACCTTGGCCCCTTTTTGGGTGCTACTAATGACTGATATAAATTCCAGTCTCCTGGAACACAAGTAGCAAGTCTGCTCTGTGTTCTGTACCATTACTGATGCAGCATGCCAGCCTGTGCCACTTTCTGGAGAGGTTCATCCTGTCCTTTGATAGACACTTTGAAGGCCAACCTCAAAGTATGCAAGATAGACGTGAACCTGGGGACCCCTTGCCCCGGACAGCCCTACATGAAGAGATCTTTGCCAAGAAGCCACGCCCACTTGGTACATAAGGTGTGCAGGAGAAGAGACCATGTTGTATGGGCATCAACTCAACCCTTCTCTTAGTAATAGCTGCGCATGAGGGACATGCAACCACGTGTGCAAATCCTGGATCAGACTCACTTTCCATGTGAGATGCCATAAAAACAAACCCAGAACTTTAAGTCAACATCAGCTGAATGCTTGTCTGTCAGAGTGACAGGACATTCCAACAACAACAGGGTCAACAGTGAAGGGTTTTTCCCCCAGTATAAATTAGGGTTTCAGTTGCACCGTTAGAGCTGGTCTTATCAAGTGTACGTATAGTCTCACGTGTGGTTTGTTTTAAAACATTTTGCAATGGTAATGATGAAAACAGGAGGAGGAATTTTCCACGTGACAAAGTGGGGGCAAAGGGAACACTGCTGAAACTAGGAAATCTTTTCTGTGACTACATATTGACTTTTCCTTGGGTGCTTTTTTTTCCACCTCAGCTTAGACAAAAAGGCCTTGAGTCTTCCCGGAGGTGTAAATTAGGAGCAACAACTCTGAAGTTAATATAGTTTTATCCCAGTGTGTGAGAGAGGAGAACCCGATCCCAGATTCCAACTGCAGCTGGAGTGGTACAAGCTATACTGCTGCCTGTCACATCCCTCAAGTGGCAAGTGTTTCTGCCTCCACTGAAGTGACTTGGTGCTTTCATGCCGCATCTAATGAGAGACCACAGAACGCTTGCTTATTTACAGAAATTAGATTGTACCATAACAGCCTTGGGGGCAGTACAATCAACCGTGGCTCACATCCTGTTTTCACAATGAGTCAGATGTATTGTTACCTATTCTTTTACCATTTTCACATATCTAAAAGGACCGCGAGATAAGTGCTGATGATTTTAGCAACGTAGATGCACCATGACCTCTGGAATGTGAAAGCTGTATTGCACAATGAACTGTGTTCCCATCAATATGCAATGAAATGGAATTCTAAAGGGAGCAGGAGAGTGAATTCACAGGACCCAGGTCATATTTATTCTAAGACCACTGCTATCCTGGGCTGGCATAAAGCGGCCTTAGTGCGATAGCAAATCAGGGCCAGAGAGTGACTCCTGTACACCGATGAGCAGCAGGGGTGCTCCTACTGAAATCATTGAGGCTATCAGGGAGCTGATGGGCACACTGGGCCCCTGGCCAAGGTGGGAAGGTTGACCTTGCGCTCCTGGAAAGGGCAGGACCTTAGTAGAAAGGGACGGGACCAAGGGCAACTGGCCCTTCGCTCTGCCCATACCATGCACCACCTCATCCCAGCACTGCCTGGAACACACTGCGCTATGCCCCCACCTCTCTTGGCACTCCTGATTGCTGCCTGGTGCATGGTGCTATGCAGAGGTTGAAAGGTCCTGGGACTCTGGGCGCCACCAGCGCTGCTGCAGCAGCCAGAGCCTTTGAATCACTAGGCCCCAGGGCAACTGTCTCCTTCCCACTCGCATACCATCAGCAGGCCTGGAGGCTGAGTAAATGAGTAATGGATCCCCTGCGGGATTGACCTGGGGAGGAATGGCTGCGGGAACGGCTGGTGTACTAGGGGCTTGACTCAGACCCCCGCAAACCCTCAGTGATGTGGGAGGGGATAGGCCTCAGCAAGCACAAACTACAGTAGTGTGTTCATAACAAAGCACATTGTTTTGTGAAAAAGGGAACACTACACTGTTCTGACTGAACAATTTAAAATAATGTCTTTGTTTCAGTGAGTTTAAATATGTAGTAATCTGGCGTGATTACTTTTTCAAGGGTTAACACTACATTTAAAACAGCAAATCATAAAACCATTGGAAATACTGATGAAGAAAATGCAGAACAGAAGAGTTCCTTCATATGTTTCATAACATTTAACATTCGGTAGGACAACTGACTTGCCCTTACTACAAAGCTTCTCCAAATAAATCTCTGACAAACTACAGGGTATATCAAAACCCCCTGAGACTGACATTTTTTTGTCCCAAATTTAGTGCTTTTAATTAAGGACCTGCTGCATGTCCAGGCTTCGCAATCTTGCACGCAGTGGAAAACATGCTCCGTTTCTTTTAGAAAGAAATTTTGGAAGAGTGATATTTTTTTCTCCCCAAATGTCATTTGCTATATTTTGCTTCGGCCATTTGGCTAGAATGGGTGAGCAGAGAGAAGACGCAGACAGTGGGGCGGGGATGGAGTGGTGGGGAAGGGTTGTGGCCTGGGAGGAGCAGGGCTGGAGTATGGGCATGGCCATAGGGTGGCGAGCTTCCCTCCCCAAGCAGCAGCTTCACCTGCTGCCTATGCACATGCCATAAGGCTCTAAGTACTGCACTACTCTGAAACTCATTTACAGCAGAGCAAGCAGTTCACCCACCTCACGCAGCTAGCAGATTTTTCATGGGCACCCAAAGGTCAAGCACATTGCCCAATTAAACAAGACTGACAAATCACTGTTTGCAGTCATGTGCACCTTCTTTTTACAAGCGTGCTAGGGCCTAGACTCGCAGTATAAGTACAGCGACAAGGTGGTTGAGGGGAGGGCAAGTGGCAGTTGTGTTGACGTTTCAAACACTGATGGGACTATGGAAGGTATGAGACTCAGGACAAGCTGATCAATGTGTAAGCCCTGTGTGGGCTGTGTGAGACTCCCAGGCCGAATCAGCTGCATCATCAAGGCCAGCTACTGAGTGGTCAAGCAGGAGTAGTCGAGATTTCATCATAGCCCAATGTTCTGGGTGATTTCTCTTGCCTGGAACGAGCATCAACATCTCTCCAGAATGCAAGTCTTGCTTGAGTAGCTTGATGTTTATCTTCACACGACCCAAGATGGCTGCCACAAGTCTTCTGCCCAGGAATGCCTGCTTGAGTGGACCTGGAATATCCCTTGCTGCCTCTGGCAGCAGAATTCAGCTAACGGGGAAAACCATGTTTTGAATCAGCAAGGGCTTTGACTCTTTCTTGTGCCGTCCCCCGGCTAGCCCCTCATTGTCTTTCAAACCTGTTTCAACATCTCCTCGAACTTGTGGTTTATTTTGCTATTCTGACTTCTTCTAAAGAACCCAGGTGCCCTTCCAGCCCAAACCAGATCATTGTTTGTCTTCTTCAAGGTAGGAAACTGACACCCCCTTCCTGCCACCCACCCCTGGAACTTGTTGGTGTCCACATTAGAATGGAATACTTCAGCAAAAGGCTATTGCTCTTGTGAGAAAAGAATGCCAGTGCCACCATGTTGAACACTGGTTTTATGAGATTGATGTGGAGTCTGTACCCAGTGGTAATCTGTACAAGGGAGCCATCATGTCCACAAATTATAAGATCCCTGGCCTGCCATGTGCTTGTATCAGGGACTATAACAAAATAATAGTATTGGTGGAATTTCCAATTTAAGTTCATTCTATACAGAAACATATGCTGAAAATGCTCATGTATTAGCATCCTTTTTTAACTTCCCGTACTTAAACCTCTAGTGCATTTTGCACAGGATTGACAAAATTTGTCTTTTTATTTTTAATCACTTTTTGGTTAATCTCAATGTTTGTTATGCATTTTTAAAAATATTATCAAATTACATTTTTTACAGTTGTATACAGTTACGGGTGTTAAGTATTAGTATTTATACTAATGAATGGAAATGTTCAGCTTGGAGGGAGAACATAATGAGAGAGTCAGACAGTAATGCTTTAATGGCAGTAGGCAATGAGATGCCAAAATTAAAGCTTTGTAAGCATCTACGCATTAATTGTCAACATCATGCCAAAGTGTTAAACTGTAACACTATCCTTAGGTCAAAGTTCTCCAGCAGTACTTTTCTTGCTTCGCCTATTTGAAAAGTACAGTTTTAACAATGGAAATAATTTTTGTTCGTGCACCATGAAATCGATGTTAATTAATATTAATGACTAATTAAAAAAAAACAATCCTTCCAAGCCCACGTTTTCACAATTCTAATAGGTTTGGCAACAAGTTGCCCTCTAACGCCCCCTAGTGGGTATGAAGCAGTAGCTGATAGTGATATTTACCTCAGTAAGCCAGCGAGGATGCTCTGAAAATAATACCCTATTGTATAATGCTGTCAGATTGGAGGCTCTAGTTCTGAGGTGGACACACACAGAGCGTTTTCACTGCTGCCAAGTTTGAATTTGACCTGTGACATGGTGTGGGGGAGAAGGGAAGTCACACCCCGCAGCTTCCTTTCTTACATGGTAAAGCAAGAGTGCCAAGAATTAGATTTGTTTGAAGAGGGAACCCACAGAAATTAAATTGAAGTTGGCTGAGGTCCTTTCTCCCCCCTCTCCCCCCAATACACATTAGCTGAGTCTGAATGTTTGTTATTCTGAGCGTGGTTCAATAGCTCTGGGATGTAGAAGGAAGAATGGAGGAGCCTAATGTTGTTAATCTGATGATGTAGCTCAGATTTCTAATGCTCTCAGCTCCCCAGGGAATAAAAAATGAGTACGGGAGAATACAGCTGTCTGTACTGCTCACTGAAGAACAAGCATCTTGCAGGTAGGTTTCCTTTGTTTTCTTCCTGTAACCCTAGGAGAAGTTTCAGAAGTGGCTGACATCTGTGTTTGAAAAAGAAAAATCATTCATTCTTGTGAGCATCCTCCTTATTCAACTTCTTGGAGAACCGTGTAGGCCAGTGGTGAGAATTTCTTATGTTGGGCTCCGCAGGGCCCTCTGCCTGTCTAACATAAGCCAAACCGATGGACCTTCCAGTTATGTTCATATGAAGAAAAGAAAAAAAAATCCTTTTCAGCACGGGTAAGGAAATACGTCTGTAGGATGTGAAAACTTTATTAATCGCTATATAAATGTGAATACACAGACATAAAAACAGCAGCGTGGTTCAACATTTTTAATGAGCTGGATGAGCCAGAGACCCAGCAGCTGACTGTGCTCTACTCCAATGGCCCTCCAAGGGGGCCCACCTTCTGTTTTGCATGCCCCTCATGTAGGCTATTGGTGGGGAAGGAACTGTGGATTCTGGCTGGTTCTAGACTTCATACAAGGCCTGAGTGTCTATCAATGGCATTGCCAGACTGGTTCAAGTGGGACCTCCATGCACTAGCCCAGTCTGAGCCAAGATTCCTCTACTGTGGTTTAAAGTTTTGATCCCCACTTGGGCTTTACAGTAGGACCTACCACACTCATTTCCCTTTTGAACTGAAGAGAAGAAAGTGAAAAATGAGACTGAAAAACAAAATCCCAGTTCTCCCCACCCACCCGAGCCATGAGCACCTCCTTGTCCCTGGGAGCTGAATGCCTTCCTTGGGAATCTGCTGTGCTGTGTAAGGTTAGCTGTAGGATCGAATCTAGCCTGTGCTATTTGTATGCAGTGCAGATGTGTGCACATTCCAGAGTCGGGCACAGATTTTCAAAGCCTCAGTATTTTTTACTTTATGCACTGAGTCTGTTTAACAGGAGGTCTGCGGCAAGCAATTGACAGTGACAACTCTTAAGAGCTGTTCCACTTTCCAAGGCTTTCAGGCGAGTCTTTTTCAATTTGTTATTCAGAGACAGCCCCCCCTACAAAGGGCCACAACACTTGAGTCAATGTTGGCTTCTAAAGATAAACAGACCCTGTCCCATTGATAGGGCAGGTGGTATGAACTGAAAATTAATCTGGTGCAGAATTACTAAGCTGTTGAGAAGGGGCCACTCCAGAGAATTTGAGTCAGAGCTGGGGGGATAAGAATTTTTTTTTCCAGTTCTCTGACAATGCCAAAAAAAGAGGAAAAAGCATTATTTTGGGTCAAATCAAAAAGGAAGATTTTCAAAAGTTTCAGTTAACCATAAAGCTGGAAAAATAAATGATTTTTGAATCAAACAGAACACTTTCTTTTGCCTAAAACAAAATATTTTGTTTTGATTGTAATAATTTGAAACTGTTTTAAAGGCCATTTTGGAAGAAGAAGAAATGGCTTTATGAAAAAAATGATGCCCAGCTCCACTGATGAAGTTTCAATTAGCAGAGTTTATGATATTTAAAAATAAACTTAACCCCCTGATTGGACACCCAGAAACTAGTCTTCAGTGTGTGGTGACTTTTCCATTGATCCTTTATGTTCTTGTCTTACAATGTAGTAATGGGCTTCAGTGGCATACGAGGATAGTTCCTTCCTCTTAGGCTATGTCTGAACTGCAACGAAAAATCTGCAGCATCACATCTTGGTCAATTGACTAAACACCTGACTCGAGCTTGTGGGGTTAGAAAATAAGTGTAGACATTCCCTGTGCAGGCTGGAATTTGGGCTCTGAGACATCCCACCCCCACCAGGTTTCAGCACTTGAACCCATGAGTCCAAGCCAACTGATGTGGCTAGCATGTGCGGTGCAGCTGGCTGAGTGCTTCTCAGGCTAGGGAGCCAGAGACGTGTTGGTCCGGTTTGAGCTAGCGTACTAAACATAGCTGTCTAGTTGGGGTAGCATAGGCAATGGCTTGGACTAGCCACCAGACAAGCTGCTGTTGGTGTAGCCCGGCCTACGCGGCTATTTTTAATGTATTAGCTTGAGGAGAGCTTGTCGACATCTCTCTCCCTGTTCCAGGAAGGATGGTCCCAGCCGCAGTGAAGACATGCACTTCACTGCAGAAGATCACTTTGTCATTTCCAGCCTTGTTTCACCACCTCCATTTGCAGTGTAACAAAACAGCCACCCCTACAGTCTCTTCCGCTCTGCGCTCCCTTCTTATTCTGCAGATCACAGAACACTAGAACTGGAAGGGATCTCGAGAGCTCATCAAGTCCAGTCCCCTGCCCTCATGGCAGGACCATGTACTATCTAGATCAGCAGTTCCCAACCTTTTGAGAGGGTGACCCATTTTGGCAATTCAGTAAGACTTTGTGACCCAAGGCAATTCAAAACCTCAGTTGGTGGGAGGAGGTTCTCCATTGGGGGGAAAAAATTATAACTCTTGATTCGCCCCCCCCCCACGCCCTTTGAACATCTCTCTCACTCGTCTTTGGATCCTTTCCACTTCCTTGACAGAAGTGACCAAAACTGGACACAGTACTCCAGCTGAGGCGTAACCAGAACCGAGCAGAGCAGTGCTACCACCTCCTGTGGCTTGCATGCTACACCTCTCTTAACACAACCTAAAACTGCATTGGCTTATGACACAACAGCATCGCATGGCTGACTCATGCAGAGGTTGTGGTAGACCACAACTCCCAGAACCTTCTCAGTAGTGCTGCCACTAAGCCGGTTATCCCCCATTCTGTATTTGCACATTGTTCTTCCCTCAGTGCAACATCATCCATTTGTCTTTGCTGAATTTTGTTTTGTCACCTACAGGCCAGTTGTTCGATTTGTCAAGATCCCTTTGAATTTTAGTTCTGTCCTCCAAGGTAGTGGCACCCATCCCGCAGCTTTGGGTCATCTGCATGTATGATCAGTCTGCTCTCTAGCCCAACATCTAGGTCATTAACAAAGATGTTAAACAGTGCCAGATCCGGACCAAATCCCTGCGGAACCTTACTGGAGACTGCATCCCCCACCTACCGCCCCCTGCCCCCAGACTTAACCCCTCACAATCCCTAAAATGCCCCCCCACCTACCTCATGAACACCATTGCTGCCCCCCCAACTCCTTCACCAGGCTGCCACAGCCACTTCTGCCGCATGCCTCCCCCCAGCTTCTACTCCCTTCCCCCACCTTCAGTTCCCTGCCCTGCCGCACTGAAAGGGGACTCAGTTTACTTGGTTTAATGGCCAAATCCCTCCTACCAGCTATTAAACCAATTAAATTGCATTCCATTTCAGTCCGGCAGGGTGGGGACTGGGAGCTGGAGGAATGAACAGCAGCAGCAGCAGTGGGAGCTGCAAATGGCTCCTCAAAGAGCCATATGCAGCTCACAGCCCCCCAGCTGGTGACTCTGGCCAAATCTACTGGGTGCCCAAGTTCGGGTCCCAACCCCTAGGTTGGGAATCCCTGATCTAGGCCATTCCTGAGAGATGTTTGTCTAACGTGCCCTTAAGTAGCTCCAACCTCTCTAGGCAATTTACTGCAGTGCTTAACCACCTTGAGTTCCTCCTGTGAAGACAAGAAAAAAAACTCCTGCTATTAGTGCTGAGCCTATTTCCTTGCCTTAGTATTGGGGAGGAGAAATTTTCAGCTGTGCTTTCTCCCCATGCTCCAACTCTGCTTTGCCTTCTCTAGGCGCCCCACAAAAAGGGCTATACTGTGCTGTCAAAGTCTCAGGTTAAGCTCCCATAAAGCTCCAAAGGGGGAAGAGGAAAAATAAGAACATGTTTCTCTGAAGCAAGGAAGCAGTCTGAAGGAGGGAACACATCAGCACATCTCCAAAGCCAGTATGGCTTGGCTGTATGCCAGATACAGTTGCCTGCTGAAAGCAAGGGTCCCACCCACATTCCCAGTCTTTGTGTGTAAGCAGCTCCGTTAGTTGTTTATAGAAAGAAATCTACAAAGAGTAAATAAGAAACCCATCTGAGTCCATCAAAATTCTGGCCATGTGACCAGACCTGTGCCTCTTTTTGTCCCTGTGTAGGCCATGCCAAGTTCCTGCGCCAGCCATCCTTGGGAACGTTTCTTTATCAAAGAGCCTCCATTATCAGTCTGACCTTTTTCCCAACTGTGCTGATCTGGGGATGTTCTTAACTTGTATGAGTACTGAGATTCCTCTTTTTATTGCTGGGTTCCTTCCAGCATGAGTCACTGTCCGCCTCTTCTCCTTAATTAGTGCGCTGGGAGTTGGAAGGGTGGCTGGTGGAGTCTATGAAAATTAATCAAAATGTATCTTATGCTTTTAAATGCAGTAAAAACCATCTTCCGGCCAAGTCGCTCTCCACCGGTGCAAGAATAATTCTAGACTCTGCCTACTCTTTTCCCCCTTAGCTCTATTTCTCACATATGTAAACAACTCCCCCTCCCCCTTGAAGCTGGCAGCTTCCTCTTTGGTGTGGTGTGTATGCATGTGCTTGCTGCATTAACTGCTCAGTGTTGCAGGGTGTGAACTGCTTTTTTTTAACTTTATAGGAGAATTTGTGATTTTCTTTTAAAAAAAAAAAAAAGAAAATCTTTTCCCTTCCAAAATGAAAGGAAAAAAAATTTTAATTTCCTCTAAAACAAAATACAAATTTGTTGTTGTCAGTCAACCTGCTTGGTTCATTTCAGTAACAAGGAAACGTTTTGTTCTGAGTTTGACTTTTCTTCATTTTAGACAATATTTTATACTGTTTAAAAATTGAAACAAAAAGTTGTTTCAAAACATTCGGTGCCAAAAAAGTTGGGGGTTTTCCAATTTTTCTTTCAAAATGAACCTTTTGTCAAAATAGAGATATTTTTGCATAACAGTTTGTGAAATTAGCATTTTCAGAGTGGGAAAACATTCTGCTAGAAAAGCGCCAGTCAACTGTGCGTCTCTTTGCCCTCAAATTATCTGTAGGCTGGTGCTGGGAGGTGAGGTGGCTGGGAAAGTTATTCAGGGACAACCAAATGTCAAGCATTCAAGAGGCAGAAAGTTGTGAAAACTCGTTTAGGTTGAACTGCACTAATCCGGCATGCTTGGGACTAGACTGGTACCAGACAAAACAATTTTCTGAACCATGGGAGGTCAATATTGTTTTGCAGCATCACTAACACTGCCATTGCTCACTGGGTTCTTAGAAGACATTTAGGGGTCAATTACGGCTAAATAACAGCACAGAACATGAAAAGCCAGGACTGGTGCCTGTAAACAAACTTTATGGGACCACAGGAAACTTGGCCGCACCCATGATGAGTGGTCATCCAGATAGATAAATCATGCTGGACGAGAGTGTTCCGCCCTAGAGAGGTTCAACCCATACTAAGAACAAATAACGTCAAACCTGCTTGATGTCCTGATGACAGAGTAAGTGGTTTGGTAGACGGGGAGAATGAGGTGAGCATAACATACCTGGACTTCTGCAAGTCTTTTGACACAGTCCCATATAGCCTTCAGATAGATAAACTAGATTACCATTAAGTGGGAACATCTTTGGTTAAACAAATCACAAAGAGTGGCTATTAATAGAACAGCGTCAGATTTGGGGGAGGCAGTCTCCAGTAAGGTTCCACAGGGATTTGGTCCGGATCTGGCACTGTTTAACATCTTTGTTAATGACCTAGATGTTGGGCTAGAGAGCAGACTGATCATACGTGCAGATGACCCAAAGCTGCGGGATGGGTGCCGCTACCTTGGAGGACAGAACTAAAATTCAAAGGGATCTTGACAAATCAAGCAACTAGCCTGTAGATGACAAAACAAAATTCAGCAAAGACAAATGGATGATGTTGCACTGAGGGAAGAACAATGTGCAAATACAGAATGGAGGATAACTGGCTTAGTGGCGGCACTACTGAGAAGGTTCTGGGAGTTGTGGTCCACCACAACCTCTGCGTGAGTCAGCCGTGCGATGCTGTTGTGTAATAAGCCAATGCAGTTTTAGGTTGTGTTAGAAGAGGCGTAGCATGCAAGCCACAGGAGGTGGTAGCACTACTCTGCTCGGTTCTGGTTAGGCCTTAGCTGGAGTACTGTGTCCAGTTTTGGTCACTTCTGTCAAGGAAGTGGAAAGGATCCAAAGACGAGTGAGAGAGATGTTCAAAGGGATGGAATGCAGCCCTGTAGGCAAAGGCTGAAGGAGCTGCATATGTTTAGTTGGGAAGAGAGGAGATTAAGGGGTGACCTGATAGTGGCCTTCAAATACTTGGAAGGTTGTCATAAAAAAGAGAGAGAAAAATTGTTCGCTCTGGCCACAAAGGACAGGAGGTGAGGCAATGGGTTCAAACTACAGTACAGCAGATTTAGGTTAAAGCTCAGAAAAACTGCCTAACTACGAGAAGAGCAGGATAATGCAACAGAGTGCACACGGATATGGAGGTTTTCAAAAGGAGGATGGAGAGCCGCCTGTCTTGGGTAGTTTATATCTGAAGTTCTCAAACTTCATTGCACCGCAGCCCCCTTCTGATAACAAAAATTACTACATGACCCTGATGGGGAAGCAGGTGACTAAAGCCTGAGCCCAGCTGCCCTGGGCAGGGTGGTCAAAGCCCCAGAGCTTCAGCCATGGGTAGGAAGCTTGTAACCTGAGCCCTACCGCCCTCAGGTTTCATCCCCAGGCTCCAACAAATCTAATACCAGTCCTGGTGGCCCCATTAAAATGGTGTTGCAAGTGATTCACTTTGGGCTTCTGCCCCACAGTTTAAAATTCCCTGGCTCAGACACAACAGATCTTGCAACTGCATCTTCATAGGGATTTAGACCAGATGATCCTTGCAGGCCCTTACAACCATATGGTTCTATGGTGGCTGGTCTGTGCACTGGAAAGGAACCAGCAGTCTCTAAAGAAAGATGTTCAAGAAAGTGCCTGACAATGTATTTCTTTCCACAGTTTCAAACTGCTCTCCATTGGCAGTGGCTAATTTGGACAGGGTATTCAATCCACAATCATTGCCATCAGAGGCTGAATAAATCAGCGTTCTTGCTAGCTACTGTGACTTGGGGGTCAGTAGAAGTCAGCTCCTGGGTTTGCTGTGGCTTTATGTTATAGAGTCAGTGTAAGATCTGGTAATACTTCTAATTTCTTCCTATTCCAGACTCTGCTTCAGTACTTCTATAGTCTGGGCACTCAAGATGTGACAATGAATTCTTGTGCAGTCACGTGGCGTTGGCTTGATAATACAGTGATGATTTCCCTTGTGTTATACCTCTCAGAGCATGTTGCTAGATTAGGTTAACTGAGGGAGGTGTAGGGAACAGGCGTATAGTGCCTCCTTCACAGAATCGTGCTATTCTTGTAATTAAATGTCTTAAAGTATAGGTTGAACCTCTCTCATCTAGCACCCTCAGGACCTGACTGGTGCTAGATGGGAGAATTTGCCAGACCTTGGGAGATCAATATTGTCTAGCACATTTCCAACACTTCCACTGCTTACTGGATTCTTAGAAGATGTTTACGAGTAAATTTAGCTAAATAACAGCGCAGAACACTGAGAGCCAGGACTGGCAGCTGTAAGCAAATGTTATGGGACCATGAGAAACTTGGCCATACCCATGATAAATAGCCATCTGGCTAACTAAAATCACGCTGGATTACAGATGTTGCTGGATGAGAGAGTTCTGAGTGAGAGAGGTTCAACCTGTAGTACTTAGATAGCCCAACTGAACCAAGGCCCCATTGTACAAGGGTCTGTACAAATGCATAGGGATGGATTGGCGCATTGCAATCAGGCAGTTGCTAGTCTAAATCATTACTGTGATTCACACTCTGGGTCCTACTTCCCCCTTGGTCCAGGGAGAACCAATATGTGCCATCCCTTGGCCTGAGCAGGTTACTTCCCTTCCTGCTCTCACACAGCTAGCGATCTGAGTCCCTCTAGCCCTGAGTTGTGAATGACAGTTCTTCCCCTGCTTTTGATGTAACAGAGACACAAGAGGAACAGAGAGTTTGGGCTGTCATCGAGGCGGAAATATGGCATTGGTCAATGTGCTCAGGAGACTGGGCAGCGGGTCAGGCGTGGATGGATGATCTGCGCAGACAGGTTTGCCACAGCAACTGTTGTACAAGACCCAGTTTGGGATATCAGCTAGGTGGGCGGCTCTGGCAGGAGGGGCAGAAGGTTGCTGTGAATGGGGGAGCAGGGAAGGGATGGGGAAAGTGAGGAAAGCTTGGTTCTAGTGCGAGCAGCATGCTGCAAAGGGCTACCAGCAGCCTCTGCTTGCTCTTGGGCTTAATTCTGGAGGCTGCAGAGTCTCAAGGTTTCCGGAGTCAAGTGAGTTAGACAAACTGGAACACATTGAGACAGGTTAAAAAGGGCTCCTCAGCTGTTGTGCAAGGGGCTGAGGAGGGAAGGTGCTGTGGAGGGTCTGTGAGGAGCAAGTGCACATAGGGAATCAGAAAGAAGAACCTGTGGGTAAGGAAGATGCTGGGGAGGACTGTGTGGAAATGATCCAGGGAATCACAGCTCTCATACTGCTGTCACTGGAGAAATTTGCAGGCAATTGCTTTCACAGGGTCCCTGGGCTGGAACCTGGGGAAGAGGGCAGGCCCAGGTTCCAACCACTGTCCTTTTCTGATTACAGCACAGGAAAAGCGATGGTTTTGGTAAAGGAGTTTTGTCCTGCCCTTTACAAGATAGAGGAGCCAGAGAGTCTATGGAATTTGGCTTTCCCTCTTTTCCCTATGCAGGCCAATGATGAGAGTAGCTCAACAAACAGGAAGCTGGTGCCCTAGAGAAAGTGCCTAAACCGAGAGCACTTCTGAGGCAAGCAATTGGCCTAGGAGCATGGGAGTGAGGGGGAGCTTTGTCAGATGCCCTTTTGGACTTTGTCCCATTGGCTTTGATTGTGATAGGTGACAGGAACATTTTATAAACTTCTACTCACCTTTCAACAGCTGAGTTCACATTTGGGATAGGTCGGATAGGCCCCAGTTATGACAATTCCTTGGCCTACATCCTGCAGGAGGTCGGAGGTGATGATCGTGACAGTCATGTCTGGCTTTAAAATTGATTCTCTGCTGGCTGCTTCCCTGTCGCTAGTCTTTCCCTTTAACAAAATGCCTGCTGACTTCAGAGGCTTGTTTCTTTTGAGCATTTACAAAGCTGTCCAAGCAACTTGGTGTTACACACCAGCCCATAGACAATAGATATGGATATCAAATTAAGCGCCTGCCCTCAATGGAAGGATAAACTTGGTGGTGTTCCTCCAAGCAATGACAGCCCTTCCCTGCAGGGATCTATAGCCTCACAAAGCGTGGTGTTCCCTGCAGTGGGGGGAGCATTGGCTTTCCATGGTCTGGACTGTGGACCTGCTCTGGATTCCTTCCCAGGGGGAAGCAGTCAGGCAACACCTTCAGGAACAAATGGGGTTCCTCTTGCCTGTGGTGCTTGAACTTTGCAAATGCCCCCTGGGCTGGGGGCAGAGCAGAAATGGAGCCTTCCTGCTGTGCATATGGGGAAGGTGAGATGGAATGGTGCTGTCAGCGTGACTCAGTGCGAGCCTCTGCTCGCTCAGGCGTGAGGTATCCAAAGTCTGAGGTGGGCTCTGCGGGGCTGCCTGATGAGCCCCAGCTTGAGACTTTTAAAGAGAAATACGCTTCTCTTGCTTGGTCGTGGCAGGTCTCTGCTGACAGCTGTTCCAGCCAGGCGCTGCATTCCAGAGGCTGCACTCGGCTCTGGCTAGCTCTCCCTTGTTCTGTGGCTTGGCTCAGGAGTGGGGACTTGTGTACAGCTTGCTGTGCTTTCACTGCACTCCCGGCAACCTGTGGAGGTGATTCTCAGGCAGCAGGCGTGTAAACAAAAGGGAGCTGAAGGCAGGAGGTCCTGGCTCTATGTGAAAAGCCAGAACATGCACTTTGCCCTCTACTTAGGGCCAGCCCGCAACAGGGGTGTTTGGTCCAGCTGCAGACACTGCCTTGTGCTGAGCTAGTCCCCATCGCCTGCATTTTGCTGACTGGGGGCTATACCCACTTGCTTTTTATAGTGGATTCTCCATATGGCCTACAGGTTGGATCCAGTCTAGCTACAGGGTAATCTGGCTAGTCTTGTTTTAATCTCTCCGCACTTCATAATAGTAGACAGCAGCCAATCGCCATTAAAGCCCAAGGGGCAGGTGGGATCCAGTCCCCACCACTGCATAGGGCTGCTGGACTATATTCTCAGGTGCTGCGTATGCTCAGCCACCCAAGTGCCCTCTGAGTGGGCAGCACCAATGTGGCTTTGCTGTAAAGCAGGGAGGCATGCGTGCAAGATGGCTGTTCTCTCCGTGCACTAGGCTGGGGCCTGCACTGACATGCAGTGGGGGTTCTAGGCCGCCATGAAAAACATGCAGGCAGACAGAAGTGCTGACTTGGAGCACCCATGAAAAAAGTGGTGCCCCTGAAGCAATTAATCTTCGGGGCTGACTCAACCGCCCGTATGTTATGAACCTTCTCTCCCATCTCCATCAGCTGCTCAGTGAATGTTTGCATGACTGGGCCTGCAGACCAGGTGTCTCACTTTGTCCTATAGGATGTTGGCTGGTGTGGCGTCTGCCTTCTGGTGGCCTGCCCATTGAGTAGATCCCTAGTTGTCTGACTCTCCCCTCAGCCCACAGGCATGCTTAGGCAGTGGCTGTAGTTCTGCTGCGTGTCCCCTCCCTACCTCACCTCAGCTAATTCAAACCAGGGCCTGTGTAGCCTGCTCTTCCAGAGCTCAGAAGCAGCCTCCCCAGCACAGCCAGAGCTGTGCGAAGCTCCTCTCAGCTGGAAGTCACTCTTCTCATATCCTGCGGGCCCTGTTACAAAGCCAGGACAAAAAGCTTGTCAAAATAGCTTGGGAGAAGGAAAACAAAAAAGGGGTGGGCAGGTGGTGTGCGTGGGAAGCACCGGAAGTCAGCATTAAAGCATAGCTGACTGAGCTTGACGTGGTGAGCTTGAACTGTGCCTGGTTTTAGTCATCCCTCTTCTGGTCTGAGACCCAAACGAATCACCCTCTTCAAAGAAAGAAATGATGAGTCAGGGTGTTTTCCCCTTGAAGGCTGGTATGTTCATGGGAGTTGGTGCCGAACTGCCACTCTCAGTGAGGGACAAACTGAGTAAGACTTTGACTTGGATTGGGATTTTGAACACACAAAGGAAACCCTAGTCTTGTTTCTGACTATTCCCCTGTTCATCATTTGGCTTAGTTTCAGATTTGGACTGTAACAGGAGTGGAGGAGGCATGTGATATTTCATAGTAAATATCAGAAGGGTCTGATCCCCACCCCCCATTCCTCCACGCCAGCTGACCCTGGAGTGACTGGGCCCTGCAGACTATTTATATTTAGAACAATGTGCTGTAAATCGTTGGTGTTAGTTGCTTTTGGAGACAGCACTGCAGGATGGTGTTTGTCTGTGCTCCCAGAGAAGGAACAAAGCTCTGGCTGCTGAGAACTGGCCTAAAACATTGACCAAAACTTGTTCTTGAACCTAGCTTAAAGCTTTTAAAAAAAAAAAAAAAAAAAAAAAAAAAAAAAGGCTGGTTAACTTTTCAAAGAATGTTTTCCTGCTCAGAAACCAGGCAACATCGACAATACTATGAGATTTCCAACCCAAAAAATCTTGGGTAGTTATACAACCTTATCCTTAATTGTCAGCATCTGCTAGAGATTGGCATGTGCTTAAATTGGTACCCTGAACAGGGACAGAGTTAAGCATTTGGTGAAGTGTTTTTCTGAATCAGGGCATTTATTTTCAAGCTTTTAAAACGACTCAGTTTTAGCCTTAACTTTTTCAACTGACACCAAGGTCTAAGTTTTTGAGTCTGTTTCTTTCCATAGGCTTTGTGTACCTGTAAGGGAAAATTCGCACTAGAGAGCTGATAACGGATGCCTAGTGTAGTCAAAGCTCTGAGAGCTTCTGACATTTCTATCGTTTTGAATTAATTAAATTGATTGGAAGAAGGATGGAGTCCTGCATCATAACAGATGAAACTGGATACAGTGAACGACTCACACTCTCTCTAACCACTGTCTGCCTCCATGTGTCTCTCAGCCTTGCTTCCTTTGCCTCCACTGTTCCTTTTAGATATGTGCAGCTGAACTGGTGGGAGCTTTGGTGGTTGATTTGCTAAGCAGTTCTCAGAAGAGAAGGGAACAGAAAATGATTGTCGAATTCATGCCACACAAAAGCTCTTGTGGCTCTCCATGGCATGCATTGATTCCAACTGTGTAACAGAGAACAAAAGGGATGCCTCTGCCTGGCTAATATGACAGTGACATTGCATCAGATAGATCTGAATATGTTTATTCCTGTGTGGCATTTATATTTACATATAAGTTGACTTTAGTGACAGTTACACACAGAGGATTTTGGTTCACATTGCCAATACTTTACCTGAGAGTAAAAAAGTAAAAGAAGGGCAATGTAAAGTACAACCTGTAGGCTGCCATCAAAGGGAAATCTTGTCCTAAACAATACTGCTTCCTAAGTCTGTTTAAGTGGTATTGTGGTGTGCCTTGCACTCCATTATCCCTGCCTGACCCTGCTGCCTCAGCATACTGTCTTCAGAAGCATTCCTTTAAGAAAAGAAGTGCAGTAAGTTTGGACCTCCAGGGCTTGCTTAGAAATTGCTCTCAGGGTCAGGAAGGCTTAGACCTCCAGTGGCTAGAAGGGGTGGGAATAGGCAGAGGCCAATCAGGGCTCACTAAGCCGGATAAGGGCTGGCTGCTTCTATGATGGGGGTTGCGGGGAAGAAGCAGTTGTGGATGAAACTAGGCATGAGGTGGAAGGATTTTCCCCTGGCCTTTTTCCAAGAAGCACAGGCCTGGTGAGAACTTAATTCTGATTGCTCTTCAGAGGCTTCTCACTGACTTCAAGGTGGATTTATTTTGTGGCACATGAGGCCCATGCGGGGCATACCAAATTCTATGTTACTTGGACTACAGAAATTAGGCGAACTTGTTTGGTCAGTGACCTAACTAGGTTTGACAACTTTCTAGTTGCTAGTAACTGGATACCTGAGGCCCTGCCCCGGCTCCACCTCTTCTCACAAGCCCTGTTTGTTCCCAGCCTCTTGCTTGTTCCTTTCCCCTATCTCTTCCCACTTACTCCTTGGATTGTCTTTTTCAATCAGACTTTCCTGTTGTAAGGTGGGCACCTGGCAACCCTAGACATGACAGGGTATATTTCTGTTTCTTGCCTCATGAGTTGTTATTGTTAGTTATCTGAGCATTGTAGACTTAATACAGGATTTTTCAGAAGAGCGTAAAGAGTTTGGTTAAAGAACCAATCCGGACTGGAAATTCTCTGTCTTGGAGTGCTCTTTTAAAGATAATGTTTGGGTTGCTTTCTTTTGAAGATGGAAGGCTAATAAAAACAGCCAGAAATGGGTCCAGGGATGTGGTGCGCTCTCCCAACTTAATGTCTGGTCATCATTCTTCACCTGCCCTGCTCCAGGGCTGTTTTGAATGGAACCTTCTGACTGTGTCATGGATAGTGGCACTTGTGTTCTCTGAGGACTGAATTGAAGCCACAAAGTCCATTTCCATTTGTGACCTAAGGCAGGGCTTGAAATGAGGCGACAGTGGAGCACCTGGTGAGATTGGGAATTTCAAGGGAGACCATCGGAAATTTGACTCAGTAGGATTTGGGCACCTAATTCCCTTCAACTACTTTGGCTACTCCTACCTAAATGGCCAAGGCTAATTTCTTTCCCCCAGGCTCAACGGTCTTTGAAGTTTCCTTTTAAACAGCAGGGGCTACTGCTGCCAATATGCCTGCTGTAAATTGCTAGCCAGGCATGTTTGCAAAGGTGGCCTGGGAGAGGCCAGAGAAGACAGTTACAGCAATCTTGTGTTCTGCTTCCCAGAGAGAATGTTAGGCAGGAAGCTTTTTTTTTTTTCCCCCTCTCCCAGAATCACTTCTTACAAGGGAGAGTCAGAGGCACTCAGGAGCTGCACAAAATCTTAGTAGGTTTGGTTTTCAGGGATTTCTACTTGCTGAGTTTGAGCTCAAACTCTTGGGTTCAGATGAGTCAAAAAAAAAAAAAAAAGCTAAATTTGTTCCATTGTACCTTGTTTCTCCCCAAAACATACCAATTTTGCTACTCCCTGCAATTATGTTGTAGAAAATATAAAATTGGACAGTCAGGAATCTCTGGGTTGCTGAGTTCCAGCTGGTTCAGCTTAAAAACATTTCAGTATGTGAGGGTGGGAGATCAGATTGTATTTGTATTTAAAACCTTTGCCACCGTTATTTTTACAGAGTTCCTTGCTGACACTTTGTAAATTTAAGTGCAGGAGCTGAGCACTGACAAGAGCTACACAAATACCCTCGGATTAATCAAGAAGGAATGACCTGATGGCTTTAGTGAATGAAATATCCCTTTTGTTACTGCAAAGGAAAAACTGGAGGTATTAAATGAAAATTTATGTGACCGCCTCTGTGAGGGGAAGGACAGGGGGAGGTGTTGGATTTGTTTAAAAGTGAAATCATCGAGCTAGGGCCTCACCTCTGATCTCTCCCAACCTTGGTATTAATGAAGGGGATGGGGCAGTCCTATCAACATGTCAAAGCATGAGGCTTGGTAAAGGGTGAGCTGATTGCAGCACAGCCAAGGAACACCAGGGTGGAGCTGAGAACAGAAACAGCTCACTGTGGGGTGGGTAGTGGCTCGGGGACAATTATCCCCAGCATGTATTATCCCTAGCACAACTTATGGAGCTTGGTAGAGTAAATGCAACCAATAGCCTGCTTTTTCCTGTCAGTCACATCAGCCTTGACTGAGTGGGTCAGGCCTCATTTGACAGTTGGGGCATTTTCATTAATACACAGACACATTTGCATTTGGTGCAATTAAAGGCCATTGTCCTTGTTGGGAAATGAAGGGGTGAGAGATTCATGCCAACTATGGCCAAGGGGAGGGGTCACCTTGACTTTTACTGAAGCTTGGTACAATTGTACAAGGGATTCCCAAACCAGGAGAGGGAAAGAAGGTGTCCTGCTTTGTTAGCAGTGCCTCGCTGGCAGTAAAAGCTCTGTTGATGGTTCTGGATATTACTCATTCATCCTTAAATGGCTGAGCTGAGACTATTCTGAAAAAATGGACTGGCTTGAGCTCCTGTGATTGTGAGACACAGGTGAGGTGGCGTGGGGTAAAGGTGCAGAGAGAGCAGTAACTTACCTGATGGACGCCTGTGCAGACTAGTCCTACCATGCAATCAAAGCTGATGTAGAACCCAAGAGTAGCTCGGACAGTCCTGATCTGCCAGAGTCAGTGGACTTCACCATTGCAGAGCAACAAACGGTGAGTGGGGAACCTGGGGAGTAGGGAAGTCTCTAGAATGATTCAGCTACTTCACATAGCTGGATGAGGACTGAGGTTAGGCCTATTGCTAAGATATGCCGTGAGTATGGGAGTCATTCTGCCTATTGCTAATGGATTAATTGCTGCCTTTCTCAAGTTTGCTCTGTCCGCTCCCTGCCTCAGAGAAAGTCATTTTGTTATAGCCCTGTGTCTCAGTGCTTGCGAGTGGGGGGAATTATTGTCTGTCGACAGCACCTATGGTCGGCTCTGTAGTTTTAAGAGCAGGGAGCTGCAAGCCAGTGTTGTTTAAGATTTGAAAATGTACCCAGAGCAAATTCAATCCAGCCTGTTGGGCTGCCAGGAACACCCAGTGGAAGGCTTACAGATCAGGAGGTTAATTGACAAAGAGCCTGATAGTACTTGTGCAGAAAAGAGTTCAACAGCTTCTGATAGAGGCCCATCTACTACAGTTATGGAGGCCACTACTAGGAAAGGGAAGAGCAAATAGCCCCAGTCAGGATGGCTCAACCCCCTACAGTTCTCACCACAGTGGTGTGAGGTGACAGGCCCTGACTCAGAGACCAAGGGACTTCTGGCAGTTTAAAAAGACTTCCTCTGAATGTGGATCAGTGAGCTGTTGGGGGAAACAGGCTGATACCCACAGACACCCAAGGGGGTGTTGAACCTCAGCTTTCCCAGGCTCCTTTCACAGCCCTGGTAAGTCTCCTGTGCAATATGCGGGGATTTTGGCTGTTTGAGTTAAAATTATTTTTCTTAAACTTAACAGTAGGAACAAGGCAAAGATTAAGCAATCCATAGGTTTAAGAAAGCTGCCTGGTTATTGTAACAGTCACAAGCTCTCAGTAGGAAGATCTATGAATACACGGGGACCCACTGGACAAGCATAGCTGATCCACAGGGTGTTGCAGCCCATAAGCAGGAGCAGAATCATGGAATCCACCTTTGGCAACAGGGAGGACACATGAGAGGGTCACTGAAAGAGACCAGAAGGGCCCTGGAAAGTGAGAGCCCATATTAGTACACGTCCCCCAGAGTCTCTTATGAATGTGTTACTCCCTCAGTTTAACCACTTTCCTACAACGTTCGTGACACAGCCTCGAGTCTAAGCAATATTTTCAGTTGGGATAATCAGAGGGGATGGTTATTACCCACTAGTCAGTGCTGTTTAAAAAAGATGAATACAATAGTCTACTGTTGTCAGTCAGTGTTGCTCAGTTGATGTCAATGGCATAATGCTAATTTACCCCAGCAGTGAATTTGGCCCAGGCTTTTTAAAATCTGACGATGCCTAGTCAGTTATAGGGGTCTGAAGATATTACTTCTCTGTCTAGTTTCTTTGTTTACTTTTTCTTCTGGCTGGGATGTTAGTTTTTCTGCCTCTAAACCCCTTATTTTGCTTCCTGCTCAAGGGGCATGTGTTTTCTTTTGGCGGTAAAAGCAGTTAGCACGTAGCCACCATCAAGTTGGTGGTGCTTCATATTAAAGTAGGAAGAGTTACACAAGAGAGGTGGTAGACTGTCAGCTTTTGCTACCTAGTTGTACTACTCATGATCATTGCTCAGTTTGCCAAGAGGACACACTGTCTCTCTCCAGCAACATTCTCTGCAGCCTGGCAGCCAGGGCGGGGTACATGGGGGAAGCCCTGAGAAGACAGAGACTGAGTAGGTCGATAAAAGGGAAAGTCAGAGGAGGTAACGCAGCCATATTAACTTTTCTGCCCAGGAATCCTGGAGGTCAGAAAATCCAGTTGGACCCATGCTGCAAGGGGCCTAGGATGGGGTGAACTTGCCAGGGACAGAGCAGCTGTGATGGCTTGCGTGCAGATACCTCAGTGCGTTCACTCAGGCTCTGCCAGGATTGTGAGGCATGGCCTATGGCTTATTACTCCGACGACACAGGCCTCCCATCTCCAAGGGAGTGACCAGCGTGTAGCTCTGAGGGGAACCTTGTGTAGGCTGGCTTCCCTCTCAATGTTAGAGGCAGTTTTAAGACACGTTTAAAACATACATTCTGTAGTTACAGCCACTGTAGTTATATTGGAAATGGAGTTGTACCACCTGACTCAGGTTCCGTTTGGAGATCTGCCTTCCAGAATGGTCAGGCTCTGACAACGGGGAGCCAGAACTAACTGGGCTTTCCTGCCTTCTTGTTCTGAACATTCCATTTATCTCAGAGCTGTTTTCCTGCCACGGGACCACGAGGTACCACAGAGTCTATACAAGTTGTGATCTGTATCACGCTGGGGAGTGGGGAGCTGTCGGTTGCTATCCACCGCAGCAGCAGCACGTCACCTGTCCGTCTGCGGTCTGCCAAGGAAGGAGGAGGAAATCGCCATCCCATCAGTCCATCATTCCACATATCCGCTACGTACCTGCAAGCTCTGACCATCAGCTGTCCTCCTTCATTGAATACACTGATGAGGGACTCCCCGGAGTCTAAAGGTTGTAGGTCCTGAGCACCCGCCTTCCTAACAGAAGCCACATATTGGTCTGCAAGATCCAGTCTCTATATTTAGGTATACTTACCACATTGGTTGTCCAGAGTAACTGTGCTCTGTCTGGGCTTCATGTCTATTGGGAAGGTAACTGTTCCACAACTCTATGCTTTTCCCCTCTCCCAATATTATAAATTAATCCTTAATACACTTAATTCTGTTTGAACCATACTTTTGACTTCTCATTATTGGATGAAGGGAAAGGGAGGTAACCCTCTGGGATCACCCACACGTGATAGACCCTGAATGGGAGGAATGGATTTTCTTCTTCTTGGGAGGGTTTAACATGCTCTTACACATACACATAAGATCCTTTAACCTCCTCTCTAACAGCATCAGGGGCAATATTTGGGGGTTGCATGTCCAGATAAAGTAAAAGCAAAGAGACCTGTGGTACCTATTGATTCTTTGGCTGTGCTTATCCAGGTAGTGAGACTTGGAGGGTGCAGAAATTCTTCAGTCCAAAAACCATTTGAAGCTTCCTGGTTATTTATTGTCTATTTTGGCAGGCGGGGAGATGGAAGCCAACTTCTCTTGCCTCCCTTATTGTCAACATCTAGCATTCCAGCCCTGGACAGTAGCCTCACAACTGCTTTCAAGGGAGGGAGGTGATGTCCTCATGTTAGACAGAACAGTGTGGAGCAGGGGAGATTAATTCACTTTCCCACCGTCACGTGTGGAATCTGTGCATGAGCCAGGAACAGAATGAAACTCTGTCTCAAATCCCTACTTGGTGCACCAACCACAGGTACATCTTTCCATTCTGATGACCCCAGAAATCCCATGAATTTATAGTGTCTGACGTTTTCATTGGTGCCTAAAACCTTTGAGATTTACATGGGAGTTGAGATAAGCCAGCTAGGCTCTGGAAATCACAACTTTTATTCTTAAAGGGCACAATTTTCAATGACAAAACAGCCTGACTCCCATTTAAGCACTAAAATACTTAAGTTTTCAATACAGGTCGGCATGTTGGTTGCATGACAGGAGCTCCTGGATGCTGTTTTGTTTTTTTTTTTGAGAGAGAGAGTTTGGCCCCCAAATGAGGGTCTTATGCTCATGTCTGTTCTCAATCTTTTGACACCAAAATTGAAGCTGAAAGGATAGATCTGTATTTAAATATAATTTGGTACCTATCTCAAATTTAACTGCATCATTTTCTTTCAAGGTTTCCCTCAAAACTGGCAACATACTTGCAAATATTCAAAGTGACGGGGGTTCTGGAGAAAGATTTAGAAGGTACTTTCACTCTGAGGCTCTGAAATACTACAGGAAATCATAAAACAAATTAAGTGCATTTTAGTAGATTCAAAACAAATCCTGAGACTATGAGACTGAGGTGGAAAGGGCATTGAAACCACAAACAATGAAAATACATGGCTGAAAATGTACCTAAGCTGGAATATTTGCATTAAACTTCTGAACAAAGAGTTGGTACTGCATACAATTTTCTCCTTTCCCTTGGCTTACAACATGGCTGTCTCCTACTGTGCTACAAGAGGGAGAAATTATTACTTATGTGAGATTACATGTAGGTCTTACCACCTCGTGAGGCCTGCCAGTGTAAATAACAAGGTGTATTGGCCTGGAATAGGGTCTTCTGATAGTGTTCAGAGCTCACTGTGTTAAACTTATTTATCGTGCCTTCTGGTAGAATTTCGCATTCAGACCCAGAATGGCTTATTTTTCAGTAGAGTTAACTGAACATTGCGCTGGTTAGGCCTCAGCTGGAGTATGGTGTCCAGTTCTGGGCACCGCAGTTCAAAAAAGCTGTGGTGAAACTAGAGAGGGTCCAGAGAAGAGCGACAGGAATGATTAAAGGTCTAGAGAATGTGACCTATGAAAAAAGGTTGAAAGAATTGGGCTTGTTTAGTTTGGAAAAGAGAAGATTGAGGGCAGACATGATAGCGGTTTTCAGGTATCTAAAAGGGTGTCATAAGGAAGAAGGAGAAAACTTGTTCTTCTTGGCCTCTGAGGATAGAACAAGAGGCAACGGACTTAAACTGCAGCAAGGGAGGTTTAGGTTGGACATTAGGAAAAAGTTGCTCGCTGTCAGGGCGGTCAAACAGTGGAATAAATTGCCAAGAGAGGTTGTGGAATCTCCATCACTGGAGATATTTAAGAACAGGTTAGACAGATGTCTATCAGGGATGGTTTAGATAGTACTTGGTCCTGCCATTGGGGCAGTGGGCTGGACTCGATGGCCTCTCAAGGTCCCTTCCAGTCCTAGTGTTCTGTGATTGCGAGGCAGGAGATCAAGTAGTATGGTCAAGGATGGTTCCCCACTGAGAGGCATGGGTGGGAATCTCTGCATATGCTAGCTAATCATGTGGAGCTCGATCTGGAATTGCGGAAGGCAATGGCAACATTTCAGTGGAGGAAGCCACTCTGTCTAATTCATGACCAAAACTAAATCGCAGCCCAATCTGTCCTTGGGTCCCAGATGGGGGCGTCAGATTGGAAGCTGTTCAGACCAGATGCTTCATCTTCCCCTGCGTCTGAGAAGTTCTTAGTACATTGTTGGTGCTGTATAAATAATTCGGATCATTTGTCATAAACAACAAAATGGCTATTTCTGTTCATGGGCACGTATTATGTGGTGGGGCTGTTTTTGTTGTCCAGAAATGTCACTTGGGAGGTTTCAACAGAGCAAGGCTAGGCATTTATAAATATCTCTGAGCAACTGTGAGCACTCCCTTCCTCATTGTCAAAATTTAGGCTGGAAGGGGATTCGAAGATCTTGCTTTTGATAGAAGGTCTGTTGTGCCAGGTTAGTTTTGGTCTGGAGCTGAGAACTTGAATCTCAAAATTATTTTCCCTTTGGAAAACTAGCCTTTGGTTGGCTTTTGCTGAGCAGCATTTGAGTAAACACTTAGTAAATTGTTGAGTAACAACAGATTTTGAATAAAGGTTACTTTGCCATTTTTGTAGACTTGCAGCTCATTACAGTGCATGGTGAATGTTTTCAGTAGTCTTGCATTTGGCTATAATATTTAGAGAGTCTGAGTGTGTGTGTGTTGGCTTGAAGGACTCACTATTGAGAAAAATGATGGTGTTTGTAGTTTAGCCCTAATGCAGTGGATTATGGGAAATGGATTTGACTCTGTTCTGGCATACGTTTTGTCTTGAGCAAGTCACTTAGTCCAAGATCTCCAAAGGAATTTAGGCATCTAATTTTTACTGATACATTGGGAACTAAGTGCCTTCATTTCCACTTCACAGGGGAATCTGTGATGATAAGTACATTTGTGATTGAAGCTGGACCTATGGCAATGAGCACCATAAACTATAAATAAAAATGAACGCAAAATATGAGAGTTGTTATAGTGCATTCAGACAAAGCTGCATTGTTTGTTCAGTATCTCATTATCTGTTACAGGTTGAAACTCTCTAATCCGACACACTCTTGTCCAGCACCATCCTCAATCTGGCAGGATTTTAGTTAGCCGGATGTCCACTTATCATGGCTGTGGCCAAGTTTCCCGTGGTCCCGTGAAGTTTGTTTATAACCACCAGTCCTGGCTCGCAGAGTTTCGTGCTGTTGTTTAGCTCTAATTTACCTTTAAATGTTTTCTAAGAGCCCATTAAACAGTGGAAGGGTCGGTAATATGCTAGACAATCTTGACCTCCCATGGTCCAGCAAATTCTTTTGTTTGGCACCTCTCAGGTCGTGAGGGTGCTATACTAGAGTGGTTCAACCTGTATTATTTTTGCAAGCATCAACAACTACTGTGAGCTTATACCAAAACAGACACTTTGCAACAGCCTTGGTGACACACACCTCCATAAGAAGAGCTAAGTTTTGGAGACGTCCTGCTATCTGTAGAGATTATTACGATACTCATAGGCACAGCATTTTAAATGTAGACAAGCTGCGAGTAACATATGAAGAACGGGGTGTCCTTTTTGCTGAAGTGTTGAACTGTGAAATTACAAAATCAATCAAATACCTCCAGTAGCGCAGGACATCTTTATTTTTAGTAGCAAGAGAAGCAGTATACACGGCGACATTGCAGTCTCTTAGCTTGTTAAAAATATCTTAATAAATAAAACAAATAAGCAACATATACACTGGAATAGAAAATGGGGGGAAAAAAAAGGATCTAGCTATAGCAAATCTTGGAAGAAATGGATGGGTGTGTGGAGAGCAGGCTCTGTAATCCAGACTTTAGTTGAAACAAATCATGCAGGATTAGAGGAGACCATGTTTTTTTTCTGAGCGCCTTGGTCCTGTTTTGATGTTATGGTACAAGAAATCATTTTGAGTTAAAAATCTACATAAAGATTACAGCAAAGGGAAGATACAATCCAACCCCCAAGATTTCTCACAAATGTTTTCTTGAATTAAGATGTTCAGAAAAAAAAAGTAAAAACCAAATACACCCACAAACAGAAATCCGATGATGATAAACATTCAACATTGCTTGCTTTTTTTCCTTTCCTTTTGGGTCAGTCTCCTGGGGAGAGATGCTGCAAAGTTTCAGCCCATTGGCTTTGGTTCTGTGTTTCCGCTCAGTCTAAGTGCTCCACAAACATTCAGAGCTATGGAGGTCTAAGAGGGGTCTTTTGGACCAGTTTACTTGAGGTTGTTAAGGTTTCAGAAGCTACAAACTTGGATACGTCCCAATTCCACTTCAGTCTCAGACACTGGACAGCCTAGAGTAGAAGAGAGGGGGAAAAACAAGTCAGACTGGACATCTTCTTAAGCACATTCTCTGATAAGCCCTTTTCTCTAACAAATCAAGGTAATGGTTCAGAAAAGCTCATGCTTTAAATACATTCTTGTCCAGGATGATACTTAAACCAGAGCTGGCACGCACACAATATTTACTCCCCACCCTGCCAGCAGTCTTTTAGGTCTCCATGCATACTAAAAAACAAGTCCACTGCTTTTTACAGAGGCTTAAAGTTAAGCACATGTTACATGCTATCCTGAACAGGGCTGTTTCCATAAATCAAGATTCAAACCTCCACAAGCACCTATGAAGGCATGGAAAGCCTTCCAGACGAGTTGGACTTCCTGACATTCAAGAAGGGGACTGTCAGCATTATTTAGCATAGGAAGTAAAAAACACAAGAGCTGACATGGTAGAAATAGATCTTGTAATGAACAGCAGAGAGAACATCATTCAGAAGCTCCTTTGTAACACAACAGCCAGAGCTACCCAGTGACATGAAATAGTAATACACCTTCAAACTGCCAAAAGGAAAAATGTTGGCATGTGTTAATCAGTGGAATTCCTTGCCACAGGAGATTTGGAAGGCCAAGAGTTTAGCAGGAATAACAAAGAGGTTAAATGCTTCCATGGTGTATACAGTTGTGTTAATTAGTGTGCATATTATGTCAATATTCAGGATCTAAACCTTGGAATTGGAAACACTAACACACAGCCCTACAAAGTAAGTTAGGGTCTAACTTCCATTGAAATCAATAGAGGTTAGGAGTCTCAGTACCTTGGAGTATTTGTGGCTTACTGCCCAAAGTTAGGAAGACATTTTCTACTTAAATATGTTATCATGGGGGTTTAGCACCTGGCTATGAAGAAGCATCTGGTGCTGGCCACTATTGGAGACCACTGGACAGATGGACCTCAGGAATGGTCCAGTCAGTCAAGTTCTATGTTCTTTCACCCTCACCTTTACACCTTGCTCCAGGTTGCTGCGATAGGAGTTCAAGCCCCGCAGGAATTCATGAGGTACTTTGGGCCCCGGTAGTACCATCCTGCTGCACCTGCAAAGCATATCCAGGCAGGAAGAGGACCTCCTATGAAGACCAGGCCTGCTCCGGAGTCAGCCAGTGTAAATTAATCCACCTATGCTTTTTAGCTCCATGGAGCCAGCCCTGCCTAGGACCGCTGCCCATTGTTACTCTGCTAGACCCTCTTAAGAAAAGGGACTCAGAAGCTCTGAGACAAAGGGTATGTCTTCACTAAGGAGAAGATCCACACTGCTGTGGTTAATCTTCCACAGTTCGATTTAGTGCACCTGGTAGGACATGCTAAATCGAACTTGCAGGGCACACCCATCAGTGTCAGTGCTCCTGGTGTAACACAGCAGCCAGAGCCAGCCATCTGTAAGCTGAGCCCTTGGGTGGTCACCCAGGAGACAGTCACAGGCCACCCATCTGATTAGCAGAGCACCTACAGCCAGCAGGATGTTTCTACTGGTGGCACAGATCCACACATGCCTGGGTACACATAACAAAATTCATTCTGCCCAGGGATTGGGAAAAAGTAGAGGGAACCCTGTCCCAGATCAAACCCTCACATGTGCAGAAGGCTACAAATGTACTCCCAGTATATGAGAATCTAGACGGGCAAAAAGATCGGGGGAGTAGGGCCTTCAAGACATAGACTCAGGGGATGCATGGAGACCTCTTGATGGCTCCATAACCAGACTCCTTTTCATGCCCTGTGTGCTGCAAGATGTTATGTGACTCAGGTTTTTGTTTTCTTCTTGATGGGGGTTTTGGGCCCTGAAACTAGTGTCCTACCTGAGTGATTAGAGAGAGGCTCACTGTAAGGTCGTGCCTGGAAGCGAAGGGTTGCCCTGGCAGTGAGTCACTTGCTTCAGATGCCTTTCGTAAATGCTTCCCATGGTCGTGAGCTAGAATCTGGGTTCTGATGTGCCAGGGATGTTCACAGCATATCACTACTGGTGTCTGGCTCCACGGCCCCTTTAAACCAGGCCTGGGAGGTTCTGGCTGGGAGGGGAATGGCTGCATGAGTGGCTCTCCCTACCGCCGGCTAATTGCTGACTGCTGTATCTGCCCCTTGGTATGCCAGAGGACCTACCTAGCACGCAGCCTGGGCAGTGCAAGGAGCACTCTTGGACCCTGCCTCTGACCCACACTGTGTGCTGAGACTCTGACCTTGGCAATGCAGCTACTTACAAGTTAGATTCACAGAACACTGGGGTATTTCCTCAGCTTCCAATGAAGAGTGGGATGGCTGCTAACAGAAGGAAAGAGGGGATGGCCCATCAATGCCCTGAATAACTGCTGTAGTCTGGATCAGCACCACACTTTGCAGCAGACCTAGTACTAACTAGGGCCATGTGAAAGTTTCACAGCAAAATCTGAAAATAACCATGGCTGACGGTGTCAGTGATAATCTCAAGCACCAAGCCACCCTCTGGAGTTTACAAACCCACAGCAACCATGTGACTGAGCTAACTAGAAATTATCCAAAAGTTCCTCCCACCTGCCGTGTGATCCCAAGCTGTGGTGCAGAACTTGAATCCCCAGCCTCTGGCACAGAAGTCAGATTTCTGCTACCTGAACATCAGTGACTGAACAATGTGCCTCTGTTCAGGTTTATTCCCTGTACATTTAACTCAACCCGAGCCCTTTAGTTCCTTAGAAACCTTTCTCAACCAAAGACCCACCCATGATAGATTGGATAATTCAATTACATGTTTAAAGTGAGCGTTATGTTATATATTGCATTATAAAATTAAGTTAATGGTGTCATTGTTACACAAATGGTGCCTGGCATGTCTGTTTGCTATGTGGACTCATCAAGGAACATTTTAATTTGCAGTACAAAGGTGACATGCCTTCACTTTACCTTGTGCTCATAGTTGGCTATTTGTGTTGTGAAGTTACAGCTGGAGTTTTTCCCCGGTCCCTCCCCAGCCAGGAAAACTTCAAGTGCCAGAAACCTGATGCAGGGGCTGCTAATCACATGTCCTGTGAAGACCTGATGTTCTGCTCAGGTGAGGCCACCTATTTTATGCTGCGTTGCAAAGCAAAATAAAATAAAATAAACCTGCCTTTGACTTCCAGGGAATAGGGGTAGGCCAGGGCCACGCGCTCACTTTCAGTGATTACCTGGTCTCCCTATTCACCCTGTTGCAGTTACATGTTTTAACTACTGGGGGTTGGCAGTAGTCTGGGTGCATGCCTCAGGTGTCCATACGAAAACAAACCCACTAATTTCTGTGCAAGAGTTGGCTGCCCAGCTTCAGCCTGGCCTGCAGCTCTACAGCCTCTCTGTGGCATGATGTATGATGGCAGCGAAAGGGTTAAATCCATGGGTGGAATTGTGTAGTCTGTGTAGTCCCAGGTCCCTGCATAGCTTTCCTGGAGCCTGGGAAAGCAGCCAGCTACTCTCCTTCAAAGCCAACCAGTATCTCTTGCTAGGTGCTAGGCTGGCTGTATACTTTAATCTTGACCATTGCACCGAGTCAGCAAATTGAAGCTCGACGTCCCTGGGAAAATCCACAGTGCCAGGGCTGGGTGGATATATAAGCTCATCACTTCAGTCCAGCTGTAACACTTCAGCCTAGCTCCACGGCGCCAGCCGCCGTATGCCTCACACCATTTAGACTCTGGTGCTACACAGGTTAAATCTTCCCAAGGGGTACCAAGTTCATCTTGCTTAGGCATGACTGGGTCATGCACCAGGACAAGTGGGGGGCTGGGGGAGGCTTTTGTGCCAGCGGGCTGCTTCCTGCACAAGAAGAATGAACAGCAGCATGTTCATTATTTGCCCAGCCACAGCTTCTCAGCCTAACGAGACAAGCTCTGTAACCCATGACTGCCTGGGGGCAGTGCACGTAATTGTTTGGCTTTTCCTGGAAGGCACTGAATCTCCTGTCTGAGGACTCAGCTCACATATCAAAATGATATATAATTATTTCCTCTCTCTAAGGAAAGCTTCCATTTAGCCTTTTTCAAAAAAGTTATTAATTATCTAATTACACCCACATTCTGCCAAAGAGTTCAGCACTTGACTGACTGCCCAGAGCCACTTAGGACAGCTTACATGTTGGGTGTGCATTGACAGAAGTGGCTTGGGTGGGTGGGAGTGTGCCGGCAGATGACAGATGAGGCTTTCCTTTGCACTTGTGTTGCTACAGCCTGGATGGTTGGGGGGATGGGGGGGGAATAACAAAGCAGAGGACAGGGAAAGACACAAGGGGATAGTCCTTTGCTTGGGTCAGAGCAATTGTTAAATGCTGCATTTTTGTTTTAAACAAAAGGTGGTCTGTATCATTAACCTCATTTTACAGATAGGAAAACTAAGACATGGGGAAGGGAAGGTGGCAGGGGAGCCAAAGATCAGGTATATTCAGGATGTAGAGATGAAAGTGATTCTGGCTGATAAATGGGAACAATATAGTGAGCATCTCATCAAACAAGTACCCTTCCCTGGTCACCTGTGAACCTCACGGCAGGGTACAACTATACACAAATCTGATTTAAGATTTTCAGGTACTTGGCTGACCTTTTTCTTCCATTATCCTTCTTTTGGTATTTTTTAATCCTGTCCAGGACTGGGAGGGCCAAGACGCAATGACGCAGCCTTGGCTCTGAGACCCCAGATGGAACTGACCCAGTGAATTCTTCCTATGCATGGGTACCAGCAGGGTGGTGTCAGCAGCTCAGTTCTGCTCTTGTGCACAGCTCCTGGGGTAAGACAGGCTGTAGGTGTGGCACAAATGCCCTCCATTCCAGTTAGTTTGGGTGGCAGAATGTAGCAATAGAGGCCCAGGGGCTGCTCTAAATTACACCAGGGATTTAAGTCCCCAGCAAGCCCAGCATTAGATGGGGATAAATCCACCACTTTCCACCTTATGCTGTGCCTCCTCCTGGCTGCAGTACAGAATCTGGCCTGAGAGGTTTAGGTAAACACTGGGAATGGAAGTGGAGATTACCAGGATCTCAGCTGGCTGTCCAGAATTCCAGCATTCTGCATCTGAGATCTCATAGCACTGGAATCCAACATTAATGAACTGAGCCCTCTGACACATCTCTCAGGTAGGTGAGCATTATCCCTGTCTCCTATCTAGAGAAACTGAGGAACGCAGGATATGGTATGTGTGTGTGGGGTGGGGGATAGTCCATGTCACAAGGTATTCTGAAGGTGTGTTTTTGAGGGGGCACTGTGCTTCACTCTCTGGCCCTTCACACAGTGGGAATGGCGTACTGAGCCCTTCCCTCGATGATGGAGAAGAGAGTGCACAGGTCACCAAGCCTTCCCTTCAGGAGGTGTTTGGAGTGCATTGGGAGAAAGTGAGGAGGTAGAGGAACAGGGGTTAGGACCAAGGTGTGAGAGAGCACTAGACCCAGGATACAGGGGGTTAATTTTGGACCTGGGCACTGGCCTTCTGTGTCACCTGGGGAATGTCATTTCCCCACGATGTGCCTCAGTTTCCTCATCTGTAAAATGGGGATCATGAAAATGACCTTCCTTGCAAAAACTCTGAGAGAGCTATGGAGGAAAAGAGCTTATTAAGAGCTAGTGGTTCTTACCAGGTAGCACAACTATACAGTATCGCAAAAAGCAGATCCCTGAAGCCTAGCATTATTTGAATCTTAGTACCAGGCACCACCTCTGCCATGAGCCTGGTATTGACTTTTTAATTTACAAGGTCTTTCCCTTGACAATGTGTTCCAATGGGAAGAGGTGCAGGGAAGGGTTACCAGGATGAGCCCAGAAATGGAGAAACTGCTGTAAGGGAGGAGGCTCAAAGAGCTCTGCTTTAGCCTAACCCAAGCTTGTGCTGAGAGGAGATAGGATTCCTCTCCGTAAATACATCAAGGGGATAAACACCTGGAGGGAGAGGAGTTAGTTAAGGTCCAGTGTGGGCCCAAGAACAAATGGATAGAAACTGGCCATCCACAAGTTTAGGTTTGAAATTAGGGTCTGGTTGATTGCCACATGTGGGGTGGGGAAGGATCAGTTTGGCAGAAATGCTGCGGATTTTTGCCGTCCTTTTCATTCCTTGCTGGGTTTGAACTCAAATAATCAGTATAGCTTTACACCATGATTTGAGGTCTACAATATCTCTGCCCAAGGTTGGAGGCCGATTTGCAATAGTGACAGATGAGGTTCTGAGGCCTGCAACACATAGGAGGTTGGACTGAGATGGCCAGGATGGTCCCCTCTGAGTTCACAAGACTGCTGTAGCTCCGTGAATCCTCAGTCATGAGCCCCAGTGGAAAGGTACATTAAAAGGAGGGAATTCAGCCCTCTGAGTAAAATTACAAAGTTGCTACTGAGGGACCTGTGGTTACTGTCACCTTGAACCTGCTTTTTAAATTGAAACAATACCTGCACCCCCCATGGAGTCTGATTTGCCTTTTTACTAACATTTCAAGAGGAAACTGTTAAAAAATATGACCTCCCCCAGCCCCTTGTTTTTTGTGGGGATGGAAATATTTTCCACAAGGAGCACCTGGTCAGCATTAGGTAGCTATTAATGCTTGCCTTGAAACTTTCCTGGGGGTCTAATTTCAAAGGAATAGAGCAAAACCAGAGTGTCTTTCAGAATAGAGTGCATTTTCCCAGGCCTCCAGTATTGTTTAACTCATCTGAAACATAAAAGTGACACAATTGTCCTACCCACAGGTATCTGTATCTTCTCTTCTGAGATCCTAGATTGAAATGTCATTTTATCCAAAGGGCTGGTGATGCTTCCAGAAACAATGATCAAGAAAGCAGGTAAGACTGGCGAAAATAGACCCATACTTTAGCTGCAGTTGCTGTCTCCTTATTCAGAGGAACCTGCCATATTTTGGTACAGTACTGTGTGATAATCTCTGGTTACAAACTCTAGGAATAACTAAATGTCAGATAATGAATCAATCCACTACAGCTTCCAAACAAAGTGCACCACAACTGACCAAAAGCACTTGTCCAAGAGACATTACAGGATGTAAATATATATCTAAGATATTTTCAGTAAGGCCATCAGCAATAGCACCAACTGGGGACTTCCGAGAATAATATAGTGCCCAACTCACTGGAGGAAGCGGCAATGATAAATCTTCATGATAGAGGCTGTTCATGGTACCAAATGACTGGAAGACGGCCAATATAACACCAATATTTAAAAAAGGCTCTAGAGGAGACCCTGGCAATTATAGACCGATAAGTTTAACATCAGTACCAGGCAAATTAGTAGAAACACTAGTAAAGAATAAAATTGCAAGGCACGTAGAAGAGCACGAATTGTTGGGCAAAAGTCAGCATGGTTTCTGCACAGGGAAGTCGTGTCTAACTAATCTATTAGAATTCTTTGAAGGGGTTAATAAACATGCGGACAAGGGGCACCCAGTGGACATAATATACCTAGATTTCCAGAAAGCCTTTGACACGGTCCCACACCAAAGGCTTTTATGTAAATTAGGTGGTCATGGGATAGGAGGAAAGATCCTTTCATGGATCGGGAATTGGTTAAAAGACAGAAAACAAAGGGTGGGAATAAATGGTAAATTTTCACAATGGAGGAGGGTAACTAGTGGTGTTCCCCAGGGGTCAGTCCTGGGACCGATCCTGTTCAACTTGTTCATCAATGATCTAGAAAATGAGGTAAGCAGTGAGGTGGCAAAGTTTGCAGATGACACCAAGTTGTTCAGGACAGTCAAAAGCAAAAGGGATTGTGAAGAACTACAAAAAGATCTCAGCAAACTGAGTGATTGGGCAGCAAAATGGCAAATGAAATTTAATGTGGGTAAGTGTAAGGTAATGCATGTTGGAAAAAATAACCCAAATTACACGTACTACATGATGGGGTCAAATTTAGCTACGACAGATCAGGAAAGGGATCTTGGAGTTATAGTGGATAGTTCTCTGAAGACATCCACGCAGTGTGCAGCGGCAGTTAGTAAGGCAAATAGGATGTTAGGAATTATTAAAAAAGGGATCGATAATAAGACAAAAGATATCATACTTCCCCTATATAAAACTATGGTACGCCCACATCTTGAGTACTGCGTGCAGATGTGGTCTCCTCACCTCAAAAAAAATATATTGGCATTAGAAAAGGTTCAGAAAAGGGCGACTAAGATGATTAGGGGCTTGGAACGGGTCCCATATGGGGAGAGGCTAGAGAGACTGGGACTTTTCAGTTTGGAAAAGAGGCGATTGAGGGGCGATATGATAGAGGTATATAAAATCATGAATGGTGTGGAGAAAGTAAATATAGAAAAATTATTTACCTTTTCCCATAATACAAGAACTAGGGGACACCAAATGAAATTGATGGGTAGTAGGTTCAAAACTAATAAAAGGAAATTTTTCTTCACACAGCGCACAGTCAACCTGTGGAACTCCTTGCCCGAGGAGGCTGTGAAGGCCAGGACTCTATTAGGGTTTAAAAAAGAGCTTGATAAATTTTTGCAGGTTAGGTCTATAAATGGCTATTAGCCAGGGATAAAGTATGGTGCCCTAGCCTTCAGAACAAGGGCAGGAGATGGATGGCAGGAGATAAATCACTTGATCATTGTCTTCTGTTCTCCTTCTCTGGGGCACCTGGCATTGGCCACCGTCGGCAGATGGGATGCTGGGCTGGATGGACCTTTGGTCTGACCCAGTATGGCCATTCTTATGTTCTTTTCTATTGTATGGTGGTGTTAGATGGCGGATGCTGAATTCTTCTGAGGATCTGGTCATGAATATCAAAATGGGAACCACTTGTTGCTGAGCTATTTTGAAAACGTGGTGTGTAGAGACCAAGCTGAGGGATGGGGAGGCCGACAGGAGTAGAAGAAAGACAGGTTGAGGGAAACTGGTAGAAGTCAGGCTTAGGGGAAACAGGAACAGAAGAACTTGTGGCTACTAGAGCACACTGCTCTCAAGACCTGGAATGGAAACAAGATTTTTGTGTCTTACCATTCTTCCACTGTCAATAAAGAGATCTGAAACCCTCTGGCAAAGTTTGTCTCTCGTGTCCCTATAGCCTCTGATCCATGTAACAATAATAATTATACCTAGCTCTTACATAATGCTTTTCATTCATAGACCTCAAACTGCTTGACAAAGGAGGTTAGTTTCATTATGCAGAGGATGACAACCTACTACTGCTGTTAGTTACTTAATTGGCTCAAGATTCAGAGGCCTGCACTGGGATTTCCAGTCCAACGTTTCTGATGACCCATGTGGGTGTTCAAATGATTCCATGTCAGGGAATTTCTGTATTTTCAGATTGCTTTTCTAAATTACCAAGGAAATTGTAAACAAAAATCCATGGAAAGAATGTGTGAGGTTGCACAACTAAATGTTCAGAAGGCTAGGACATGCCAGAAGTTTTGCTTGTGAAACCTTAATGAGCTCCACTTTGTGAGAATGTGTCACAGGATCACATGCTGTATATTTTTTCTCCACTGGACCCCTGCCTCCTTCAGTGCACAGGGTGGTCTGCTCACAGGATGAATTTAGTTGGGGTTGGTCCTACTTTGAGCAGAGGGGTAGACTAGGTAACCCCAATCTTCTGTGATGATTCTAAGAACTGGGGTTTTGTAATGCAGGAGTCTATCAGATCCCAGTCTCGTGTGTTGCTGTAGTTAGCAGGTGTGCAGTGAATGAGGAAGAGAATTACAGGAAAAGGGAAAATTGGCTTGTGGTTAAAGCAGTTGAAAGCTGCCCTGGAGAATGGGATTCTATCCCTGCCTCTGCCACTGAGTTGCTGGGTAAGCTGCTTAAGCCAAACTTTGAACAGCTAGCCACTAACTGTGTTTCTCATTTTCCGAGTCTCCGACTTCAGACCCTGGGGGCTTATTTGCAGATGTGCTGAGCGCTCCTGGCTACCAGGGAAGAGCATGGGAGCTGTGAGTTGAACATAGTGCTTTGTAATACTTAGTGTTCTGGAAAAGAAGAGGTCCTTAGAGTCTGAAAGGGGCACCCAGAGTAAGTGGACACTTTGGCCTCCCTGTTTGTTTGCAGTGCAATTAAAACTTGTGGCTGGCCTGTGTCAACTGCCTCCAGCTCCTAGGTGTGGGCTTGCAGGGCTGTTTCTTTGCATTGTGAACTTCTGGGTTTGGGCTGGGCTAGGACCCTGGGCAGTGAGAGAGTCCCAGACATAGGAAATGACTCTGTGGGTGCTCTGGGGCTGGCACAACCTAGAAAAAATGAGTGCTGAGCAGCCACCAGACACCCAACCATGCCAATCAGCTGGTGGGGGTAAACAGCAGGCCTGGGCTGGGAAGAAGTGAATGGAGGGAAGGGCCTTGGGGCCAAGGAAGGAGTCTCTGGGCCTATATTTTGATTATGATAGAGTTTTTGGGAGCTATGGTGTTTAGTGGTAAGAGGGGGAAATGTGGTCATAGTGTACTTCAGTTACTAGGGTAAGCTGCATTTGAATGAGCTCTCCCCTGGCATCTAGAGCTGAGCATAGGGTGACCATCTGTCCCCTCTTGGGTGGGATGGTCCCACATTTGGGACGCCAAAAAGGCATCCCGACTTTTTTTTTTAAATGAGACTAATTGTCCTGTATTTGCCCCCACCCCCACGCCAGCCTCAGGGAAGCAGTGGGAGTATGGGCAGCTGCCGCTTCCCCGGGGCTTCTGGGGATCACCAGTGGCTGCCGCTTTCTCGGGGTTCCCAGGGATTGCCAGTGGCTGCCACTTTCCCAGGCTCCTGGGGATTGCCAGGGGCTGCCAACTCCTTCCTGGCTCCCTGGGGCTTGGAGGAGCTGCCCCTCCCCCCAATATCTCCCTGTCCCATATTTGGTCCCCAGTGGGTCCCATTGTTCTCAGTGCCATACAACCAAGATTTCCCAGTACTCTACGCCATGCAGTGTCCTTGGTGTGGTGTTTGTTGGGAGCTCTTCCACTATCCCAGAGGAAAAAGTAGTACTGTGAGGCTCATTTCTTCACCCAGAAAAAGCAACCAGGAGCTACCCAATACTTCATCACTGTGATGAACCGCTGGATGGGTTACGCTGCTGCCCTCTTTTGTATTAGACACGCTCCAGAGCAGTGGGTCCTGGAGGCAACATCTTCATGAAATGAATGAAGATGCTCAGTTGTGTTCCCTCCTCTCTGCAGACTCAGGCAGCCAGCCCTTGCTGCAGCTACACTGCAGTTACATTGTCTGAGTTTAATGCCGCGATCTAGACACTTAGGTCCAGATTCTCAAAGGCGTTTAGGTGCGCAAGTGTGAACCGAGAAGCATTATTTACACTTTTCCACCATACTCTAATGAAATTAATAGGCAGCAGGTTTAATACAAAAAAGAGGAAATACTTTTTTTCACCACAACACATAGTTAACCTGTGGAACTCCTTGCTGTGGGATATCATGAAGGTCAAATATAGCTGGGTTAAAAAGAAAAGAAACCCTAAATACATTAATGGAGGATATGTTCATCAGTGGCTGTTAGTCAAGGTGGTCAGGGATGCAACCCCATGTCCCTAAGCCTCTGACTGCCACAAGCAATGAGGGAAAAACAGGGTGGCTCTCTCCTAAATTGCCATGCTCTGTACAGACCTCACTGCAGCTCTGCCCCGGCCACTGATGGGGACAGGGTAATGGGCCAGTTAGACTCTGAGCCATAGGCACAGGTCTATAGAGTCTCTCCTGTAATTGATTCCTGCTCTTAAGCCTTGCTGTGTCCCCCAGAGCACCATGTGGGGGTATGAGAAGGGCCAGTGGCTCTCCCTACCCTGCAGTAAGGTGGAGAAGAGCATGACGGCCAGAGGAAAGGGACAGTTCATGGCACAAGAGAGCTCCTGGTCCAGGAGCCATTGGGAATAGAAGAGCTGAATCCCACAGGGTTAATCCCAGCCCATGACAGAACTAGCATCTCCGTCCTAAGGACCAGACTGAGCTGATGCCTGGATGGGAGGTGGTCTCATCATCACACAGCACCCCAGCTGCTGCTCTGTGCTGCACTGGCCCAGACCCGGAGCTAGCATACTGCTCACCTCATGGCCAGTCTGTAGAGACTGCTCCCTCCAGCTGCCTGAATGGGTATGGAACGCACAGCCGTGCTCTCCTCCCACACCTGGTCACCCTCGTTGCCCAGGGCTCAGTCAGAGTGGAGATCTAAAGGCAAGATCCTCCCTTCAGATTTATATGGAGATAACTCCTCTTTTGATAACTGGTCTCTGTGAATGTGTGCCTTACGTGTCCCCGAGCCACAGAAGGCATAGGCATGTTCCCGTCATCACCTGTTGACTGGGACTCTTCTGCTCAAACTGGAGTGACTCCTGCTTGATCTCTGGAGGTCTCCAGTTCCTTCCCTGCTGGTGGCTACAACATGTGTGTGCGCGTGCCGGGGGGGGGGGGGGGGCGGGGGAGTGATTCAAGTGACTGGGTGCCCTAGGATGAGCTTTCTGTGGCCAGACAACGTGTTTAACCCAGACGCTATTCATCTTTCAAAGCTCACAGCTGTTTGGCTGTAGCTGATTGTGCTTTTACCTCTGGAAATCCCTGCTTCAGTCTTTGGTACGGTGACCCCGATGGCAGCCAGCCAGCCCGGCTGCTGTGGTGATGGTTGCGTTAGTTGGGCATGTTATCCTGAGCTGTAAAAACAGCAACTGTAGGGTTGTGTAACAGTTTCCATCCTAAGTCTCTGCTTTCATCTGCTTATCATAGCTTTGTGAGACATGCTATCTTAGGGCTGAAATTTTCCGTGCCTCAAGGTGATTTGTTTTTGTTTTGAAAGTCTGAGCAGAAATGGTCCAGCTGTTTTTGAGCACCAGGAGAGTGGAAAGCACACTTCATCTTCAAACATTGCTGTCAACCAGGTCTTGAACATCACTAGTGCTGCCAGGGCTGGGAACAGAGAGCTGCAACTGGGTACAGAAATGGCTCCTACCGAGGCACAGGGTCTGACCTAGTGCAGGAGGATGCTGATTGTGTTTTGACCTATTTATCAACCATCCACAGTCATCCAGTGAGCAGGCCCAGTAGCTTTTTGCCATGAAGACTGTGAAGGGTGCAACAGAGGAAGGCAGCATGTGGCACTATTTTGAGCGGGTGCTGCCGCAGTCAGTCAAACGCTGCTGCTGTGAATTAAGAGCCAGCTGAGGCTTGAGGAATGGGCTCCTAGAGGCCCTGTCAGGTGTGCCAGGGCTGGGAAAGGGTTTCTGTGGGCAACTGCTAAAATGAACAAGAGTGGAACCTGCTCCTATGCCCTTTAGGGCATACAGGCTAAGGCTGCCTGGGGACATACTATAGGTGTGCACTCATCTCTCTACCATGGGATTAGCTAAAGTGTGTGTCCAGAAGGACAGCAGTGGAAGTTTGGATGAGAGAGCCCTGTTCTAAGGAAGTCACAGGGCCAATCAGAGGGCATGCGGGTGGGGGGGTGATAGGGGAGAGGGCAGCCATTTGGCCTTGGCCTCAAGCTCAAAGGGGGCCTCAAATTTAGACCCTTGTTAAATTTTATGACTGTGGATAAGTTTCGCAACTTGTTTTTATGCACATCCCTATTGGACCAAAAATGTGACACACTTTCCCAGCTCTCTCTCTCTTTTTTTTTTTTTTTTTGGTGCCTATTTTGTTTTCATGTGTTATCATTTATTTTTTTTTACTATGGCTAGGGGCCTCAAAAGCTGGAAGCAGCTGGGGCCTCCCTGGACCTCTGAGAGGGCTGGGAGAAGTGTATGTCTGCTTGTGCAACTGGGAGCCAAACTCCCAGCCTGGGCACAGCTGGGAGAGCTCAAGAGAGCCTGCTGAACCAGCAGTGTGGATACTGCAGCTTGAGCTCCTAAGCCGAGGGCGTCAGGGGGGGCCTGTGCACCCAAGCTTCATCCTGATCTACAGCGAACATGGCTATTGCTTGCATGTTAGCATGAGCCTGTCTCCTGCATTCCCTGAGCCTGTCCTGACCCACCTCAGCTGCAGAGTTCCTCACTTTCCTAGGAGAAGAGGATCTCCTCGGCAGAGCGACTTAAGGCAGTCAAGCACCTATGTAACGTTCAGCATGTGCATATCCCCACTGATGTGCTTAAAATTAGGCCAATGCTTAGGTGCTTTGCTGAATCACGGCTTAAATCTGCTGCAGACGCTCCCTCCTTTTGCCCTTCCAAAGGGCATGCCTGTGGTGTTCTGGGGTGTTCAAGCAAACAGATCTGGTCTGTAATCTCATGCTACTTGCTGGGTTTTTTTTTTTGTATGCTGAGTTTCCTTGCAGGATGGCGAAAGTGTTCAGCATTTATTTAAACAGTCATGCGGGGATTCTGTTCCGGTCAGCCTTGCAGAGCAGAGTTTCTCAAGTCTCGTGAAAGATTCAAGGTCAGCGGTGTATAACACATCCACACATGCAGACAACAGACATACCAGCTATACAAATAACACATGCGTCTCAGGTTTAGAACCATTTGTCCTTCTGCTCCCAAACCACAGATCTTGAAAGAAAACTCCCTTATCTTGCAGCAGCAGCAGATCTCTAACTCCACTGTGGGCCAGTTCACAGAGCACAATATCATACCCACAGGAGGTGCTTTGTTATACTATGTGGAAACAGATGAGGAACAATTTTAGGGTAGCTACATGTATGAAACACCTGGAGCATTTCAGCAAGGGGATGTCTCCTGCTTGTTGGCAGTGCTCTGAGTTACATGCAGCGTGAGCCATAATGAGAGAATGAGGAAGAGCAAAACATGGATGTCTCACTTGTATCCTTGCATGTCTATATTTTGCAGGGAAACAGATAATTTTGTGTGTAGGCAACCTGAATGCTGTTATTTGTATTACATTTCTACCAAGTGGTCCCAAGACCTCATCACTCTGGAGACTATGGAGGCTTCGTGAGAAGACACTCCCTTGCCCTAAAAAGCATAGCGTGCACAGGCATAGCGGAAGGGGAAACTGAGGCAAAAAGCGATCATGCAGGGAAGCCAGGAATAGAATTTTAGGTTTTCTGATTTGTAAGTAGCTCACCTAGCCAAAAAGAGGTAATTACAGTATCCACCCCCTATATAATGCGCTCATCAGTAGAACCCAAAGCACTTTAGGGAGTCAATATTATTATCCCCATTTTACAGAGACCCAAGAAGGTAAAGTGAGTAGACCATGATCAACTAGCAAACTAGTGGCAGAGGTGAGCATAGACCTCAGGTCTGGTAAATGGTGTCCTCCTGTGCTTTCCACTTGGTCACACTGCCCCCCTGTACATAGCGTGTGTGTACGCGCGCGCACACACGCACAATTACCCAGTTTTCATGCCCTTTGTCTTGTTTGTCCATGTGCACATTATACTTATTTCAAAGCATGACCCCATCAGGATAGAAAGTGACTCAATGACAGGTCCAAAACCAAAGCCACTTTCTCTGTACGTGTGTAAAGGCCCAGGGTTTGCCTACAGGGCTTCAGGCATGGGGAAGCAAGTGGAAAAAGGAATTCAGGTAGTCATAAAAATGAGAGAGAAAAAGAGACCCCATCAGATCCAATACTGTGAGTGAGGACAGACACAAAACAGATACCCCTGGCTCATGGTTTTTTTGCCTTACTGGTACAACCTCTTATCAACCATCCAGTACTGAAGTCTTGCAGATGAAAAAAGGAAGCCACAATTATGTGCCTCTTACAGCTGGGAAACTGTGAACCAGCATTTCCTTTCTAGCCACTCCTTCCTGAAGTGTGACACGCCTCCTCCCTTGCACCATCAACAAGCTCCCACCTTCTGCCTTGGACTCCTCCAAACATTCTTTGCAGACAATAAATCGATCATCTTAATTTACCTCAGGCATTTCAGATTTGGGAGGATTTATTTGTCCCCATTTAGGGCCAATGGCACATCTCCATGTGTGTAATGAGGCTATCTCATAGGCTGCACTCCCATTAATGGCATCGGGTAACGTATGACTCAGATGTAATTTACCAGGAGGGAGAGAACAGTGTACTCCCAGGTCACTGGAGGCAAGTCCTGGGGTTCTTACCCCATTCCTCCTACACCCAAATATCTGCTTCCACTCGTGTTCACTTTCAAAAAAGCTGATTTCTGTGAAGTCCTTTTATCTTCTTTTCGTCTTTAATTTGTTATATCTGATTTGCCTTTGCTACCGCTCCTGCCTTGTGAAGAAAGCACAGAGGTTCCTTCACAGGGCTGAAGCCATGCAAATGGGATCTTTGTGGCTATAGGAATCAGGGCTTGTGAAGCCTTCCACTTAGGAAGGTGCAATCAGTTTCACACATGCAAAATCGGAAGTGACTCCCAAGGAAGGAACACTGCAGAAAGGGATCTAAGGGTCATACTGAACCAGAAGCTAAATATAAGTCAAAAGAGTGACACTGCACAAAAAAAAAAAAAGGTGGTTCCTGGGATTCATTACTAGGAGTGTTGTGAGCAAGACAGGAAATAATTTGTCTGCTGTATTCTGGATTGATTAGGCCTCAGTTGGAGTTTTGTGTCCAGTTCTGGGCACCACATTTCAAGAAAGATGTGGAGAAATTGGAGATGGTACAGAGATTAGACTTGTTTAGTTTGGAAAGGAGACGCCTGAGAGGGGACTTGATAGCAGCTTTCAAGTACCTAAAAGGGTGTTACAAGGAGAAGGGGAAAAAATTATTCTCCTTTAACCTGTAATGATAGGACAGGAAGCAATGGGCTGAAACTGCAGCAAGGGAGGTTTTGGTGGGACATTAGGAAAAACTTCCTAACTGTCAGCATGACTAAGTACTGGAGTAAGTTGCCTGGGGAGATTGTAGATTTTCTCTCACTGGAGATATTTCAGAGCAGGTTGGATAGACAGCTGTGGAGGATGAATCTAGGTGGTGTTTGGTCCTGCCATGAGGGCAGGGCACTGGACTTGATGATCTCTTGAGGTCCCTTCCAGTTTTAGTATTTTATGATTCTGAGTGTTAGATATACACACAGATGGCATGCTAGTGGATGCAACGGAGAAATGAGAGAGCACTACTGATCTTCACCAAGGTTGCAGTGAGGGTCTGATGGAGGTCTTCGCTTACTGAAAACATACCCTTGGGAGAGGGCACTTGCGTGGCTCATGAAAAAATACAGAAAAGCCATTTATTTAGCCTTTAGCTTGTGCTGTTCTGAACCAAATATTAACAATCCTCAGGGCAAAAGCCACTGGATTTCTCTTCCCCCAATCTCTTGACACACACTACTTCAGATTAAACCATCTGAATGCTGTCCTACACTAGCTCTTAATCTATTTTCCAACCATTCCCAGAGACGGGCCCTTGATATGTTTACTCCAAGGCAGTGCCTGGTCCCATGGATACAGGTGCTAGAAAGACTTCTGCTTTAAACTGAAAAAGAAAGGAACAGAGGTTTCTTCAGCCTCTTCCCTTCTCTGCTCACATGGGACAGGTGGGTTTGTAGAGGGTGAGGAGATGATGTTATGGTGAAAGCCACTTATTAAAATATTGGCAGCACATCCCTGAAAGTACAGGTAGAAATTGCCAAAAGGCAGAAATTGGCAGTGAGAAGCTGAAGCAGGAAAAAGCAGAGCTGTTCTGAACTCGAGAGGGCTGTTTGAATTTGATCATCAGCTTTACCCACCCACTTTGTTCTTGAGTAGATTCCTAAGACTCGAAACTCAGAGAACAACACCCAAGTCTTCTGGCGACGGAAACTGCTTATGAGGCTACAGGCCAGGGACAGCAAGAATGCAGCAACTCCCCAGTGCACACAAGGTCAGACTAAGAGCAGTGCAGAATTGACAAAGGGACGGCCATCCCTGCTTAATGTCACTTACGGCAAATCAGACACTATACACAACTGCAAGTCCTCCGAGCAACTGAGTCAGTCTTTCTTTCCATTTGGTTTTTTTACATCTGTGTTTCTTTAAAACCAAATAAACAAACCCACCTAACAGCAATGTGGCCATGGTTTTATGATGCTTTACGTGGAAGGGTGAATGAAGGGTTTGTAATTGCCATGGGTGAGGAAGGTGGTCAATATGATTGTAATTTTGAGTAGCTACAGGAAAGCATGTAAGATTGATAGTGAAAGATGGCTGGGTAGGAGAGAGAATGGAACACACACACATGCACACACAGTCTTACTTGTGCATAGTTAAGGAATGACACTGACATGAACAAGATGTGTGCCAAACATGAGCTCAGCCATTTTGCTTATATGTTGCATCCATTTCACCTCCCCTCCATCCTTTCCTTTTTCTGCTTTTCTTTATTTTCCCATGAATTCTGTTCAATGAAGTATCACGGCAGTTGACCAAAAGCAATCTGGGACAGGCATCTCCTGATTTCTGCCTGAACTGTATGCAGTGCATTTTGAGGACTTAGAAACATAATAAATAATGGCAATTCATGAGGATAATGGCACAGTTCTGCCATAAGGGTGGGTTGTGGAAACAAATGCATCAAAGATGACAGGTTGCTCAGATCCTACAGTTATGGGAGTTTTGTCTTCTCGTGTGTGCAGTTGACATCTCAGCCCCTAAGGCATGCCCTAAACTGGCCTTTATCTTGTTGAGACCCAGACAGAAAAACTCAAGATGGTCATAAAACCTCAGCTGTGAGCCTAGGGAGAGGCATTAATAAGGTGTGCGAATATTTCAGCCACCAAATGAGATTTAGCCAGAAAAGCTTCACAGCTGCTAGGAAATAATTTGGTACCTCTGAACCAGTTCAAAACCAACTCTCATTTTCTCCCAACAGTCAAGAAGTTCCTGCTTTTCAGGGTTTCAGATCATACCAGAAGCTGAAGTACTGAAATATGGTAATTAAAGTTGCTGTCAAACATCTTCTGCCAGACCAGAAATAGAAAGTGTCTGAAAGCTGGGAAGAGCCCTATTTTGCCCTAAGGTGCTCTGGATCGAACTTAAAACGTGGACTAACTTGGCTGAAGTCCACAAAGGTAGTGAGCCCGTACTGAACTAGCAGGTTTGATTAGGGGTATTTTGAGAGAGAAGCAGGTGAAACTTGGCTTCAACAAAGCTTTGGTAGGAGTCTGAACGTGTTTGTGGCCTTATGTTGTCTCCAATTTTTGACACAATCTCCATGTCCGCTCCTTCTCTCTCTCTCCTTGTGTGCATCTCCTGCTGCACATTCCTGCTGGTTTTTTGGTGGCCTCTCAATTCCAGTTGTGTTTGTAGGGCTAAGTTGGTATGATTTCTGGGCTTGATCTCTGTTGCTTTAGATGCTCTTGGAAGCCCAGTTTCCTTCTCCAGGGCCTGCTTTGAGGCTGTTCAGAATGCTCAATTTGCTGGCACAGACACAGGACAAACTTTTTTTTTAATAGAAGTCCATCTGGCAGGGACAGGGAAGGCTGCATAACTGGATTTCCTTAGAAATGTGTCTATAGTCTCAGTGTGATACCCCTCCAGGAACTCCCGTGGGGGAGCCCACCCTGTCTTAGAGGCTTTCCCCTGCAGACACTCCAATATTCCAGACATGGATACTGGAACTGGGGGTGATGGGGGTGCTGCCGATCCCACCAAGTCCCAGCTTCACAGTATATGTGGGATTTATAGTTTGGTTCAATGGCTCTTAGCAGCTCCACTTACAAAGGGGAGGTGCAGAGGGGTGGGGGCAAAGTGTGTGCTGGGGGAGTTGTACAGGGCTGGGGTGGGACAGGCGGCAAGGTATGTTCTGGGAAGCTGCAGGAGGTGGGGGCCTTTCATCACCCCGGCTTCCAGCTGAGCAGGACTGGCAGTGCCTTTGCTTGGAGACTGTGAGAGATCCCTCTGAATTGATCAGCACACTCACTGTGAAACTATACAAACCACTTTCCCAAGGCCAGGAGAGACCAGGTTCAGAAACTAAACCTGGGTCTCTCCCAGTAGTATAAATAGAGCCATGGCCATGAGCGTATAGCAAGTCTGAATCATCTTGGGTTTTAAATTACACTTCCAAATTGCACTGTATATGATCATGTCTGTCTATATCTGCTTATGCTGATGTACGTTTTGTGCCACATAAAGCATTGGAATTAATGTGCGAACACCATTTTTGAAAATCAAAATCTGACATCTTTAACCAACCCTCTCTCATTACCATATTAACTTTCCATTTTGGGGTTTATCATGGCACAAAGAGAACATTTCAACCCAAGGGAAGATTTTGCCCTGAATGCTTTGGTTTTGGTTGAAAGTGTTATTCGTGGGAAATATATTGGTGAAAATATTTATAGCCAACTTCCATATCCTCGCCTGGGAGAGATGAAGACAGATCTGCACTCTATGATCCTTCCAACCTCCTCTAATTTAACAGCCTGTCTCTTCCTCACATTATGCCTCAGCTCAGGTCTGGTACATGTGAGCAAGGATTTTGCTGGGACTGTCAACAAGACATTTATGGTTACACTAATTGCTTTTTTCAGAGAATGCTCTGTTTTCTGAAGTGTGGGGGTCTGCTGGTCTATTTACCAACCACTCCAAAATAGTCAATATAGACTGGGAATTTTAAAGGTCTATGGGAGTAAGGTGCCCAAATCCAGTTGCCTTACAATGATTTTCAATGGGAGGAAGGGGTCTAACGCCCTGAGGCTTCCTTGCAAAGCCCCACCATAATGGCTGGTGTAGGTATTGCAGGAAAGCAGATCTTTCCCAAGAGCCCGTCACATTATTAGAATGGCCCTCACCCTAGGCATATAAATGCAGTGTCCCAGTTCTACTATGTGCATTTTGGTTCCTGTAAATAACAGGTGTGAAGTAACAATTTGGCATGTGAGCGATAGCCAGGAACAAAACATGACATCACCTAACCTAACGTGAGATGAAAAGATACAGATAAAGACCTTAAAAGCACAACCAGTCCGGAGGGCCAATGCCAATAGACACTTTTAGTACTAGACCTCTGGAACAGCCTCCCTTGTCCTCACCTCACACTGTGCCAGTGGAGAATAACCTGCTGTATCGTTTAGTCAGCACTCTGTTTTATCAGAAGCCTCATGTTCAGTAACAGAGAGGGGGCTGTGCTAGTCTATACACTATCAAAACAAAAAGCAGTCAAGTAGCGCTTTAAAGACTAGCAAGCCCCAGGTCCTGGAATCAGGTGAGAACGCAAGAATTTGAGCTTTCATTTAAAGAAAAAGTTTCTTATGCCTCACAGTTGCTCAGAAGAGCTTGAGAATATGAACTCTAATGGTTTCAACACCAGAAAGAACCCCAGATGGATGATTAAAAAATACCTCCTGAAAATATGGAGCCTAACTCACGATTTTTCAGTGCTTGGTTATGATGGTAGCACATATGTGACTGTCAGAGCTCATGTTAGGTTAACTTATGCTAACAGTTTAAGAAGCCAAACAAGACGGAGACTGCTGATCCTAAAAACAAAAAATCCATGAGCAGCCAGTGCAATTTGCATTCAGAGATGCCTGTGCAATAATGGTTGCCTCAAGAACACCTGTATATTCTCCATTTATTTGGGCAAAAACCTTACAGTTGTCTCTCTTGCATGTTCAAGTGCTTGTTTGGCAGCACAAATGGAGGCTCTAATAGCTGTAATTTTGGCAGCCAATTTAGGAAATGTGGCCCATGATGTATTTTGCTAGAAGCCTGAATGATTATTTAAACTTCCAGGTCAGGGTACAACTGCAGCGACTGGTCAGCCTCAGATCCAAGCTGCATATTGGGGTTTCACTCATAACAATGACTTGTTACTCTTAATTTCAGCCCTGATTCAGCTTGTTATTGAAATGCTTGCATGACGGCAAGAATGTGAAAAGTTCTCTGCATTTCAATAGGCTTGTAGCATGATATGTGGAGCTGGAGAAAGAGGAGCAGGTTTCATGGGGGGATCTAGATTGGTGTGACACCCTGGAGAGGGGCCTGGAACATAAACTGGAGTTAGGGCATTACTGAGAAATATGGGCATCTTTCCATGTAACCTAACACTGGCTGCTCTGCATGGTCAATAAAGCAATCTTGCCTAAATGTCTGCCAGTTGGCTCCATCACATATTGTCAATGAAACAGGTCTCATCTTCATTCAGAGGTCAGCAACCTTTCTGGGGCGGAGTGCCAAAATTTGACCTTTTGATCTCTATGTACTGTCCGAGTGCCAGTGACACTTTTTAAAGTCACTAATTGCCCTACTTGCAACAGCTTCATGACTAAATAAATGAAGATGCAGAGCTTTACTACTTAGGCTGTGGTGGGTAGCATTAGCTGGTCTTTTGTTAATCTGCAAGCGGCCTGGCTTCCAGCAAGCTCCCAGCTGCACGGGGGAGGAGGGTCCGGGCTGAACTCCTGCCTCGCGTGCAGATGAAAATCGGCTCACATGCCACTCTTGGTACCTGTGCCAGGGGTTGCTGACCCCTGTCTTAAATGTAACTTAAAATAAATATTTGGGAGATACCTAAATATTCTCACAGAGCATACATATTAGGGTCTTAAATCTGGTCAGTTTAACTGTTTTAAAGATATGTGCAGTTGCAGAAACTATGCAATGTAATGGTGGAATATATTTGGCCAATTTTAAGGGAATTAGAGGCTTTCTTACCATACTGATCCGAATGCCAATGCGCAGTAAAATTATCAGACATTTAAAGCCCATCTAACTCTTTGGACCACATTACACAGGTGATATTCTGCTTTAGAGTGACATCTTGGATGGCTCTGACACAAGATCCTTGTTCAGTGTTCTACTGGTTGTATCCTGAGTTCTGCAGATGCCGACCTTCTTATAAACTCCCACTCCTTCTTTGTAATTTGAAGTGACTTTAAGCAAAGGTGAGTGACAGGCAGAATACCCAACCCTTGTGTATCTTTAATGTAGAGACATCTATACACAGCACATGCATGTGGATCCTAGCACATGAGCGTCTTGCAAAGTGCGTTCATACACTAACACTGTACATGGATGTCATACGTGTTAGCAAGGACACAGAAGCTTTTCCTGAGCTATGCCACTGATCCTGCATTGCTTTAAGCCTTGAGCTTCCAGTGAATAAAACATGTAAATGAAGCATCTTATCAAATTACTTGGGGCTTGATGGTATTGTTTGGTTACAGTTCATAATGGTGGTAGCAACTGTGGAACTGCAGATAAATCTGCTGTTTTGTAGTGGGTGTGTAAAAGGGGCAGAGCTGTTGTCTCCTTCTGACCCTTTCAGGTTTAGCAGCGCTTCCCTAATAGCAAAGTCAAAGGCTTCTCTGTGCTCTGACACGCAGTGGCTGCAGTTATATCTGGCTCTTATGTGGTGTCTTTATGCAACACCTTTGTGCTTGTGCAGAATGGCCACTTCGCTAAGGTTTACTGGTTTGAAGATGCAAAGTGCTATGTGTAATTGTTGTTGCCAAGGCTTGGGCCTATGCACTAGCACAGCAAGCAGCTGCTGGGTCCCCACTTGTCGGAGCCCCTGATCTGGTTTGTGTCTGATAGGGTGGTTCATGAAACAGACACTATCTGCACATCAAGGAATTCCCCCCTCAGTGTATAACTCTGTAATGTGACCCAGGGTTGGTTAAATGGAAACCATACCTCTGGAGCTGGACCCCATGACGGTAAGACTTTGGCTAGTGACCAGTGGGAACAGGCTTTGGCCCATATTTACTTATGTCATTAGACTGCAAATGACACACACTTTGCTCCATGCAATCCATCTTCCTGTTTGTTTGGAAAACCATTGCTCATGCTGTTTGTTGTATAGAGCTCCTTGGATCCGTTCCCAGAGATCAGCACAGCCTGCAAGCCTCGTTTACTTTGCTATCTGCTTTGCTAATTTGTGCCTGTCTTTTGCCTTTCATGTTTGCTTGTGCTTTCTCCTCTCTAGGTCATGCCTTTTGTGCTGTTTTTTAACTAGCTGCTCTGCAGTGTTTTCAGATTCGTGTTTTTCAGATTCAAACCTTTGTTTGAGGAGCTAGACTACGAAAGTAAATGACTTTGAAACCTTCATTCAGCATACGCTGCCCAAGTAGGTTTTTAAACCAACAATAACTCTTATTAGCATGACTCACATTCAGCTGTTTGCTTTTGTCTCTCTCCAAATTTTAAATGCCCGTCTGTAATTTAGATTTATGAAATGAGAAGCTGTTAAATGCATCTATGCTGCTATATGAGTTGGAGACTGAAATACCTGCAGAAAGCAATTCTTTATGTGAAGACAGAAGGTCAAATCCTGACCTGCTCTAAAAAGCAACAGAAAATGTTAGACAAAGGTCAGTTTGGCATCTAAAAAGCATAGCTAGCAGTGTGGAAGGATGGTCTTCTGGGTCATATTTAAGGAAGCTGGGTTCAACTCTGGACAGATGTTCTGTGCAACCTTGTCACTTAGTCGCTCTGTGATTGTCCTGCTCCAAAGATCTTACAGACAAAAGATGGAACACAGGAAGGCATAGGAGTTAAGGGTCTTGAGCAATGTCTTATATGACATCCACATCTGGAGACTTTTCGGAGCAGTGTCTTACACGCAGTATTAGCCACCCGTAGAGACGTGTGCCAACTACGGAGGTGAGGTGGATGCTGGTCCTGACCAGAAAGTAGCACTGGGGAGGGTGCAGCACTACAGCAGGAAGTAACCACCAGGATGGGAAAAGCAGAAGATGGATGTTATGTGCAATAGAATGTTGGACACAAGCCTGCAGGCTACATCCCATAACAGCTGGACGGCCAGCGCAAGCCCCTAACTGGTCTGCAGGGGAATCAAATACATGCAGCATTGCCTCATCGCCTGAAGCATCATAGCTGAAAGAGGCCTGTGAGCACCACAGCTATTTTTCTGTCTTCCCTCTTCCAAGGTGATCCCTCATTTTTCAAGCCATGCTGTGCTCCAGGTCTAGCAGCCTGTGCCAAATGGATGTGAGCAAATGCCTGCCCTGTTAGTTTGGTCAGCAAGCCACATACGTTCATCGGAGCCAGGGGCATAATTGGCAATCTATGCCTGTCGCATTGCCTCCCTTTTCTGTTCCAGGGGCCTGTCTCGAAAAGCTGCCTATTGAAAAGTAGTTGTGCTCTGAACAGTGCCTGTTGCATGGGTATTGTGTGGTTCTGAGCACCTCTGTGGACTCACAAGAACCCTGCCAGCACAGTCAACATTTTTTTAAAAAATAATTTGAAGTTAGTTAGGGCTGCAGAGATTTACCTAGAGGAGAACTTGGCTTTTAGATTGTTACAACGGGTGGTGAGAGGTGACAGGAGAAGAATCTTGCTTGACTCTTGGTCCAAGTTGAATGTGTTGGGCTGACAATACGGGTTGGGCAACGCATTTATTTTTCTTCGTGGAAAATTATGACACAATAAAAATTAATTTTGGCAAGAAATTCAAGATCAAAAATTTCCAGCAGAAAACCAGACCTTTTGATGTTGAAATGTTGCTGCAGTGCTTTATGGGAATTGTAATTTTGGGTCCATTCTGGCCCCATTCTCTTCTATGGTCAGGGCTGCCAGGCCGGACTACACCTCCATTGATGCACTGTCATGTCCCCTTGTGCTGACCTACCTCATTGCATCATGGGAGTGATGTAGCTGCAGCCTTTCCAAATTGAAGCTTTGTTTCTCAGAAAAAATTAGGTTTCCAGGTGCTTAGTTTTTCAACAAAAGGTCAGGTTTCTGAGGGCAGTGGAACATTTTAATGTTGTCAAAAACCCAATTTTCTATTTTAAAAACAGTTTTGGTGGAAAATATTTGACTCACCCTGCTGACAGGTTGTCGATACCCTGAGTTGCCTCCAGCCCTAAAACATCAGGGCGGCTTGCTATCGCCATCTCTCGGCAAACAGAGAAAAGCAGCCCAGAGCTGCGGGAGACCTCTAGACGGGCAGGGGGCTCTCTGCTGCCATCTGTTGGCAAGCCATTGTACATGACTGACTGGCCCAGGCCTTATTTGCATTTCAGTTATGGAACACTTTGGGGCATTTTGGTTATATTATAGTGAAGTTTTGTGTTTGGGGGAACCGAAGTGCTGTTGACCCTGTTGGGAAAAGAAGGAAGAAGAGGGCTGCAGAAATGCATCCTGGGTCAACCTGACCGCAACTGCTTTCTGACACAGTTAAGTCAGAGAGAGAATGTTGGCTTTTTAATAATCTTAAATACTATTGATCGCTCTCTGCAGAGCTGCAACTGCTGTAAGAGAGTCAGTGGTGCAGAGCTGGAGTAGTTTCAAAGTAATCAGAGGCACTGATTTGAGGTAGCTTGGTGTTTTGCTGCAGAGAACGCATAAGCCTTTCTACCCTGGAAATAAAGCGGTAATCATCTCAGCTGAGTCTTATGGAGTCCCAGGACCAGCCAGCATCCTTCAACCCTACAAACTGTGAGTAGGGAGCAGTGAAGGGGCTACAGTACATCAGCCACTTATACCTGCTACAGGGCATGAGGCTGAAATGACTGGAGTGGGGAAGACGTCTTATTTAGTATTGTTAACTTATTAATTTCTGGTTTTCCCAATTTTCTTCTCTTACTCACTCCAAAAATCAAGTTTTGTATTAACCCCCTGAGCTTACTGCTTTTGAGTGGGGAAACTCTGGCTCTCAAGAGTTCATGAGAAGTATATAAAGGTTTCTCAGTGGGGGCTCAAGCTGGTGATGCTTAAACCTTTAAAAGGGACCCCTAGAAAACTGATCACACTGGACAAAAGGTTTACACGTAAACTGAGCATGTTAAGACAGACAAAATATGGCACGAACCAAAGGGGGCTCTATTTCCAGAGCAGAGGCATATTTCAGCATTTCGCATTCACATGTACAAGTCTCAGGGTTGCAGTAAGAAAGGATGCTGTGAAAGAATGCTGTGAGTTTTGTGGTCTGTACCATGAAGGGATATGGGGTGGAGAGTTTGCTGCCTTTTTGCTTGGTTGCTTGTAAAGCATGAGGATCTGTCAGCTAGGGGGGAAGAAAATGTGACTAATCTCAGAAACAAATGAAAGAGCTAAAATGCTTTCCCCAGGCTCCGGGTTATTAGTGGATAATAAACTGTACACCTACAAAGGGGACCTAGATCTGTGTAGGCTCTTGTGAGGTGCTGTGAGGGCATAGGCTATTTCTTGTGGTTATTTGCTGTGCTTGGTTGTTACAGCACATCACAAGTGCAGATGTATACGAACAAACCTCTTACTTATGTACAACTTGCATCTCTGCTTTTATGTTAACTTGTATTTCATTTTTAATACCTGATCCTTTATACACTTTTACCTAAGTTGCATTACATGTCTGGAAACTGTTTTTTTTCTTTTCTTTTTTTTTTCCTGTAACCCTGTGTTAGTGTACAGGGTCTGCTTCAAAACTAAGGCACACTTTTTTTCTTTGGTGCTTGTCAGTCCTTTAGGCCCAGTTCTCATCTTACTTCTGCCAGGCTTACTGGTTTGGTATTTGGTGGAATTACTTCTGTTATACATGGCAGGCTGTAAGAATTTGTCTCAATTAAGCACCTGCAAAGTGTTGGGACGGTTGATTTCTATTTGCTATCTGAGCACAGTAGGAGAGTTTTTTTTGACTTTACAGGCAGAACCAACTCCGTGTCTTCTAAGATTTTGTGGCGGGAGCATTTGCAATAGAAATTCATGCATTGCTGTAGAACTGCACTCCACAGTCTATGGTTTTATTTAAAAATGCAAATAACTAAATATTTTTTTCTAGCCCTTCTGGCTTGCAGGCTTGAAATGTTGTAGTGCTGCTTCCCTGAACATACAGGCAGCTGGTAAGCCTATCTCTAAGAAGCATGAGCTGCCCTTCCTTCATCTCAATTCTACCAATCCAGAATGAAGACCACAGAGACTATTGAATTTATTGCCTTTGCTGCAGGATGTACATGCATGGCTGCAGAACTGAGGTTCAGTTTGCTGTACAGTAGTGGTAGTCAGAGAACTAAGAAATGTGTTTTTGTGGGGCAATGAATGTTTCGTGATGTACTTGGAGCAAATGTGTCCTTTGCCTGGGCAATGGTTAAGTCTGTGCCATGCATCAGGATGGTTCACTCTGCCCTCTAGTGCTTTGTGTGGCATAAACTAGACAGAGACGGCATAAAATGCAGAATGACAAAGACTGTGTGTGTATGTTCTGTGCTATTATTTTCTGTATTCTCTTTAAGGACGTGGGGGGTGTAGGGATATTTGTCCGCTTTTAAATGGTGAGGATCTGAGCCTGTAAAGTATTAACCAGCTTGGAAATGAAGGAATACTGTTAAATGCTGTTTGTCTATAATTGGGATAATAGTCAAGAAAGCCCCTTTCAGACTGTCAGTGCAGAGATCGTTATCGCTTATCACATAAATAGACTTGACCTGTTCCCACTAACATTCTGACACTGAAACAGCATCCTAGCTAGAAGTAGCAACAAATACACATTGATGGGGTTATTTTCAGCAAACTTGTTTTCCAATCACCAGTTGAAAATTTATTTCCCCTCCCCCCACCTTTTCAAAGAAACAAACACTAAAGTGTACAAAAGTCCCCAAGGGGTATCTGTGTTAGTCTGTAGCTTCTCAAATAACAAGCAGTCCTGTAGCACTGCAGAGACTAACAAATTTATTTGGTCATGATAAGGTTGTTATTCTTAAAGGTGCTACAGGACTGCTTGCTCTTACTAAACTGGACAATTTTCCAATCGAAGGAAAGTGTGAGGAAAAACTGTGAAAATGGATGATTTTTTTCGCCAAATGATGTTTTAATTTTTAGGGATTTTTGTCTAAAAAAGGAGAAAATTTGAATAAAAGTTCAAAATTATTTTTAGAAATTATATAGTGTATTTCAACCAGCTCTAATAACACTTGTTGGGAACCAACACTAATGTTTTGAGAGAGAGACCAGGTAGATGAGGTTATATCTTTTATAGGACCAACTTCTGTTGGTGAAATAGTCAAGATTTTCTCTCTCCAGAGCTTTTCAGTCTTGAAAGCTCCTCTCTTTCACCAGCAGAAGCTGGTTCAATGAAAGATATAACCTCACCCACCTTCTCTCTATAGTATCCTGGGATCTATACAGCTCTGCCAACATTGCAATCACCTAATGTTTTATGAGTTCTTTCTTGCTCTTTTGTCTACAAGTCTCCTTTTCTCCTTAGCTATGTGTTGTGAATTTTGATTTCTTCCGTAACAGCTGTAACATTTTTATAAGTCACCAAAAGTGGTTCAATAGAAGCAGTGAAATAACAGGCCAACACCCCTTCTGTATATTGATGAGGTGTTACCAAAATCACTGGACCTGCATTCTTTTACACCAGCAGGGAATTTGGACCCAGAAGGTATGCTATGGGCTCTTTGCCTGGGGCTGGTTGTAAGTGAGCAGGAACTCAGGTAGGGCATATTGTGATAATTGGCAGCCCTTTTTACACGAACAAATGGGGCTGCTGTTGTTTCTATAGCTGGACACTAAAAAAGACACCACAATGCAACACAGTGTAAATTACTTTCCTCTCCCTCCACCAGATCAGAAACCAGACCAAAACTGTCTGAGATTGTGTGTGAAGTGTGTGTTTGGCGGGGGGGTAGTTGTCTAAAGGTCTCCCATCACTTTCTTCTGACATCTTTGTAGAAAACATTGTTCACAGAGCTGTGAGGATGTGACCGTTTCTTCCAGGTAACTCCCAGAGGGAGGAATAGTACAAACAATGAGACAATTAGGGCACCTTCTCTTTATTTTAACATGTATCTGAGTGGTCCCAGGAGGAGCCAATGAACGAACAGCTGTCCAGGCCCTCTCTGAAAACTTTTTGTTGTCAATTACCTAGCCCCCCTCTCCTGCTCCCCCTTTTTTTTGTATTGTACGTGTTTTCTTTTTGGGAGTTAGGCATGTCCCCTCTTTCCCACCTGATTCAATTTCTGTTGGGAGCCAGGCAGCTGAATTCGCTTTTCATGGATAGAGCTTCAGCCCAGAGTGGGAGAGGTGCCTAGCAATGAATTCTAATCATCACACAACACTTTTTTCTTGACTGGCACAAGCACTGATTGTTGAGATTAGAGGGAGTTTCTCCTCATATTAAGGCCGAGAGTTTAAAGGGCATCTGCCTATGGTTTCCAGTGCTCAGTTCCCATGACAATGGCAACTGGGTGTGCTGTTCTCTTAGGTATCATTCAAGGTCTAAATAATTTAGGGCCCAATAATTTAGGGTCCCTTGGATTGTGCTGTGGATAAAGGTGGCTAGTGCAACCTATGCAAGAGGTGAGCTATCTAGGAAAGGAGAGAGCTGTATGGGGCACCCCTTTGTTGCATCAGACAGCTCAGCTGTCTCGCAGATGGTCTGAATTAACTCTGCACTAAGGGCAGTGAAGCATCAACAGGCTGTGGCGTGGCAGACAGTCTATTACCACTTGATGTCAGGATGTTAAAGTGAAATAAGATTCTCTGTACAGTGTTTTATGAGACTGTAGTGGTTTGGCGGCCCCGCTCCTGCAGGGTATGGGTTAAAACCTAGCCCTGGGAGAGGGCTGAGGAGTCAGCAGCTGAGGCAATTAACTGCCAATTAGGGCCCAGCTGAGGGCTGTTTAAATGAGAGCTGCTGAAGAGAGGAGAGGAGACCGGGCCTTGCGGAAGGGCAGGCAGAGCTGGAAGAGCTCTGGTGAGGCACGCTCCCAAGCAATAGGGTCTGAGACAAGGCCTAAGGTTGGTAGGGCTGCAGCGGGGCAGCCAGTCCAACTCCCTGCCCATGGTGAGTGGCCATTTCAGATGGCAGTTTGCCCCTGAGGTAAGGGGCTAGATGATGACTGGCAGTGGGTCACTGAGGCCAGGTGGTATCAGGGTTCCATGGGAGGGGAGAACTCCAGGGTGGGGCACTGTGGCAGGGCGGTACCCTGAGGGAAGGGCCCCATGATCTAGGGGGGACAGAGGGTCTTGAAGTAAGTGGGTGGAGAACAGCAGGGTGGTAACAGCAGGTGAGATACTGGCCAGAAGAGGGCACGCCAGGCTGAAGAGCTAATTCCTAAGTGACCAGCCGGAGGTGCTGCAGCAGAGTGTCACGCCTGGTTCCGGAGACTCTGACTGTCCCCAGATAGGAATTCCACAGCAGAGAGCGGGTAAATGATTTGTCTGAAGGCAAACCCTGAGCAGCAAACCTGAGGCTGGGACTCCACAGTTTGGCCTGCTGTTCTCCATTACACGCCAGCACTTCTCACTTCACTGTAACTGCTTGGCAGAATCCAGACACTTTATTTACAATTTTTGACAGATAATATCAATGTTTCTTTTGAGGCATAATTTGCTGATTTTTACTGATTAGATTTTTGCATTTGTAGAATATAACGGGGGATCTCAGACAGTGAATATTTGATTATAGTAGACAACGAGATTTAAAAACTCATCTCTTTCTCTACCCATTAAAACACAACTTGTCAATATGGCAAACTATACAAAGCAAATATCCCTTAAAAGCAAGCCTTGAGTTTGCCTGGGTTTGTCTCTTGTGGTGGCGATAGGACTACTGATGGCAGACTGCCCTAAGCCCCACCCCTTCTGCCCTTGGCCCCACCCCTTCCAGGCCACAGAACCGGCCTCCCGTCTTCCTGGCCCTGGGCCCGCAGTAACTCTTGCCTGTGCTGTGATGTATTCTCCATTACTGACAATTTTCTAAATCAAGATTGGACTTTTTTCCCCCCCAAATATTTGCTGTAGGAATTATGGTGAGCAAGTCTCTGACCTGTGTTTCACAGGAGGGCAGACTAGTTGATCACAAAGCTGTGTGGGCTTGAGAGGGGGAGGGAGAATAATCTTTACATCTCCCCTCCGCCCTTTTCGCTAAGGAAGCCATGAAATTTAATCGGGAGAGTGAAAAATCCAAACAACAGGAACTTAGCTGTGATCTTCTTTTGCTACTGACTACCACTAGACTCCTGGAAAATGCAGTTAGACGACAATACTTCATTTAAAAAGCATTTCTGAACTAAGGGACATTGGTCTTCAAAATTACCAGTTTTATTGGTAACAATAATAGATTGTTTGCATAGCACTGCAGACAGAGAAAAACAGACTTTTGAGGGCATGCAAAGAAGATGTAGTGTAAGAAATGTTATATTTGGGGTTAGAATATAAAAGGTTGCAGTTATTTGTACTATACTGGGTGCTATACATATGTGAAGATAGCATCTGTGCCAAAAAGATCTTACAGGCTTATGTTTGGTGGTTGACAGACAGAATGTATTGAAAAGGCACATAAGAAAACTGCAAAGCCAATGGTTCTGAAATCTTTCTCAAGTGTTTACAATTGATTGACATCCCTGAAGTCATAGGTAAAAGGAAAACCTAAAAGGATAGAGTGATCTGTCCAGGGCTGGTGAAGAAGAGTTTACTTGAGGGAGGGAGGGGGAATAGATCTCCTATCTAAAAAGGGAGGTTGTAATCCAATTTAATTAAAACTATGTCACATAAAATTGTGTTTTGTGTGGGAGAGGTTAAAATGGAAGAATTTGAACAGATACAGAATCTGTTTAGCTGCAACTTTGACAGCTAAGTTGTGCTGTGAGTGAGTTTAAAATACTGTGAAATGGGCACGCAACACGCAATAGAACACACAAAGGGAGGGGACCTGCATGAACAGGGACTTGCTAATTACTTAGTAAATATACCATCTGTTTTACTTCATTTAAAACATGGAGGAAATGATTCTTGAAGTTTTAACTATAATATACACTGTTCAGCACTGATATTTGAAACCCATTAATCAATGCCAATAAAATAAATAAATAAAACATGGTATTTTAAAAAATAATTCAGGGAATATTTCAGTTCTGAGATGGTTTATAGTGAAATGTAAATAGGTAAAATTTTCAGAAGTGCCTCAGTCATGTTCTGAAAAGGAGTTTGAGACTTGGGGTTATATTTCAAATACACCTCAGGGATTAAGGCACTCTTAAATTTTAGGCCATCTCATTGAAAGTCACTGGATCTCCAGTGCGTAAGCCACTTTTGAAAATTCTACCCAATGTTGTTTATCTTCTGTGTATAGTTTAATTAAATGTGTAAGCCTAACATCTGTTTTCATTTATCCAATCGGATGAAATGTTTTGCAACACTGTGTCACTACATTAGTGTTCTGTTGCACTAGTGCGGGATGGTGTGTGGGTGCCGCAGCATGCTGGTGCCCTGCTAGTATGTCAGGCTCTTGCATTACTGAGAAGGAATTTGGGTTCCTTTCAAAATCCTGCCCTGTGCAAGGAATTTTCTAATATTAAGGAAAATTCTAACACTGATCACGAGCAAGATATCTCTTGAACTTTTCTTTCACTTGTGACCTAATGTGGAGCTTGAACCCAGGTCACTACAGTTCAAAGACTGGTGTTTTGAACTGCAGCATCACCTAGCCCTCTTTCAGTCAAGGTGTCAGTGTAATTTGATTTCTCCCGTGCTTGAAATGGGGTCAGAAAGTGCAGTCTCATGCAGGTACTCCAGTTCCTTTGAAAGATAAAACCTGTTGGACCTGTGACAGTTCAATGCAGGATAGAAGTCCTTGTAGAGGTAGTGGTAATAATAGAACCTTAGATTTAGTAGCCCTTTTCATTGGAAAGGATGTGGAAACTGTAAAATATTCATAGAACTCCACTGAGAAAGTCAGGAGCTCTGGGTGCAGACAGACTGCAGCATTGAACCTACAATGACTCGGAAGAGTAGAGGGCTTAAGGCGAAGTCACTGTACCAGATGTTTCATTACCTAGTGAGATAAAACAACATAAATGGTCATTCTGAAAGCTGACAGCTCAAATCAACAGTAACAGTGTGTGAGGGGATGTAGTTTGTACAAATTTGATTTATTTTTATACTTTTTTTACTTACTGGAATCTTGGTGAGATTTTCTTTTTTTTTCATGTTGTGTATGTTGGCACATAAATACCATGATTGCTGCTACAGCGTAGTACCAAAATGTTAGCTGGATAGAAATATTATTTCATGGATCTGATCTTCCTCAGTGGTTTGCTTGCATAGCCTTCTGCACATGTGGCATGGTAACAAATTGTTAGGTTAATGAACTATTGCAAGAAGTTTGGCTCTGCAGCACATTTAGCAGGGTTAGGATGAAAAGTTCACAAGAACTTGCAAAACGTGCTGAAAGGTCCGTATGGCCCAAATAAATGAACAGAAACATGTCCAATAGCTTCCATAAGTTTCAGAGTAGGTCCATAATGAATGTGTCACAGTAGGGATGTGTGTGTGAGGGCTCATGTTGTTTTAACATGGTGAAACCTGGAGTACCCGCAGCTTTTGTACAGATATAAACACCATCTAGGAGCGTAATTTTCTTTTCTGCCCAACACAGTAGTTATACTGGTACAATACAAGTGTCACAGTCATAACATTATCAACTTGCACTATAGGGACATACCTTATACAGATGGATAAGCCATACAGATATAGGGCACCTTTATGAGGTCTGTGTCCCCACTGGGGTGTTTTGCACTGCTTTAACTGTATCATTAGAGTGGTACAGTGTTTTAAGTATAGATAAGCCCCAAGTGTACCAGGCGAAAGGTACCTCCTGTGCTGCCACTAAGTATGCCTCCCTAATCACTAATATGTGTCAGCACCTTGGGGATGTGGTCTCTGACTGGAGCCCCACCATACAAAAGTGAGTCTGATTCCCCCAGTCCTGTTCCTGGCATGCCTGATCAAATCAGAGTCTCTCTTCATACGGCAGCATTTATTCGAGAAAATCATTTCAGCAGAGCTGTCTGACCTGCTGCAGTATAAATATCAGGTGGTGATAATGGCCCTGATTCGGGAGAACATGTAAGCATGTGCTCCGGTGTAACCAGTATGTGAGTGCCTGCACTGAATTGGGATGCTTTTCCTATTCTGGCCCAGTGTTTCACTGGGCTCTCAACGGCGTGTTGCATATGACACAGAGAGCCAGCAGCAAAATGTTTAGCAGCTGGATATTAGAAGGTATTTCTGCACCTATGAGAATTTTTAAAAATGCATAGGCAAGTTAGGTGCCTAATTGCTATGGCTCTCAACAGGTGTTATTTGACTGACTAATTGAGGTGCTGTTGACATTCTCACCAGCTGCCTCTCTTCCCCATTAGGCTTGTAAACCCTTCTAGGAATCTGGCCCCACCGTATTAGTAGAGGGGCACTAGCTTCTGAAACGAAATTTCTCTTTCTGGTTCATACCCGTGTTCAGGGTTCATTACCAAAACTGCCACTTCCTCTGCCAGTAGTTTCATTACCAGTCCAGTACAAGGGATCCTGAAGGGCACCAGAGTCCCTGGAGACATAATTTGCTGTTGTGATTCAACCCTGATGTAATTATTGCATGATTTGAATTAGGGTATTGCATTTAAAACAGAATAAATGTTCTAGAAGAGAAGCTGGGATCCATTAACAGCATTCCGGGTGCTGATCTTCACAGCATCATGAATCTGGTGCATTATTGCAGCCTGATATGTGCCTCTTTTTATGCGTGTTGGGTTGTGTCTTGTACCCTGAGTGACTCCACTTGTAGTCACGCTACTGGAGGATGAAATTTTCAGCATAGGTACTGCAGCTATAGGTGTGGGGGCGCTGCAGAAAGTGGTATCCATTATATACAGAGATTCCAGTTTGGTTCAACAACTCTCAGCACCCCGCCCCACTATAAAAATTGTTCCAGCACCCCAGTTTTTAGGAAGAATGACAGAACGTGGCTCTTAATATTTAGAGATCTTAAAGACTAGTTGGTGCCTTATGGTGAGCTTTGAACAAAACTGAGTTTAGGAAGTAGTCTGTTTAGCAATCATTCTATTTTCTTGTAGTTCTTTTCCTTATTATTTTGAGGGCCATTTTTATCAGAAGAAGATTTTTGTTTTAAGAGCTTATTCTGTCCCTAAAACTCATTATATGACATCACAATTGGTAGCTGTGGATACGTTTATGCTCTCGCAAACCAACGTGTATGACCACCAGGTAATATCACTAGTATTACAAATGAGAGGCAGAAAAAACCTTTGTCCTACAGGCAGGGTATGTTTTTGTTTTTTAAAAGGCAAACAGTTTTGTTTCACGGGGCAAGCCATGGGTATACTTACTAGCATATCTAGTGGAAGTTCTTCTACAGCACCGATTATGAAAGGATCTAAACAATTGCTACGCTGTACATGCCACAATACAGTTAATCAAGTTGTTATACAGATTCAAAAGGCAGTGTTGCTTCTTTTCAGTTGGCACACAAACAGCAGGCACATCGGAAACAGGGCCATTACTGACTTAGTACATGATTGCTGAAAGTTGGTAGAAAGGATAGGGATGTTACATATTATCTACATGCCCCTAGGAAAGCTTGTGTTTGCAGTACTATATATACAGCTGCAGAGTGGAAAAGGTTTTCCTTAAGGCTATCTCAGGAGTCTGCTAAGGCCATTCTTTCATTTTTAATGAGTCATGGTATTTTCTAACTTGATGAGAGATGTTTCTAAAACTATTATAGTTCTTCTCTTTTATTCCTTCAGTGTGGCAATTAGTTTTGTGTTCCGTACTATAGTGATACATTTACTAGCTGCCATTTATACCTTGAATAAAAGTCACTCTTGGGAGGGGTGGAGATGAGGGGGTTGAAAGAGGTAGGTGTGAAAGGGAGAGACAAATTACTTTGCTGAACCTGGCGTTGCATTTTTAGCCCAGAGGCTGTTAGAGTCCTTGCGAGAGATGATATGTCTATGATTTGCAGAGCTCTGAAGATCAACTCGGAAAAATTGTGTGTGTGTGTGTGTGTGTGTGTGTGTGTGTGTGTTGAATGACTGGCCCACCATCTAGTACAGTTTGGGAATGTTTGGGTACGTTTTGGTTCGAATCCTGCTGGCTAGTGCTTGTAGGAAGAGCCCAGCTGATGTCAGCATGGCTCTGCATGGGGAACAGTGATCCCGCCCCAGGGATTAGCTTGCCAGCTGTGGATCTTTGTGATGTCTGATGTGTGTAAAAAGAAATATGCAGTAACTTTCCATTGGCACCCTGTTAGGGCAGGAAGATGGTGGGGTGTGTATGTGGGTGAAGAGAACCCTAGTGGCAGCGTGAAATGTCTCCTAATTGCCATTTCTCTAAATGAAATTCCCTCGCTCTCCAGAATTTTCCAGGAGTGGCCCCCTGAATTGTAACAGAGATGCTGCTAAAGACTTGATCCCTCTGTCTGTCCCGGCTGTGAAGTTTGGTTGGTTCGCATTTTGAGCACAAACATCTGATTTTGAAACAGTGCAAAGCAAAAGAACGACTGCAGAATTTTGGTGATCAGATTGATCAGAAACTTAATTTTCCATTTTAGAGCGTGTGTTTGGCATGCCTTGTATCTCTTAAGGAAACACTGAACTATTTTTTCTCAGAGGGAGTGGTTATCAAGACAAAACTATCTTATTCAGAATTCAATTAATGCTTGCACAGGCTCACTGAACTTAGTCCAGAAAACATAAATCAAACTGAACCAGCAGTTATCTCCCCTCAGCCTTTGCTTTTCCAAACTTCAGTTTAAAGGCAGAGAGAAGAGAAGAACATGAGTGGGATTGTCACTCATTTCTAGCGGTAGGTATGCAGTAGAGGCAAACTTTCCTCTTGTTTTCTGATCATTTCTACATGCTCTGCAGAACCAAAATTTGCATAGCTGCTGCCTTGACATAACTTGTTGAGTTCAACAGGTTGGATGCCAGGGTGATCCTGACATTGGAACTTACAAAAGGAAGAGAACATGCAGAAGAGCCCCTGTAGAAGCAGGAATGCAACTCTAAGTCATAGCCTTGTGTTTTCATCTTTACCAAATAACTCCCCTAAAGGAAGAACTCCAGTAACTTTTTCTTTTCAGAGCAACAGAACTGTAGTCAAACTACCTGTTGCCCATTCCTTTCCACAGACTGTCAGACTACATAACAGGGTCTGTGCTTATTGCAACTTGTTTTGAGCTAGTGTCTTTTCTACAAATAACACAAGTTCTTTCTATCCAGTAAGCTTTACTGAGCAAGATCTGAATGCTGTGCGAAAGGAAGAAACATACCATGACTTTGCTGTGTTGAAAAACATACATTGTCCATTTGGGAGTTGATTTGCAACAGCATTATAATAGATACAGTCTGGCCTCTTTACTGGACTAGATGAAAATTATGAAAGGAAAAGGTGTTTGCGCTCGGAAGTGTATCTCCAATGTTTAAAAACATAGGCTCCGAGTTCTAAAAGAAAGTCAGAGATACTTAGGCCTATAGTTTCTTGAAGCCCTTTGAAATCCGAGGTGTATATTTGTAAGTAACACTTAACAGCAATATTGTTGTTGTTTTTCATAATTTGCGCTGCGGTATTGCCAAAAACCCACATTTGGGGATTATGGCTCTGGTTTGGGAGGCACCATATGCGTTCTTGAATCCATTGCTACATAAGAAAAATAACACCACTTCTTTTCGGCTCTGGCCTCCCTTACCCGGCCGCAAACTCACTCAAGTCAAAGGCTTGATCCGGCTTTACCCGGTCTCTGTGTAATCAGGAATAGGCGTTATTTTCAAGGCAAAATTTTGGAGTTAGCAAACTCTCTAAGATGGTGACTTGCATGGAAGTTCAAGTGGTTTGAAAAGAAAACCCTGTTGTAATATAAAGGAGGAGAGATGTATGTTGAAGAGCCATCATCGTTCCTTCCCACACAAGGAGATCGTGGCTAAAGGGTTATTCTCTCAAATCCATGCAAGCCAACTGATACCTGCCAGACTCTGTGTGTGTAATAAAGAGCACAGTCTGACACATACATTTTCCTTCTAAGCAGAAGGCTCAGCATGGTCTCTACCTTGCAGTATTCAAGCCAAGCTCCCCACAAATCCAGATGAAGTCCAGGGTTCAGTGCAATGCAGAAGATAAACTGATGCCTGAAAGCTGAGTGACTGTGTTGCAAATGGAGGCGTCTCCCGTCCCACTGCTATAACTGCTCAGAGATTTCTCTGTGGAACCTAATTGAAGCCTGGTTGCAGGATCAGGACCATCTGCAGAATAAAATGAACAGCCGAGAAAATTTCACCGTGAAAATGAAAAAGCCCCATTGGCATCTAATGCAGTGAAGAGTCATAAAATTCAGCTGCCTCAGTCTGGCTCCCTGATTTATATGGTAAAGCTTTCAAAGATACCATCTGATCAGTTTGATTTGATGGTCAACGTTTTATCCAATTTGGTTGACAGAGTTTGTAGGGGGGAAAGTTGAGGGTAGGCATGTGGGGGTATAGGAATCTTGAGGCAGTTTTGCCGCTGTGAATTACTGGTTGGCTGAGTTAATTCATTATTTATCAATATTAGTTTTCGCTGCTGAGTGGTCATCACCTTCAGCTGTAAATCCAATTGTTGGACCGTCTTGAGGGGTTTTGGGTGAACTTTTACTACTTGAATCTAGTGTTATAGTAATTAAAGACGATGATGATGATCATCAGCTGGAGAACATCCCATTATTCCTCATTTCTAAATTTCCTTAAGAAATAAATCATAAGTGTTGGCAAGGAATGCATTCCAGTCACTTTGAGTAATCCATTGAGACATTCAGCTACATCCTCATCTGGCGTTTACCAGTTGTGTCGATTTACACCAGCCAAGAATCTGGCCCGCTATTCTGGGGTTTTCTTCCTAGCAGCTGATTATTTAGGATTAAACTGAGTTCTGCCTTTAGTTGGTACATACTCTGAAAGCTACAAAAGAAACTCTTTTCCCCAAAAGGCAACTTAATTGTTGAACATTGCTCTGGGTGTACTCCGGAGTTCCGCAGAGCTTTCTGACCTGTTCCCTGACTCATCTGAATAGTCATTCTGCTTGAACAGAGACATACAAACTTGAGATTTCAAAAACACGTGGAAATGCCTGGCAGAACTACAGCTAAAAATGTAACTTTATTGCTAAAAGAAAAGCGACACAATATGTCACCAAAAAAAGATTTCAGCCACCGTTTAGAGGCTCTATCCTTGCTCTATTGCAATAACAGATGGTGCAGCAGCCAGCAAGCATGTTTTGCTCTTTCATCCATTGTTCTCTCTCGATAGATATATTGAATAAGTTTAACAAAAGCTAAAAGAAGGGAGATACACAAAAAGGATATGAGGCCGATACGCAATTCCTTGCTGAAGTATGCACACGTATTCTTCACAAATCAAAATCTGTTTTCTCTAAACTGAAGCTATTCAGAGCAGATGGCCACCAATTAGGTCAATATAGCTAAAATTTATACGTTTACAGTTTTCCTTAATGATCCTCCTTTATGTCCCCTTCATAACAGGACTTTAGAAGCAGAATTGACTTCAGTGGGTTGAATAACAAAACGTTTGTCACTCTTCTAAACTGTCCTTCAATTTCAGTCCAAAATGTGTATCTATCATATTCAGGCTTGATATTTTCTAACTTCATATGATCAAAAATTTACATTAGGAATTCTGAAGCATGAAATATGGGCGACAGAAAATGATTTTTCATGAAGGTGTGAATGCGTGTATCTAATATATATATATATATATATATATATATATATATATATATATATATATATATATATATATATCCATAATGAGGGTAAGATTGTATAATAGTACATTGGCTTCCTATGCCATTTCATGCTTGCGTCAGTATTTTTTTGTGTGTTTGCCCTTTATTTGGGTGCTTTGTCTCACATTAGCTTTGGCAGGTTGAGTGCTATGCGTTGGTTGAAATTGTGTAGCAGATTTATTCTTTCCCAAGAAAAGACACGAACGTAAACAGACCATCTAGAATGCATTTTGCAGGGCTTTTAAATTCACTAGTATGTAGAAACTAAACCTATTAATGTAAATACCAACTTTAAAAACTTTCCTGTCAAATAAGTAAGTTTACATTTTTAGTGGTGCCTTTAAAAAATTGGGCTTTTGAAAAAAAACAATTTAGTTAAAGTATCATGATACAACCAGTTAATAACAGTTAAACCAACTTTATTCTTTGAGTGCGTTCCATAAGAAATCGTGTTTTTTAAAAGACAAAGTAAAATAGAGATGCCAACTAACCAATTCACTTTTTCCATTGAAGAAACTCCTAAAATCATACTGAAATCTTAAGGAACAATCACAAGTAGGTGATAAAATATGCCCATTTACTAAAATAGTCTTTCAAAATTAACACAGTTGGCAAATGCTTTTCTAATATAAGGATCAATTTATATAATGTATACCGCCTTTTATAAAAATAAAATCCCATCACAGCCCTTATCGATAGCTCAAACATAAAAAGCGATGATCAAAAACAGGGTTTACTAACATGTTGGTGTAGAAGTAGGCCATGATTGATACTTGAATGGTGTTGCAAGGTTACACTGCTTTAGGTCTGACTTTAATTCTCGTCATACCAATACCTCTGGTTAGGTACTATATTTCTGTGCTTCTTACCCAAACCGTTAATCGACCATTATTTTTTTTCTGAAATTTAACTGTTTGGAATGTCTTACACATTCCAGCTTTCACAAAAATAATTGAATAGGATCAGGTGAGGTAGGCAGGTGCATAGTTCTAAATAGATGGAGTATATTGCCTGAATTTGTATGTTTGTTTAAACATCCTATAGCTTGATATGCTAATTGAAATGAAAAGGTGTGGCTAATTGACTTGAAATTACAGGACTATGTTTACTTTAATTATGTAGAAGAGAACAGGAAAACCTCTGATTGCTGGATAAGTCAGTAACAGTCACCCTCCTACTGGCATTCACAAATGCCAAGTGGCATTTCCCCAGGACCCAGGACTCTGATTTTTCTAATTAAATGAGCCTCTAATTTTTCTGCAAACCGGCTCTATAGCTGCTTAAAAGAGAGAGACTTTCCTACCTGTTTCTTTTCTAAACCAATGCTAAAGCAAAGAAATGTGGGTAATTAATAGCAAGGGGCTGATCCTTCATTCTGTGACATCGTCCAATTCTGTTTAGCCATTTCCTGTTTTTCTTTCTGTGCATCAGTTTCCTCTGATGGATGAATGCATACAGGGGTCCAGGCTAAAAGGATAAGCCACGCGTGCACATTTTACTATATTTCTTGAGGTGCATGCAGCTTTTGATGGACGGAATAAAATGATACAACCCAGATGCTTGCCGAATTGCTATTTGGTAAAAACATTTTCAACAGGTCTACCACCTTTTTAAAAATGCAAAATTTTGGGGGGATTTTAATAGAAGAGGACATAATTGTTAAGTCATGAAAGGAAAAATAAATAAGAAACAAATAGACAACTTCCAACATTTACTAGGAGGTCAAGTTATGGGAAAGAGATTGTATACCGGTTCCACGTGAAACAGATGAATATGTACTATATACGCTTAAAAATATTTTTCAAAACTCTTTATTGGGGTACAATTAATTTTCAACTCTAGATTTACCTATTTCATTGTTGTTAATGACATCCTGAAATTCACTATCTCTTAGCATTCATATACAGTATCTTTTTCATCAAGCTAATCTTAACTCTAATTCTGTTGACACTGCACTGGAAATATTTTGTTTTGTGTTTAAAGAAAAAAGATGAAATGCTGTTATCTGTCCCTAATGCACTGTAGCATGCACAAGGAAGGATATACAGAGATAACAGATTAAAATGAATTGACTAATGACAGCACATAATTTAGGAAACAACAGAATAAATGCATTGTTCTGCTATAGAGGTTTAGTATTCAGCCTATCTGAACTCCTAAAGAAATATGTGTTTGGGACATTTTACATCTGTTTTTGACAAAGATAACAGAAAATTCCCATAAAGAAGGTCTTTTCCCCCCCATCATATATTTGCCTTAACCTTTTAAAAACCATAATTAATGGGAGAAAAGGCTATGTATTTGATAAAAACAAATCTTAGAATTTGTTTGAAAAAGCTACTTTGTTCTGCTGTTTACAGCTGAAGCTACAGCAAAGCCATAAATGTATCAGGGCAAACCTGTCTTTTTCCTGGCCACGTTAATAAAAGTAGTTAACTTTAAAGATATAAATTGCCTGTTGGTGTGAAATGGATATACTTTTTAGAATAAAGAAACTAACTTCTTTCTAGGTCTTTGATGACAGAAGCTCTGTTGAAAGACATTAAAATACAAAGTATTTCAAGTACAAGTGAATGATGAATTTTTTTAAAAAGCTGTCTAAAGTATTTTAAATTACGTTATACTCTGCTGTTTTACAGTAATAGTGCCTGTTTCAGATTAAATCTTGCCAGTTGGATCAAGTTTCTTGTGCGTGTCCTATTTATCGATAAAACAAATATGAATTTATATAAAAAATCTGGCTAATGGACCAACCTGAGCTTGCTTTCATTTTTTTATAGGAGTTGATGTCATCAGGATAATTAGCCAATTTCATTTACACTGCTGCATGTTATACTACAAAACGTGAGTGTCTCCTTAGTTTCATTTCCGTGTTTATTAATAAATATTTTCTGACTTTTGTTGTATGTTTTATCTTTGGGTATTTTCTACCAGGCGTGCAAACAATAGGAATATATATATGAACTCTGAGGTCTGTCTTTCTTAACATAAACTTAGAACATCATTTAGAATAATTTAGGGGTTTTGTCTAAGCACATCTCTCTGCCTTCTGTCTCCTACTCCCCTGCTGACCCAAGAGACAACCTCTACATAATTAAAAAGAGAAGATAAATGGAAGTGTGTTTCTGGTAATAAACTGATGAGGACAAGTCCAGTCCTCAGAGTAAATAAGAAACTATGTTCAAGTTTGTAAGAATTTGTCACCAGTGTTACCTTTACTGGCCTTCAAGGGAAGGGAAACTAATCAAATATGAAATTGACAAGGAATTTGTTCTATCTTTCTTTGCCTTTATTTGTAAAGCAAGGAGAGGAAATGGGCATAGCACAGACAAACAAGTATAGAACGTCTGCTGATTATACAAAAATGTGACAAAGATCAGAGCAGAAACTATTCCTCACAGGATCAGCTAATCGTCCTTCCCAAAACAGCAGAATTGTAAAAACACTTGAAGCCTCTTTTCTTCATGCTGATTCTTTTAGAGCACAGACACAAACCAATCCAACAAGCAGCTGTGTTAGATCCTGGTGTCAGTGTGTTTGTCTAGTTGTCTTTTTTTTCTTGCTTTTGAAATTCTTCTCCAAGAAAAGTACTCTTGCAATTTTCACACCCTTCAGCATTCAATGTTACAGCTCCCTGCTTGGTAGCAAACCTTGTAAAAGATAGCAGCTGTATGTATGCATATTGATTTTAAATCTGAGCATATAAAATGTTTTACTTACTAGAAGTTTCTCTTACGTTAGTAGTGGAGTGAGTGGCAGGGAGAACTAATGTAATATTGATCTTTACTCTAGATGTTTGTGCCCTATGCAAGAGAATCGCTGATATTGTGATGAAGATAAACGTTTTTAGCTCTGTCTAGATTATTGTGTGAATCCTTTCTGCTTTATTCCTGGACTGCTGCTGGCTTTTTCTAAGGAGCTGTAACATTTTGGGCTCCTCATTTAAAACAAGCTTAATGTCTACCTTACAGCAAGGGTGACATGAAGCCTCACCATTCTCTGACAGAATTCAGCAAGACGCAGTTAGAAGTAAAAAGAAAGAACCAGGTACCTACCCCTTTGGCAGTTGTATTTGCTTTTGCCCAGGTGCTGGCTAGTGGGAGGCAGACATGGACCAAGCACCTTCCATCCTCCACACTGAGAAGGCATAACTGAGCCGCTCATGGGCCACATAGCTGCAGCTTGTCATCTTATTGTCCATCTCATCACTCTGTAAGACCTGGTAGAGGAAGTCTATGTACCTGGCTGCCAGTTTGAGAGTCTGGATTTTACTGAGTTTGTCAGAGGGCAACGTAGGGATGATCTTCCTCAGGGCTGCGAAGGCTTCATTGAGGGACTGAGTCCTCTGCCGCTCTCTGACATTGGCCAAGATCCTCTGGCTTTGGAGTTCTTCGTAAGATTGAGAGCTGGGGCTGGACTTTTTCCCCCTCTTGCCTGGGTTGGGGCTGCCATCTTCACTGGATTTCTTACTGTATCTCCTCTTCCTGCCGAATCGCTTTGGCTGCCTTTCCAGCTCCTCTTCACTGGTCCCCAAGCTATCCACAGGGGAAACAGGAGAACTGGAACTTTCTTCCATTCTTTCTGCAAGAAGGGGAGGGGAAGGGACCTTTCCCCCCTCCTGATGCAGCGTGTGTGTCTCTTAAATGGGTTTTAAATTCCTGAGACAGACCCTTTGGAAAAACTGGGAGTTTTTTGCTGACCCAACGTTTTCCAGGTTGCTTGAAGGGCTCTTATTTCAAGGACGGGGTTGTGCAAAAACTGAGGTCTTGGAGAGAGGAAGTTATTCTAACTTTTTGGAAACTTTAGCTGGGCTCGGTTGCTAAATAGTTGTCAGAAGTGAGGGAGGTGCAGGGCTCCCATCTGATTGGATAGCCAGACTAGTGGGAGGAAAACTTTCTTTCCTGCTAAACTTTCACAGTTTTATGTTACACTTAACTAAAATCTTGGGAATGCACCTCCAATAAAAGACCGTTTGCAACCACTGCTCTGCTTTCCCCCTTTCGATACATGTTTGCAGCTGCGGGAAGCCCTCACTTGCTAATTCACTGTGGCTTATTTTGTTCATAAGCTTTGCAAAGTGCCTGGGCTCTGAACAGGCGTACAATGCTGTGTCATTAAAGAATCCAGCTCAGCCCCCTTATATATGCATTAGGATAAAGTCACTGCTTATTTTCAACCTGAAACACACAACTTCAGGCTGCATTGCAAGGTTAGAGGTTCTGCAAGAGAATATGATGCAAGCATTTTATTGGGACCTGGACTGAATCTTGCAAATGGGCTCTGCTTAAATACTGTGTCAACGCTCTGATCTCAGACGTAATGAGGGAGAGATAAGACAGACACCGCCTTACCTCTCCCAGTCTAGCTGTTTGAACGCAGAAAGTAATGACACTCTTGCTAGTAAGGTTTACACCCCTCTACTCAATTTAATAGCTTCTCTGCTTTCTTCTAATACATAGACCACCTCATTTTTTTCCAGCTTTTTGGACACTCATTCAGCCACTTCTTTCGTAATAGCTTAAGGAAGTAGCTTACCCATATGGGCTGGTTTGATGGGAAGAAATCCTGAGCTAAGTCCCAAAGTATCAACTGTAATCAAGAGAGAATGAAAGTCAGTGAGTTTACTTTAAAGCAAAATGAGAGCAACTTCTGCAATTTACGGCACAGCAATCTAAAATGAGCAGGATTATTATTAGTAGCAGTCAGTGCTTTTTTTGTGCCGGCACTTGCCGATACTGAGTAAAGGCATCTTGGCAGCCCCAGCTGGGGGTGGGGCAAGGGGAGGCAGGGAGCCAGCTGAGTACCAGTTCCTCTTTTTTTTAAATAAAAAAGTGACACTGGCAGTAGCTATTATTTTTACAGAACCAAGAAGTGCTAAATACATCTTTGCCAGCTATAATATATAGCACAATGTGGAGCCAAAGTACTGAAAACAGAAAGAAGCAGTGAATGTTCTGAAGGTGTGGTTGGTGTGTTTTACACGGGTGTATCGATATCCTATTAGATTTTTTAAAATAACATGCAAACAGTTTGTTAACAGGAGGGGCGCAGATTTCATTAGCACTGCCCTCCCTCACACCTGGCTTAGGGAGACCCCTCCTGTTTGTAACAGAAATACCACTGAAAGGGGATGTATTTTAAAATGCAGAGCTTGGACTAAAGGATTTCTGTCAGGTGGCGTTATAGAGCTCTAAGTAAAGTAATAGTGTGGCTTGAAGGACTGGAAACAAATTTTGTTTCCCTTCATCTTTCCTGGTACCGTACCCAGAAACTCCACCTAGAGAAGCAAAAGCTGCACATCCATCTTTGGGTGCAGGGTTAGCTGAGGACTGAAAATGTGGCGTATAGGAAGATGCAGAAGAGCAATGGGGGATCCTTGGGTGCAGCATGGGGGTAAATCTAGGGGGTGCAAAGAGCAGTGGAGTACTGGGTCAGCAATAGGGATAACGAAGAGACCTGGGGAACAGGTGCTGGCTGTTTATATGGGACAGTGGGAAAATGGGGCCCCAGGTACTTGTAGGGTATGGGAAAACCCAGGGACTCAGGTTTCCCCTTTGGGCTGGGGGACAAAGCACATTTGTCACCACTGGGCTTGTGGCTCCTGGGAGTGCAGGGGGAAGTGCCCAGTGCCAGGGTGCCAGCTGCTTGGCTCCTCCCATACCCACCAGGAATGGGGTGGCTGTGGGGGTTCAGCAGCGTAGGCCCCAGCTGCCAGAGCTGTACCAAAGCAGTCCAGGAGCAGCCTCCCTGCTCCTCCCTGGCACAGTGGACACAGACTGGTTGGAAATGGCAGGAGAAGCTGAGGGGGGCAAAGGCTGGAGAGTGGATGGAGGAGGGAGCATGGGGGCAAAGGATGGAGTGGAGGGCAGAGGGAGCTGACATTGGAGAGGGGACCAGAGGCTGTGGGAGAAAATAGCAGGAGAAGCTGGCGGGGTGGGGCAGAGAGGGATGGAGGAGGGAGCTGAGGCAGAGGCTGGGTGACAAAGGGGCTGCTTAAGAGGATGATTTTAGCACCAGGAAGAGGCAGGGAATGTGGGGACCTAGTTTCAGTCAAGGGTGCTCGCGGGTGAGGGGTGACAGGGCCAGGTTGAAGGGACTTAAGTACAGGGGAGATGAGGTAGGAATAGGGGACAGAGAGAGGTAACGGTGGAAGCAGAGACCACTGGGGCTGGGTTGTGGGCCATGGAGACAGGGTGTAGAGAAGACTTCAAGAGCAAGCAAGAGATGACATGACAGACTTTCAAAGGCAAACCCCTCACAGGCTGAATGATGGCTCACCGGAGAAGCAGGCAATGCCTTGTGGAAAACCCTGCAGAGTGCTCCCTGGAGAGACAGTGCTGGCTAGTTTGCAGGTTGGCATTTTGCCCTGTGGCCCACTGCTGTCATTAATACCCATGGCATTGCCATGGAAACTGGAGCATGGATATCTGTTCCACCAATTTCCTCCTCCCTTGAAACCCTGAATCCAGGTTTGTGCCTTCACAAGGACAGTAGTTGCCCCATGTTTATGATGCCTCAAAGGGATGAGTAAGGGCCCATGCTGGCAGCATAAATCTGGATGATTGCTGTCTGGTTCATGGGAGATAATCCTAAGTAAAATGAGAACAGGGTTTGGCCCTGTGACTTCAATTGGAGTCAGAATAAATTGCAGGAACAGATAAATTCCTGAGCAGCAAAGATCATGTAGCAATAACTTTATTTAAAAAAAAAGAGAGAGAGAAAAAACACTAGGAAAATTGTATCAGAATTGTTTCTGAACAAATTTCTTTGCAGAATTTTCCAATGAGCATCAACACTTATTAATGGAAAAATAACGTCTGGTTTGATTGGAGAGCACTCTTTGCTGGGCGGAGGAATGCCTGGAACTTACTTGTCTAGTGGTGGGTAATGTTTATAGTGGAAAGACTTCCCCAGGGAAAGCCTGTGTTTGTTTTCCGAAGGAAAGGTTTTCAGGTGCAGCACAGAAGTCTGAGAGCCAAGGCAGTTAGCAAATAGAGTTTTAATCCAGCTGAACACCCTGTGGAGTCGAAAGTGAGGGATGTCTCCTACTGCAGGCCAGGTTTGCAAAAGAGTTCAGGGGCCTGGCTCAAAAGATGTAGCATCTGCAGCTTGGGTCAGATTTTCATAAGAGCTCAGCACCCCATCCATCCGCCTGTGCTGAGTTCTTTTGAAAATCTGGCCTCACTTGCTAAATTCCATGGGAGAGCTATACATGTAGCAGAGCAGCAGGGTGACTCTTAACACTGTGCAGATCTGTGGGAAGGAGGAGAATTCTGCCCTTCATTAAGGACAAATGGAACATGCATTGGGAAGTAACTGGTGATGAATTTTCTTGTGCTCATTTATAGCTACTTTCAATGGCAACACAGTGATCCTGGAACTCCAGGGAAGCTTGTGTAAAATGTATGTTCTAGTTCAGTCACAAGTTACCCGCTAAAATGGAGGAATGGTCATAATGGTCACTTCAGGTCATTAAACTGCTAAATCTACAAAGTCAATGGAGTTACAAGCATTACAGAAAACAGTAACACTCCCATAAATTGTGTTCATTTTGTAGATAGAGAGTTTGGAAATCTTATTCTCAGTGTTTGTGAATTATTATTCTGTTTCTTTTTGTACTTGGAAATCACCCCAGAGTGGCCCAGGGAAGCCAGCAGTTAAAATTCCAAGGAAAAGTCCCTTTTTCTAACCTCAAAGAACAAGATTAGATCAGAGCAAACTGATTAGCAATGACTGGACCTGGTTCTTCTCTGGCTTATGCCAGATACTCAGTGACATAACCTCAGTGGAGCTATTGCTGATGTACAGGATTGGTCACTAAAGCCAATTAAATTGTGTCACTCGTGTGGTTAGATTCTACAGACCAAACGTGGTGGTTGAGTACACAGATGCGCCACTGAAGGTCCCACAAGGGCTGGTCAGAGAGGAAAGGGTGACTGTGGTTTGGAATAATGCACAGGTGTGAGAGGACGACTGTGGCCACCTTGGACAATGGCTGGAGTCTACAAAACTGAGAGGAGAGGTGATCTTGCTCGCTGGCCTCCCAGAACAGTGGGGTGTGGCGGGGTGGCAAGTGGGTAGATGTTTATAATCCACTTTCTCCTGTCTCCTTGCATCACCTGCTGCTAGATGGCTGTGTTATGGCATCTTTCATGGTGCAGAGTAATATCTAATCTCAGATGGAAATGAACTGCTTGGTGCCAAGGTACTGCTGATTGTCAGGAATAAAGAGGAACGGCAGACAGTGGAAGCGGATGATTGTGTTTTTATACCAGGTGCCAGACTTGAGAGGCAGCGTTGTTTAGTGGCTAGGGTGCTGGGCTGGGCATCGAGAGATTGATTTCTGTTCTCTGGCCCTGCTGCATGCCTGCTGTGTGAGGTCTTCAGAGCAGGGGATTTCTCGCTATGTGCGTTTGCGATGCGTCCCTAACACAATGGAGCCAGTGTCTCGCTTGGCGCCTCAAGGCGCGAAAGTAATATAAACCCCACTTGTCTTATTCAGGCAAAGGCCTGTTTGCCTTAAAAACACAGGCAGGATCTGGCCCTAAATGGATATTGTTTTAAAAAGCTTGGACCAGCACAGCACACATTATCAACATAATTTCCTTTTGAAGCACTTTATTTTCATGACACCCTTCATTTATGGTGTAACAAGGCTATATGGTAACTACCAAGAGTGTAAAGATACTGTTCTGATCAGAAACACTGTAAAGACCGACTGTATATGCACACACTATACAGCCATAGAATCTCATTGCTGTGCCTAGTGCCAGAGCTAACTACGTGGAGTACCTTCCCTTAGAACAGACTGAATATTCAGTCAACTGGTCCCCTGGTACTGGTGAAATATAATCTGATCCCTCTTAATAAGGTATGTGTATATATAAGGTATTCTGTCTTTGAGGGTGGCGAGCCACTTGGTTGTATCTAGTGAGGTGGAGTGGACGGCAGAGATACAATTGGGATATGATTGCATGGGACATTGATAGATGTTTGTTTCTGCAGTTACAAAGATTGTTGGATCTGGCACCTTTGGTGGTGGTGGAGCATTTGCCATGTGAGATACAGGCATGGTGGAAAGTGGACGATATGTCCATGGGAGTGAAGAGTAACTGGGAGGGTATGTAACTGGGTCACTTGATAACGATCTACCCTTGCAGCTCTGCTCCTGAAAATGCCTTGTAAATGTAAAGCATCATGGTAAAGTATTGCTAGTGTTTAAGTCACAATGAGAGCAAGTTATGAAACATCACCAGTGGTCTAAAACTGGGCAGTTTTGCTGAAAGTCTAATGTTGCTGCTTAAGCAAAAAGAGGAGTGTAACCTTAAATGTGGTGGTAGTACCTCTCCACCACAGCTAGAACATTCTCTGCCAAGTGGCATCTTTGCTGTTGAACAGTTTGCAGCCTCAGTGGCTGTTCACTGAGGGGTTTTTAAAATATACAACTTATTGTCTCATACTCCCCATACAAAGGTCTTTTTTTATGCCTTGCACTGCCAGTTCTCCTTCCTTTTGCCTCAGCAAGAGACTAAGGCCTCAATCCTGCCACCAATGCACGTGTTTAATGTTACTACTGTGACCACCCACAGACCAAAATCCTGTCTCGCTTTGGAAGAGTATGAAATTGGAGCAACACTAGATGCACAACATGCTGGGTGTGCTCATTTGCATGCGAGCTCCTGTGCATTTTATAGATGTGCTGGGAACGGCACTTGGGGAACAAACCGCATCTACCACAGGTGCTCAGTTGCTCTCTGATGGCCAGGTGCTGTATTGAGTTGGTATCCTTGACTTGGGGAGAACTGCAGAGAGAAGTGACAGGTCTCCATTGCTTGCTTAAGAACTGCTAACCCCAATACAGTACTTTTTTGTGACTTTTCCACTCTTTTACTTTCAGACACTGGCATGCTCAGTGGTCTTAACTTATTGATTTCATTATTATTTGAATTTCGTTTGTACCTAAAGGCTTCCCTCGGACTAGGCATTGTGCAAACACCTATCAAAGCAAGGTCCCTGCCCTAAACAGTTTAAAGTCCAAGACAAAATGTCCGTGTGTCATGCACAATAGCAGGCAATGGGTAGGGTAGACAGTGCTCCAGTAATAGGACAATTCTCACACGTGAGCATTCACAGAAAACTGATTTGCTAACTTCAGAGTTTTCCATTGGAATTTCTCTTTCTGCCATACTGAGGCTCCTGCTTTTCCTTTCTACTCTGGCAAAATACACCCTCAGAGCCCAAAGCTAGTACATGTAAATAAATCTTACATCAAGGCTGAAGCAAAAAGAGACTATCACAAGCTGTGTTGAGTGTACTGGTGGTAATGCAGTCAAGTTCAGGATGGCAAATTGATGTACCAGAGGGAGGACAGGTGTTTTCCCTGCCAAGTCTCTGCAGCTGTTGAGTCTGTCTGGCTTGATTGCTGCTTTTAGTTGTCCCAGCCTTGGGTGCAAAGACTCTGGAAGGTAAATCTGAGAAATAATTATTACAAGAGAATCACAGAAATTAAACGTGGAAAAGATGTATTAGATCACCCAGTCCATGTACCTGCTAATGCAGGTTGTTCCTTGTGAATGCACATTTTACTGCATTGGGTTTCAATATTTTTTTCATTTGCACACCCCTAAAAAATTTAAGTGGAGGTGCAAACCCCTTTGGCAATTTAAACTGGGGTCTGCAGACCCTGGCCATAGAAGTTTTCGACTGGAAATGGACTGTACAGAATTCAGCTATAAAGGATGCACTTGCACAGCATGGTATTTGGTGCATGGTGAGAAAGGGCACTGAACTGTGGGCTTCTCTGGTAATAGCAACATTTCTGAGTGTGGACCAGTAAGTGGGGCTAGTCACATATATTTGATTAAGCAAAAAAATGGAATGCCTTTTCTGGGATCTGAAATGTTATTTTCATCATTGCCTTTCACAGACCCCGTAAATATAGTCTGCGGACCCCCAGGGGTATGCAGGCCACAGATGGGAAACCACTGGCCTAGTGCAATATGCCCAGTCTAATTTAAGTCCCAAGCGCAAGAGTTTCTATAACTTTCTTAGGAAGAATATTCTAGAGCTTAGTGTATATCTAGTTATCAAGAAGATTTGATATTCAGCCTAAATGCTCCCCCTCCATGGTTTCATCCCATTACTCTAGTCTTATCCCTGTAACTCCTGATTATGCCTGTGTCCTAGTTATAACCCTGCAAAGGCATTCTACTGCTGATTCCTAAGACATACCTTCTTTGTTTCCCTCTTTTTGGTTATAAACTGTTTGGGGCAGTGATTACCGTCATGTATTTTTCTTGTACGAAGAATTCCAAACATACTTTTGGCAGTGTAAATAAGTGATGAGTGTAAATAACATTCTGAAAAGAGCACAATCGAAATAAATGGCTACGTTGTATGTATAATGGCTTCAATAAGCGAGGCCCCGATTCAATAAAGCGCATATGCACATGCCTGTAGTGAAATATGTCTCATTACCTTTAATAGGATTTAACTAGGTGTTTTGAAGTTAAGCACATTCTCAAGAACTGTGCTAAATCAGGGTTCAAATACACGATCCAAAGCTCAGTGAAGGAAAGACCCAGGATGATTTCAGTGGGCTTTGGGTCATGCCGTAACTTAGCAATCTACTGGACCAGATCTTCAGTTGGTATGAATTATCACAGCTCACTGGAGCTATCACAATTTACTCCAGCTGCAGATTTGCCTCTAGATCTTTAGGACCGTTGCTCAAGCCCAGCAGTCTGTTCCTGGCAAGGTTAGAAATCCACAGAATTCCCTGTCCCAGTAACATTAGGAGGACTGTTTCTCTCTGACACCTGGCAATGTGCAGTGTTCCTTTGACTTTGGAATTGTGCTTTTTAATGATTGTGCAAAACAAAAAGCATAACCAATACTTGGGGGATGAAAAACAAGCGATCACAATTCCGTAAATTACTGTTCCATTACAAATCATTTACCTTAGTCCACCACAAGCTGCAGATCAAAACTCAATCAGCCTGGTGAAGACCATAGGGAAGACCATTTTTCCCTCTCTTTCTGGTCTGTGGAATATTAATTGTGGCTGCAACATAGAGACTACAGTAACTCAAATCTTGGCTGAAAAAAATGAAAATATTATTACATGAACTGGGAAAGCAGCGTATGCAAAGTATTTCATTTTCCTTGATATTTTTTTTTTCCTGATTTTAAAATAGGGAGAGAACACGGTGAGGGGAAAGGCTGGCTTGCATCAGCTTTTGGATTGAAATGAATAAACCTCATTATTTAATGCAAGTGCATGTGAGCAGGAGCACGGGGGAGCGCTGAGCCATCAAAGCAGTACCCTGGCCACGGGCAACCCTTGCTTTTCGAAAAGGAGGAGAAAATCTTTCTGCAATGGGGTGACTATGTTTTCAAAAGGGAAAAGTGGAACATATGCAAAAGCTCTGCCCACTCTGTGTCCTGCCCCTTGTCCTCTTCCACCTGAGGTGCTTCAGCTGGGCACTGGTTAGGAGCTTCCCAGGGCGCTTGGGCCGCTGTGTGGTGCTTTTGACTTGCTTGGTGGGGGTGGGGGGGAGCAGGGTGCCTGAGAGCAGTCTCCAGCTCTGGGTGTGCTGTCTAGGACGGGTGGAAGGTCTCGGGCTCTTCAGAGCAGCCAAAGCTCTCTGGGCAGCTCTGACTACTGACAGGCTGTGGCTTCTGGCTTGTCCAGGGGCAGGGCCTTGCGGGGAAGGTGATCCAAGAGCAGGGCTTTGTGCAGAGCTGGGGGCAAAGGCTCACCGACTCCCCACTGCCACACACACACACACGCACCAGTGTGAAGCAGCTGATGCTGCCCCTGAGCCCTGGACAGGAGCAGAGTAATGCTGCAGAGAATATGGGACTCTTCTGGAACCCTGTAGCCCAGGGCTGTAGCTTGAGTGCATTTCAGAAGGGTGATCACCCTACTCCACAGTTAACTGAGAACTTGCTCTTGAGAGTAAACTTCTGCTGACTTTAATATCACAAGAGCAGTTACAGTGCATTTGTATTGGTAGCTCCTTTTGACACCTCAGAGGGGTGGCCATGTCAGTCTGTAGCTTCAGAAAGAACAAAGAATCCTGTGGCACCTTAGAGACTAACAAAGTTATTTGATCACCAGCTTTTGTGGGTAAAACCCACTTCATGAGGTGGAAAATCCAGGGTTTACATAGCAGGGATTTTATGTAACTACAAAGTTTGGCGGGAATAAATAGCATGAATAAAATGTACTTAATTCTAATAGTATTAAGGAGTAAGTAAAGCAACAAAAGGATAGTAAGTAAATGAGTCCTGGAACCAGCCTTCTGGTTATGTGAATTCCTGACAATTACACACTGAAAAGAAAAACCGTGTTAACCCTGCATCTGCCTGAAGTAGCATCCAAACTATTTTAATAGCTACTGTAGGCAAAAGTACATTCACGTTGGCAGTAGCTATAAATGTGTGACGGTGCTTTCTTGGATGGTGTCAGACACAATTGTGTCAATACAAGCAATTAAACTGGTTTTCTCACAGCTTCAGGGCAATGCATGTCATCAACAACTGGTCAGTTTCCTGCTGTTAGCAGTGCCTTGAGACTGTGACTGAGGGGAATGACCTGAAATGTTGTTGTGTCATGCCAATAACAACAGGGTCAGAAGCAGCTTAATGTAATTCATTTTTGTTTCTGGAGGACGGTGGTTGTGGAGTAGATGGAAGAACGTGAGAGTAGAATCTGGCGTGCAGTGCAGTACATGTAAATAGCTCAAGCAAAAAGAGCTCAACAATATTTCACTGATGCTGGTTTCATGGTTTTTTGTTTTGATGTTTTTGTTTTTTCATTTGAAGATGTCAGAATTCAGATGATAAATGGCAAAATGTTGGACAAACATTTTCCCTAATTTTCAGACAACTATAGCAGCAATGATACATTTTTTGAAATTCCAAATTTTGGATTTTGAAACAGAGATTTTTTAAAAGATCATGACTCCCCTCAACCCTCGCTTTGACAAGCTCTGAATTATGCTTTGGCTCTTTCAATGCCTGAATTAATCTTAGTCTGCCAACACTCAAGTCTACCATCCTTCAGAAAGAACATCTATCTCCTCTTCCCACAGAACTTAATTCTCTGACCAATACTCTCATGGCTTAATCCATACCTGAGGCCGCATATCCTGTTTGATTATTCTTTTAGCTTCCAAAGTCTGCACAGCTCATTAGGGTTCCTCGTTCATTGGGTGGATGGGTCACTACTGAGTGACAAGTGATGTATCCCATTTCCCTGGTGCAGAGAGCACTTGATCCAGAGTGTTCCCAATTCTCATTGCCTGGGTAAGAAGAGCCCATGAGTGGAATCTTAATTTCCTGCACAGAAATGAAGAGCATTACCTACCTGAGAGATCACTACACTAACTCAAGAGATTGGCTTACATGCCCATATGACTTGCCTCACTCTTCAGAGACATTGACATAGAGCTCTACAGGAAAGAAACCTGAAAGAGAATCAAGGTACAGGTGTTACCCTAAACTTCTCCAGGGCTTCATAGTTAAACGGCAAAAGGACATTCTCATTTGTCTGGCTCAAGAGATCAGGTCCAGTCCTCTGCCCTCACAGCAGGACAAGAACCATCTGGATCATCCCTGTTAGATATTTATTTAATGTGTTCTTAAATATCTACAATGATGGAGGTTCTACAACCACCCCAGGCAATTAATTCCAGTGCTTAACCACCCTGACAGGTAGGACATTTTTCTTAATATCAAACCTAAACTTCCCTTTGCTTCTAACTCATTTGCTTTATTTAAAAATGCTGTCCCATCCTATTTTCCTTTTTTCCAGTATTTCTCCATGCTTGCTGCACAGTGCTAAATGTTATTGACGTCACTGGCTCTTGTTGAATCCTAGGCTCAAATGTTGTGAGTTAAGTGTGGGAGAAGAGCTGGTTTTTTAGATAGTGTATTTTGTTTTAAGGTGCAATCATTTGGTGTTTGTAAGGATTTATGCTTGTTTTTTAAAGTCTATATATTTGGGGATCAATACATGGCTCATTAAAATCAGTGGAAATGCTTCCATATGTTCTGTGGATACTAGTTCAAGCCTTTATTGATATATCATCTCCATAGAAAATTTTAAAACCATATAATCTGGGGTTTACCTTTTCCTCATAATGCAATGTGACGAATCTGCAAAGGAAAATCTGTGGGGAGGTGCCCTTCTTTTGCTGCTTTGTGATGTTTAAAGGACCTGACTAAGGTTTTGCTCCTAAAAAGCCTAGGGATGAAAGACCTAGAACTAGAGCTGATCAGAATTTTTCCATCAATTCTATTTTGATGGAAAATTGGATTTTCAGCTGACAATTGCTGCTGCTTTCCATGGGAAAATTGTGCAGGCTGAACCTCTCTAGTCAGACACCCTCAGGATCTGACCAGTGCCAAATGAGCTTACCACAGGCTATAGTTTTTGTATTATGCAATGCTTGAATAGAAACAATAGTCTCATTAAGTACAAGCTCTCATAACTTTAATGCAAAGAATAACCGAGGTAGTGCTCATTTACGCTAAGAACAGTGGCTGGATCTGGTCTGTAATGGATCTGCAAGGTTTGGGATGCGTGTTGTTATGCTTCTGTGCATTTCTATTTTGAGTTCTTCTAAATTTTCCATTCAATTGTTCAAGCACAAGGGCTGTCTTCAGCTGGGATGTATATTTTTTTCACCATGATTGAATACTGTGATTTTACAGAGGGGAGGGATGGCATTTGTGCTGCTGTTTCATTTCCTTAACTTTATCTTAGATGAAAGGGAAAAGGAATGATCACTTTACTGTCAGTTTCACTGTTGATAAGTTTATGAATGGCATTATATGACAGGATTGCCTGTGGCTTGTGCTGCTACATTCCTCTGTTAGGTGACTGATCCAAAACCTAGTGAAGTTCACTGGAATCTTTCAATTGATTTCCACAATCACCGGTGTGTTTAATCTTGCCCTTGGAAAGGGACATGAGGAAGGCTCAAACAGGCCTTTTTCAAGTCTGAGCACAGAAGACCAATTAGCTTTTGCAGTTTGCTTTTAGACCTTTGATCCCTCTCATTTTTTTCAGTCATCTTGTGGAGTTAATAGTGCATCATATTTAGGCTCAGAAGGATTATATTTATATTGGTGAAAGCTGATTTTTACTGTACTCTCAGAAACCAGCACAAAATATATCTGTCAATGTCAGCTGAATAGTCCAGGAAAGGAAACTGCTGCTTGAGAACTCATTGGTTTTGATGTAAGGGTCTTTGTATATTTTGAGGTGATGTTGATACTTTGTGTTTTAACGGGTTTGTAGTGGGGTGAGTGCCCCCGAAAGGAAGGGGTTAATGCAGGCTGGAGGGAGCCTGCACAGCACACCAGCCAATGGAGGAAGAGCTTGCTGGAGAGCCCTGCATATAAGAAGCTGCTGCAGCAGGGCTGAATCGGTTGGGTCCTGTCCAGGGAAGGTGCTGGACCAGTTCCCAGGGAGAGCTAGCACCTTAGACAGGGCAGTGCTGGGCTTGGTAAGGGGAGCTTGGGGAAGGTGGCTTTGAAGGTATAAGGGGTCACAGGGGGAGTGGCACAGGGAGTAAGGCAGTGAGGAGGGGGTCAAGTGGAAGAGGACAGCTGGAGAGGCTGCTGAAAGAGGGTCCCTAGGCCAGGATTCAAACTAGTGGGCAGGCATGAGTCCCTCCCCTTCCCACCTTACACCATATCTAGCCACACCAACGGTGGCTGTTACAGGCTGTGGCTTGCCCCTGTTGTAGGAGAATAGATAGAGGCTGCAACTGGCTATGTTGGTGAGCACTCTAAACTAGGACAGTTGGGATCCCCCAAAAGGGGCTAGGGACGGTAATGGGCTCTGCTGGGGGGCACTGGCACAAAGAAGGCCCAAGGGTCTTGGAAGTAACCCAGGTCCTGACTAGAGTACAAAGTAGAGCAGGAGCAAATGACGCACCAGCCAGAGAGAAGCGCCATCTGAGGAAGTCAATCTAATTCCCTCATCTACCAGCTGGAGGTGCTGGGGCAGAATTATAGTGTCAGGGTTACAGAGTTTTAACTTTTTTGAATGTCAACATTTGGTCTAATTACCTACCTATTGGCTGCTCCTCCCATCATTTCCACCACTGTGAGCATTTAAATCAATTCAAAATTAGGAAAGTGCTTCAAAACAAACATAGATATCATCCATTAAAATTATTTAAATAAGTGGAATTCTGCCAAACCTAATCCTACCCCCACATCTATTAAATTTAATTTTTCCAGTCGCATTTGACTGGAAACAGAGTTTGTAGGAAATATAAATGGGACATGCTTTGGATGAACTGGCTTAAATTTTGTATATGGGCAAGAAATTGACTGTATTTGTGACAAAACCATATGTTTGATTTTGGTGCAATGGAGAATATCTGAAAAAGTAATAAAGGATAGTGGGAGTTACGTGCTGGCATCTAAGGGACAAAACAGAGTTTCCGAAGTTCAGTATTCCGTGTAGAAAGAATTAAGGTTAGGGGGATATAGGCACAGAAATTGCCATTAGCTCAGGTACATCCCTTGTGGGAATTTAGCATAGCTGCTCTCCGGTTCTATGCTCACTGGAATGTCATTATTCTACGATCGGGGAAAAGAAACTGGGGGTGCCTGAGATTCCACCACTGAATGAAAGGGAAAGAGAAAACCATTTGTTTGACTGTTTTCTTGGGGGTGAGGATAGAGAACAAAGCAGAAGACAATTCACAAATGTCACAAAGCAATGAGTTGTGACTCTGACAACCTTTGGGGAAGAGAGCATGGGACTCAATCAGAATCCCAATGGGGAAAGCAAGCATTTTCATAGACTGGATCTCATCGGGGCAAACACTGGCCAAGAAATTAAAAAATGACAAATGGTTTTGGGTCCCTTAATTTTGGGGTGCTCAGCTGCCACACCTTGCAGGGGCTGGATTCTCCAAGGGTTGGTGCTCTGTCCATTCTGAAAATTAGGTTGCTTTAAGGCATCTTAAACTGGACCCCTGAACACAAAATCTCTTGTTCTTACTAGCTACACAAACTTCTAATTTATTTTCAGAGGGTAGCCGAGTTAGTCTGTGTCCACAAAAACAAATGTGAAGTCCTGTGGCACCTTATAGATTAACACATTTTTTGGAGCATGAGTTTTCATGGGCAAAGACCCACTTCATCAGATGTATGTCTATAAGATGCCACAGGACTTTTCATTGTTTGTTTATTTTGTTGACTTCACTATTTATTAGAGGCTTTCTTTTCAAACCTATCAGTTGGCTTTAAAAATGTTTTAAAATAGTGTATCCATCCTCCCAACTGCTCCACCCACTTCACCAAACTTCAGTGCTTTTTTTCCCAGTTTGTCTTAACATGAAATATAGTGCCCAGACCCAAATATTCAGCTATGAAATTACAGAAACACACACAGACAACCGTGATACTTCAGTGGAATCAAACCAAGAAACAGATTAAGGTTCAATAACCCCTCCTGCTTTCCAAGTAAGTGATGCCAGTGTTAATTTTTGAAGGTCGTTAAGGGCAAACATCACACATTTTGTGCTACATCCTTTGATGGACCTACTCAAGAGAGAAAGGGGGATCAGGATTTGTCACTAGCCTGTAATTCCACTTACAGGAGTGCGGAAAATGACTGGAGAAAATCTATATATGTCGCACAGCCTACAAACAACAAGTTATACACGTGAAAGCAAATGAGTCATCAGCTTATTATATTTCAGTTCACGTACAATCCTGGTCTACATAAAACTTGTGAATGCCAACACATCAACTCAACAGAAAAGAAAAAAACAGAATAGAAAGGGACAAATATATGATAAATGAAAACCCTGATTGAATAAAAAAAATCCACTACATCAAAACCTACTAAAGTCAAGAGACTCCCATTATCTTCAATGTGCATTTCATTAGAGTACCAAAACCAGGCTCAGACAAATGGATAGATCAAGTCACAAAGACTTGGGATGGTCCTGACGCTGACATTGAACAGCAGAATTTCCAATATTGATAACTGAAATGACCCCAAGTGTTCCTCAGCTATTTAAGTACCATACTAGGCAGGAAGTGATGTATTTCCAAATCTGTGTATGTAAATAACAGTTTACAGTTGAACATCTAAAATTACAGGTAATGTTCTAATGGAAGTCAGTGTAGCAGAGTTGGCGTCACGTGACACATTGCATATAAAGTCGGGTGAGAGTTTTCCAACAAAATGTTTATTCAGTGCAAAATGTTTTTTTTAAATCAAATAAGACAATGAGATTTTTCAGTTTTCAGCAAAACACACACAGAATTTGCTTGGAGGAAGAAAATCTGTTTTTAATGAAAACTGGGGAGGGAGGGCAGAAAATGAAAACAAAAATGAAACATTTTCTCAATTTTTCTTGGGATGAGGTGGGGGGAATTTATACTATACGACAACATGAATGGGAAACTGCTTCATTTCACCCGCATTCTGCAGTCTGTATTCAATGTTGTTGTAATGATGTTGGTCTCAGGACATTAGACAGAGAATTTCTAAAGCTTATCTCATTCACCAACAGAAGTTGGCCCAATAAAATATATTACTCTTATGCTTTAGTGTGGCACAAGATTGGTTGCATTCAGGTTTTTGTCTTTTGTGGAAGTGGAGGTAGGGATAACTTACTTATAAACTTCCTATCAGGGCATAGCCTATTAAATTTGCATGGAAGGTAATCCATGGTTAAGGATTTCCCCAACTGAGTGGATCCAAGATTTCCACCGTCTGGGATAGAGGCGACTGGGGATTTGAGGGGATGCACTGCTCTGTGCATGCTCTGTTGCTGAGTAGCAAGAGGTGGTAGGAATTATCATATGAAACCTTTTCCCATTGCATGCCCTTCAGCTTTCTGCCGCTTTAGCTAGGTCCATTTACCTGGTTCCTATGTACAAGAGCTGGAAGGAAATGGGCTGAGAGTGGAATTTTCAGATACACAAGCATTGGCCTAACTCTGCTCCCATTGGTCAATGGTAAAATTCTCACTGAATTCAGTGGGAGCCGTTAAGCCAACACTAAGCACTATTGAAATTCCTATCCTATGGCTGTCAGGCACCCACAGGGCTGCCAAGCTTCCAGGATTGTCCTAGGGTTCCCAGGAATTAAAGATTAATCTTTAATTAAAGATATGATGTGTCATGTGATACAACCGCCAGTAAAATGTCCAACCAAAATTGGCAACCCTAATCACCTAGCACAGATTAATGATAACTACAGCACAGATGTATGGTAAAATCCTCTCCTATAAAAGGGGAAATCCAACATGTACTATGTTTTCATAATGCCATACCAGGAACACACACCAGAATATGGACTGTATATTGTCACACCATATGTTTTAAATATCATGAAAATTGGCCCATATTGCATTATATTTAATATTCTAGCCATTGTCACTAGGGAGGGGCAAACCAGTTCTGCTGGAATATGAATTGGCTTTAACCTCAGCCCAGTCTCAGATCCATACAGAAGTTTTTCAGTTTTTTTGAGGTGCAGTTCTAATCTGAAAAGCAAATATGTAAACAGGCAGTGTGGTGGATCCACGTTCGTCATCTCCCAGCTGATCCACTTACAACTTTCCCACTTAACAACCATGTTTCGGAGGGAAAAGATTGGTCAACAAAAATTGAATGAGGCATTTTAATCAAATATAGGGTTTAGCTGATTTTTTTTTTTTTTTTTTTTTTGCAAAAAATCATTTTTGAAATGGTTCACTTTTCAAGGAAACTGGAAAAATACTGAAATCTTGATATTTTGGATGTTTTGCTTAGAATATTTTGCACAATTGCTCTCATGTTCCCCTTAATTCCTTTTTGTTGCCACTGGAAAAATGGGGAAAAGATAAAAAACAGAGGGATTGGGGGAAGGGGCATGGAACCACACATTGTACAAATGTTTTAACTGGAAAATACATTTTTAAAAGTTTTAAAAATGAGCAATATTTTTATTAATTTAAAGCAAATCCTTCCAGGCACACGTTTCTAGTGGATAGTCACAGAGAGACAGCTGTGTTAGTCTGTATCTTCACAAGACGAAGCAGGCACTCCTGTCACACCTTAAAGACTAACAATATTATTTATTAGGTGATGAGCTTTCATGGGAAAGACCCACTTCTTCGGATCTGGAGGATTCTCCAGAAAGAAATGGATCGTTCCCACGAAAGCTCATCACCTAATAAATAATAATGTTAGTCTTTAAGGTGCTACAGGGCTGCTTTTTACATTGCTAGTGCAAAGCAAGTAAGGGAAGAAAACACTTCCTGTCTTTAATGTAACCCACACCCACATTGTTTCCACTGCAACAGGGGGAAAAAGAAAAGGCAAAACAAATTTTTTCCATGTTTCCCTCAATGTTTCTTCTCTTTACTCTCCTTTACCGGGTGGTGGGGGTGAGGGGGGAGTAGGAAACTGTTAGCACAGAGGATTTTGAGAGAGAAAATGTATGAGTATTAATAAGATGTGTGGATATGAGGCATTTGATTTTTTTTTTTTGAGTCCCCAAGATTACAGCCTTGTTCTTCTGATCTAGGGTCTCTCATCTGTGATTTAACCCAGTGTTCTTTAACCCCCTTCATTTCCCTAAAGAAAGAGGACACTGCATATAAAGCAGACCAAGATAAAGTGGATTAGGGGATTTGAAGTAGAGAGGTAACATACAAGCAAGTAAGACAACAAAGAAAATTGTAATACAGTGACTTATTCAGTGGACTTGAAGCCCAGCCCCAGCTTGGTAAGCCCCGGCCATGTCAGGTCAGACAAGCTGAGGAGACCTCTGTACACAGACCTGATCTGGTGACCGAGGGCTGCCGGATGGATTCTATTCTTTCTTTTTTTACTAAGCTCCATTCAGATAAATCCATGTAATGGATTGGCAGCTGTGTGCTTGTGCAGTAACAAATGGACCATGTTTTGGGCTGCAGAACCATTAGTGCTAGTGAGGTGATTCAGAAGATGGAAAGCGGGGGGGGGGAAACACCTGGATCTTCAGATCTCAGGTTGCATTTTCAGTGGTCGGTTGGTGTTTTAAATCACCGGGAAGTTAACAACCCTGCTCCAGGGATCAGCGAAAACTGAGAAATTTAAGCAGCTCTTTAGAGGGTTGACCCATGTTACCCACTGATTCACTCATTGGTCCAGAGAATTTTAAAGCTAGAAGACACCATTAGATCCTGTAGTTCAACTGTCTGCATATCACAGGTCAGAGATTTTCACCCTGCCCAGTGTCTGACCACAGCATATGCAGTCTTGATCTGAAGACTGCCAGAGACAGGCAATCCAACAGTTTCCTCGGTAGCTGCTTGCAGTAACTGACCACCCTCACTCTTAAAAATTTGCATCATATTTCTAATTTAAATTTGTCTGGCTTTGGCTTCCAACCACTGGCTCTTATTCTACCTTTCTCTGCTAGACAAAAGGGACCCTTAAGTACTTGGGTTTTCTCACCATTTTCACTGTAATCGAGTTATTTCTTGATCTTTATTTAGTCAACTGGGTCCTGTGAGAGTTACACAAGTTCATCTCTTCCCTCTACAAATCCAATCCACCAAAATGAGGAATGTGCATTGGCCCTGAGGGACAATCAGTGAAGTGGTCTTTACTTTACAACTCTGCTTACTGAGAGAACAACGGCTTGGTGCGGCGCTTTCTCAGGGCATCCAGAACTACAGGTCACTGGTAATGACCCCCTGCTTTAGGGCGAGAGAGAGATTTGTGGTGCTAAATCCGGCAACAGCAGCCAGCCTAGATAAATTAATCAGGGCTCACTCTTCCTTGCAGTTTAGAACCTGGTGAACCCCAGTGCCTGAACTTCCCAGAGGCATCCCTCTGTAGCAGCCAGCCTCAGTCATGGAATGCTTACAAAAATTTCCAAGTTCACTGTCTCCAAAGGGATAATGTACATACACACCAGCCTGTCTGATTCAGCTAAGGAGCACTTCTTCACTTAATAGAAGTGCTTGGCCAGGGTGCTGGACTCCTGAGGAATCTGCCAGCCCTAGGGTTCTATGATCCCTCATGGTCGTGCAGAGATGTGAAATCAAACACTTTACTAGCTAGAGTCTTCCCTGTTCCTGCTGAAGTTTTGACCCTCAGCTCTGTCAGTGTTTCCCTGCATCCAACAGTCTTTGCCTGCTCCCAGACCTGGTAAGAGCATTTCCTAGCTGTATCAGTGACTCCTAGCATATCCTGGGCCACAGAATCACTAGCCATGCCTCGGTTTCCCTGCATGCAGTGGATTCATCTCTCTGGCCACCCTGTAGCTGTATCAGAATCTTACCATTCTACTAGGTTTTCTGTTCCTGTAGTGTTATCAGCATGATAAAATATTGTCACTCAGCTTCTGACTTGACTCCACAGAGGCCTCTTCTGTTTCACAAAGGAAATTTGCGGTTGACGATCTTTTCTGTCGCCAGTGGAGATTGCTATATTTGTTTAATTATCCCAGTTAGGTCTCTTACAGATGACGGTGCTTTAGCAGCAGTATCGATGTTTCATCCAAACCCGTTCTGAGTCATTGCATTGGCCATGGCTACATTTTAGTTCTCTCTTACCAAATGTGACAAAGGCAATTCTGGCTCTGTTGCTGCAGTGACTCATAGGAGGCTAAGTTATTAAGATATTAAATCCCTGGGCCGATGCCAAGAAAATACACACACTGGCTGCATCGCTGTTGTGAACCCTCTGTTCTGCTCTACGGAATGTTACCTATCAGCCGGAAATTTGCTAGATAAATTGCAACCATCGACAAATCTCTCTGGCAATGCACATTTCTTGGTAGTTTCCATGAGCACTCTGCCCACAGGAGGATATAATCGTGTTCAATAATTTCTCTTGTTATAATACAGACTCCTGATTGATTTCTTGGCAGCTTGTTACTCGCTGGGAAAGATCATGCATTCTTGGAGAAGCAAAGAGCACTGGCTATTTTTCACGTTTCAGAGTGTGCGAGTGAATAGGCTGCAGTGGAAACCCCCCACTCCTGACTCATTTAAAATGAATCAATAATCAAATTTAGAGCAAATATCTGAATGTGCTCCTAAAGGCTGTGAAAAGGTAGAGACTTGGTGGGCTTTTGTGGGATTTGGGAGTTTGCCAAACATGTAATGTTTGACCATCTCAGATTTCTTTTTCAAATTCAACAGAGTGTAGATTTCAAGGGAGTAAAAGCTTTGATGCCCATTTCTCAAATCACTTTCATTAATTCATCACAGACAGCATAGAGATGATGTCCTTAGTGTCCAAATACAGGCACCCATAAGGGGAGCGCATAGAGGAAGTAGTAGCCCCTCTGCTTAGGAGCAAGCCCTAGGCCGCTTCCGTGGCTTGGCCTGAGGCAGCACGCAGGCTGCATTCCTTTTCTGTGCTCTGGCAGGGTTTTCCCATCCTTCGGGTTCCTAGCTTTGCAGGGCCATCCTGAAAGATTTTGGTGGGCTCTGCAGACTCTTGCAGGCTGGTGCTCCTCTGGGGAGGCGGGAGGCTGTCCCTTTGGGGAAATGGGGGTTGCTGTCAAGACAAGGGTTGTAGCAGGCAAGCCCAGAGCTGGGGAGTAGCAGGGCAGGGTGGCAGTTGGGGTCAAGACCTACCCTTTCCACCCACCAGCAGCAGCAGGAAGCAGAAGGACCTGCCTCTTGCACAGCTCTCACTGTGTCACTGTGGGGAAGGAGCTATAGGAAAGGGGTGGAACTGCCCCCTCACTCTCCGGTGGTGGGAAATGGAACAAAGCGCCTCGAAGCTGGAGGGTTGGAGCAGACTGGGGATGGGTTGCTCTGCTTCCCCCACACCGCTATGGGTGAGTGTGGTGGGCCCTTACCCCTTCTGCTTGTGTCAGCCCCCCATCTCCACTAGTCTCTCAGGCTGCATGTCTCGGGGAGGGGGCATAGGGGAAAGGGTGGCATGTGGGCATGACAGGAGCAGAGCAGAGCGGGAATATGAGGGGATCCCAGGCTCCACCCACCCCTAGGGACAGCTCTGCTGACACAGCCTGTGGTGGGGCTAGCGGGGGGATTGAGATGGCCACTGGAGCTGGCCCTGCCCCATATGCAGCACACAGGTGCCTAGGGCACTGTCGAATCTGGGGCAGTTTGGTCCTCTACATTTTGTGGTGCCCTATGCGGCTAAATATTTTGCATATTGGTAGGGACGACCTTGCAGCTTTGCTGGGAGCAAGGCACAGGAAGATTACTGTAGCAAGTGCAGCGGTAACTCGTCTTCCTCTCCACCAGAGCTGGTAGCAGCGGCAGCGGCTGGAGCTCTCAGTCCCTTTGAAATGCTGCAGTGCTCTGAGGAGCTGCTTTGCAGAAGGTGCGTGTAGGCAGACTGGGTGCAGGCCAGACTGCCCTGAGCCCTACCCCTTCTGCTCTTGGCCCCACCCTTTCTGGGAGCAGTTACCTGGCCCCTAGGCTTGAGGTGGCTGTCGGCCCCACTGCCCATGCCCAGTGCCGTAGCCAGCTGGACAATACTGAGCAGCAGGTTGGAACTGTATAAACAGGCCGAAGAAGGAGCTGGGAACGGTTTAAGAAGTCTCTCTCCCACTTCTGAGATGCATAACGTTTTGAGGACAGAAGGGACTGCAAAGATGATCTAGTTTTCATAACACAGGCCACAGAACTCTCCCTGGAGAAGACGTGCAGATACAGTGATGAGGAGCCACTTGGTCTGAATGTATTGGTGGATGCAGAGGTCACTTGGAGTTGGAACACCTTTGCTTAATTCTTCCTCGGGTGCAGATAGCAGACTTATATGAAGGTCTCGCCAATGGAGACCATCTTATTTTTATCCAGAGCTGGCGCCATTTCAAAAATCTTTACAATCCCCACACCACATTGTTTTTCAGTTTAGTTTTTTGTTTTAATTCTCTTCCATGCCCCTTCTCACTCGCTCCCAGCCTTTAAAAAAGAAAAAAAATTAGCCCTGAAAATGGGAATTAGAAAACAACACACAAAAAAAAAAAACCACTGCAGAAAGAATTTAAAAGGTCTTTTTGCGGGGGTGGGGGAGGTGTCAAAATATCAGAAAAAATGCTGACAAATATTTATCTTCAATAACAATACATTTTTCACCAAAGAAAAATTTCAACCAGTTGATGGAAGAATTAAATGAGCTGTTTGGTTGTATTAATGATCCACCAACTAGCATGGTAGGGGATCAGAGCCGTATAGTGACTTGATTCAAAACGTATTAGAGTTCTGGAACTTCATTCCAGTGGGCTTTGGAAGCAGCCCACGATTAATTTTTAAAAGGGCATTTTGATTTATTTGCTCAATCTCTTTAACTGACTTTATTTGATATTAATTTATTTTTAATTATGCGCTGTAACATAATGGATTGGCTGGCAAAGACACTTTATAGACCCAACGGGTGTGCTTTTTGGAAGATAATTACATGAGTTCAAAGTCTCTTTGGCCAATCATATTGCAGTAGTCATGCAAGCTGTTTCATAATACTGTTTTGAACCCTGTTGGTGGCATAACTAAAATTTAATTAAATACAGGAATAGGAACATGTTTGTTCATTTGACCATCTGTGAGTCAATGACTACAGTGGTTTTCTTCGTTTCTGTGCTTCATGCTGTTACTGAATGTTTCATATTTTTTTCCGTCTTCCCAACCACACTCACACAGTTTAAGAGCCAGTGAAGAGCCAAGACCGATATCCTAGTCTTTCTGTGATATGGATCTCTGTATGTTGTTCTTTGATATTGATACTGGGCAGGAAAGGAAAACTTGGTGAATTTTTGGGTATAAACTGCTAAAAACTAGGGAAGTTAAAATGATTAATGAGTTTAACAAAGTGCTTAACCAAGTTACCTATTTTATCCTCGGTCCTAACGCTGGCCACATCATGGCTGTGGACACCTGCGGTGGCTGGGGTGTTAGCACTGAGCCTGCTGGCCCTGTCACAGTTGGGGCTACTCCAGCTGGAGCAGAGTTAACTGACGAGGACTGGCTAACTGGCTACCACCCCTAGTAAAACCAGAAACTACTGAAATAAAGAAATGGATGGCTGAACCTAGTGGGCAGTTGAATCAGGGGAGCAAATTTGGCGTCCTCCAGGTTTTGGTGAGTGACTATCTTTGCACAAGCCAGAAGTGTCTGTTTTCTAACAATAGTGAAACTATATTTAACTCTCACTGTGTGTTTGCAAAATGTCTAGCAGAATGGAGCCCTTGGTTGGTACCTCTAGGCCAGTGTTGGTGTTGCCCAGGCACAGGGATGCCAGATTCATCTGGTGTCTGTCTACGTAGCTGTTTCCTAGCGGTATTCCAGAAATGATGTGCATGCATCAAAGAGCACATGAAGTGATCTGTGTGCTAACCGCACACAACATTGACACTGAGAGCCCTCTGCATCCAATCAGAGCACTGCTAAGGTTCAACAGGCACCTCCCACAAATTCTAGGTATGCATGTGGAGATGGCCAGACTACCCTATTCTGGGAGGTCATCTTGATCACAACAATCTTGCAGCCCACTGAGATGCGGGGGAGTGGGAGAGAGGGTCACTCATGTGGTCCACTCACTAGCCTAGGTTACCCATTGCTGTGTTAGGCAGTACCATAATAGAAGTATCACTATAGCTATTATTATCATAATAGTTGGTGTTTCATGGCATTATGGTAGTGCCCAAGGGCTCAGCCATGGCAAAAGACTCTATGCTGCTAAACCCTGAGAGAGCAGCTAACAAAGGGACAGCTGTACTAGAGATGATCAAAATGTTTCACCTGATTTCCTTCATCAGATATGCCAATTTTTATTAAAAATAGAACGTTCACAAACCCATTTGGATTCTCCCAAGTTTTTCCATGAAAACCCTTTTGTCCCTTTCTATTGTTGTTGTTCCCCACTTTTTATATTCTGTTCCTTGGTTTTTTTCCCCTTGCTGATACTGATCAGTTAAACCACATCATGGGGATGCTTCAGAGCAGGAGGAAAAGAGGAAAGTGTTCTATTTCAGATTTTGAAAGAGAAATGTGATTAAAAATTGTGGGAAAAGCTAAAAGGAAAACAGTTCATGAAAACGCCCTGCTGAATGGAACTGTCTCCGGAGATGTCAAAATGTTTTCAGAACAGTTTGTGCTGATAAAAGATTTCAATCCTGCTCTTTCCGGAAGCACATAAATAATAATTTGGTGCTCATTTACAAATAAGGCCAGCCTTGTGCAAGAGTGCGTGTGAGACTTCAGCTTAGGAATCTCATCTTTTGCTTTTATGATCTCTGTGGCTGTCCCTGCCCCATCCCGGTGGACAGATTCAAAGTAGCTAGCAACCTACAATTACCATGTGGGTGTCATGGCTCAGGCTTCAGTTCAGGTGCTCAAGCCTACCCATCCCTTAAGCTCCAGAGCCGCAGCCCAAGCCATAAATTCACGTGGCTACAAGGCTTCTCCCAGTGGCTGCATAGACGAATCCTGTTAGGCTGCATGCTTAGGCTATGTCTACACAGCAGCACTATTTCTGAATAAGCTATTCCAGAATACTGTATTCTGAAATAGCACATCTACAAACTGTAGCTGTTAATGAGTCAGTTAATGTTAATGAGTCAGTTCAGCAGATGCTAATGAGGTGCTGACATGAATATGCAGTGCCTCATTAGCATGCCAGTCACACACAATTTAAAAGTGCTGCTTTCAGAACGCATGCCGCCCATTCAGATGACGGTCTTTTGAAAGGACCACCTGGACTACGAAAGCATCCCTGCTTCCTAAAACCAAGTAGGAAGAAGGGTATTTTTGAAGTCAGAGAGGTCCTTTCAAAAGGCCCGCGTCTACATGGCGGCATGCGTTCTGAAAGTGGCACTTTAGAGTCGGGTGCAGCTGCCATTATGCTAATGAGGCACTGCATATTCATGTCAGTGCCTCATTAGCATCTTCCAAACTGCCTCATTAGCATGCCCCCTCCAAAATGAGAGGGCATGTGTAGACACGGCCACAATGTGAATTGAAATAGCGCTCAGGTGTTTTGGAATGGAACAGATACAATAGACCCTATTTCAAAACAGAGCCCTGGGACTCTCAATAGCTTATTTTGGAACAGCCGTGTGTTTGCACAGCCCCTGTTCTGAAATATTTATTTTGAAACAGGCGCTATTCCTCATGGAGTAAGGTTTACCAAATTTGAAATAATGCTCCTGCTATTTTGAAATGTTTCAAAATAGAGGCTGCGCTGTGTACATGCTCACAGTTATTTCAAAATAGTGGCAATTACTCCAAAATAACTTTGCTGTTTAGCTACACCCTTAGGTACATTCGCACTGCAATTAGAACCACATAGCACAAATTTTCAGAGCCTGGTCAATTGGCTGGTACCATGGGGCTAAAACTAGCTGGGCTGAGGCCCTCGTGCAGGGAGGTGGTTTTCCTATTCACTTTCTTGGCCTGACATTCAGTGATGGTAGAAAGAGTTCTGTTTTAATCTGACGTGCACAATGGGAGGAGGGAGTGGTGGGAGGAGTCAGCTGGAATTGTGTGGCTCAGAATCAGACCCTTAGTCTTTGAAGGGCTGGTTTGCTTCCAGTGATGAGCTGTTTCCTCTGTGGAAGAATTGCCGAAGTCAGTAACACTGAAAAACAGCTCAAGTAAGGGCTTCATTGAAGTTCTCTGAAAACTTGAAGAAAGGATGGTTAACGTATTTCCTCCTGTAAAGTTAACTGTTTGTTCTTCAGTGAAGAAGTGGGTCTGTCCCACGAAAGCTCATCACGTAATAAATGTTGTTTGTCTTTAAAGTGCTCCTTGACTGCGTTTTTATTTGTGTGTGTCATTTCCAAGGCTGCAATTCATCCCTGTGCAAACAGAGTCAGGGCATCAGTGGCACCTTGCTTGTAAGCACAAAGTAGGACATCGGTGAGGCCTAGCTGGTACTTGATGAATCCTCAGCCTGCCTCCCAAAGGTCCCTGCTGCATGTGAAGCAGAATTCTAAACTCTTCCAAGGTGGCATAGTGACTTTTCAGAAACAAATCATGATGTGAATACAGATGACATTACCTCCTCCTCGAATCGTTCTCAGGGGTCATGTTCTTTGTGAAGCTGCAGCAGTGCTAGCTGGAGTAACAGGAAAAGGAAAGTCTCCTATCCAAGCAGTGTCAGTATCTTGCACAATGGGTAGGGTAAGATTTTCAGGGTGTGGGGTTTCACTAGTGCTGAGCCATGGGCCCTCTGGAAGTTGTGGTATACAGGACTGTCAACTTTCTAATCGCATACAACTGAACATGTCTGGCCCAACCCTTCCCTGAGACCCCACTGGCCTCATTCCCTCCTTCCATTACTTTATCTCCTCCATCCTCACTCAAAAACAACAAGAAGTCCTGTGGCACCTTATAGACTAACAGATATTTTGAAGCATAAGCTTTTGTGGGCAAAGACCTGCTTCATCAGATGTATGAGTGGAGCGGTTCCAGAGGAGGATTTAAAGAGGGGGTCTCAGTAAAGGGGAGGGCCAGAGCAGACAAGGTCTATTCAGTCAGGGTGGAAATGGCCCATTATTGACAGTTAATGTGGAGCTGTGAACATCAAGAGAGGACAAATCAAGTCAGTTCAGTCAGTGGGGATGTGGCCCATTGTCAGTTGCTAATGTGGAGGTGTGAATATCAAGAGCAAGAGAAACTGCTTTTGTAATGAGCCAGCCACTCCGTCTCTGTTCAGTCCTTGGTTGATGGAGTCAAATTTGCAAATGAATTGCAGCTCTGAAATTTCTCTTTGCATTTTATTTTTGAAATGTCTTTGTTGTAGGACTGCTACTTTTAAACCTGTCACTGAGTGACCAGGGAGACTGAAGTGCTCTCCGACAGGTTTTTGTATGTTACCATGCCTGATGTGTCATTTACGTCCATTTATTCTTTCTCTACGTCCATTTACATCCATTTATTCTTTTTTTTATATAAAAGAATGCTCCAAAAATATCTGTTAGTCTGTCAGGTGCCACAGGACCTCTTGCTGTTTTTGAAGATACAGACTAACTCGCCTGCCTCTCTGATACTTGTTATCCTCACTCAGTTTCCCCATTCTGAGGTGGGTGGTTAGAGTGTAGGAGTGAGGGCTCTGGCTAAGGATGAGAATTTGGGCGGGAGTAGGGGAGTCAGGCTACACAGGGTAGGAGGACTTTTGGAAGCAACTGCCAGGTCTCTGAAGCCCATAGATGCATACCCAGGGAGGTGTCATTTCAGTCCTTGTGCCCACAGACACCAACCCTAGAGCTCTAGTTGGTCACAGTTCCCAATCAATGGGAGCTGCAGGGTTGGCACTTGGGGTGGGGCCAGCATGTGGAGTAAGGCCATCCCAGCGACTGGAAGTTGCAGGGGCCTGACAGACACTCTTGTGATCTGCACAGAACTGGGGCAGGTTTGTTTTTTTACACACACACACACACACACACACACACACACCCCTCTCTATATGTCACAGAGCTGGAAGGGACCTTCAGAGGTCACTGAGTCCAGTCCCCTGTGCTCAGAGCAGGACCTATCACCCTCCTTGGAAGATTTTTTTTTTAATCTATTTGCCTTAAATCCTTAAATGGCCCCCTCAAGGATTAAGCTCACAACCGTGGGTTTAGCAGGTCAGTGCTCAAACCACTGAGCTCTCCCTCCCCACAAGGTAGGGAGTCTGCCTTATCCCCAAGCCCACACTGCACTGCTAACCAGACTTTTAATGGCCTGGTGAGCAGGGTCCCTCTTCCACCAGGTGTTCCAGTCGAAAATTGGTTGCCTGGAAACTCAAAGGGTAGAACCCTCTCTGAGAACAGCATAGGCCAATTCTGAGCAAAATCTTCTCATTTTTCAGAAGCCATGTCAGTAAAAATGAATTTACACAGTCTCCTGCACTCTCCAGCCTACCAAATAACAGTGGGGACCCTGATTCGATTCTGAAAACTGGGGTGTGGATCACTGAGAGGGCAACAGCCATTCAGGAACGAGGTGGCCTTCTCTACAACTAGGGAGTCGTCGTCCTCACAGTGCTGGCCTGTGGTCTCCACTCTATGATCTGATCCTCTGCTTTGCCCAAACCCTTTCCTTGCTCCCAGCATGAGGGACATGCTGCTGAAGGGGTTTGTCTCATGCGTCTCATGCTGGGGAGCAAGGAAAGGATGTGAATAATGCAGAGAGGATAATACAGTTTCAGATAAATGGAAGCCATACTGTATTTCACAGCTGTGTGCCACAACCTCAGATGGATCGAGACAAACTCAGACCCTCAGTTACTGAAAACTAAGGTAGTCCCATTGACCTCATGGGAGCTACGCTGCTGTACATTAGCTCAACATTTGGCTCAGAGAGACCTGTATTGTAATGTTCGTTGTTCTGTGCTGAAATAAGCCATAAGGACTCGGACTGTGAGATGGCTGTTCTCCTGGGCCCCTCGTGAATATGAAATGTGTATCTTATGAGGATGTCCCAGCAAGAAACCTTTGTAATACAATAATAAATAACTTAGTACAAAAACAAATTGCCTTTCAGACAAAGTGAACTGTCACGAGGAACCAGATCACCCCAAACAGAACTGACATCGAACATGGAAAAAGTCCACAAATCCTGGAGTAATTTTCAAAGGGCAGGAACTGAAACTAGCCTTTGAGTATTGCTATGTTTTGTTTTGTTGAAAATGAAATAATTAGATTATCCCCTAATATAAAAGGTTTCTTCCTGTTTAATCAAAAAATATAGTGTGATCATTTCACATTCAAAGTGGATTTTAATTACAGGCCAGTTATCCAATTTTTCATTGTCCTCAACTGTAAGAGGTTCACATTCAAAATGAATGCAGCGTGCCAGTCTGTGACTGTGGAAGAGAGTTGTGCCTGCTGGAATCTGCTTCTGGACAGATGTTAGAAAGACAGCTATGCAGCGTACAAGGGAGATTCTCTCGCATTCCTTAACTTCAATGGGAGCTGGGAGACTGTTTAAGAAATACAGAACTGGGCCCTATTCTGTAATTCATTAATTTCTCTATATAGTTAAATTTGAGTTCTAGTAACATTTTTATGGAAACATTTTGGCATAATAAGTATGTTTGAGGAAAATGAAAATTTCCCTGGACAATTTCCTTTGTGGTTGAAATGGTCCATTTTCTCCCCAAAACCAGAGATTAAAAACTAAGCAACAACAAAATAAATAAAAGTTGAATTTTAAAGTAAACCATGTTTTGTTTTCAGTATTTTTTTGGGGGGAGGACTGAAATCTACCACAAAACCAGAATTTTTGGAATTTTCACTTTTTTATTTGAGTAAGAAAAAGTTTCACAAATATTCCATGTTTTCAAGACACATTCATCATTTAACTTACCATGACTCCTGTGCAGGACAGCACTTAAGCATGTGGTGAACTTCAAGCTTGTTCTTAAGTCATAGACTTCTGACTTACTAACCTGGAGGGGCTTATGCAGGTAAATAACTCACAATGCATGTTCCATAAGTTAAACGTGCACATAAGACTTTGCAGGATTGGGGCCAGTGTGACACTAAGGATGACACTTTTCAGAATCATGAATAGTAACAGAGAGGAAGCTGTGCTAGGGTCTCGGTTAATTGCCATTATTGGTCTAGCTGCTTTTTAGCCTGGGCTGACATATGCCATATAATTAAGATTCTTTCTCAGACATTACAGAGGAAAAGCAGCATTTCTGATCTCCTCAAAGTTTTCTTCAATGTCTTCTCCCCACTCCTTTGTTCTTTTTCTGTTTTAGATTGTATAGGATGTGTTTATTTGCAAAGCAGTGAAGACTACCATGGCATTTTACATTTTTCTAGATGTTTTTGGCACAGCTATGAAGCAATTTAAAAAAAAAATTGCAGATGCTTAAAATTCTGTTGGTATTCTAGTCCCCAGAGGGACCCCTCCAATTCACAGCCCCCATGTGCTGTTACCATGGAAATCTCTCTCGTTCCTTTAAGCTCTAGCATGCCACATTCCCTGACATTTGCACAAAAAGTGTCTTTATTATAAGCAAAGGCTTGTCAGTCATATTAACATTCTGTATCAATAAACATGTTGGTAGAGCTGACTTTTTCCTCTCAGTAAGAAATGGAGTTTCTTAAATACACCTTTGAGAAATTCCTGAGATTTCTTTTACAATAGAACTAAGGAGGGTGGGTGTAGCGCTAAAGAGAAAAAATTAAGTATTTGCACTATACTTTATGCCAGCATAAATCTACTAACACATGCATAGGTTTTCCATATAAAAATATAACAGCATATATAATATATATAGTATTTTATGTGGGCAGCTTTATAAGCCATCTGATTAATCCTAATATGGACGAATGGTTGGAGAAAGGGTGATGCTGACCAGAGCACTTGGGAGGGGACTCAGCGCTCAGACCCTGTTTGCTGGGATAAATGCAAAGAAGGAGGAAGAAAACCGAGAGGTAGATACATTAGAATGGATATGTTGATTACAAGGTTGCCCGTATATAAATGGTGAGTTATAGCTCAACTTCATCTTTAAATGAAGAAAAAGATAGCCCTAAGGGGTGGAGAATGGTGTTTGACAGGATAGGACTCCATTCCAAAATTCAGATTCTGAGCTGTCTCTGAACTGGCTGAAAATTCAAAGATGTTTGAACCGATCATAGAAACAAGTTGAAGGAGCTTGAGCATGATATTGTAATTCATGCTCATCTTTAATTTAGACTTTGAAAAATAAGTAAAAATTGGGTGAATTCTTGGAACATTTTTATTTGACGTGTGAAATAATTTTATAGGAGTTTAACAATATTCTGTTGAAAATTTCTATAACCACATAGGGTGTTATTGCTATGCAGTGTATAAAGACCATATTTAATAAAAGTAAATTGAAGAGCTTTTTAGGTAACTTTTAAAGATAAGGGGGGGGTGTATTTATAGGTTTTTGATTAGCATGTTGTTGATTAGCAGTGTAAATAAATGCAAGAAAAATATGTGATCAAGATGTATTTCAAGACAAATATATTTATTTGTATTAAAAATAATTCATAATGCAACAGATGCCAGGTGGCAGCATAATGAAAAGAAATTCTTGTGTATTGGCTGGAATAGTATGTGTCTCCCAGAGGGTGGGGGTGGGGAGAATTTCCAAGGCTTAAACTTTGCTTATGTACTTTCTTGATTATATTAAACAGTGAGGTCGTGATTAAAGCAGGAGTGTTAATCTTGCCAGTTATCTCTCAGATCCCTCAATCAGTTTCATTTTGGCTGAAATAATTACAGTAAACACATCTGTAGCATTTTACAAGCAGGCATGTTCTTGGGCCAAGGTGCCATTCTGTAGGAAACAAGCCCAGAGTCTTAACCTTCCTGATGCATCTCAACGAGTTCATAAATTCACTTTCCCTCAAAATCCAGTAACAGCTTTGCAGATGTAACATATGACATAGTGGGCAAATATATCAGGTACTTGAGAAACTGGGTGGGTGTTTCTAAAGAGCCTAAGTGACTTAGGAGCAGAAGTCTGAATGTCACTGAGACTTGTATTCCTAAACCATTTTGGCTGTTTGAAACATCCAGCCCCAAGTTTAGTACACACAGAGGATAAAAGTGTAGCAGACTAACAGAGCCTCCCAATGCTAAATATAATGGGCCTGATTTTACACTGCTAGGACTCCATTGACCCCAAAGGATTTACTTTCAATTTACATCACTGGAAGTTAGAGCCAATTAAAGGAAACACATAAACCCTCCTGTGTCAATTTTTGATTTTTGAATGTTGTAAAATCTTCCTTAGCCAAGATAAGGGAGGTCATCTTTTATTAGACCAACTTTTGCTGGGGAGAGACAAGCTTTCCTGCTACACCCACCCTGTCTCTTTCTCTCACGCACACTTTTTTTTTTTTTAAAATTCAGCCATATAATCTATTAACCACATCAAATGAATTCAAGCTTCAAGAGCAAGGTGGTTAACAAAAAAAAATGTTCCTTCTAATATATATAGCATAATGATATAGAATGGAGTAGCCTCTCCATCCGTGGGAACTCTGCAGTGTGCTGAGTATGGCACAATGTAAGCCAGGAGTTATTTCAGTGCACTGCAGTGTATGCAAATTGGCAATGTTCAAAATGGGCTACTGCTTATATAATCTGATCCAAAGCCCATTCTAAGTTGAGGGGTTTCTTTCTGTGAACCTCGTTGGAGTTTTTGGATCAATCAAGTTGTTTTGTGGGATAACAGACTGCCTTATAAACAGGACTCTGCTGTATCGGTGGTAAAACCATTGCAAAAGGAAAAGAACGAAATCTGTTGTTAGAAAAACAAAGCTTGAGAAATGTATTAAATGCTGCAGTAAAAGTCATAAAGTACTGGATGTTTTTGAGAGTGCAGAGAAAAAACTAAATGTGGATGAGAGCTGCTCACTCGTGTAAGTTTTCGTGAACTTTTTCTTTATGAACACAGCGCAGTTTAAAAGACGCCATGGAACGAAAAGAAGCCAGCCTAGAATATGGCCCTCTGTGTGCCTTTGAGAGGATAAATATATTAATATAAATGTGTACTGAATTCTCTCTGTATACATATGAGTATTAGACTGATATTCACCACATTCCAAAAATATGAGAAATAAATTCTCAACCACGGAGTAGCTTGAAAAGATGTTCTATTTTGTTCTGCTGTTTATTAAAACCAGGTTTTATTCTCTATACCTTTTCCTTTAAAAGGAACTAGATCTTTGCCCATCAAAAGCATCTGGAGAAGCTTATGAATTTGGCAGAGGCTTTTTTCATTCAAGAGTCAAATGCATGGATCAACTCTGGTACTGTTTTTATCAAATCACATTGGATGTTATAGTCTTTCTCATCTTCTGAGGCAGAAAGGCTCGGCTTAGAACTATTAAATTTCCCACAAAGCGCTGCACTGCAAAGTGCTGCCCGCAAAGCAGGAAAAAAGCTATAGTTAAGACGTGTACAAGCAATCAGCAGCAAAATAACAGAAATTGCCAAATGAAATTAAGCCAAAAATCACTTTGCTCCCTATTTACTCAAGGTGTTTAATTTATTCTAGCAGTGACAGAGAGTGGCTTAAAAGATACTTACAGAAAATTGCTATGATAGCAAAGAATGTTTTGGATTCAGGTGAGCTCACTGAATAGCCTTCTATGCAGTTTTTTAACTGAATTCTTTATTAGTTAGAAAATCTTAATATTAATAGAAGTCATGAACTCACTCCCATTCTTTGAAAAATATTTTAAGTGTTCTCAGAAGTAGAATTTTAGACCCTCCAAGTGGTAAACATTTTTACAATTTAAACCATATATAAATCAAAAGGTAATGAAAACAAATTGCTGCAAAACTGCTCATATTCTGAAATCAGTAAATTCCAGACTGAGAGGGTTTTGAATTAGAAATAATTTTGAGTGTGTGTTTGTCAAAGAATGCCATATTGTGTATGCAGACATTTAAATACATCTCAAACTGGTGACATCTAACCTAGTCGTTCTGTTACTAATACCATTAAAGTGTTGCCACGTGTCTTTCACTTATTTCATTTCCCAGTTTGGTAGGATTGCTGGGTTACTCTTTAGTCTAACTTTATTGAAGCAGTTTGTTGGGAGGATACCAAGTCAGCATTAGTTTCATTTTGTGAACAAGTTCAGAGCTGCATGTTGTAAGGATTTTTCCCAAATGTTAATATTTTGCCTTGCCATCCTGTGTGCAATCTATTGAGCTTTCAAGGCCATGAAGTCAGTAAAAACAAATAATGTGAAAAGGAAAAACTTTCTTACTGAGTGGCCTGTTGTGTTTCTTTGTCTGAAGCAGACTGAATGTGCTGACTGTTGTTCTGCTAGACTTCTACAATGTTTCTAAGTCTTGTGTTTTCTCTACCATTGCTTTCATGCATAAATCACAGTCAATAACCACAGAAAAAGGCATAGACAGGCCATCTTAGAAGCAGAGTATCTGGAACTGATTTGCTGGGGTGGGGGTGGAGGGGTCAATTAAAAGTGTGAAACTCATTTAAATGAGATTTTAAAATCAAATAATAAGTCAGCATCCTTTAGGCAACAATGCTTTCCCTGGAGAAACCCCAGTTCTGGAAAGCACTGGCGCACATTCTTATTCTTTAACAATAAACATACACTTAAGTCCCACAGAAGTCAATGAGAAGTAAGTAAATTGCTTTCCTGAATCCGAGCCCCCAATTATTTTGGGGCCAGATCTAAAGCTGATTGAAATCAATGAGTGTTGCCTCATTGACTTCAGTGGGGTATGGATCAGCCCCTTTAACAGTAATGATAATATAGGATACACAGCGGAAAGCAACAGGATTTAAAATAGCAGGATCAGTGCCGTGGCACCACAAACCAGCCAATGCGTTTGAGAGTATGAAAGCAAAGAATTTGAATGAAAGATGTATTGTGGAAGGCGGCTTAGGGTTCACATAGCTAGCTCTTGTAAACTCAAGCACAGGTGTTACTGCATCAGCTGAGACTCCTGAAGGTGGTAAAGGAGGCTGGATTTCTTTTCTGGACGGGAAAAGTGGGTGTGTTGGGGGGAGAGGAGAAGGGGGCACAGCAGCACGTTATTGATCATTACCAACCCCTTTGGAATATCTCCTGCATGCGTGATAAAGCAGTTAGTGTCAGGACTGGTAAACATAAGGAAGAGGCAGGTCAAAACTATTATTAGAAAGGGGGAAATGGGGTCAAAATGGAATTAGTGTAAATAAAGGGAAAATTTGGTATTTGTTAACAATTAAGTCTCAGGTTGGCTTGGAGCTGGGTCTAGTGCTGGGATGCCTATGAACAATTACTTCAGTTCATTTAGTTTTGTTTTTCTCCAGAGAATTAGCTTAGAAAAATGTCTCTTCTGCAGCCAAAAATGGTTTATTTTTTATTTTATTTTATTTTATTTTATATAATTGTGGTCAGATTCCATCATAAGGAGCCTTGTTAAAATTAAAAAAAAAAAAAAAAAAAGTAATTAGGAATCATAACTGAAATCTTTCATTCCAAAGGAGACTGGAAAGGATCCTTTGCTGAAAACCTATGTCTGGCCTCCTGATGATGCAGGTTACTAGAGCGCCAAGCAAGAAAGAAAAGAATTCAAAAGTGGAATTGAAATATTTGAAGAGTGAAAGGTTAGTATTGCTCACGAAAATCTTTACAGAATTATCACCCATTCTCCAAGTCCAATAAATCTCCAGCTCATAGATAAGTATGACTTAAAATTCCATCCTTCTTTTTCCCACCTTTTATCCCTTATATATAACATGCTCATATATGGTATATGTAATTAGAGATAGATATGTAATCCCACACAATAAAGAGCTGGTAAGGTTGCCTGACAGTTCCCCTTGCAAAAGCCCGGTTTTCAGTTGTAACCATTTTGGCTGAAATTTTGCATACTGGATGTCTGCTACCAGCTAAATAGTTTTGGAAAGTTTCAGCAAAAATGGTTAACCTATTTGTGAAAATGAAATAGGGGACAAGTGCATTGGTATAGGATAGACTTGTTCTGGGAATCACAGTTATGCAGTGAATGAGGATGCTATCTGAAGGAAACCAAAGGTTGATGGATGCTTGTGGCCATCATTGCGCCTCAGTTTACCATGTGCCTCAGTTTCTCAAGGGGATCCTGTGAGAATAAGCTCATTAATATTTTTGAAGTACACAAATGCCAAAACAACGAGCCCTTGAAAAAAGCAGAGGAGGAAAATAATATTTTGGTATTCAAAGGAGGGCTTGAAAAATGTGCATAAATGATGCCCAGCGCCATGTGCAGAGCAACAAGAAGAATATATAATACTAACCAGGTATTCATTAAGTGAGCATCCATTCTTGGCACTCAGCAAGTCCTGTGGGAAAAATAGCATGTGATCATATAGTTAAAGAATAAAGCATGTACACAAGGGGGCTGAATTACAGCTGGACAGGCAACTTCACTCTTATTTCTAAACTTTGGAGTGCTTGACTTTGTAACCTCAGAGGTCTTTTAAGAGTGCGTTGGGGGGTATTATATATAAAATAATAAGGGCTGTGTGGAATAGGAAAGGACAAAGATTATATAAAAATGTCAAGGATCAGCATAAGCAAAACATAGAAACAGTTATTTATTTCTTTGCAATTACATTTGTGTACAGGTGCGGACATGCAAACATATAAAAGCGTGTCTGTTTTTTTCTGTCTAATTACAGAAAAATAACTATATATTTATATGCATTATTTTTGGACACACGACACTTTTCACACATTTGAAAGTCTCCAGCGGAGGAATTTTGATCCCATGCAATGAATCACTTTCTATTTCTCTTCCATGCTACAGCACCTTCTCCTTTTACCACAAGAGGGCAATGCTTGCAACTAGATTTGGATCAACACTGTAATTTATAGAAAGCCAGCTTAACCTTTGAGTGGTTTTCTTTCCTTGTGCAAAAACAGTCTGGCTTTTTTCTTCAAAGATTCTTTCACTGACTTTGATCATTCATCTTTGTTTTTCTTCTTTTAAGCATCCGCTGAGACCCGAGCAAGTTAATTGGGCATTGAGTGTGGTTATTTTTAAATTAGGCACAATTATTTCAAATGTAAAATGATCTAACGGAAGAAGTGGCTGTGGTTTGGGAATATACAGCCGTAAGGCCACTTATGGTTTCCAGTCATGAAGTTATTGAGAGGAGCTTCTTGAGGGGGAGGTCTCTTGTTCATCCATCCTTTTGCATCAGGTGAGAAGGATCCCAAAAGGATCTTTCCAGGAACAATGCATTTAATGTTCTCCTGAACGCCCTCAGCGTCTGTGCTCTAATCACTCATGGGCATAAATAGCATTGCTGTTGGACTGACCCTCCTGACTGTAGGAATTTCCTAATATCAAAGTTCTGCTGGTTCAGCTTTCATTGCTGACTCTAGCAAAGAGAAAAGGGTGTCTGCACACGGCTCAGGGGGGCCGGCTGTAGCAGAAGGATCTCGTAAGGTTGTGCACGGTGAGTCGATTTCTCACCAGCCCACTCACCTTACCTCTGCTCCCTCGCCATTAGAGGTTTGAAGCAACAGCTGCCACAGGGCACAGAAATAAACTGGCAGCTGCTGCAGCTCACAAAGCGTTGGTGTAATGCTTGCCCTACAAGCGCCACCTCAACCCACAGGTGACTCTGCGTTTTGCACCAGCTGAGCTTTCGGAGTTGTCTTTCAGAGCCATGTCTCTTGGAGAGGCCTCACAGTGGTCCAGGGAGGAAGTGACAGGGATGTGGAGGGTTCTGCATCTGAAAGGAAGGGCTGTTGCCTCCTGGCCCAGGATGAATGACAAACATTTACTCTGAACACTGCAGTGAGGTGCAGCTGGGAGCCTCTGAGGCAAATGTGGATAAAAACATGAGGCAGATCCCTTCAATGGGTGGAGATAATTTGTTCCACCAGGAGGCTCCACTTCCTCCGCCAGTTTTACTACAGTTGGACCTCAACTGAGGCTTGTCTGGGGCCAGTGCATGAGAGAAACAGAACAGGCTGTTATCTGTGTATTGGAGACATCACTGCGCATCTTGCCTCACTGCGTCCACCATCTGCCTCCCAGAGGAATGGATGGGCCAAAGACAAAACTTGTGGTAACTGGCTAGAGAGGGACCTTGGCAGAGGTCCTGTTACCGTGACGAGGAACAGTCACTGTATCAGAACTTCTCCCAAAGCAATGACAGCTGTCAGGTCTCTGATGAGGATGCATGTGTCTCTTCCAGGGCCAGCAGCCCAGGAAACCAAGCCATGTCTGTGATGCAATAAGGCCTAATGTTGATGGACAAAAATTGGTGAAATTCAAATATGTACTGAGCAGCTTCACCCCCACTTCCTCTAGCCCCTTCCCCACAGAAGGAAATCAGAGACGGGGCGATACCGAGTGAGCCAGGCAGAGTCAAGGGATGTTTTTGTGGGCAAAGATGTAGCCCCTGCTTCCTAAACGAAGGTGGCACCTTCCAATAGCAGACCTGCTGACTTGCTGGTGGACTTTGCCTACCAGGAGGGTCAGGGGTTCAACGTCCAGGAAGTAGCCAGCCCAAAGGTCCCCTGTACTTCACTGAGGGATGCTTGCCACAGCAAAAGGCCCCCTGGGTGAGTCCCCCAAACCCAAGCAATTGGATCTGCAAAGCACCTGGCCAACTCCTCACTGCTGTGCAACCCTTGACAGCGCATCTACTGGGAGAGTTCAGCAAGCTCAGTGCAGATCCATTAATCAGCCCATTGTGGGTGCTACACTGGAAGCAAACCAAGCCCCTTATCTTCCTGCACGGATGCAACATGTGAGATCAAAACCTCCCTGTCATGAGTGACCTGGCCCAGAGGGGGGCTTTCCATGACTGGGCATCCTCCTTCCTGCTCCCTTCTGCTCAGGCAACCTGTACAGCAAGATGGCGTGGGAGGCCCGGGGAAAGAACTTGGGGGAGATGCCTTCTGCGTAATCAGGCACCAGATCGCTGTACCTTCCCCTCTCTGATGAAGGTGGGAGGGTAGCTATTACAATGGACTGTTAAAGACACAGAGCACACATGGGTGGAATTCAGGCTAAGCCAGAAGTACCCTTAACTGCCCACATCCTGGAGGCTGGCGTGTTCTTTTCCAGCACTGTTCTGGGGAATTTGAAGAAACCCTTAATCTATCCATTGGGCCGGTGAAGCCAGTGTTGTGTGCCGTCAAAGAAAGCTGCAGCTCTCTTGTCTTCACCTCCTTGATTAGCTGCAAGGCTGACCACGCCAATGTGCGGTAGATCCAGATGCTTAGAACGGGTTCTAGTGCTACTGCTGATGGGTATCGGAGGGGTAGGCGTGTTAGTCTGGATCTGTAACAGCAACGAAGGGTCCTGTGGCACCTTATAGACTAGCAGAAAAGTTTTGAGCATGAGCTTTCGTGGGCACAGACTCACTTCTTCAGATGCTGGTCTTGGACATCTGATGGCTTGTTCATTCTGGGCACGTTCCTGGGAGTCGGGAGACTTGGGCTCTGTCTGTGCCACTGCGCTGCTGTGTAATGCCAGGCAAGACACAGCCCTGTGCCTCACTTTGCCCCCTGTAACGTCTGAGTAGCTGAACTTTCCCACCTTTGTAACGCTGTTTTGTGGTTTTAATATATTTATGGTGGTGATTAATATTATTACAATGCCCATAGCACAGTGCAAACAGGAAAACATGCTCCTTCCACAGGGAGAGTGATGCAGCACTCGGACTAGCCGAGTTCTTGCTAAGCGCAGGGCTAGGCTCAGGCTGCCCCGTCACTGTGCCTTGAGAGAGCGAGAGATTTTGTTACAGGGACCGTCCAGCATAATGTAGACGATTTCTCAGACGTAGGCGTGTGTCCAGCTCTCCTGCTGGCCTTGTACGTGGCTTTGAGATACAGGGAGCCCATTTTTGGTGTTAGATTGGGAGTTTCCAGCCTTTATGTTAAACAAAGGTTTTTCCACCCAGGATTTAATAGCTGATAGTGCCAGCTGCCGAGTCCTAGCAGGTAGAGTCTGTTGGCCGTTTGCAGAAAGCCAGGGAAAGGCTGTTTTTTGCGTCTGATAGAGGAGGCTCCCTGCTCTAGAAATGAGTTAATCGGAGTCGTGTTAGTTTGTGGTCAGTCCAGAGAGGGGCTCAGTTAGGGATTGCAATGCCTCTTGGGTGCTCTCCAGTGCGTGCTGGGAAAACCTAGGCAGCTGTCCCCCTAGGGCTTCCATAGCAGTGAAAGTGCTAAAAGGAGTGGCACCAGCAACATGAAACAATGCACTCAGGCGGCACTGTCACACAGACTACTGTTTTGCTGGACTGCTTGCAAAGACCAGGATAATGGGCAAGCTGGGGCATAGAGAAGGGAAGTGATTTGCCCGTGGCCACTCGGCAATAGGGCCGGGAAGAGAATCCACATCTCCAGATTGCAAGGCCAGCACCCTACCCACTGGTGATTGCTTCCTCCTGTGAGGTGGGAGAGATCGCCTGGCAGTAGTCAGCACTTTTAAATGGTTCCTTGATGCCACTCTCACCTCAGGAGGGGCCTAGCATGCTACTTATTAAGGGCTGCCCTTGTAATGCGTATCAGAACAAAAGCACAGCAACTTCCTAGCTAGGAGCCCAGAGCAGGAAGTCGCACAGGTGAGTGAAGCATTTACTGCTTGTGCCGCAAAGGACAAATTGAGAACCTTTGTCGGTTTTATAACCGACAACGAAACCGCCTCCCAAAATGTGCGCTTGCCCTTGGATCAACAATACACTGAAAGGCACGCAGAAAAGTCCTGCAGTCATTGCCAAAACAGTTGAACATTTATTCAGATAAACTCTTTTTCATGGTGCTATGAATGTCCTAAGAATAACCCATTACATGACATCTGTTCTATGGAAGTGACTCGTCAGTAAATATTCAGCAAACACAAGTCTAAATTCATAGCATTCCTTCTCCATCTTCTCTTCGAGTGGGAATTTCAGAAGTGCCTGGCATGTCCTAACTGCCGCCACTTGAAATGAATAGTAAAAGTCCCCTCATTTTCACTGGGGACAGAATTAACCCAGCATGCTGTGCTTGTGAAAGTCTCACTGTTAAACCTTCAGAAAAAGCCATTTTTAATCAAAAAAGTCAACGATGGCTTCCTACGTTTGTAGAGAGGCAAAGTGGTCGAGGGAATATCTTTTATGGGACCAACTGTTCTGGCGAGCAAGAGGAGCTTACAAGCTGCACAAATCCCTTCCTGGAGTTGGAGCTCTGTGTAGCTCAAAAGCTTGCCTCTTTCACCAACAAAAGTTGGGTCCCAAAAAAACGTTATCTCAGCCACCTTGCTACTTCTCCCATCCCTGATGGCCAGCTCAGCTACCACAATGGTTCACATCACTTAGGCTGCCGTTCAGGGGGTGCCCAAATGGAAGCTCTTGAAAATCCGCTCTTTTGAAGGTCCCAGCCTTAATAGTTCAGACACATGATCAGTTTTTCCAAAGTGAATAGTAACATCTGGTGCTGGGGTTTTGGGGTATTCCAGCTGAGACACCTTCAGTGGGCTGAATCTTCAGGAAGTGCACTGTGCCTGCCAGGGTGGCTATCTGGATTGCTGGACCTTTAGGCAATGTGAGAAGGGGCCCTGGCTCTGTGCTCCTGGAAGGGGTGGCGATTCAGGTGGAAAAGGTGGGGATGGTTAGCTGCCAGCCCTCACCACTGCCTGGACTGCGCCATGTCCTCTGCCGCAGCCCTTAGTTCTGCCTGGAGCATGCTGCTCAGCAATCCAGTGGCGATTTAAAGGACCCTGTAGCTGCCGCTATCATAGTAGCAGTGGCAGCCAGGAGCCCTGGGCCCTTTTGAATCACTGGGTTTGAGGGCAAGGACCTCCTTTGCGCCCCCTCCCCCACCCCCCGCGACCTGTTGTTGGGTCTTGCACTGGCCCCTAGAAATCAGGATTCCAAGTGAGTCCCCCCAAAATTCCTTTTGACATGCTGCCCATGGTCCAAACAAACACATTTTGAAACAAGAACGCAAGTCTGAGAGGTCAGACTTAGCTCTGTCAGTGCTGCCTCTGGGCCTTGGACGCTGATTGCGCTGTCGGTATGACTGGAACGCATAAGCACTCTCATCATGGAGCACGATTCCTTCATGAAGAATGAAAAGCTGACCTGTGCCCCAGAAAGCTTACAGTTAGAAGAAAAGAGAAGACAGATGCACCTCCATGAGGAAGCAATGAGATGCTGCTGGCCATCAGATCGGCAATGGATTCAGCACTTCAGCCACTTTTGCCTTCCATTCCTTTTCACTATATTGGGAACTGAGTTTTCAGAGCAGCTTAGAAAATTTCAAGCTATGGTCTCCGTTCTCTTTTGATTTGCTAACAAGAGCAGACCTTGTGCACGGGAGAGGTTCAGACACCCGGGAGAGGTTCAGACACCCTGGAGAAATACTTTCTAAAATACAGGGGGTTAATATGTTAGCAACATCAAAAAGGAGGTGTAACAGGAAAGGAAGAGAACACAAGCTTGCACTGGTAATAAAAGGTACAGGAGGCAATGCTTATGCTTGCAGTAGTGAGAATGCAACAGCCGGTATCCCAGCAGTCAGGACATCAGGTTTTTGCGATGGGTTGTTTTTAAGGAGTGCTATTTTGTTCCAAGTGCCTCTTAATTCCATTTGATCCAGGAGAGGCGGGCTGTCAGATCTACATTGGGCAGAAGGAACAAAAGAAAACCAAAGACACCGATTTAAATCCTTTTCAGTAAGCATTTAGCAAGTCAACAATTCAGCCTCTCTGCAAAGCAACTCCATTTGTCCAGGGCCTCACAAGCACAGCTGCTCAGAAATATTAGTTAACCAAAAGCCCAGCATAGAGAAGATGCCAATGAAATTCACTTGTGTTGTTTTAACAACTGTCGGTTCACAAAAGCCAAAGGCAGGGGCAGCTGGGATCCAATGGTGAATGTTATCATGTACACAAATGGCAGAAGGGTGCTAAATGGTATATCATGATTTATTTTTCCAACCATTATCCTGTAGTTGGTGAAACTAATGGGAAAGGGTGAGAAGAGTTAATTAACATACAAGACTCTTTTTCTTAAAGGTAGTGGCTGATTTCTCTCTGCTGTTTCTGACCTTGGGACATTTCTGCTGCTTAGGATAAATAGGAAATCTTTGGTTGCAGTGATTTTTCTACCTCTTTTCAACAGTGCCCCCATTTTAAAAGGGAAAGTAGGCATGTAGGCTCCTGGGGAACAGGTGTTTTAACAAGTAGTTGGGTGCCTAAAATTGCAAATAGGCACCCATGTGATTTTCAGCAACATCTTGGTCCCTAACTCACAGGATATGCATAGGTGCCTTTGAAAATCACGGTGCTCTGCATCTCTAGTCATCTAAATAACTTAAAAAATCTGGTCTTAGATAGCTAGGTAGAGTCTGATAATGATATTTGGTACCTCAGCCACTTAGACACACTGGAAAATGTAACCCCAGCGCTGATTTCAGTGAAGTGACTCCAGATTTGCAGCAGTATAACTGTCAGCACAATCTGAACATCATTTGCACTGATTGAAACAGCAACAGAAAAAAAATCACCTACAAAATGCAAAGAGGTTTAGTTCCTGTAAATTATAAAATAGATACAAGAGCATTGACACTTTAAATGTTGCTTGTATCTGGCTATGCTTCAGATTGTAAATGCTGATTCTCGGTGGCAACCTTTTCTTTGGACTTTAGATTGGGTCTGATTTAGCGAAATACATTAGCATGTACCTAATTTTAAGTCATCATGCTGATCTGAATGAGGCTAAGATTTATGTACCTTGCTGAATCAGGTCAGGAATAGCTATAATAAAGAAGATCACTAAATACCCCAAAGCCATTTATCCAGAAAATCTCCTCTCTGTGCACAAACATCGATTTTGTATACAATTTTAAAAGGGACCAAACTCTTACAGGACTAATTCAAATATCTAACAAATTTTTGAAAGGAGCCCTTCCTAGGAAATGAGAATGAATGACTCAGAGTCTGATTGCTCAGAAATTAAAGGAACAAATCTAATTAGAAAAAATATCTAACCAAAGTGGGGGATTTTGCATTACAACATGCAAGAGCTGTTAAAAACAATTTCTCTGTAAACTGAACAGCCTGCGAATATGCCTGAAGAGCTTGCATGTTTTAAAAGAGGACTTTTTACTGATTCATAGCATCACAACAAAGACTGGGATCATAAAGGTCTGGCACAAAGAACACTGCCCCTTGCAGCCACATACTTACCGCTCGTGTTCCAGATTGCATTTTTGTGATTTTTATACCCACTTTTCATACATTGTTCCACATAGGAAGTGGGATGGCAGCCCGAGATTAGGATATCGCTCAGCAGGGCAATGTATGCAATAGCCAGCCTAAGTGTGTCGATTTTGGAGAGGCGCTTTTCATAAGGAAAAGTTGGCACGTGGCATCTGAGTTCATCAAAGGCTGAGTTGATAGAGATCATCCTTTTTCTTTCCCTAATATTAGCTGCATGTCTTTGTATCTTGTATGGGGGAGCAGGAATTAGCTGGTGACGCTGTTGTGGCTTGTTAGCCTCTGGTTGTACCAACAAGGAGCTGTCCAGTTCAGCACTTCCCTCCAGCTGCAGAGCTTGTCCATCCAAATCTGGGAGTGATAGCTGAGCATCCCCAGGGAACATGGGCTGGCAAGTATAAGTGGGCCAAAGAGAGAGTTGGCTTGTCAGAGAAGAACAGTCAGAGAGGACATTTTCTGTCTGAGGCTGGAGTTGGATATTAGAATCCACAGAGTCACAGAATGGAAAATCCAACAGAAAGTCTTGTTCAAAATCATAGGATGGTTCCTCCATCATTTCCACCCCGATAATATCTGAACCAATTCAGTGGATGTGGTCACGGATTCAGTAGCTGAAATTAACTTATATGCTGTGCTGTTACTAAAGAGGTAGTTTGACTAATTTTAAAAGGTTCTAATTAACAAATAAAAACCAGGTCAAAGCCTACTGCATTCAGCTCCTACCTTATACGGACACTAGTAGAGGGTGACTTTGGGCTGTGCATCTGAGTGGCTCTCATGATTTAAATACTTCCAAGCTTCTCAGCAGGCTAAACATTCCTATTCTTCTGAACTCAAAACTAATTAGAACACAGGGTTCTTGTTCTATTAGCTGTTGGCCACAAAAGGGTATGAATGAATGTAACAAAAAGAACTGATCTGCCATTGAGTATCTCATTGAGAAGCCATTGAAATAACTAGGAAGTTTTCCCCAGGTTCAGTGTGTCTCTCCACCTCATGTTTACAGATGGGATTATGTGGGGCTGAGGTAGAGGTCCATAAAGCAGCCGTTTGTTCTCTCAGAAGTCAAATGTGACTAGCCACATATTCTTCCACAGGCTGAAGGACACAATCCAATTATAAGACTGTCAGAAACAGACGACAGTGCCCTCTTTGATGCAAGGAAGCAGTTGGAGCCTCTGTATTTTAAGAGGGCGAAGGCAATTGGGAGGACAGCAGTGTTAAATGGGAACATGAACTTGTTTTGCAGTAAGTGTTTCAGCTTTGTTAGAGCGTGCTCTCCTGTGCAGCTGGAGGTGACAACGGCCTACGCTTTGTTCACTCCCATCTCCCAACCCTCTGACACACTGAAAACAAAACCACCAGGGACCCAACCCTAAAGCACAGTGAGCTGCTCTTTTACATTAGTTACCACCTCCAAAGCCCACCGAGTTAACGGGCCACATCCTGAGGCGTTCTGCGGGCAATGGCAGTGGCAGGTGCTCAGCATGTCTCTGAGGACTGGACCAACTGAGGCTGGTGTGCTTAGCCCTGTGCAGGATTGGGTTTCATTATTTTTTGTCATTCACATTCCAGTAGCAACTAGAGACCTCTGAGGGGGTATATATCCCACACTGGCACTGAAGGCATTAACTGGGGTGAGTGAGCTCAGTTAAGGCACCTTGTTGCACCTGTGGGGTGGGCCAGTCTCACAGGAATCTGCAACCCAGACAAGGAGGTGCTGGGCCCTGAGCATAAAAGGGGGGAAGGGTGCTGTGGAGAGAGGGACAGAGCTCGGTGGTGTTGCTCTGGTGGCCAGGTAAAGGAAGAACTTTAGAGAGAGGCAGAAGTAACCTAAGCCTAGGGAGGAGCTCTGAAAAAGGACCTGAAGGAAGGCCAATTAATGGGAAGCCACCTCAGGCACCAGTGAGTTTGAGGGCACAGAACTTACTTGCTCACCACAGAATTCCTGACCTGGAACCTAGGGCTGTGGGAACACTGGGATGTCCCTCTCAGCCCCTGGGAAAGAGGGTTCAGAAAGTCCCCGACACAACGAGGAGAAGAAATATTTATTATGGAGCCACTGCTCCAGCCCGATACCCATCTCTGCACACGAGCCGATGAACAGCCCTGCAGAGCTTGGGATGGGATGAAAAGCCTATGGAAGAGTGAATTAGGGCCAGAGAGTTGTGTTGCTCTGGGTTTCTTGTTTACCCCAGGGTGAGTAGGACAAAGTGTGACCTGGCTGGAGGGCTGAGTCCTAAGATAAGGCAGAAAACCATGGGGCCAGAGCTGCTGTTGGCAGTAGTTAATGCATGAGGAAAGAGCCACTACAATATGCCTAGCCATGTGGAAGCACTCTGGCAGTAAAGTGCCCCTTCTACCTCACCCCAGCTGAGATCTGGCCCCATCTGTGCCAGGCACTGTGTCCCCACATGGTAAGACCATCCTTGCCCCCGCCCGCTTTGGTTTTATAGAGACAAAGGCTGGGAGTGAATGGAAGCACCAAGAGGGGAAAGGACTTGCCCAAGGTCCCAGCAGCTCAGCAGTACCTTCTGCTCTGTGACATGCAGATTGGAATCCTTGAAAGTCTGGGTTTCTGCGTGTGTCTGCAATAAATCAAAACTGGGTGGGGTGCAATTGTTTTGGACAAGGCTGTGCCTGTTGTGCCATGGGGGCCAAGGTGGCTTGAGCAATCTGAATGGTCTGTTTTGAAAAGAACCCAGCTCAGTCCTTAGATTTGAAAATGGGGCTGAAGTTCCTAAATCTCTTAGAAAGCTGTGAAAATTTTACTCCATGTATCTAACTGTAAAGGGGATCTTGGTTTTAAAATAAATGCTGTATTGTCCTTCTAACAAGAGAAGGTGGTTTCATTTCTTTCCCTGGGCTCTGTGTACCACATTTAAATATATTTAGGTTCAATCGTAACGTATATGTTAGCTGTCTAGAGTCCTGGTCCAGGAAAGCACTTAAATACATGTGCAGCTTTAGGCAGAGAGTTAAGTCTCTTTGACGGGAGTTAAGTAGATGCTTAAAGTGATTCAGTCAATCACTTAAGCAATGGGACTTTGACATGGGCTTAAGTGTTTTCTTGAGTCAAGGTTTAGGAAAGATATATAGACACCACCCCCGCCCCAATCCAGCATGTGCTTACATCTCACTGCTGGAGGAAGGCCAGAGCGAAGGCTGTTATCAGGGCTTATGAATGATAGGAGGTGGGTAAGAGTTAATGCGCAGACCCTTTGCATTTCACCTTGAGGAAGTTGGAAGGAGTGGCCAGGGTCGGGTCCCCTGTCTCTTAGCAACAAGTTTGGACATAGCTACTTGCCTAAAAGCTTTCATCTGTAAACAGGATTTCATGTCAGCCTGTTTATCCTCAGGAGACAGCGTGTTAATCCCTCTTTGTACTGGCATTGGCTTTGGCAGCACTTTATATGGCTGCTGTCCTGCATGGTCACTGCTGTTCTCAGCGCTGAAGAAAGACCATGTGAGAAGAGGCTCCTGGTAAAGAGAAGAAGAGGTGGGAACCTGGCATTGTGTGAGCCATCCACAGCCTCTTGTCGTGTGCAAATGAAAGGAGGGACTCTGAGTTGTTGCAAATGAAGCAGAAAAGGTTTCATTTGTGAAACCTGCTGGATAAAGAGAAACGGGGTTTGTCAGTGAACTCAGAAAACTCATCATGGGTGGAATTACTTCTGTGCCAAGGGCTAATATGAGACCTTCATGCAGATGAAGCCCACTTAAGAAGGGCACAATCTTTGTGCTGGCCTTTGTAAAGAAGTTAGTTGCACCTCAACAGAATTAAATGACAGAAACCCAGGAGAATTATTAATTTTTGTATTATGGAAACAATCAGACATTTCAATATAGCCAAGCAATTTACAGGCACCCCTAGAAGACAGCTTTTGCCCTGAAGTTCTTACAATCTAATTAGACAAGGCAGACCCAGAGTATGAGGGGAAACTAAGGCAAAGAGTAGGCCATGACTTTTCTGTGGTCACCCAGATAATCCCTGACAGAGCTAAGACTAAAATCAATGGTGCTCACTAGTGCTGATGGGTGGGGTGCAATTGGGTGAAATGTTATCCAAAACGTTTGCATGTGCCAAAAATGCAGATTCAGGACCTATGAAACATTTGTCAGTTTAGGTGTCTTCGTTCAGTTAAAAGAAATCCTTTAAAAATTAGAATTTTTTTCTGTGTTTCAATTTTCTGGCAAGGTTTGAATATTTTTGACACCAAATGACTTTCTTCCCTCTAATTTTTTGGAATGGCCAGTGAACTGATAGCTCTGTTATCCTTATTCCCCTACCAGAGTCCCAACCCTTTGCCCACGCACCCATCAAGCGCCAGCATCTGAAATGCACATTCTCCGCTGTGCTGAGCTATTGTAGCAATTTCTAAGTCAGGGCCGTTTTTCCCTTGGTATTTGGCATGAGTTATAAAAAAGCAGTGTCTGGAAATTCATTCTGCAGCGAGGTTCTGTTAAACCATGTCAGTCTATTTCTGAGCGTGATGAACATTCCAAGCCATGTGCTCCAAGGAAGCAGCTTGTCAGGGTCACACGTAAGCCCCAGCCCCTTTAATAGTCGTAAATAGCATCACCATGGCTGGCTTTGGGCAAGGGGAGCGGCTGTGGAGCACACTTCCTCCATGCTTATCCGTAAGCAAACGCCAATCTTCTGGACCCAATGGGCCCTCTCCACATCTGGAACTCACCTCAGCAGAGTGCTGTCACTTAACGACTGGTCCTTTTCAGGTGACCTAGGGCCAGCCCCTTCTGTGTCCTTATTAATTAGCTGCTTCCCAGCCTGATGAGCAGGTCAGCTGCTGCATTGGTGGGCACCTGGACCTCGCAAAAGGGCTGCGAGAGAACAGTCTGGCAGCTGAACCCACAGAGAGCAGGTGGGCCTTTGCAGAAGGGTCTGTGGGTGGCTGGGGACTCCATGGGAACCAGGACAGAGAACAGAGCCCAAAGGGTAGGCTGAAGGGAAGCCCATGAAGGACGGAACCTTTTTTTTTTGTTGTTTTTGGGACTTTTTAGCTGGCGTTTTTTTAGGTTTGTGTTGTGACCTGCAGGCCAAACCACGCCCCGTGAGCTTGGATGTTGTTATAGCACTCCGTAATAAGTAACGTTCTAGGCCCCTTCTTGTGTGAGGGTTGCTTATAGGAAGCAGGGGACATTTGTCGCCATGTGGGAACTCTTGGGAGCTGGGCTACCCTGTTACAGTAGGGAACAGCTAAGCACAGCCACCCAACCCCTCCACAACTCAGCCCTCTGCCCCCGAGACACAGAGCTGCAAGGGTTCTGCTGTATTATTAGCTGCCAGGTGCAGCTCCCAACATTTTACTGTTAATAGTGCATCTGTAACCCATTGGTCAGTATGTTTTGTGTCTCCCCCCGACTGCCCCGGCTCTATTGTAACCTCTGGCTCTTCACCTTAAGCTGCAGAGACTCTGGCTTTTAGCTCTGTGCGTCTTCATTTTTATCCCAGCTGCATTTGGACCACACAGCAGACACCACATAAGAGGATGTTCTGCTGGGTTTCCAACTCCAGTGAACCTCAGGTGCTGGGATGGGGGTGGAGCACCCTCTGTAGCCTGCGTTATCTGCCTGATATAAGGTCTGAATTCAGCTCAGGGGACATTAATATCATCATATGGTCTCTAATGTAGCACTCGGTTCACTGCATAAGACAAAGGCTCTTGGCAAAAGTACCTTCATCTTCAATAACCAGATGGGAGTAACAACTGCCCTGAATGAGACTAGGAAGGATGCAATTCCTGCTCAGTAATAACAGCCTAAGGAGAGCAGGTGGTTTAGCTGACAACAATGTATGCCGTTTTCCTAGTGGTGTAACAATCTACAATCAAATGCAGACAGGTGCAAAGGGGCCTTTTAAGGTGAACAGCTGATTGAAGTTGCCCTAGGAAAACAATCCGTGGCTCAGCAGCATCTTTGCAAACTTCAGCCTGTTTTGCTGCTACGTTAGCCTTGTGTGACTATCTGGACCATATGGATTTCTTAGATCAGAAATGCCTCCAGTCTTGAGTGAAGAAAAACTCTGTCGCTGCGTCATTCTCAGCAGATGCTGCTTCCATTCATTAAAATTCTCTTCCTGATCCTTTGCTCCTAACCATGTTGCCTGGAGATATGTCTGCCTCCACACATGGAATGCAGATGTTCCAGCAAAGTAGCATTTAGCAACAGCACATTTCAGGGGAAGTTGGCTCTTTTTGTGAGACTCTGGACAAAGCAACAGCAGATGATGATACTGCAACGAGAGAGAGGGGAAAAGCTCTCTCCTTTGCCAAACCAGCTTCAAAAGAATTCAAGCCTCAGAAGCTCTTCCCAAACCTATCTGAGAAAAAGTCAGACCTTTTACACTCCATATTCTGGGACATCTCCTTCGTAGGAAGAGCAGAAATGACTGTCATTTTGTCCTTCAAAGCCAGACATGGCATATGCTGCCTGGAGGGCCTTTTGGAGAGTCTTGAATAAGTGGGAGTAAGAATCTCCGACTGCAACAGTAATGGACCAAACCTACCTTAGATCACAGTGTTACAGCTATAGTTGGGTGTGGCTATCACACAGAATTTCAACAGATCTAGGCAGCAGTCGTCTCTCCTCAAATCTCCTTCCATCTGTCGTTGCCGCAACTAACTCCATTGGGCTTTGGCTCATCTTCAACAGAGAGGGCCAGTCTCAGAGTCAGAGAAATCTGCAGAGGTGTATTCCATTCCTTTGCCTTGGGTCTGTGTGACGTGAGGTTCACTCCACAGCAGACCCAAAGGGGTAAATTAGGCCAATTAACCTCGAAGTTGCACCTGGAGGAAAGCCAGGGCATGCTAAAGACTGATTGGCTGATGAAGTCCAGCTGGGGGAGGAGCTTGCCTGGATTTACGAAGGCCAGAAGCTGGCAACGGAGGAGGGCTATGGAGAAGTAGGCTGCACTCTCTGCTTGGGGGAAGGGAGGAGTACAGAGGCCAGTTACAGCCTGGGAGGAGAGAATTTGGTCTGGCAAGCCTAGAGAAGCAGGGAGAGCCAGAATACAGTCAGGAGGCTCAGAGGAAGACAGGTGGATTCTGGAGAGAGCTGCTGTTGGCTACTGACCAGAGGGTCCCTGAGCTGGAACCCAGAGTGGAGGGTTCCCTTGCCAGCCACTCAGCTCATGCATCTGGGGCAGTGAATGGGAAGACTGCCTGAAAGCCCTGGTAAGAGGGGACTTTGTCTCACTCCCAGAGGGGGGAACCGCTTAGGGACCTGGCTGGCTGGCGGGCTGAGTCATGAAGCGGGGGAGACTGTGCCCAGGCCCAATGAGCGGCTGTAGAGAGAGGAAGAGTGATGGAGAGGGACTGTGGGAAGGGGCGTTAGCATGGCAGAGCTACTCCACAAAATGGCCAGGTGGAGGCACCATCCTAGTGCTGAGTAGAGCCTCCTGTCACCATCTGAAATACATGAATGGACATGTGCTATAGCCTGCCACCTCGATGGGTGGGTGGGAGGGAGTTTTGTCCAGAATTTTTCGGTCTGCCCTAACGGGTTGATGAAGCGATTCACCTTTGGCCTTGTACAAGTTAGAGAGATCGAAGGGGCCTAAAATAGGCGTGACCCCACTAGCTCCAGTGGGCACTGAGCATACACGTTAAATGCTGGTGCTCCAACAATTGTAACACTGTTAAGGCACTTTGCTCAGCAGCTGTGTGGATCTGCAATGGTCATGCTGTCAAAGGGGTTGGAAGTTTCCTTCACAGAGGAAAAGAGAAGGTGGTGCATTGGCAGTTGATTGTGGGAGACTGGGTAGCAGGTTGTCCAAGGCTTTTGGGGGATACGTCGCCATGGATGCAGAATGTTTTTTTTTTTGTTTTGTTTTGGTTTTTTTGATGTGCAAAACATCTTTGCTGGACATCACAGCGCCATGTTCCCTGCCTGGAAGGCTGCCAATCCACGGATCTCTTGCCGAAATCAATGGCTTGGGAGGTCTATCCAATCAGATCCTGGGTTTGCAAAGTGCTTTGAACATGAGAAGGGCAAAGTATTATCATGTAAGGGTAGAATATGTGGCTGCTTAAGCTAAAACAATAGCAACTGTAACAGCATAATAAAAAGCAGAGCAAGGGTTTCCATGGTGAGAGCATTTCAAAGGGATAACAAACTCTTGGAAAGCCTAGAATCATTGCTCAATGAAACCTGCATAGTGCCTCAAGAATGTTGATTTTGAGCGAGACAGGTAACAGAGCCTTTATTATTCACAGAGTTATAAACATCAGATGCCAACATTTGGGGGAAAGACACCAGTGAAGGAATGATAGTATAACTTGGTTTTTTGTTTAGTATGAATTGTTTGCAAGAAGCCTTTGCTTTTAGCATGTTAGATCTTTAGAAATGAGCAGCATCATTTTAACTTTTCGTCTACATATTTGGAGCATCTCATAAATTAATTCCAGTCTCTTGAAGCAAAGAAAGAGCTTGCCTTGAACAGAATACCCTTGAATGGTTTCCTATCTTCCCCAGGGCTCTTTATGGGCTGGATTGTGAATGCTTTGCCGAGCCATTACTCAACCAGATCATTCCATTGAAGTCAGGCAGCTGGCTCATATGAATAAATGATTGCCACAGTTTGATGCTAAATCAGGAAATTACTTAAGCACCTGCTTAGCTTTGATTTCAATAGGGCTTAAGCACATGCTTAAGTGCCCTTCTTGAATAAGCATGTGTTCGTGTGACACTAACTTTAAACTGTCCCTATGATACCAAAACACACTGTAGGCAGATCATTAAATGGAAACACCCTGTTCTTCCTTTTGCGGTACGCCTAGCCAAGGCTACCACGTTAATTAATTTTACAGTTCCATAAAATCCCACTGGCATTGTAATAATCAGTTCAGTGGGAATTCAGCCAGCCAGACATCTACCCAAATCCCTTTCTACCAAGGTGAGGAGTGTCTTCCAGAGGCCATGTAGTTAATTGCCCCCCTCTCTTTAATGGGAAGCACATTGTCCCACTGTAGATAGTCACTGCCTGGAGCAATAGCTTGGGCAATCAAGGTCAGTGGCCGGAGCTGTGAGAGATTAGGTCTGAGGGTTCACGTCAGAATCCGTAGCCAAGGTCTGGAGACCAAGGTTGATCCAAGGTAAATGGCAGGAGGTCAGGGACCTGCCTTGTTGCACGGACAACTTCTTGGCACCTCCCTGATGCTGAACTAGTAGGTCTAGACCAACCAGAGGTCATGGGAGGGGCTGCTGGTCATGTATACTGCTCAGGACACTTCCACAGCACCTGGGGTGTGAGGTGTGTTGATCAGGGTTGCACCCGGGTTGTCTGGTGGCAGTGTGTAAGAGCTGCCTCTCTGCAGACTCAGGCATAATAAAGAGGGCCAGATTGTTTCCCTTACAGATGTGGAGAAGGCTGTTGCTCCTCGGTAGGTCAGGAGCTCCCCCGGAAGACCTCAGAGGGGAGGAAAGGTGGGTGTGTCAGGGCATCCTCTCCTCCTCTACTGGTGTAAAACCTTGCCCAGCTACGTGCCAGCAAGCTGCGAGGGACGCCCTATAGCTGTCTCTCCCTGCTGCATCAGTGCGCCAACAAAGTGCCTCCCACAGCCACTGAGGGCAGCTGATGAGGCTTTTGCAGAGAATTCACAACTCAATTCTTCTTAAATCCATGGTTTAAAATGCCCAAGATACATTTTTCAAGGTAACATACTGGGAATATGCGGAGCTTGGCACATGGCTCAGGCCAGAGGGGGTAGCACGGTGCCAGCTCTAAGCTCTTCCAGTGTGTGCCATGGCTGTGTCCAGGCCAGGAAACTACACCCTTCCCCATTCCTCTCTCCCTTCTGCACCTGCACAGCCCTCATCTGGGACTGTTAATCATACAGCTGGCACCTTGTAAACCTGCCTGGAGACCCAGGATTTGAGAGCCACGTGATCCAGGCAGATTTGCAGGGGGATATTTGTTTCACTGACCCCTGTGGCTGCTTTTGGCAGAGTCCAGGTCCAGCAAGTGGTTGCACCATGAAAGGGAACAAGAGCTTCAAAAATAGCTGTGTGCAAGGAGGGAGAAAACCAGGGAACACCTTTTTCATGCTAGCCTGCTCTGGGTAAGAAACCCTCTCCCCTGACTGTTACCTAGCACTTTAAAATGATTCAGCCCCATCTATCCAGCAGCTCATTCAAGCACAGGCTTCATATCGGCTTCCTGGGGGCTACAAGCTCATACCCAAGTGGTTCAGTGCTTTAGACTTTGTTTATCCTGCAACACCCATGGCTGGCCAGTGTCAGCCAACTTGGGGTCACGGGCCTGTAAAATTTCTGTCCAGGTGGGAAAGGCCCAGAGACAGGAGTCTGCATGGCACCTGTACACCCCATTGAAGCTAGCAGGGGCCAGATGTGGGCATTTAGCTGAACTGTAGATGTACTCTTAGTGACTTTGATTTCATGCCTTGAGTTTTAGGCTGAGGGAAAGAAAACCTGAGTTCTAATAAGGTAACTGGTGCGGGAAAGGGAGTCAAACCTGTGAACAGCAAATTCTTGAAAAAGAGAGTGAAAAGGACAGTGGGGGAGTAATTGAGGAAATGGTGGTATGTGGTATTGTTCAGAACACATTCCACACCATGCGTTGACAGTAGTTGTGTGTTGAAGACAAAGTGATAGGGTCACAGAATGGCTATCCCAAGCAGCAGCCTGCAGGGCTAATAAATAGATAAGCAGCAGCAGCCTCTGGAAAAATAATGTTCTCCTAACAGCCCCTTTCCTAGAAGATAGGTTTGTTGGAGGTGCCGATCTGTGAGGAGCGTGAAGAGAACATAGACGGCATGCATGATAAGCCTGGACCAGGTATGGTGTATGGTGAGAAGAGCAGTGTTCGTAGCTGGTTCATAGTTTCTGAAGTGCAGGCGTCGGCACCCAAAATAGCAAGAAAAGCTTAAGGGGGTGCTGTTGTCATCCTGAGTAAGTCAAACTACGAACAGGAGGCAGCCGGACAACTCTCCAACACCACATTTTACAGACCTGTCTCCGCTAATCCCAATTTGGAATTCCAAAGGAAATTACAACAACTACTGAAGGAACTCCCTGCTGCTACTCGGGACCTCATTAACTCAGACACACCATCTGAGCCGCACCCTGGATCATTCTATTTACTTCCCAAAATCCACAAACCTGGAAACCCTGGACACTCTATCATTTCAGGTATTGGCACCCTTACCACCGGACTATCCAGTTACATGGACTCCCTCCTCAAACCCTATGCCACCAACGCTCCCAGCTATATCCGAGATACCACCGACTTCCTGAGGAAATTACAAAACATCGAAAAAGTTCCTGATAACGCCATCCTTGCCACAATGGATGTAGAGGCTCTGTACACTAATATTCCACATAAAGACGGATTACAAGCAATCAGGAACACCATCCCTGATGCCACCACAGCCAATCTGGTGTCTGACCTCTGTAACTTTGTTCTCACACACAATTATTTCCGTTTTGGGGACAATTTATACCTCCAGATTAGTGGAACTGCTATGGGCACCCGCATGGCCCCACAATATGCTAATGTATTTATGGCTGACCTGGAACAATGATTCCTCAGCTCTCGTCCCCTATTACCACTCCTCTACTTAAGATACATTGATGACATCTTTATGATTTGGACCCATGGTACAGAGGCTCTAGAAGAATTCCACAGAGACTTTAACAATCTACACCCCACCATCAACTTATGCCTCGATTACAACATGCATGAGATTCATTTCCTGGACACTACAGTACTAATCAAGGATGGCCTGATCAGTACCACACTGTACCAAAAACCTACTGATCGCTATACTTATCTACACCCTTCTAGTTTCCATCCTGCACACGTGACTAGATCCATTGTTTACAGTCAAGCTCTTAGGTACAATCGCATTTGCTCTGATCCAACTGACAGAGACCAAAAACTACAAGAACTTTACCAAATATTCATAAACCTGAATTACCCACCGGGAGAAGTAAAAAAACAAATCGACAGGGCCAGACGCATACCCAGAGACCAGCTACTCCAAGATCGGCCCAAAAAAGCCAAGAACAGAACACCACTGGTCATCACCTACAGCCCCCAACTCAGACCACTGCAACGAATTATTAAAGACCTACAACCTATTCTTAATCAGGATGCTACACTCCAGAAGGCCCTGGGTGACATGCCTGTTCTCTCCTACAGACAACCTCCCAACCTCATGAGGATCCTTACTAACAGCCACAGTCTATACCCCAGGAACACCAGTCCTGGAACCTTTCCCTGCAACGAAGCCCGCTGCCAGCTTTGTCCACATATCTTGTCTGGAAATACCATCACTGGACCTAACCAGGTTACTCACAGAATCACGGGCACTTTCTCATGCTCCTCTATTAACATCATATATGCCATCACCTGCCAACAATGCCCAGATGCTTTGTATATTGGACAGACTTCTAATGCCCTTAGACAAAGGGTCAACGGGCACAAAACAGACATCAAAACACTCCAGATCCACAAACCAGTTAGTCAACATTTTAATGGAATGGGGCATTCTGTCAATGACCTCAAGGTATGTGTGTTACTGAAGAGACATTATCGCACCGTTTTAGAAAGAGAAGTGGACGAGCTGACTTTTATATTCAAATTTGGCACATTAACACATGGTTTAAATCGTGATGGGAACTTTGAGTCACTATAGGGGCTCGTCTGCATACTTGGCTCAATCTAATTCTTGATCTCCTCCCCCCACCCCTCCACTCTCTGATTTGCTCACCTTGATTATCTTTTTCTGATTTGTCCTCCTTGCTTACTGTTTTTGGTTCTGTGTCTTAAATATTGAGTCTGTTCTGGTCTGGCTATGGTCTGAAGAAGTGGGTCTGTCCCACGAAACCTCACCTAATAAACTATTTTGCTAGTCTTTAAAGTGCTACTTGACTGCTTTTTGTTTTGATAGTGTATAGACTAGCACGGCTTACTCTCTGTTACTATTCCCACCCTCAGTTTGGTAAAAACTCAATAATGCAAGAGAGTATGTGATGGCCCTTAACAAATAACATCAAACCAAACTTTTGGTAACCCTTATTTTCAGGAAAGGACACACACACACAATGATTTGTAATGCAATGCATGTTTACTGCAGGACGTTCACAAAGGTTTTTACATATTCTATTTCCTCACACTTTATGTGTGTGTGTGTGTGTGTGCCCCTGTCTTCCTGACTTTCACTCCCCAACCCACTTTACTTATGCCAATTTTACTTCATGTTTAATTTTTACTTCTTAAAATGTGTGTTGCCCATCAGAGCAGGAATGCCACACACTACATTTTCCTTTGCAAAATCAAGTATTTATTAGCAACACGATCAAAACAAGATATAGTATAATATCTCACTGCACTATACATGTTAAAGGGGGAGTTATCCAATATTTTGAATTATATACAATCTGGTATTTAGATATGAGTTGGGCTCATTGATGGGCTTTTAGATGTTCACCGTTTATTGAAAATAATCAGGAGGGTTTTGTTTTGTTTTTTTACTTTGCAATTCTAGCATTGGGAACGGCAAAGAACTCCTTAAAGAGCAGCATGCAGCTCCAGAGCTGCAGGTTGCAGACCTCTGCCAAAGTGCCTGGCATGATGAGCCCTTTGAAACATGGGCCATAAATGTCTCAGTGGGAGCTGAGCATGTGTGAGAACCTTGCTGTATCTCCAATGTAAAGCCCATTACATGGGTCCATCTGTGCCTGAACCAAAGGGGAATCATAGACTTACAATCACAGATCACTAGAACTGGAAGGAACCTCAAGTGGTCATCAAGTCCAGCCGCCCCCCCGGCCCCCACTCATGACAGGACCAGGCACCTTTCTAGACCGTTCCTGACACGTGTTTGTTTAACCTGCTCCTAAAAATCTCCCATGATGGAGATTCTACAACCTTGCTAGGTGATTTATTCCAGTGTTTAACCACCCTAACAGTTAGGAAGGGATGCTGCTGCAGCTCCCAGCCAGGAAGTCTTGTTCTTTAGCTCAAGCTATGGAGACGCATGCTTTTAGCCTTTGAGGTTGTCCTATTTCAATTCCCTTATTGGCCAAAGAAGCACAAACACCACCCCTGAGTGACTGAAAACAAACAAGTGTGAATGGCTTACACAGGAACGACCTGGACAGCAAAACAATCATCCAGAGCATATTGAAGTGTGTGTCTGTGATGGAGCGACCATGAAAACGTCTCTGCTGTATTCGTGAAGTATAGTTGTAGCAGCATCAGTCCCAGGATACTAGCATCAAAGTGGGTGAGGTAATATCCTTTATTGTACCAGCTTGTTTCTCTTTCTCTCCTAGGCCACATGGCTGTCACATTGTGGTGTGTGAGTCACTAGCGTATCTCGATGTAGCGGAGAGAATGCAACACTTTGTTAACATGCGGCGATGGAAGTGGCTTCTGGCCACATAGGTCCTGGCACATTGTTAGCAATGATGTGGTGTGATTAACGAGGAGACTTTTTTTATTGTTTTGCACTGTAGAAACCTGCCAAAGAGATCAGTGGAAAGGCCTCAGGCAGAGAGTTGCACCTGCTTTCCAAATGAGGTTCAGAAGCCAGCAGCACATTTAGCTGGAGGTTGTGTTGTTTTGGAAAACTGAAGTGGAAGGAAACGAGAAGTCCAGGAGTGAGGCAGAGCTGCGAGAGGCAGTGTGTGCATGCGGGAGGACAGGGTCTGACAATGGAAGAAAAGAGAAAACATAGAGGCAAAACAGCAACACAAAGATATTAGGAGTTAGGGGGGCAGAGATGGCGCCCTCATCCTTTGAGCCCCTGGAACACCTGAAGCAGGCCCATAAAATTTCATGTCATGAGGCTCACCCAGCGCAGGCACCCCAGGTTTCTGCCCTGGCCTGGTTTACACTGGTCCAAAGTGCACTGAATTTAATTGACAGGACTTTTGCTGAGACCCGGAGAGTGAAATAAAGAGTGTGGGACTTGCTGTACGCCCAATGCAGCATTCTGACTTTACAGATCAGCTGTGATTTAGCGGCCATGGTGGGCCACAAGCTAAGTATGAGTCAGTGTGACACTGTTGGGGGAAAAAAAACAACAAAACCCCCATCATTCTGGGGTGCTTTAGCATAAATGCTCTAAGACAGACACAAGAAGTACTACTTCCTCGCTACTCTGCGCTAATTATGTCTTGACTGGAATATTGTGTCCAGTTCTAGGTATCACATTTCAGGAAAGATGTGGACAATTTGGGGAAGGGCCAGAGAAGAGCAACAAAAATTAAGGGTTTAGAAAACATGACCGTTGAGGGAAGAGTGAAAGATTTGGGTTTCTTTAGTCTGGAAAAGAGAAGACTGAGAGAGGACGTGATAACCTCTTCCAAGTGTCTAAAAGGGTGCTCCAAGGAGGAGGGAGAATAATTATTCTCCTTAACCTCTGAGATTAGGACAAGAAGCAATGGAGTAAATTGCAGGGAGGTTTAGGATGGACTTGAGGAAAAACTTCTTAACAGTCAGAGTGATTAAGCACTGAATAAATTACCTTGGAAGGCTGTGGAATCTCCATCACTGGAGATATTTAAGTGCAGGTTAGACGAACATCTTTCAGGGGTGATCTAGATGGTGCTTGGTCCTGCTGTGGGTTCAGGGGACTGTGCTTGAGAACCTCGAGAAGTCCCTTCCAGTTCTAGTACTCTGATCCATTAATGCCTGGGGGGCCTACAGGTGTAGAATGCCACAACTGGATTTTACCCACCATGTAGCCAAGACGAGCTCTGTTATCACACCACATGTGAAAGAATAGCAATAACAGCATAAGCACTAAGCAAAGTATGTATTGGGCAATTGTCCTGGCAGTACTTCTCTCTGGACTATGAGATTTGGACAACATACTGCCACTATAGCAGGGAACTTGATTTAGTTCCATATGTCCTGTCATTGGTCTGTTTTCAGGGATTGATGGTGAGACAAGTTTCCAAATACAGAAATCCTTGATCACTATCAAATGCCAAGCACTCCAAGCATACTCAGAACAGCTCTAGAGCATTGGCCCGGGCAACTCGTTCATATGGCTGACTTGAAAATACCCAAGGTAACATTGTGTGGTCAGTGAAATGGTCCCATCATGGTCAGTATGCATGGTATAAAAATACTCTCTGAAGTCAAACTGAACAGCATGTCAGGTGAGTCCCAGGCTCTGGAAAGCAGCACTCCATGACAGAGCAAGGTGGGGGAGCTTTGCCACTTTCCTGTTAAGCACTTTGAAGCAAACTGTGAGTGGCGCAAGGGAAGGATACCACTACGCGTAGTCATAACACCCTCATGTCTGTTCTCCCTCCCTTTCTGTGCATCATGTCAGCATGTTTGCAGTTTTTGCATCAGTCTCAGCTCTTATGCACGTGTTCATTAACAACAAGTAGTCTTGTGGCACCATCAGAAGCAGGTCTTTGCCCACAAAAGCTGATGCTCCAAAATATCTGTTAGTCTATAAGGTGCCACAAGACTTCTTGTTCTCGAAACTACAGACTAACACGGCCACCTCTCTGTTGTTCATTAACACTGCTTGCTGCAGTCTTATCATCAACGCTGACATGAGATGCCATCATTCATCCGTGTGACAGTGACGGGCCAGCGTGATGGGATGACGTAACGATTCAAATGACAGGATGGCACCTCTGCAAGGATGTCACTGATGAGCTGCCCCAGGTGTTGTGTTAGACAACACAAAAATGCCAATATAGACCAATGACTTGCACCTTGCAATGGTTGAATCATTCTCCCTGTTTTACAAGTGGGGAAACTGAGATACAGTCAGCTAACAAGCAAGCTGGGTGGAACATAGATATCCTGAATCCCTGGAATAGTCTAACCACTGAGCCGCACACTTACCTGAATTAAGGAAACATAAGCTACTAGTGGTCTGCCACAGGTAATTGGTTGTTTTGGGTATCTCACAATTGCTATCTTCCCATGGCACAGCTCTCACAGTAAAGTTGATATATCTTTAAAGGTAGAACAGCCCCTATTTAAAACGTTTGATATCATTGCAGGTTAAACTGCAGGCACTTTGATGAATGCAACACCAAGATCTTTCAGGGATCATGCCTTTCAGGGAGAAGGTGAAAAGGACAGACATTGAATGCTGTGGAACATTTGGGTAGGGGAGATGGAAATGGACAGGAACAATAAAGACTAAAGAGAAAGTCAATGCTAGAAACTGCCAAAGGGAAACACAGTGCTAGTTCCAGTGTATTCATGTATGAGTCAGGACAGGCCTGAAATGAGTTTGCTTTTTAACCCCTGATTGAACCAATGATGAGTCAAAGATTAATCGTGTTTGGAGGCAAATCAAGTGATTGGATTAAAATTTAGTTGAGTATTTGAAGACTGGGACGCAATGTAAAGTTAATTGAAACCTTACATCTGTGGGACTTTTGAACTTTTTAGCTCTTAATAAAATACTACTGCAAAGTATACAAGAGTTCCCAATGGGAGTGATACCTCTCCACACATCTGTAGCCTTCAGATATGTGGAAAAATAATATGCATTTTTCCCCCACAAATGTGCTAAAGAATAGTAAGTTCAGGCTCATAATTCACCCAGTGCCCATGATCCAGTAACAGGCAGTTGAGCTCACCGAAAACCAGTGAAATAAAACACAGGAAAGGTCATTTCTGTAATAAAATACAATAAAATTTGACACTTCATTCTTTTGAATAGGCTTTACTGCGCGGAACAGCTGAAGTTCCAGGATGACTGTGCTTGTACCGGGCAGGAGTCACTCGTGAGTCTTAAAACTATGTAAAAATTCCTGTTAGATGTGTTGAAAAAGGAAATGTCGTGGGTTTTTTGTACTAGCTATTTGGAATGACCCCTGGTTCTTACTGAGCATGCACTGCTTTAAGCTTTACAGTGGAAATGCAAGCAAATTCTGTAATGCAAGAGAGAGAACAAAAATGAACGCCTGCACGCAAACTTAATGATGAAAACCACAGTGTCAATATGGAAATCAACTCATGGTGCTCAAGCAGTAGGAGCAATGCTCTGTGCTTAGCTTACAGGGTGAAGCTTCAAGAACTCATAAGAACAGCCACACTGGGTTAGATGAAAAGTCCATCTAGTGCAGTCTTCTGTCTTCTGGCAGTGCCCAATGCCAGGTGGACCAGAGGTAGTGAACAGAACAGGTAATCATCAAGTGACCATTCCCTGCCTCTGACAAACAGAGGTTAGGGACATCCTCCTCACCCATCCTGGGTAATAGCCCTGGATGGACCTATCATCCACGAATGTATCTGTCTAGTCCTTTTTTGATCCCCATTGAAGTCCTGGCCTTCATGACGTCCTCTGGAGATGAGTTCCACACGTTGACTGTGTGTTGTGTGAAATATATTTCTTTTCTTTTCTTTTCTCTTTTTTCCACTCTTCTGAAAGCTTGGCACTGTACAATGGGCAACTTTATCATCCAATCAATGGGCAGATATAAAAATACAAAACCATATTCAACTGAATTAATTTGAGGTAGGTGAGTGTTGTAGCACAAAATTAAAATGCTGGTTAGATAGAAAACCCAGTCCATGCCTTTAACCCCTGAGCCTTGCTAACATAGTGAATAATTCCTCTTCATAGATCTTAACATAAGTGGGCCAGATTGTGATCTGCATAAGTCTAAATTCTAGCTAGTGTTCTGCAAAGGTGCAGTTTGACGGAGGGGAAAGTGAACCCAACCATCCCACCATAAGACACAGGCAGGATCTTGTTAGTTTTGCAGAGGAATAGCAAGCAAGTCTAGTGAAGGGCAGGGAACGTGTGTTTGCAGTCTGTGTGTGTTTGTTTTCTGTGTTTAACTCAAAGCAGCTTCAAACTTTTTTTTAAAAAAGCACCTTGTAGCTAAAACTGTGTGCAAATTTTATGCACAAAAGGATTTTTTTTTAAATTAGATTTGTGGAAAGAAATTAGCATTACGCTATATTACACACACAGTTTTCAGGCAGGTACAATTGACACCATTCTAGACTAAATCTGGCTACAGGGTGGAGCAGTGGGTGGGTGTATGATGTTGGTATAATTATACAATATCTATTGTACCTGCATTCTAAAGGTCTGTTTTACCACAATTACTTCACTGATTTCAGTGGAGTTGCACTTTGGTCGGTTTCAATGAAATCTACACTCATATAAAACTGGAGGAATGCGGTGATGAATCAAAGCCTATATTAATACAGTGGCACCCTTACCCATATTGCATAGTGCTTTACTCCACCACAGTGGGCTTCCTTGTGGAGTAAGCCACTCCTCTCCGTGAGTATAAGTGTCAGAATCCATCCCACTTGCCTTAAATAGGAAACTAAAATAAATATTTCAATCAGGTAGTTAATTTTATGGCATATAAATTAAGACAAATTATATGTATCAAAACATAGCTACAGTGCCAATATACTGAACATGATATGTAATTAATGTTACCATATTATGTATAAACAGTGGTCAGAATACAGTGTTTGGTTGGTTGGTTCACAGCTGAAGCATTTTCTTTATTTAAAAAGTTTTGTGTGCATTTTAAATGTGATCAGAATGTTACGGGGCTGCAGAGGAGTGGTAGTGCTTCATTCAGCTCAGTGACTGGTAATGTGATAGGTGAGTCCCTGGTGGGGAAAAGAGTAGAATGATCCATTGTTCCTATTAAAGATTTTGGGTTCAGATATGTGTCATCCTGTGGAGCAAAGTAACACGTAGTTGATTTGATGCTCAGAAGGCCCTCACTCATTCCTCGGAGATCAATTTAACGTGAACAGCTCCTCCCACTGGAACAGCCAATGCCAGAAGTCGATATACCGGAGAGCAACAGAGGACCTCAGCTACAAGGGGGGTCATTTTACATATTTATACCACATAATTTATACCTAAAGGTTATATTGTTCTGTTCTGCTGGAATGGCAATCTGGACCAACATCTGTTGGTGGAAGATGCAAGCTGTTGAGCTCTACAGTGCTCTTCTTTGGGGATGAGGAAGGACACAGAATGAACTAAATGCAACCTGGGACAGGTTCCGAAGCAGAATGAGTGAAATTGAAGGCAGTCACATGAAGTTGGCAATTGGGGTGTAGATTATTCACGTATCATGAATATGAATCAGGCAATTAAGGGTAGAATGCAGTATGGCATGTTACACGTTATTGTAACGAGCCACAAAATCAGAGTCTGTGTCACATCCATGGGTTTTTGGTGGCTTGCAGAATTTGGAATGTAAGTTCCTAAGCTTGTGTTTTGAAGGCATGGTATACCTCTCCCTTGAGAACAAGTATTGAAAGATCATATATGTAGTAACTGTTTTTTGAAAAGTGTTCAACCAGAGATGCTTCAGTTTTTTTGTTTGTCTTTTATCAGTATTCTGCATGAGTTCATTCTAGAATGTGTGATTGTTTGGGTTCACCCACAGAGTTGTCCTTGAGCACTTCATGCACTGAAGGAAGTACATGATGTGTAATATGCATGTGTAGAAAACACGGATTTTGAAAGTGAATTTTTGGGGGAGTATTTATCATTGTAGCAATGTAGATGTCTGCAGGTTTTGCATGTGGTGTTCTGTCATGGTCTGGCACTGCTTTGAGTTGGTGTGTCCTGGTCAGAGAGAAGCTTGCTCTGATGATGAGTTTAATGGACAAAAGCAAGTTCCGTAGGACTTCAAAGATGCCCTGTTTGTACACACAGACAATACAATCACCTCATTCCTGAAAGTCAGTGCATGGGTTTGGGAAAGATTTCTTCAGGATATGGTTCCCAACAAAAACAGGGTTGTAATTCTTCAGTGATCCCCTGTGTGAATTCTAGTGTGGAGTGGTAGATGACAGCCAGGTGTTTTCTTTTCCCTTGTACTGAAGTGAGTTCTTTCAGGGCATTTGGATGGCCCATTCCATAATCTGCTTTTCTGGGGGAGTGTTCTTGCATTGCGAAAGTGGTTGTAAGTGTCTTAACCATGTATCCCAGGGTTTGTGTTTGGAGAAAATTCTGCGATACATGAGTGCCTGGCATCTCTGGGATAGATTTTTGGCATCTCTGGGATAGTTGTTGGATCTGTGAAAGTAAGTGTGGTGATCTGTGGCTTTCTTCTATATGAAAGCCATGCATAGTGTTTCATCATCAAAGTTACTGGTGGTGCTCAGGAAGTTGATGTGGGTGTGAAAGCATCCTAGAGAAAGATTTTGCATGTGATGTCGTTTTTGATATTGTGGTAGAAATCAATGAGGGAGTTTAGCTCTTCTGTCCAGAGGATGAAAATCTCATAGATGTATTTCAGATAGATCACTGGTTTCATGGTACATTTTTTCAAGAAATTTTTTCTTGAGATGGCACATGCAAAGGTTGGTATATTGGGGAGCCATCCTATTTCCTATGGGGTTCCCAAGGTTTGGACAAATAATTTGTTGTTAAACATGAAATTGTTGTGGGAATGAGTGAAATGGATTCGTCTGACAATATGTTCTCATTGGATTTCTGGTGATTGTGCTTTGTCTTTTATGTATTTGAGGGAAACAGCAATGTTTTCATGGTGAGGGATATTGTTTATAAGGAAGTGATATCCATGATGGCAAGGATGGAGATCTGAGTGAAATTGTTAATGCTGCATAGTTTCTGGAGGAAGTCAGTAATGGGTTGAAAAAAGCCAAACTTTTGTGTGGTGAGCGGCTTGAGGATGGTTTCTAGGAGTCTTGATGTTCCTTTAGTCAGAGCATTATGGTCAGACAACGTGGGTCTGCCGGGGTCCCGTTCTATGTGTATTTTGGAAAGCATGTAGAATGTGTCAGGACTGTTGTTTATATTATGGTAGTGATCAAGACCACATTGTATTGGTTGCAGTACACATGCAATAAGAGATGCTCCAAGAATTTGCAAACAGAGCTGGTCAAAAATTTCAATGAAATGGTTTTTTCATCAGAAAATGCTGAGGGAATATATCAATTTTCAAAAAAAATCGAACAAGTGTTTAGATAATGTCTGAATGTTCTGTTTTGACCACATTAGATGGAAATGTTTTTGTGTTTAAAACATATTGCATTATATTCTAAATTATAATGGAAAATAAAAGATTAAACTGGATGAGGACATGTGATTTTTATCGAAATGGAATGTTTTGGTTGACTTGAAACCATTTTTCTTTTAAATTTCATTTGTGGGAAATTTTGAAAATTGTTGTTTCTGTTCTGGTTTGGAATGTAAACAAATTTCAACATGTTGTAATTTCCCATGGAATGGGCATCTCAACCACAGACTAAATAGAGTTTCAGATGCAGACTAAATAAACAAGACAAAGAATAGGAGAACAGACAGAAAGTTTGCCAAAGGTCACACAGCAGGGCAATGGCACAAGTTGTCAGGGTTCTCGACCACCTTCCTAATGATAATGATGTGTTTACTTGTCAGGCTCTATTTATAACACACATAATCGGTCCATTTTCAAAGCTTAAACTAGTGCTGATGGAAACTAAGACCACAATACTGCTAAACGCACCCTTCCCTCTGATTTCACTGGACAAGGAGGGTCTACCTCAGGAATAACGCAGCAAGTTTTGCAATACAGACTTACATGTGACTTCTGGTTCTTTCTGGCTTTAGTCTAATCAGCAAACCAGTAGAAATAGATTTTATGTGAGTTTTTTGGCTAAAACAAAGGCTTGCTCTGGGTTGTATTCACAGGATAGGCAACAATTCATGCTGGTCTTCATCTTTTCTCAATCTGTTCTTGTGGTTTTGGTTGAATGTAAAACATAGACAGTTATGTTTTGTTTCATTGAAATGTGCACAGAGCTGTAAGCCCAGAGCTCCTGAGTTTTAATTCTAGCTCTACAGTCTATTACTCTTATTATGTTTGTATACTTTACAATCCTTATTATTAACCAAGCCACCAGCCCCCTCCTCTAAAGGGAGACAACCCTAATTCATCCATTTTATAGCTAAGGAAGAAATTGCACAAAAGTTACGTTAGGCAGAGTTTGTCCCGAGCAGAGCTGACCCAAGTTTTGACATCTTCATCACACTGACTTTCAGAATGAATATCCTAAATTGTAAGTTTGCGTAGGTAACACAGTCTGCTCCCTTCTCACACTTTGGTGGCTAATGCATAGTATTGAGAGCTGCTGCTGCTGCCTTTGCCGGTACGAAATCAGTGCCATTTTTCAGTTAGTGCAAATATGTAAATGAGTTCATTGGCTACTTTGCACAAAACGTCACCCAGGGAGCCGTATGCACATTTGGCTTTGCAATGGTGCTTGGAACTGAAGTTTTGCATCTGTTGCTGACTAGATCTGCAGGAAAATGCAACGGAATTAGTGGGTCCCTGTCATGGTAGCTGGCAGGAAGAACCCTTCTGGGGAATGCCGAAGATGCTGGCACGCGATCTGTGGATGTTGTTTGCCTTTTTGTATATAAATAGTGAGTGGGGGATCCAGAATGTCTGATCCCAGGAGTCACATGACATTGCACCTCTTTTCCCTCTGCACTGCAAAGTGCTGCAGAGTGAGGGACCACAGCCTGCTTTCTATGCCGGGGCTCACACATGGCACGTAACCTTTTGTAAAGCAGCTGTCCTGCCTGGCCTCATGGATTCTGACCCCCAGCGAGAGGGAACCTACTGGAGCAGACCCCCAGCTACTGCACTCAAAATCCAGAAGCCTGTGGAGTGCTTAATCTGCCCAGGAAAATGACCCAGACACAGTCCATTCCTACCTCCACCTCTTGGGTTACAAAACTACTGGTTGTGGTGGTCAGTCTATATTCCTTCAGTTTTCTTGGTCTGTTCTTCATTCGGCATAGAGTTTGCTTTTTCGCTTATTCTTTCTGAAGAAAAAACTACAGAAGCCAACAGTTTCCATTGAACTGTCCCTCTCAATCACGTAGTATCTGGACATTGCATTCCTTTTCTTTACAACAGATGGTATTCTCTGTGCTTCTCCACTCAATTTGACATGAACACTGTCAGTAGGTTCTTGACTCAGCAGTTCTCTGAGCATCATGCGTGGTACAAGTGTTTAGAAGCTCCTTTTTTGTTTTTTATCTGATTTGGCTCCTCTCATCCTATCTGGCCACTTTGGAGATGATTCTTGTCTGAAGTTGGAACGGTAGTTCATCACGAGTTGTGCTGGTGTCTTTCCACGACCTACTATTGGTCCTGATCTGTAACTCAGTACAGCAAGGAGTGGATCTTCCTGCAGCAGGATTTTCTTGGCTGCCTTTTCAGCTTTTTCAGCCTCTATGTTCACTTGTGGGTAATGTGGGCTGCTAGTAATCAAAATCGTATTTAGTTCAGAATGACAAATTCTACTGCAATGAGTTGTGGTCTATCTGTCACTAGCTGTTCTGGAATACCAAAATAAGCTAAAGAGCACTTCAGTTTCTCAGTAACAGTGTGACGTGTTATGTATTTCAAGTACATTTCTGAAAGAACTCAAATGTGAAATTGTGGAACTATTAACTGTGGTTTGTAACCTATCCTTTAAATCAGCTTCTGTACCAAATGACTGGAAGATAGCTAACATAACGGCAATATTTTAAAACAGCTTTAGAGGTGATCCTGGCAATTACAGACCAGTAAGTATAACATCAGTACCAGACAAATTAGTTGAAACTATAGTAAAGAATAAAATTGTCAGACACGTAGACAAACATAACTGGTTGGGGGAAAGTCAGTATGGTTTCCATAAAGGGAAATCATGCCTTATTAATCTACTAGAGTTTTTTGAGGTGGTGAATAAGCATGTGGACAAGGGGGATCTAGTGGGTTAAGGGAGAAGGTCCCTCACCAAAGGCTCTTAAGAAAAATAAGTTGTCATGGTATAAGAGGGAAGGTCCTCTCATGGACTGAAAACTGGTTAAAAGACAGGAAACAAAGGGTAGGAATAAATGGTAAGTTTTCAGAATGGTGTCCCCTCAAGGGTCTGTATTAGGACTGATTCTATTTAACCTTTTTATAAATGATCTGGAAAAAGGAGTAAGCAGTGAGGTGGCAAAATTTGCAGATGATACTAAACTGTTCAAAACAGTTAAAAACAAAGTAGGCTGTGAAGAGCTTCAAAAAGATCTCACAACACCAGGTGACAGGGCAACAAAAGGGCAAATGAAATTTAATGTTGATAAATATAAAATAGTGCAAATTGGGGGAAAAAATCCCAACTATACATACAAAATGATGGGGACTAATTTAGCTATAACCACTCGAGAGAGAACTTGGAGTCACTGTGGATAGTTCTCTGAAAACATCCACTCCATGTACTTCAGAAATCAAAAAGGAAAACAGAATGCTAGGAATAATTAAAAAAGGAATAGAGAATGAGACAGAGACTATCTTAATGCCTCTATATAAATCCATGGTATGCATCTTGAATATTGCATGTAGTTGTGGTTGCCCCATCTCAAAAAAGATATTTTGGCATTGGAAAAGGTTCGGGAAAGGGCAACAAAAATTATTAGGGGGTTGGAATGGGTGCTGTCTGAAGAAAAATTAAAAAGACTGGGAATTTTCAGCTTAGGAAGAAAAGGAGACTAAGAGGGGATGTGATGGGGTCTGTAAAATAACGAGTGGTGTGGAAAAAGTGAATAAGGAAAAGTCAGTTGCTAGTTCCCATAACAAAAGAACTAGGGGTCACCAGATGAAATTAATGGGTAGCAGGATTAAAACAAGCAAAAGGAAGTTTTTCTTCACCCAGTGCATGGTAGTCTTGTGGAACTCCTGGGCAGCGGAAGTTGTGAAGACCAAGATTTTAAAAGGATTCCAAAAAGAACTAGATAAATTCTTGAAGGTTATGTACATCAATGGATATTAGCCAGGATAGGTAGGAATGGTGTCCCGAGCCTCTTTTTGTCAGAAGCTGGAGATGGATGACAGGAGAGGCCTGGTTCTTGTCTCCCCTTGACTTGCACAAAAATTCGAGTTACACAGGGGTTGCAGAAACGCAACATCTTCCATCCCCCCGCACCCCATAAGTCGAGGGTTTGCTACACGTTATTTATATATACCTGAAAAAATGGTCAACTATGACCTGTAACAACATCCTCTGAATTAGCATAAATCTGAAGCTAGTCTCTTCCAACGTCTATCTGGCAGGAGTGTTTGCACACTGCATGGCTCAACGTTATCTTTCCAGTTGATTTGTGCTGTATCTCATTTCAAAAGTCCAGTAAATCATATCCTCCTCTGAGTTCTTCCCCCTTTCTCACTCAGCCCATCATGGCTGTCAGTCTGCAGCTAAGAAGGTTGTTGGTCTGTCATCCTTTGATCACGTGCCCTCTGAAGTCAAAGGGGTTTGTTTGCGTGTTTTTAAAGAGTTTCTGTGGTGGGCTGGCCCATGCAAGTCAGACTATCTCCAAGGCTCATCAGAGCTGCATCAGGTGACCTTAGCTCTGGGAGGGGTTGAAGATTGTTGTAATGTCAGCTCCTGAGTCAATTTTAAATCAACAGTCTTATGAATATTCAGTTTCACTCTCCTGGAAGTTTCTGCATGTCACAAGTGGTCTTTCCGCAAACAATGGCTCTGGATTTTCCGTAATATGAATCAACTTGCTGACTGCTTTAGTGTGGCAAATAGCTGCAAATTGTCTCTATTTTGTGCATGTATTACACCTTGTGACTCTGGCTGGACGTGCATGATCCCTCAGGATATGACTTTTTCCACGCCTTCTGCACATAGGCTGGAGTTAGTCCCTCGTAGCCTAGGAATTCTATCTCCTTGCCTCAGAAGTTTTATGATGATGGATTTTAGCCCTTGTGTCCATGTATAGGTTCTAAAGTAATTTCTGTTATTTCAGATTGCTCCTTCATTTTTTATGCTGTTTGACTAATTCAGACTGCCTCGATAAGGTAAGATTTGCTATGCCAGGATTCTAATCTATTAACTCACTAACTGGTTTGTCTCTGACATTTTCATGGAGTATTTACCCAGGTTTGTTAATTCTCTGCTGAAAACATGCTTTTTCATAAGCCCGTCTTTCTCTGGGGCACAAAATGTACATCAGCACAGCCAAAGCCCTTTCATTCTCATCTTTGTTACGGTCTTCTGCAAGGTCAATGGATCCTCCGTATGCTTTGCCCACTTCCTCACAGCATAAATTAAAGAAGATCCCTGAATATCTCCAGTTCCCTGCTGGCACATTGCAGAAATTTGGAGTCCTGCAAAATAGTGCTTCCCGTCTGTCCATTGTAAAGGTTTGTCAAATATGAATTTCTCTGGGACATTGAAGAAATGCTACAACCCCTGTTGCTTTGTTCCTTCTATTTCTTGTCCTCTGACATCTAGTTTGCTTCTCATACCATAGCATGCTACCATAGCATGCATATTGTACTAGATAGGGATTGGTCACATAGCTTCTTTAAAGACTGATACATACCAAGTGCATCCACTTTTAGATCTTTTCTTGCTCCACCAGGTGTGGCTGAGGGTAACTTAAATCAGGTATTTTGTGTACTTTGCCACCTAGTGGCTGAAGATTATAAAACAAATGACAAGACTTTGTCACAAATGAGGAGCTTTGGAGCAGAGCAGGACAAGAAAAAATTGCCATTGAAATCAGGAGAATAAAGTGGGGGTGGCAGGGCCACTCTCTCAGAAAACCATCATCCAGCAGAGTCCGTCAAACTCTCACATGGAACCCGCATGGAGAAGGAAAAGGAGGAAGAACTTGGACAATGTGGAGAAGGTCTACTGAGATTGAAGGACAAACAGGATACTCTTGGAGCCAGCTAGAAATTTTGTCCCAAGACAGAGTGAAGTGAAGGAGACTTGTAGATGACCTATGCTCCATATGGAGTACAAGGGTTAAGTAGCAGCAGCAGCAACTTCTGCTTTCCATTACAACCCTTACCACAACCTGACATATTTCAGCTGAAACCCACTTTGGAAACACTGTTGCAGGTGCCAGAAATTTAGTTCCCATGATGTACTACATTCTTCCTTCTTGGTGAAAGAGGGGTACGTGATAGGAACCCCAAGGCTTTATGCATTCTGGTAGATGTAGGCCAACCCAGGAGCCCAGCCTGTGTGTGAGCCAGTAACTAAACTACCACTCCTAACATCGCAATGGAAGTTCTGGTTTTAAGCATTTGTTTTTTCAACACAAAAATGAAATTTAAGGCAAGCAGTCACTTTTCTAGCAAAACAATGGCAAATCTGGGTTTTCATTTGTTTTTCCAATCTGCCCTAACTCTGGCCTTTTGCAGGTGTCTTCTCCAATCAGTTGAGCAGAATGACTTCTCAGAGATGCCCATGTTCCAGCTAGAAGACTTCTCTCCAGAGGATGGGCTAACTGAGCCTCAAATTCTAGCATCTGGGAAACCACTGACTGGCTCCCCAAAGCTGCAGCACCACGCCAGTGCTGCTGTCATGCCTGCTGTCAGCCACACACACATACACACACACACACACATTCCCTTCATGTCATCACTTTGCACTAGCAGCCGGGATCTTGCTCAGATCCTGAGCATGAGTGGATCCTGAGCATAAAGTGAACATCATCAGCCCTAGAAGAGGCTAGTTTGGATAGAGGGGAGCTGCTGTAGCCGCCCCCACAAGCCCCTGTTGCCCAAGGACAGTGTACACCTACTCCCCCAACCCTCGCCCACCAATGGCAGCAAGCATCAGGGACCTAGCAGCTTCCCAGAGCCTGGCCTCATTCCCCCAGACCTGAGCCCCACCCCCAGGCCCCTGACCCCAGCTGGCCTCCTAGCCGCTCCCCGTAGGAACCAGTCTTCATAACCCTCCAGCCTCTGCTTTCCTCTTTCTAGTGCCTTATGAACTGGGGGGGGGGATCAGCCTGCTTCTGCCATGCAAGCTTTCCAGGGCACATGGTACATCCATTCACAGAGCAGCAGGGTTTCAGTGTAACCAGCCAAGCGCATGATGACTGTTTTAAACTGACATGCATGACTTGTGTGGAGCCATGTGGAAGTGCCGCTGTGAAGGTGATCATGGCTGTGATTTCCTGTGGCTGTAGATGCACCCTGCAAGTTTGGCGCAGCTAGTGGCGAAGAGCCGACTGCCGGCAGGCGAGTTTCAGGACTACTCTAGCAGGGCTTTGCTGCTCAGGACAGATGGGAGTTGATAGCGCTGCATGGGCTGGCATTGCACAAGGCCAGACTGCAGCACGCCTGGTTCAGATTAACGCAGTTAGTCTCTGACTTTCCGAAAGACAAAGTCCCTCACATGTGTAGAAAAGAGGATCAAACTGTTGCAAAGCATTAAAGTCTTGTTTTCCAAGCAGCTACCATGGCAGCGCTCATTAAGAAATCTCACTCAACACGTTTCAAAGCCCACACACGGAGACCAGTGCTGCTCTGTGGCACCATTATCCAAATTGCTCTCACGTTGGTAGTGAAGGCCTGGGGGGGCAGGCCTGCTGATGGGGTGGAGAAGGGGGCTGTTGCCCCCAGGCCTAGTGTTTCAAAGGGGCCCGGAGCCCCAGGCCCCTTTGAATTGCCACGGCAGTGCCGCTGCACATGGTTGAGGGGATGAGGGGCCTAGCATCCTGGACTGGGTGGCACTGATGGCTGAATGCCTTAGGCCCCGCCCCTTCCATGCTTGACCCTGCCTCTTCCAGGCATGAAGAGGGTCCGTGGCAGCTGTGCGTTCCACTTCTGACCCTTAGAACTTAGTGTGCCAAACAATCACAGTGCAAAGAAAGCAGAGCTGCAGTGAAAGTGGCCAGAAATGTGCTGTAAAGACACAAAAGGGAAGTCTTTGTCTCCTGTCCCTCTTGCATTTGACCATTTAGAAACACTTCTTACTGGAGGACTCCCCCCGCCATCCTCCTGCCCAAGCCTGCGCTGGCTGTGCCGGCATTCTGAACCGAGCACCAATAAAGTTACTGTTCTAAATGAAAACCCACGAGATTTATTGAAACCAGGCAGCACAGTGTTTGGCAAATGATGTGCTCGAACACCATTACAGTGCAGTAACATAGCCAGGGCCCCATCCCGTTCCCCCTGAAGTGAGTGACGAACTCCCATTTTTCCTCAGTGGGAATTGGATTAAGCCCTTGTGCATAATTACAGTGGGCCTGATTCACAACTACTTTACTCCAGGCTTATCCCAGACTGACTCTGTGGATTCCAGTAGAGTTATCCCAGTGCAGTTCTGGAGTGAATCAGGCCTGGCATTCCTTCTAATCAAGGCCTTGGTGCGCTTTGTACATTTATCAAATAGAATTTCAGTCAGAAAACAAAGGGATTGAGAGATTGCAAAACAATGAAAGAATGTTCACTGGCAGCTCTGCGAACCAGATGTTTGTTTCTTGTTCCTTCTTACCCAGGACTAAAAAACTCATGAACATGCTCAATCCAGGCGCAAGGTCGGTTTGAAACGAGGTAAGAGGTGTCGCAATGAGGCCGACAGAGCATCTGGGAATGGGGAAATCGTAATTTGAATCAGGAGCTGCTCTCAACGCCACCACAGTTGAGAGAGCCTGAGTACGCATATTGCTTTGCCTTTCTAGGCCCAAAGATCGCTGATCATCTGAAAGCCTCGTTCACGTCAGGATGCAGTGGGAATGGCTTTCAACAAAAGAGCAATAAAAGGACATTAGAAATGGCACAGAAATGAGTAAGCATGTTAAAAGTCCTAATTAAATGTGGGTCTAACGTGAAAATAAGAGTATCATTTCAAAAGATTTTTGGGGCACAAGTTGGGAAAGAGGAGTGTTTTGCACTTCTGTATTTATTTAGATAAATAATGAGGCACCTTTCTGGAGCAACTCTTTAAGTGCTTCTTGACAAAATGAATAATAGTGAATAATGAATAATAGACAATAGCAATAAAATAATACACTGAGGCTGCACAAAAATAAACCAAATTCCTTCTTTCCTTCTGTGTATTACCCCTAATAATTTTTGCGTCACCAGTACAGAGGTCAGCAACCAAAATAGCAAGAGCAGCCATTTTTTTTGAATTTGGTTAAAAGAAAAAAAATCTCAGTAGTTCAAGAGGCGCAATGCATGTGAATACAAGACAGTCCTTAATAAATAACATCAAACCATACTTTTTGTAACCCCTATTTTAAGAATAGCGCACACACAATGATTGCTAATGTGATACGTGTTTACTGCAGGACATTCACAAACTTTTTACATATATTATTTCCTCACACTTTATATGTGTTTGTATCACTGTCTTCTTGACTTTCACTCGTGAACCTTCTCTCTCTTCGGAGGATGCTAGTGGGGAGTTATCCAGCATTTTGAGCTCTCATATCATTTGCTATTTAGATATGAATGGTTCATTTGGGGGCTTTAAGATGTTCACTGTTTATTGAAAATAATCTGAAGGGTTTTTTTGTTTTTGGTTTTGTTTTGTTTTGTTTTGTTTTGTTTTACTTTGCAATTATAGCATTGGGAACCACAAAGAAGTCCTTAAAGAGATGCATGCAATTCTGGACCTGCAGGTTGCAGACCTCTGCACCAATAAGTTATCACTGAAGTCCTCAGAACTGGGTTTTGCAAACATTGGTCTGGCTGATCCCCAGGCAAGGACACATGCAGCATGGAGATGAAGACCTGGCAGTGCAGGTGATGGCTTCAGCTTCTTCAGCCATGGGATGCTAACAGTGAGGACTTCTGAGAAGAGTTGTGGTCCACCTGACCAATAAGGGGAAGAGCATATTTGCATACCAACTCACCAACCTAGTGAGGAGGGCTTTAAATCATGTTCAAAGGTGGCTGGTGACCTTAAGGGAGGGATAGATATTATGGAGGAAATGGAGATAAATTAAGAGGGGAATCTACTCAACATTTTAGAGACAAAGAGTATGGGGAACCAACAGAAAGATCTGTAAGTATTAGACTTGCACTAAATAGTGAAATAACCGAGATCACAGTGGTGTGGTGGGATGAGTCTCATGACTGGAATATTGGCATAGAAGGGCAGAGCTTGTTCAGGAAGGACTGGCAGAAAAAATGAGACATGTTGTATGATGTTTCAAGAACAGATATACTTGCTCAGAAGGAGAAGAGAAGGCAGGTGAAGGGAGCCCAGATGACAGCAACTGAGTGAAGATAAAAGAGGAAAATAAATAGGGGTGATGTCATGGTGGGGACCCGCTAATAGATACCAAATCGGGAAGAAAAGATGGAGGTGGCATTTCTAGAATAACTAACAGAAATATCCAAAATGAAAGACCCAAAAGCAGGGAATGTAAGTACTTCAATATCTTTAGGGAAAGTAAAATGGCAAAACACAAAATGTGCAGTAGGTTCTTGAAATATTTTGAGACAACTTTTTGTTTCAGAGAGTGGAAGCAGTAACCTAGGAGGCAGACACTTTTTAAGCTTGATTTGAACTAAAATGGGAGGAATTTGGTTGTGAATCTGAAGACAGAAAGGAATTTGGATAAGAGTTATCATAAAATAATCAATTTCATGATTCTATGGAAAGGAAGGAGTGGGAGCAGCAGAATGAGCACAATAGATTGCAATAAAATCCGGACGCTAACAAACTCAGTGAACTGGTAGGTAAGGTGCCCTGGAAAGAAAATCTAAAAGATAGAGGAGTTTTGGAGTACTGACAGTTTCTCAAGGAGACCGTATTAAAGGCTCAATGCAAACTATTCTAAAGCAAAGGTAAGATTGGAATAATAATGAGAGATTAATATGGCTCCATCAGGAGCTTTTCAGTGACCCGAAGATCAAAAAGGAATCCTACAACAATTGGAAATGTGGACAAATTGCTAAGAATGAGTACTGAGTTATAGCACAAGCACTTAAGGACAAAATCCAAAAGGCTAAGACACCAAATAAGTTATACCTGGCAAGGGACATAAAAGGTAATAAGTAGTAGTTCTATAAAACATAAGGAGCAAGAGAAGGATAAAGGGAAGTGTAGGTCTGCTACTTAGCAGGAAAGTTGCGTGAATTACAGATGACATCAAGAAGAATGAGATTTAATGCCCATTTTGCTTCAGTTTTCTCTGGAAAAATTGACTGCAACCAGATACTATAATCAATAATAGTAATCGGGGAAAGGAGAGGAAGTCAAAGTAAGGGGAGAACAGGTTAAAGAATATTTAGATAAATTAGATGGATTCAACTTGGCAGGGCCTGATGAATTTCATCCTGGGATACTTAAAGAAAGAGTGGAAGCTATCTTGGAATTGGTAGTGATTATCTTTGAGAAGTCACAGAGGATGAGTCACAGAGGTCCCAGATGACCAGGACAAATAATGTACCTATCTTTAAAAAGAAGAACAAATAGGACTCAGGCCATTATAAACCAGACAGACTAACTAGGATAACTGGAGAGCTACTAGAACATTATGAAATGATCATTCTAAGTACCCAAAGAATAGTATGGCTGTAAGTAATAAACAGCATGGATTTGTCAAAAATTATGTTAAACCAACCTAATTTCCTTCTTTGAAAGGATTACTGTCTACTGGATGGGGGTAAGGATGCGGTAGATAGGATAACAGATGATTTGGAGCATAAGCTTTTGTGGCCACCCACAAAAGTTTATGCTCCAAAATATCTGTTAGTCTAAGAAGGTGCCACAGGACTTCTTGTTTTTCCACATATAGGCTAATACTGATACTTGTAGATATGATGTATTTTGATTTTAGTAAATCATAATTCCACATGACAGGCTCATAAGCAAACTACAGAAAAGCGGTTTAGATGAAATTAGTCAGTTCCATGCAAAACTAGTTGAAAGTCCATACGCAACAAATAGTTACCAAAAGTTTGCTATCAAATTAGAAGGATGCATCTAGTTAGAGTGCTGCAAGAATCTGGCCTGGGTCCAGTACTAACCAGTGTTTCTACTAGTGACTTCAATAAAAGTGTGGAGAGTGTTCTGATCAAATTTGTGGGTGTTATGGAGTGAGGCGGGATTGCTAGCACTTTGGAGGAGAAGATTAGAATTCAAAACTACCTTTCAAATTGGGGTAGTAGTGAGAAATCAACAAGTCTAAATTCAATAGACACAATGGCAAGCAAGAGTGTTCAGCGCTGGGACAGCTTTTGAAGGGAGGCCGTGGAAACCCCATCTTTGGGTTTTATATGTTTAACACTTATTGGGGATGGTCCAAGCTTATTTGGTCCTGCTATGGCTCATGGGACTGGAATAGAAGACATCTTGAGATCTCACCCTGCCTTACATTTCTTAGCTTTACCTTTCTTCCTGTCTGCTCCTTCAACTATCTCATGGCATGGCTTTCCATGCCTGTAGGATTCTTCCTTAGGGTCCCATAGTAGGCTGACTATGAGTGGTTGGGAGTGACTTAGTTTGACAGGGTCTAGGTGATCAGTACTAAATATGCAGGGATGTGCTCTGTAAGATTAAGAACTAGATTAAGACACCTATCTAGTCTCCCTCTTCCATCTATGGCTCTCCTTGACACCAAAAACTCTACAACGAAGAACAATTAGTACCATTAATCCACATCTGGAAGATGGAAAAATTGAAGCAGGGAAAATTCTTTACTAACCTAAGATCGTAGAGTGAGTCAGAGATAGAGCCAAGCATAGAACTCAGATCTTCTACCCTTCCAGACCCATTCAGTGTCTGTCATCCAGATTTTTCCCATGTACCTGAACTCCTATGGAAGAAGATGTGCCATGAAATGTTCAACACGCCATGTTATTACTGAAGCTCTTAAAGAGAGCAAAGAATAATAGTTATGCGAAGGATTAGCTGGGCAGAGGTTGGTAGAAGTTGACATGCTAAACACAGAGCCAAAATACTGATTTTAACACATGTGCAATAGACAGAGTTCTCTCCACCTCACATACCGAGGGTGGCAATGTGACATCAACAGAAAGCAGCCAGTTCTCTCATAAAACAGATTGTCACAAGAAATACACTTCTTTTGGTGAGCTTTGCCCTTAAGCCAACAATCTGGATATTTTTATTGTGTGATTTATGGGGAGTTTGCTTCTTAAACCAAAGACCCAGAGGGACGTTGCTGTAAAAAAGGCCAGTACTGCTGTTATGGCTGTATTTTAGCTAATAGGATTGACATGGGTGTATGCCACCACCTTTTTGTTCAGCTCCGAACCTGACAGCGTAGGTTGGCTCCATGTTGAAAAGATTAATTTTTTCATATGCATGTATTTGTGTTTGTTTGCAGCCTCGAGCAAAACAGAGAAAAGAGCCAAAGTGTTACCATGATGAATTCTTTCAGTAAACAGCAGCACTGCAAACTAAAGTTAAAACATGAATTAATTGTGTCAAAACCTACAAGGGCTGGGTTTTCTTGGACTTCTGGTATGAATTTCATTGACCTTTCCACTCCTGTTTGTGTAATTTGGGGGACCATAGTTAAGAATTATTTTGCTCTGTACGTATCACAAACTACTTGTGGAATAGTAACAGAGAGGAAGCCATGATAGTCTATACACTATCAAAACAAAAAGCAGTCAAGTAGCACTTTAAAGGCTAGCATGAAGAAGTGGGTCTGTCCCACGAAAGCTCACCTAATAAACTATTTTGCTAGTCTTTAAAGTGCTACTTGACTGCTTTTTACTTGTGGAATGGACGACATAAACTGCTAGCTTTTCTCAGTGCCATCACTTATAGTTTTATTTAAGTAACTGCAAAGTTCAAAATATCATTGATGTCATCAGTGCTAAGGCTATGGACTTGTTTGTGGTCCAAAGTATTTTTCTAAGATGCTTAAATAGTTGTCATGTAGGTACAAGAAGACACTTTAATGTATGAACTAATGACTGGATGGGCCATTGATTTATCTATACACTAAGGAGCTCTCCAGCTCTGAATCTCAGGCAGACTCAATGAATAAAAGCTGTTTTGTAAAATTGATGAGTGATCTGAATTTACTTACAGATTGGCAAATGTTCATATCTCAGTGGCAAATAATTTTCTGTTTAGCGGAAAGGCCAAGGAATTAGCAGAACTAAAAGAGCCAGATCCGCAACTGCTAAAACGAATGCAGCTCCCTTAAATTCATTAGCGCTAAGGTGTGCTATGCCAGCAAAATCTCTGGAAGGAAAACTGAACTTATTTCTCCCTCTGGGTCATGGCTGAGTTGCATTGGACTGAGTTCACACTCCATCACTGAAGGTAAAGGGCTGTTTGTCTCCCACACAACATGCCACATAATTGTCTGTTTACAAAACATCATGAGTGTAAGACAATGTTGCATTGCTGTGTCATCAGACAAACATTAGCTGCCTAAACTCTCTAGAGTTGAGTTTGGGTCAGCAGACCTCAATGCACTTGCTTCCTGAGGGGCAGTGTAATTTAGCAGCAAGGGATCAAGAGAGCTTGCTCTGAGTTCTGGCTTTGCTCTGAGCCTGTTGTGTGACCTTAGGCAAGTCACTTTACAACTCTTTCCCCTTCCACCCAGTGTGCATTTAGAACATAAGATTTGGGAGTCAGGGACTGTCCTTATTACGTACATCTAAAGTTCTAGAACCAGTGGGACATGATCATTATTAGAGATGCTACTGCGACACAAGTAAAAGTAACTGGAAATCCCAAGACCATGCCCTATTAATGAAACTGTGACAGAAATAACAGCATGGTGCAGAGCAGTGTTTCTTAAACTTTTTGAGACCATGGAACACCAAACAATAAAAATTGTAATCAGACCAAAAAAACAACTAGCAACATATACTGTAAAAACAAAAGCAAATAATTTAATCAGGTATCATAGCAATGAAGAAGTAATATTGTATCTGGTTTTGATCGCAGGCAATATAGACCACCAGCGTATGATTGCAAAAAAGTGTCAGATGATGGCGGCACACCTGCAAGTTGTTTATGGAACACCAGTTTAAGAAACACTAGTCCAGTGCATCACCAAATACTGTAATTATTCTACTGGAAATTGAAGTGTTTGAAGCCTCTTCTGCAGAAGACTGGGGTGTGCATCTGAGCAAAATTGGCTACACTCACTTTGCTCATGTAACCACCGACAAGCAGACTCAAACCTTTGAAGCTTAGTGTAGGAGCCTCTACAGCAGGCATGTCCAACCCGCAGCCCACAGGCTGCATGCGGCCCTGGACAGCTAGTAATGTGGCCCCACAAGATCGTAAACTTTTAACATTATTATGTGATTTATATACATTAACTATATCGTATATTTTATATGCGGCCCAAGACAATTCCTCTTCACTCAATGCAGCCCACGCAAGCCAAAAGGTTGGACACCCATGATCTACAGTCTGAGCTAAATGCCAGCTGCCTCTCAGCTTAGGCTGTAAACTCTAAGTCGGCTAGGTGCCCCTACATGGGACAGTGAACCACACCCTGCAGGAGTGTGAGTTACTCTAACTTTAGCTGGAAGAAACTCAAGAGTTCAATATGATCAGGACCCACAAACATGGATGTTAGATTGTCCTTCTAAGTAAAAACTTAGATATCCTTGATTGATCCCCATGCACTATGAGACTGAGATGGCTTAATCTAGAACTCTCTCTATCTCCCTCTGACTGGGAGATTATATGGAATAGTCATATCCTGTCAGAAGAAGGAAGGGGAAGAATTCATGCTGGACCACAGCTGGACTACTAAAACCTGTGTGCATTAGCATTGGGAGGCCCTGGAACAAATCAGTGTTAGTTAAAGGTTCAGATGTCATTCTTTGAGGGTGTTCTCTGAGCTACTAGAGCTCAGCACTGAGGTACCCTTTTGCGTTACAATGCTTAGTTTTTAGACATAGGTTTTCATTTATGATTATGGTAGTGCCAAGATTGACTTGAGCTAAATGCTAGACAAACACAGAGTGAGAGCCAGGCTCTGCCCTGGAGGGTTTACAGTTTAGCCATGGAAAAGAATGGAAAGGTAAACAGAGACAAGCTATTTGCCCAAATTCAAAGATTTGCCTAAATTCAAGGGAAGAGCCTAGAACAGGATCCACATCCCCAGTACTTAATTTGTAACAAAAGAAGTGCTGGGACTTCAATATTTTTTTCATATTCGTGATAGATGCAGCAAGCTCAGAAGTGCCCAGCTCTGAACTGCCAAGCATAGTCCTGGCACAAATTACGCACTGCATGTCTCTTGAGGTTTGTCTAACACATTTCCGTGAGATCACATTGCCTTTCTTGTATACATGTCCTACTTTCAAGCAACCAAACTGTGGCTTCACAGCACTGAATATGGATCAAATGTTTACTTTTAATTTATGAAATTATTTTCTTTCTCTCTCACTAACATCTCAAATCTTTCCTCCTCTGTGTAACTTAAGTGACAAAACCCAGCCCCTACTGGTCATCCTCAGATTCTTGTGCCATCAGGTATTTTTATTCAAGTAGTAGTATGTGAATCTCCCTCATATTTGGATTGTTAGTTCAGATGCTTATCCAAAGTCAGAGCTCTCCAGCGGACTGTGTGTAGAACAAGATTATGGCTCCGCCCTCCTCAGAAGATATAAGGCTTCACTATGAATTTCTCGAGGAAATGTACATGAAGTCAACCTATTTAGAGCTACTCAGCACAGTGTTTTCACAGTGGTGAGTTGGTGGCAGGCATTTTCCTTTCAACTCCACCGACGATTCTTGTTCTGGTGGAGTACCAGAGTCAACAGGTGAGTGCTTGGCGATTGATGTATCGTGTCTATACTAGCCATGATAAATCAATCCATGCTGGATTGATTGCTGCCTGTTGATCTGATGGCTAGTGCAGACATTCCCTAGGTTGTACAAGGCACTATTTATCTCCCATCACTATAATTTTAGAGGCTCTGCTCATGATTCTTAGTTAAATTCCATTTTGCACTCAAAACAAGGATTTAACCTCTTTAATTCATGTCATAAATAGAGAATGTCCTCTTCAAACTTATAGTACTTGCTCTTCAAATATTCTGTGATTTTTCTGAGAATTTACAAGTTGAAAATCTATTAATTATTTTGTGAGTTAAAATTATGTAAAAAAAAAAACTTCTTTAAGAAGTGTTGCTCTATAAATGTTATTTTTTAATTAAATAAATTGTAACAGTAAAGCTGTTGTTTACAAATTTTATTAACAAGTTAATTATTATTTATTATTATCAAATTATTTCAGTTGTAATGATTTAGAGATATGATGCGGACTCAACACGTCAGTGGTTCTCACTGGGCTGTCACAAGAAGAAAAATCTGAAAAAAAAATGCATGTAAAAATCTGGGTTCAGAAATACTAAACTATCTCCATAAAAATCCTTATGGTTATTGCTTAGTGTAAAATGCAAGGATGTCAGGATACCAGTGCATGGTGTCAGAGTTAGGGGTACTTGGGGATTTTTCCTGAGCACTCCTCATCTTAAAATGATTTTAATTTTTTTAATGTAGTCTAAATTCTGAATGTCTTGGTTTTATAGTATTTGTTTGGAGACACAAATAGCATCCCCACCGTGTTTTTATTCTTGAATTTCTAACATATATTCTTAACTTTAATGCCAGTCTAGCCTAGGTACTGCAGCATGGTATGGTCTGGGTATTTTTGTCTGGAAAGGTACATGTAGTTTTGTTGTGTCCTAGATACGTCTGGCACGTTTCTTAGGATAACCACAGGAACTAGGTGTATAACTGCATGAGAACAAAGGGCAGGACTCACCACTGCCTTGCTGCAGTTTCATATTGGTAGGAGTACGTTGGCATCCCATGGAAAAAGGCTGCAGTGAATCAGACCTACGATGTAGACATTTGTGTTGGAAAGAGTGGCAGGGGAATATTGTCATTAACTTAGCTTTGAAGATTTGGGATAGGATTGTCACTCAATATTGGCCTAGGTCTGGTCCCACTGAAGTCAGGGCCATTGTAATGTGGATCCTGCCAATCATATCCTGCACTTTCCTGAAGGTTAGCAGTTGTTATTATTAGTGTCCTTGCAACACATAGGAGCCCCAGTCATGGACGGCTATACAGACATGCAGTACAAAGACAATCCCTACCCCAAAGAACTTACAAGCTAAATATAAAACAGGAGAGGGATAGAAACAGACTGACATGGGATTAAAGGAAATGAAACAATATTAGTCAGTGGGAAAAGCAGTGGTCTCAGCACACCAACAGCCTAATCACTTTCAAGTTTTTTGTAGTCCTCATGCCAAAGGAAATGCTTAAGGAGGGTTTCAGAGGACACTCATGAGTTAGTTCTGCAGCTGTTACCAGGGAGGTTCTCCAGATGTGAGGGACAGCAGTTAGTAAATAGGGATGTCCTGCCAGAGAGGAGTAGAGAGCTTGAGAGGACAAGTTCCTTCTAAAAGGTCAGTAGCCTAGCACATCCTCTGTGATTTTGCCAAGAAGGGATACTGACTTGCTTCTTGATCAATGAATCTATTTCCTTCCTCTGGGGAAGGCATAGATTATTTCTGATTCCTGAAAATAACCCTAACCTACCACAATAATGGGGCTGGTGGGGAAGACTGGCCTACATATTTGTACAGCTGCAAAGAAGCAGACAAGTAACTTTGCTGTAAAATGCCCTTGATGACCTGTGTGAATCCAAAAAGTAAATAAGTCAAAGAAACACTGAAGCTGGGATATTCCTCTCTTTTGGGATGCTTATGACCCATTGCGCGTTGCACATCCATTGTGACTCTTGCTTTTGCTTTGTTTATTTGATCTCTCTCTTTGTCTTTCTGTTTGTTCCCCCGCTACAGGCAGCAAGAGCGTGGCTCATGTGGAGTGCATACAGAATGACATAAATGGCAGCTGGCCTGGCAGGGGAAGGAAGAGGTGAGAGCTTTGTGGAGTTATGCCTGTGGGCTGTTAACTGCACATCACACATGAAATCCCCATAAGTCTGTAGGTGACTGATGAGTTTTCCCTTTGTGTGGTAAACCATAAGACTCCCTGCTTGGGTCCCTGGGACTCAGGCTGTGCCCTGGGATGGAGACATGCTCAGTGTTAGCATGAAAGAATGAGAGGGGGAGGAAGAGATGGCAACCAGAAGGAGGCACAGAGCCAGGCTGTGGCCCTAGCTCAGAAGAGCTGCTCTTGGCTTCTGTAGGGCTGAGTGGTAAGAAAGTATGAGGGAGTTAGGAACTCATCTCTCAATGAAAGTCAAGAGAGGTTGCACACCTCATTCTCTTTCATGATCCCAGCCATATAGCTGTCTGTTATCTGAGCAAGGGAGCTGGTATGAACTGGACGCTGCAGGCTGGCTGGCACCAGGCATCAGCCACTCTGGATTACCATTGGGGTATTGTGAGTGACATCAGAATTGGTCCAGGTAATCCCCAGATCTGGGTCTCCCTCTACCCCCAGTTGGTGGCTTACTGCATTCAACTGCATCTGTGCACATAACAGCCCCCCTGTATTTCCTTATAACTTGTTTGAAACAGTGTGAACTACTGGGATTTAGAAGGGGGAAAAGAACAGCAGTGCCAGCAAAAAGAGAAATGGAAGAAGGCTGAAGTAACTTGTATGAGGACACCTACAGATCTTCTCAGCAGAGATTTCTAAAGACAACTGAATACTAACCCCATTCTGTTTGTGTGCACCTAAAATTCCATAGTCCATATTGAAAAATCTCAATCCTAATCTATTTATCATCTCCAGTGCCCTTGCAAGTGAAGAAGTCCACCTCATTAATCTCATCCTGTTACTCCATGAGTCTTCTTGGAGGGTTAAATTCTGCTTTGCTGACATGTCTGTGGCGCCCCCGCCCCCCACACACACTTAAACAAATAATGGAGGCAAATGTGGGCTGACTTGTACAATGGTCCTAAATTTATAAGCACACCCTGAAGATGCTCATTTGGCACCGGCTTGTCTGGTGTGTAAATGTGGCTTGCTATTCAGTCGCTGCTTTGCAGTCTGAGAGATCCTTTAGCTGCCCATTTTCTCTGAATTTAGCCATTTGGTTTCTCTGCTACGTGGTTTCTACCATCTTTCATTTATAAATATAATTTTTCCAGTTCTGTTTTATCCTGCGGTAGGCATGCAATTTGAATTGTGCCAAGAACAAAGCATACGTTGTCGAGTAACAAAGAGTGGGAGTGTATACTGGAAGTGGCTGACACATTTTCTGCAATACCTTAAGGCCAGAATTATAGTGTGTTTCAAATGTAAGCCACTTACCAGTGTTATCCATGATAACTCAAGCTACAGAGGATGTGATTCTGCTGAAGTCCAGAGTTAGTTGCTTTCCCTTAGCTTAAGCAGGAGAAGAGGCCCACAGTTCAGTCTTCAGTGTGTTGGATAAAAACATTCCAAGCACCACACAACCATACCCCAGGTCCCCAAGGATGAGAAATTGCCAGTGCTTGATGTACAACTTGACTACTTGCCATAAAGCTCCCAGCCTCCCTGGAAGAGCTGCAGGTCAGAACAGGAGTCCACCACTTTGGTCATTCTCATCCTAGCTCTCCAAAAATCTTGCTAGAGTCGTCCAACACAAAGGAAATGTGAGACCTGGTATTTCCAATGAACGCACGACCAAGAATAAGCAAAGCGTGGAGGAGCTGAGAGAGGCACAGTCACAATGTGTCTTGTTTTGCAGTTCACCATCAGTAGAAGACTTAAGTCTTTCACTAAATTTAGCAAAGTAAAAAAATAGTCTAGTGATAACTCCTCAGTCATTACGCAGCGCTGTGGAGCTCTCAGTTCAGCACGTAAGCAGTGCCCGTTTTCTACAAATACAGCAGTTGATCACTAATAACTGCTGGATAACAATATAGATACTGACCCTTGGTTAGCGACTTTGGAAGGAGTTAAAAAGCAATATGCTTCAGATCTTGACATTTTACAAACTAAGGACCCAATCCTCCATAGGTATGAAATGTTGTAACGCCAACAAAGTCAGTGCAGCTACACCCCTTCACACCTGAGGATCTGGTTCCTTAAAAATGTGCAAACCATTATCCATTTAATAAATGTGGATCAGTGACTGAGTTCCTTTGTCTGGGTGTGGCCTTTTTTTTTTTTTTACATCTGTTTATATAAGAATAGTTAAAAGTGGTTTCACTTGGCTTCCTGAAACCTATCCCAACCCGAGCAGGATAACACCAAGCTTTTCAACAGCATATTTTGTCAGTGGAGCTCAAAGTACCCCACAGTCTTTAATGTATTTACACTCGTAGCACCCCTGACAAAGTGGGGCAGGGCTGTGATCCCTATTGTACAGACACAGAACCAAGGCATGCAGAAACTAAGTGATTCACCCAAGTTTGCACAGGAATTTTGTGGCAGAACAGGGTCTTGAACTCAAGTCTCCTAAATATTAATACTGTGGCCCTGTCTGCCTCTGGCTTCTTCTGCTAACCGGACGGGTCTTTCTAAGGCAGGAAAAACTCTCACCATTTTATGACTGATGAGGTTTCTGCACCAATAATTCATTCATCCCAACCTGCAGTTGGGCATCTGCTCAGGATCTAGGTATGCTTCATGTGGAGTCTTTACAGCTATTGACTCTGACTCCTGCAAAGACACCACGTTAGCAGGGGTTATGGCACCATGCGAGGAGAGGGAAAGGTGTGCTTGTTACACAAAGTCAGTAAGCTTTGTGGAAGGTATATACACTGTTTCGGGTCTTTCTTATGGCCAAGGTACGAGTAGAGGATGGCAGAGGTGAGAGGGCCAAATCCCAGGCCCGTGATAGAGTGGGATGGAAATGCACCCACAGGAGGTGCATCTTAGTGTTGTGTGTGTCAAGGGGGCGAAGGACTTTGTGCTCAGGGTCCAAGGAGTGGCACAGGGAGCTTGACGTGTGCACACTAAATTAGCTCCTCTCCCCCACAGCCTTTACGTGTTACGATCTCTGTCTTCCTGGGGCATATGTACATTATTGGCCAGAGGCTGTTCCACGTGACTGATGGGAATCGGGCTTTCCCCTGCATAGAGGGACAGTGCTGAGTGGCTGGGGAGCAGAGGCTGCCCACACTCTGGTTCCCAGCCAGACCATGTAGCTCTGCATTCCAGGCTCCCAAGGCTCCAACATGTGCAGTTGCTGTTTTCACAAATGACTCTGCAGTGACTGTTTGTACAGCACCAAGCACATTTGGGACTTGATCCTAGCATGATGCAAATCATAATAAAACACAAGGAGAACTGTCCATTTGTAATTGCAGCAAGGGGTCGCAGGGCAGCCACAGCTCCATAAAATCAGCTCACTAGCATAATCAGCACAAGGAAACAGGTGTGACCACCCTGGGGGGCTATCCCTGCACAGACACAAGTACCGTTAAACAACCCAACCGCTCTCCGCCCTGTTTCTCACCTCGCAGCTCTGCTAACTGCTTCCTCAGGAGGAAAAGGGAAAAATAAAGGCTGTTCCTGTCACTACACAAATCTCACTGGAGCTGCTTGGAGCAGCCCTAGCTGTGAAGTGGCAATTTACAGCTGGCCCCGTGTAGGAAATGAGAACCAGTCCCTGTGAAACTGCTCCACTGCACTCTGCTTCCAAACCACCGGGAACAAGAGCAGCGGAAGAATAAAAGCTTTGGAAGCACATAAAAATGGTCATCTGGAAAAGACAGCCAACGTGGTGCCACGCATGTTTACGGCCCTGGATTCTTTGTTGGTTTTCCAGGTCTCCTTGGCCAGTTCTTATGCTCTATGTAGCACATTGTCTGGCTCCTTCGCATATGAATGGATGAAAATCTAGCTGCTGTTGTAGCAAGTGATTCTGCGCCTGCAAAGAGAGGAGAACAAACCCCAAGAGAGGATTATTAGGTCCACAGCTGTGTTTAGCAACAAGAGTGGAAAGGTGGGCAGAGCTGAGTGTTCTAGGGAGTGCTATCTGTAGTGAAGACTTCTCTCATTCTGAGTTACACAGAAAGCAAGCAGCCCTGTAACACCTTGAAGACAAATTTGTGTGTTAGGGAATGAGCTTTCGTGGATAAGAATCCTACTCGAATATGAAGAGGTGGGTGTTACCCACAAAAGCTCATTACCTCTTAAATAAATTTGTTAGTCTGTCAGGTGCTCCAGGACTGCTTGTTTTCATGAAGCTACAGAGGACCACAGCTTACCCCTCTGAGACTCTTCACGGCTTAGAACACAGATTAAGAAAAAGTCTGGGCTAAAATGGGGAAGACAGAGCAGAAGATGCAAAGCGGGGATGTGCCGAACAAGGACATTAAGGCCCAGAAGCTGGGCTGGCTGTACCTCTGGGACCCAAATCATAGAGAAGATCAGTGGCTCATCCATGTACCCAGTCTAGGGCTCCTGGCACAAAGGCAAAGCTATGGCTAAGCCACACTAACTCCCAGTAGGGTGGTGTTTGAGTGCCAGCTATCCCCCCTCCTGCTTCTTTTGTTAACGAGCCCTGTTCCTCTCAGGCTCAGTGAAAAGGCCACCACCAGTAATAAAGACTCAGTCACCAGTGTTTCCCTAACAGCTGTAATGATAAGAATTCAGGAGCCAGAATGGTAACCAGCTGATTCCCTCTCAGCTGTGGAGAATGTGCAAGGCTAGCAGTGGTCAGCGGATATTTGCCATAGGTGCAGATTTGTCTTTTTGAACCTCAACCCTGGTGCTTCACAAGCTCTCCAGGGACCGTTTGGGAGAAAGCGCATGTGCAGTTAAATATTCATGGATGAGACGGCATGTGCTCTAGTGCTTTGGCTTGCATTTCTGAAGACCTCTGTCATGCTGAGCTCCCAAGCCATGCACCGTTAAGGTTACCGGTGCACATGACACCATCATTTGTGCACATGCCTCTCGTACTTTATTCTTCCTTTTTAAAAATCAGACCCCTCATTCTGCAGGTCAACAAAAAGCAGATGTGGCTCAGCCACCTGGACGTGAACACCCTCATCTCACCACAGCCGCCATAAATCTCAGCCTTGTGCTCACAAGCAATGATGAGAGACCCCAAGAGAAGATGGGTACAGTAAGCACTGGGCTAGAAACCACGTGTGCATTAGATGTGTAGAGCAGCCTTGGGATTGCTCTAAGTTAGGTTCACCTTCCCAAGGCTTCTGTGTGCTTTGTGAAGCAGAATATTGCCATTGAACAGCATACTCCAATGATGACCCTGTTGTCCCCCCCCCCATAACTTTCCCTACACAGGGGGCTGTGAGCAGGGCTCCTGGAGAACCCGCATGCCTGGGGGGGTTCCTAAATGGGATGCCCAGGATAATTTCTGACCACCCTTTATGCTGTCAAACTTGCATAAAAGATCCTTTGTGTAGCTGAGCCGTGGTCTCCCTTTCTTCCAATCCATTGTCTTTCTAAGGTCCCATGCAAGAATATTGCTATCCAGAGGCAAGAACCCCAGTCTACATGGTAGCCAGGGAGCTAGCACAGATGGGATGATTTTTCATTATCCAGCTATTTTCCCGTTAGCACCCTCCTGACTGATCATTTAGTTTGGGATTCTCCCTGGGCTGGAGTGAGAATTAAGTGAAGCCCAAATTGACCTACTTTGGAATTTACACGAAAGCCCCGGGTGCCATGCCAGCATTAGAGTAATTTGCAGTAAAAGATATAACTGTGATAAGGTGGGCTGATTCATATCCTCTGAAAGGAGAAATTACATTTATTTGCTGGTCAGGGAAACACATTTCAGCAATGTAAGGAATTGGACCATGGGAATGAATCAGTCAAATGAATCACGACTTATTCACACAGTGGTCAAAATACCACTCAATTCCTGACGAAACAGTCATTACACTCAGGCTGCACTGATGGTCAGATGAAGCTAATCTGGCCCTGTCTCAGAGCCAGTGGGCTGAATAACCAGCTTGCTGACCTAATCTCACAAAATCTTTATTAACATGAAAGGTCATTAAATTGCTCCCCCCGTACAGAAACCAGCTGTGTATTACAAAACTCAAACATGCAAATGTTTGGATGTTCTCAGGGCAGTGATTGAACAATAATTTCCAGGGAGTTAGAAGAAGATTGGTATTTGGAAAAAGATATAAATTGAAGGTGGGCTTCATCCTTTTGAAACTGATTTAAAATGAGTCCCTTAACTAAGCCAGTTATGTGATATTACCACCTCAGATCTCCCATTCAGCTGCAAGGTGCAGAAAAGAGCAAGTAGGGTAATATGGAGCGAAAATGCCCCTTTTGCAAGAGAAAACTAAAAGATCTATTAAAAGGTGATGTAGGTTCATAAAAACTTTCCTGCAGAGATTTCTGACCATGGCTGTCACTTGAATTCAGCAGCCACAGACTTCGTTAGCTCGGTGGTGCAAGTGGGCTGGTGTGGCCAGGTACTCCCTGCTGGGAGCAGTGTTCCTGGAATAAATTTAGTGATGTGCCCTGAGGCATGTGTGGATGCACAGCAGCAGTATAAGCAGCAGTGGGTTCTGTGACAGTCAGCTGTGCAGCACCCAAAGCTCTCCTGGGTGGCTGCCCAAGCACACGATGCTGGCAGTTATTTTTAGCAGCTCCCTGCCTGCCATCTCCAGCACCCCCAATGGCTGACACAGCTCTGTGTACAGGACTGGGTTTTGGGGGCGGGGGTGGAACTGCCAGCCCTGCCCCTCCCGTTTCCCCTCCCGCCCCCGTTCTGTACACTGGCACAGCAGTTCTGTGGAGGGGCAGTGGAGAATAGACCAGAACCGCTGGCAGTGCCTCCTGCTACCAACACAATCCCAGGTCTCTCATGAGGCTAATGCGGGATGGGGAGGGGAAGAGCATGGGGGACCCAGGCTGGGTGGGTGGGGCAGAGTCACATGGGAAAGTCACGTGCCCCCCTCTTAACTGGTGTGCCCTCCCCTCTCATAAGGGTAAGAACTTGCACTAGTGACAGAGCCGGTGCTGGAGGCTGATGGTAGGTACGCCCAAGGTTAGAAGTCAGATGCAGTGAGGGTACAATTTACTGGCACCATCACCTCAAGTCTTTAAAACTAGCCTGGCTCTGGGTAGTAGCTGGAAGTTCTTGGCCTGAGCCAGGAATCACGGCATGAGGGCTTTTGTCCTGTGCAGGAAGTCAGAATGGATGATCATTGGGTCCTTTTTGGCTTCCAAAGGATGGTGCGAGAGGAAGCCCCTGGATAGTTCTCAAACGACTTCCCTTGCTGGTGGAGGGGAGACACAGCCTTTTCCCTGGCTCGCATTCCACCGGATTTCAGCAAAGGAGGAAGAGCACAGAGGGAGGGAGCAAAGGCCTCCTCGGTTAACCTCCAATGGACGTCATCTGAGAACACCATGACGCAGTGAGTGTTGCCTAGAGAGCATGTAGGGCCCTGAGAGGGATGCGCCGGTGGTAATGTTAAGTTTTATTCCTGGCGGGGCAGCCACAACAACTTGCTAATGCAAACCAGGCAATGTGAGTCCGTCTCTAATCACACCAGCAGAGACCGAGTCCCATACGCTTTTCAGGCGACTAAGTGCACATAGGTTAATCCCACCCAAAGTCAGAGCAGCAACCAGGTTCATTGCTCCATGTGAGTGAATCTGGGAGTGCCCGTTACCCTGGAGCCTCTCTGCCATGCTAGAGGCAGCTTCTTAGAGGGGCACAGTGTTTGCTCATCTTCAAGATCTCTGTGTTTCCTTTCTGCTCGCAGTTGAGAGACCCAACTTTTACAAGGCAGGAAAAGCAAATCACAAAGCAGCCTGTGCTAATGTAAATGAGAACTGAATTTTAAATGACCCCCAAGCGCTCACAGATTCTCACAATCAGGGAACAGAAATAATAGCAGGTGAATGAGCTGACCAAACACAGGCAGGCAGCCCAGCTCAGGTTTTTAATACTCCCCATCAATCCATGTAGAATATTATTTCTCGCATCTCGGGAGCATACACGAATGATGGTCCCATAGATGTTGCAAAGACAGAGTGAGGTTCTACCAATTGTAAATATGCTATTTGTTGCTAATCATTTGCTCCTTTCTATAATCTAGTATAGAAGGGCACAGGGAAGAAAACAAAAGCAATCTGGCAACAGAGAGCTGAGCTGACTACAGTAGGTAAGAGGTGATCAGGAGGTACAAAGACAACCCATGGATCAAAGGGATCAAACCCAGGTTCCCAAATAAATGGGCGATTATGTGAGCAGTTTAGGAGAGGCTTACAAATGAAGGTGATAATTGTCAGCAGCTGGGAGGAGAGGCCCATAAAGAGCCCGAAAAAAAAATAAAAGAGAGGTGGGGGGAAAAAAGCAGATGGAAAGAGCCTCCCCAATTAAGAAATGAAAATATAAATAATGGAATGCTTTCTGTGGTGTTTTATTCAGTCCAGATCACATAGGGACTAGCTTGTTTGTTTCGTCTGTGTGAACATAAGAATGGCCACACTCAGTCAGACTAAAGGTCAGTGTCACCCAGTATCCTATCTTCCACCAGTGGTCAATTCCAGGTGCCCCAGAGGGATTGAATAGAACAGGAAACCATCAAGGGATCCATTGCTTGTCGCCCAGCCCTGACAAACAGGCTAAGCCAAGGACGCCATCCCTGCCCACACTGGCTCATAGCCGGGACTACCTGCCAGAAACTTACCTTGTTCTTTTTTGGACCCTGCTATGGTCTTGGACTTCACAACCTAGTCAGGCGTGAAGCACCACACCACTGCATGGAGAAACTCTTTCTTTTATTTGTTTTAAATCCACTGCCTGTTAATTGCATTGGGTGACCCCAGTTCTCGTGTAGTGAGAATGAGTAAGTAACTCTTCTCGGTTTACTTTCTTCACACCAGACATGATTGTATAGACCTCGATCGTATCCCTCCTTAGTTGTGTCTTTTCCACGCTGAAAACTCCGTCGTCTTAAACGCTTGGCAGGGTCCAAAACAGAACAAGGCAAGCTCCTGGCAGATAGTCCCAGTTATGAGCCAGTCTGGGCAGGGACGATGTCCTTGGTGTAGCCTGTTTGTCAGGGCTGGGCGACAAGCAATGGATCCCTTGATGGTTTCCTGTTCTGTTCACTCCCTCTAGGGCATCTGGCATTAACTAGGCATTTGTATTGTGCCTAGCACAATGGGGCCCAACCTGCTTGTGGTCTACAAAAGCTACACAGCAACAATACCAATGATAATAGAGCTGGGGTGTGACTGGTGGATAATATACCCATTTCCAGCATTACCTCAAGATGCTGATTGAAGCTGAATATAGTAGCACATCCAATTGCTTCCCACCCAGACTGTGGGCATGTCCTGACTGTTACCAAACTCCAGCAGGGAGACTGATACCACCGACAGAGACAGCTTCCCCTCCAGCAGGGGCTGTATTAAGCCATTTCCTATTGACATCAATGGGGAAAAAAACCTGGCCATCCTGACCTGTGATAGAGTCTGTGGACATCTGGAGTGGGATGCCCAAAGTAGTCTGGCACCTAAAGGTCATTGATTTCAATGGGTCTCAGGCGTACTTCTGTGTATCCCAGCCCCGCTGTACGGCAGGTCAACCATCCCTTTGGAATAACAGACATTGGCCGAAGAAAAACTTCAAGGCTCAGTCACAGTGCAGTGAAAGCAAACTCTGGCAAACAGCATGCTTTGTGTGCCTGGCCCTCAGTCAGCATGGCCTGATCTAGCGCCACAGAGTTCAATGCTATGCTGCCCATCAACTCTAGCTGAGGCTCTGGCGCTAGAGTTCTTGTGGCAATGGCTGAAAGCATCTTGATCATTCATTGTAATTCCCATCTTTTAACTCTTGTGTCTTTATGTTAGTCTCCAGTTTCCATAGCGTCTTGATTTGTCTTGTCCTCTGCAGGGCTCCTGACGGAACTGCTATCTAGGAGTCCATGAAAGGTTTGAATGATGGTGCATTTCAGAGGCCGCCTAGTTGTTGGTCTTCAATGTGCAGGGGTGGCAGCTTGTTTTTTAATGATTTTCCTCTTCCTACTTCAGATATTCTAGTTTCCTTTGTCTTGATAGGTTCATAAATTCCAAGGTCAGAAGGAATCACTGTGACCCTCTAGTCTGACCTCCTGCAAGGCACAGGCCAGAGACCTGCCCACAATACTTCCCGGAGCAGAGCTTTTAGAAATACCATCTAGTCTTGATTTATACATTGTCTGTGATGGAGGCTCTGTTGCGACCCTTGGCTGGTTGTTTCCATGGTTAGTTACTCTCACGGTTAAAAAACTGACTCTTATTTGGCTAGCTTCTTCAGCTAGCCATTGGCTCACACTGTGATTCTGTGGTAGGTGAAAGAGCCCTGTATTAAGCATTTGTTCCCCATATTGGTACATATGTAATCAAATCATCCCTTTACCTTCTCCTTGCTAAGTAGATTGAGTTATTTGAGTCTCTCATGATGAGGCCTGGTTTCCAATCCTTCAGCTGTGACTCTTCTCTGAACGCTCTCCAATTTATGCACCTCCTTGAACAGCAGGCACCAGAACTGGACTGGGTATTCCGGCAGTGGTCACAGCACTGCAAAATGCCGAGGTGCAATAAGCTCTCCACTCTGCCTCAGAATTCTCCTGTGTATACCTCCCAGGAAAGGTCACTTGGGCCTGAGCGTCTCCCTGGGACCATCTGGCGCTAATTTTGTAGCTCAGGATACATATGAAGCAGATTCCTGGTGCTGTGTTTTGGCTGCGCTGTACTGGAAAGGGTCATATGGCAGAGGGAAGCTGGTCTTCCTATTTTGCTTTCTCTTTCCCACTTTTTGAGATCTAAACCATCAGTTACAGCAGCGCTCCCTGTAAGCTGACTGCTTGGGCGGCCATGCAGGAGAGATTCACGTGGCACCCAGCTGGCTATCAGAGTGCCCACAACCACCCATGGTGGGCAGCATGTGTTTCTATGGGGGGTGTAAATCCGCACATGCCTTGGTGCGTATATCAAAATTTATTCCACCCATGAATGGAAAAAATTAGAGGGAATGCTGGTTACAGGGAGAGGTGAGGAAATGAAATGATTGGCAATTGTCACCTCAAAATGACATTGGGCTTAGGGGTTTGAGGTGTCCCCAGATTATCTCAGGCAAAAGGCAAATTCTGTTCAGCAGTAAGCGAGCTCATGGTCAAAGGAGGAATGTGATGTTAGAGTGATAGGAAAAAATACTGGGAGAAAAGAAAAGAGAGGTTAAGGTTCGCCCTTCGACAGCAGTGAAACTAATTGGAGTTTTTCATATGCTGTCTGTAACGCGTTTCATCCATATGGTTCCAGTTTGATTCCCCAATGAATCTGGTACTTTTCTCTTTCTGCAGCCCCAGCTCCGCCAGTCCCTTTCAACGATGATAGCCAGCGAAGCAATCTCCAGCGAAAGGTCAGGCATGTTAAAGTGAATAAAAACAGGTACATCCCTTTTTCGGCATGCGACGGGCCAGGAGCGGTTCTTTTTATAGCCTTTGAGCTGGGGAGCCTTTGGAGCCGACAGCTTCATGTCTGCAGCACATACTGAAGCCATTTTCCACAGGCGATGGATGAGGTACATAACACCTGATGGATTGCTGCGCACGGTGTTGGTTTTATTTTATATTTGGTTTTAAAAGCGTGGTGGCGGACGGCATGTGTGCACTCAGATAGGACACCTGGTTCCTCCACTGGGGAACTCTTAGATGTGAACAGATGGAGAAGCTGTCGGATGGAGTCTTGCTCCAGGCTGAGGGGAACATAGGTTTTTGCCTGTCTGATTGTAGGTTGGGGAGGGGGAAGAATCAGGAGTCTGGGAGACATCTGAAGAATATTGCTGTGAGGTTTGAAAATGCTTGACAATGAAAGAAGTGTCGGGTGAAAGATACATCCAGAGATACCTCTCTCATTGTACAAGCCAGCTGTCATTGCAGAGTCAGAGCTCTGGAGTAAGGACTTTGCAATAGTCTGTTTTGTAATGTGTCTTTTTTATGATTTCCTCTGTAGACAACATGCTTAGCTGGCTTGTTACAGCATTTACTAGGAATTTGTTCTTGGGGTGGTTTAATTAATTTGGCTGTCAGCATCTCCGGTTTCCAGTTGGGGTCTGTTCTGTGGTCCTTCTTGGAAATGGGATGTTCTGCAGGGCAAATGTTTGTGGCGTGGGGCGTACTAGGCCCTCCCTTCCTTTAACAGTGAGATTTTGTGTTAGGGATGAGCCAGCTTGAATGTGTTATAGGCCGGCACCATATTGGATTAAACTGAACTGATAAGAAAGTGAAGACTTCCATTTTCACTGCCAGGGGGCGATTTGCTTTCTTTTTCTTATACACTTGATGGTCTTAGAGTGCAGTAACCCAACTAAAAACCCAGTTCTGGGCCCAGTGGAGTTCTCATCCTGTATCCCTTTAGTGTGTGCCTTCAAAGGAGGGAATCCGGATTACCAGTCCTTTAACTGAGCTCTGGCTGAAGAGGGACAACTCCTGCAGACTTGACTCTCTTCAGCCGTCTCGGTGACTTCCAAAAGGCTATTCTCCTAGCAGGAAAAGGACTCTGGGGAGACTTTCCAAAGAAGGCTTGAACCCAGAGGCAATGCAGCTCCTCTTGTTGAATTCTAAAGAAATTGCTGTCGAAGGCATAAGGGGGATAATCTTGAAGAACAATCTCCCATGACTGAGTTCAGGCTGTGTCAGGAGTTCCATTGAAATCAAAATCAGAATCTCGCCTAGTAATTGGATTTACCTTAACTGTGCTTTCTGTGCCAGAAGGAGGACAGAGTGTGGCAGCTCAGACTGACTATGTGCTAGTACATTGCCCAAGTGGCATCCTCTGGAAATGGGTACAAGACTGTCTTAACATCATGAGCCGGTCTGCAAACTTTCACAGACACTATTCCTTTTTGCTAGTGACAGGTAACTCTCAAAGAAGTCCATACGGGTTCAGAAACAGGTACCTAAGTCTTACTCAGACACCGAGCCAAAGGGTGATCTAGCAATTAGGCAGGGAGCTAGTTCTCAGGAAGTTTTGGCATCACCTTTTGGCTCTGGTGAAAACTTTGTGTGGTTGTGGATGTGTCACTTAGTATGGGATTTTCAGAAGCACGTTCTACTGGCATTACATGCTATGTGCTTTTGAAAAATCCACTATTCATGTCTCTGTGCCATAGTTCCCATTGAAACATGTCCTTTATCTATTGTGTCTAGTAGACGGTCAGTTTTTGGCACACAGTTTGTGTCTGTGCAGCCCCTGGCACAACTGGGCTCCAGTCTCACTGAGGGCCTCCAGTTGTTACTGTAACACTACAGACAATAACCAGGAATATCTTAGTTCTAGAAACTTGTGAGTGGAAATCTGTGGGAAACATGGTATTGCTTTTGTCTGAGACTCCCAGTCTATCCTGCCTCCCTGTGGGTCAGAAGTAGTGTGATCAGGGACCTCAGGTACTACACTCACGGTCTGTCTTCAAACCCCTTTGCAAAACTCTCCTTTGCAGGGATGCTTACAAAACACTTGAGCATGGCTTTGCCAAGACCTCTGCTTTGCATGCTGACTGGTTTTGCCTCATTGTGTTTCCCTGTCTTTCTGTTGTATTCATTTCATGTCTCAGGTCTTACATTTAGTATGTAAGGTCCTTGGGGCAAGGACTCTGTGTGTTTGTTTGCACATAACACCTAACACAAAGGTTTGTGATCATGGCCATTAGGTGTTACAACAACACAAATGATAAACAATAGCAATAACCAGGCATTGACAGGACTCAAGAAATGCAGCAGGTGGTTAAAATGAGCATCAGTAGAGCAACTGTGATCTGAAGTGTTGGGAAGCTCTTGAATATGCTGAGGTGGTACAGAGAGCTTCTTGTTTATATTAACTGGGTTCTCCCAGTCCTGATTTGCACCCGAGCCTCATGAATTTTTTTTCATCCAAGTTATTCTTTAATTGAACTCTTCTGAGATGTACTCTCATCCCCAGAGGCGCACACATGACTCATACTAGCCTAATGGGAGAGAGAGACACAATGGTTCCTGTTAAAACTTCATTTCATCTGCGTGGAATGATTTTCAATTAGCCAGCTTTACAGCTCAGTAAAATTAAAGCCTATTAATTAAAAAACATCTTGGCTTTCCCTTTCTACTGAGAGGGGACCCAAAGCAAGCATAGGCCCTTCCTGACGAGCACAGGGCTTGGTGTTCCAACAGAGCTGTGTGTTGGTGTCTGTGTGACTAGGTCCCAGAGCATGTGCCACTCAATGGCACACAGGCATATGTGGGATTGGCCCCAGACTTTGTGGGGGACTATTCAGGTTACTTTTGGCTGAGCACTGAGAAAGGAAGGTTTGACCTGTGGTCATTTGAATGCCTTGCTACCTCTTCAAGAGCTGCAAGCAGACAAGCTCAGTCACCCACAGCATCATGAGAAAGGAGCTGTTCATTTTAAAAACATGGGAAAAGTCATGTCAAGTGTGCCTTAAAAATTACAAAAAGTCAAACCCATTAAACGTCCTATCAATCATCAGAACCATCGCTGCATGTGTAGGGCTCTGTCCGCAGGGTGCTGATGTTCCCTGAACGAGACAGTACAGCTTCCAAGGTTCTGCACACACCAGCATTTGAATAAAGAATGCTGCATTTTCCTTGCCCTGCGTGGTAAAGTAATATGTTACCAATTCAACAACTGGAACTTCACAGCTGTTTAGCTTTGAAACTTGGCTCTGCTTACTGATTGGCAATACAAGTGCAGCGCTGTTTTGTTTGGGCTGCAGTAGGAAACCTCTGACTCTGTAGAAAACAAACCAGCAGTCATGTAGCACTTTAAAGACTAACAAAATAATGTATTAGGTGATGAGTTTTTTGTGGGGCAGACCCACATCTTCTGATCTGGAAATTGTGAATTTCCAGATCTGAAAAAGTGGGTCTGTCCCCACTAAAGCTCATTACCAAATACATTATTTTAATAGTCTTTAAAATGCTACATGACTGTTCTTTTGTTTTGTGAAGATGCAGACTAACACAGCTCCCTCTTTGTGACTCTTTGACTCTGTAGGAAACAGAGAGACTCCTCAGTTTCTGGTGGCTTTTGCATGCTCAGGATTTCCAGGGACCAACTAATAATTAATTCCCACTGGTTTTAGAGTGCATGCTTTTCCTTGTCATGTGTGTTTCCCTACAGGAACTCTTCGCTGCATTTTTTCATGGGGTGGACCCCATGCACTAAGCTCCTTTAATGGTCCAAGCTGGACTGCTCCCATAATTTCAACTGCATCTTTTGCCCTTCTCTAAATCGGTGCCCCCCTTATGTCTTAGGCTTCTCCTTCTTGTGTGTGGAATCTGCAGTTCTCAAGAGGCCAAGACAAACGTGGGCTAAGAGTGGAAACCAGAGCTTCTCCAGAACCGGGTTGTGTGTGTTGGTGATTCATAAACAGCAGGCCAAGTCCACGAATGGCCATTGACTTGCGCTAATGCTTTCATCTTAAGGCTCCCTCATCCACACTCAGTGCCTGCTCCCTTCCCTAAACTTTACTCAGTTCTTATAAGGAGACCACATGGTGTTCTTCTGTATCTTGCTAAGTCAGGGTGGTGCCATCTGCCTCCTCCTGAATCTTGCATGTTTGGACGTGGCCAGGCAGGCTCTGAAGCAGGTGTGTAACTTTCAGCATGTTAACAGTCCCAGTTAACTCAAGGCAGGAGATACCCTTTCCCCACACCCCATGCCAAACTGCTTCCAGCTGGCAGAGAGGGTTGCAAAGCACAACAAACTGCAGCACGAAGCAGAGGGAAAGGTGGTTCTGCTGGATGAAATCTGGGAAAAACAGGCACAGAACTATGGTGAGTGCGGCAAAATGCCATGTCACGTGGAAGGATCATATGCTCTTAGATCCAATGCCCAGTTCCCAAGCAGTCCTGTCTGTCGTGTTTCTTGAGAGCCCTGTGTCTGGAAACCCAGGAGAATAGGCAGCCCACAGTTCCCACCTATTGGTGAATAGGGCGATGAGAAGCCCAGATCTCCTGGTGAACGCGGGATGGGCTGGGGCTGTGCTGGGGCGGGAACTCCCTGCTGCCATCTGTGGGGGACAAGAGGAACTGAGGGACACATTTGTACTGTAGTTTGGGGCAGTTTGCTTAATGTACAGTTAAGTTTTGAGCCTGGTGCCCCAGCAGGGAACTGCAGGGATGAGAGAGATGCACCAAAGGGCTGAGGAGTCACCATGCCCTTCACAGCAAACAGACAGCGCTGGGGGAGAGAGCCTGGGCAGAGGGCTAATAGGAAGATGATGTTCTTGTCGGGGGTTGGGTGTGCTTTCCTGGCGGGGAGGATTCTGCCACTGATTCCCTCAGAACAAGAGAGAGAGAGAGAGAGAGAGAGAGAGAGAGCTCTGTGCAGCTGTGTACAGCCTTAGTCTTGTCTCTTGTCTCAGTGCTCTCTGATAGCTTCTGAGGCAGCCCCCCTACCCAGAGAAACCAAAGCGGGGAACTCTTGAGCTGGGTCAGATGACAGAGCCCCTGAAGCGGCCTTGGCCAGCATTTCTTAAACTGTGTGAGACCACAGAACACCAAACAATAGTATTTGTAACACAGAACACCTAGGAAAGTTTTCTTCAAGAAAAAAACAAACAACAAAACCCAGCAACATATACAAAAGGAAGTGATTTCATCAGGTATCGTAGCAATGGAGAAGATACCTACCAGCAGGGTGTTTTCCAAATCCCATGGCACACCTGCGACTTCTTCATGGAACACAAGTGTTCTGCAAAACACAGTTTAAGAAATGTTGCCCTGGGCCACAGTGATCCGCCATGGTCCAGGGTCTGTGTTCATCCTGGACAACAAGCTGTGCATGTGGGTGGTTAGGAGGCTAGAAGGAAGTAACTAGGAAACAAGAGCCACTGAGGACTGAGTTCAGGACTATTGCCTCAACAGCCCGAGGGAGGGAGTTGTAGCTAACAATATTTGTTTGCTGATTAATTGCTGGCTTCCCAAGTTTATTCAGTTCTCCTGCTGCTTGTACTCCTGCTTCCCATCCCCATAAAGTTCTCTTTGTTTTAAACCTGCACTGTGTGCTTGCGAGTGGGGAAGTGTTGCCCAGCAAGGGCACCAAGGCTGATGGATCTAGTGTCCTGATTTTGGGGGATGAGGGTGGAGAGAGACATGGCCAAAGTTGTTTAAGTTTCTGCTAGGATCCCAAATGAACCCGTCCCATTTTGCTGCCTTTGGCGGAAGAACCATCTTCCTATGGGAATTAGCCTAGTGGCTAACAAACCAAGATTGGTTGGACGATTGCATGATTGTTAGAACAGTTTTGTAGGTGCACAAATAGCCCTGGCCCTGCACTGCACTGCTGGGGTGTACTACACACAACATCACATGGCGAGAGAGGCCAGAACTGAGATGGTTTGGTTTGGGTTCAGCTCTCTGTAATCACAAGAACCTGATGAGACAGCCCAGCAGTGCCTAGGCCTCTATGAACTGTGTGCTTGGGTCAGTGTGGGTGGCATGGAAGTTAAAATGAGTTGTAGGCAAAAGATGCTAAGGGAGTCTTTGAAAACCCTTTGAAAATTGTACAGCTGCATAGGCATAATTCACATTTTCAAAAGCACCTCAGTGAGTTAGGAACCTACACTGCTAAGTCACTGAGGTGCTTAGGAAAAAGTTACTTGTGGTGCCTGGAAATGCTCCACTTAGTTTCAATACAATTTGCAAAGATGCCTTTAAAAAAACTAACAACCCTGAGCTCTCTGCCAGAGAATGCTGTGCTGCTTGGTTTGAGTTTCCTTTGTGGTGGGGCTTCATGCCTTGTCAGAGGCTGCCTGGATGGTCTCCATGATCCCACAAAGCACTTAACTGTAATAACAGGTAATTAGTGGAGCTAAAGTTGATCAAGTGCAGGCCCATTTACTGCTGAGCACCATGGCTGGGTCCTGCCTTCTTTCACAAGGAGGAATAGTACTGAGAAACTCTCTGCTTGAGAAATAAATGAAGGGGTCTGGTAGCAAGCCAGGGTGTAGTAGGACTAGAAATTTCCAGCCCTTTATAGCTTTTATCTATACAGTTATGTATAGTACTAACTGCTGTGGATAAGTCACCTCCTCTGCACACTGGCCTAAGCTTTCAAGCAAGACAGCGTAAGGAGCTTCCTAGTTTTAGAGTCCTGGACATACACACTCACTAATTAGTTTGAAAAAAAAATCCCTAACCAGTTGTTCCTAATAACTCAGGGAAAGCAGATTTTTCAGAATGATACAGCATGACATAACTATTCCTGGTTACAATTCATTTTAGTGCTCAACAATGGTTAGCAAACTCACAATTTGAATGAAAGGGGGATACAAAATAGCCCTTGTTAAATATAAGTATGCTTTTGACCTGTGCATTTGAGGATGAGCATATTCAATATGCATTATGCTTCCAATGTATTTTATAGCATGTTCTATAAAAGGAATGTACAAGAAATGTTTCCTTTCAATATGCATTGGGTACATCCTCTGTTATCCTCATACAGTAAATTCTTTCATATCCGGCAGCCCCAGGACTGGGAAGTTGCCAGATATTCAAATATTCTGGGTAACAGAGGTGTACCTAGCAATGCAGAACACTAAAGAAAAACAAGATTAGATATTAAGAAGCAAACAAAAATGTATGCAGAGTACTTTATTTACCAACACCAGTAGTACTGTACACTGTAAACTTATACTGTATTTGTGGTATTTATTTGTGTTTACTCTCACTATACTGTGCTTATGGGAAACGTTACTATAATGTACTTATGGTTAGAATGCTGGTTATTTGAGAGTTCCAGAGGGTAGAATGCCAAACAGGAATGAGTTTGCTGTGATTGCGGATTCTGTGTTCTGCCCTAGTGCATCATCAGTAGAATTGTTAATAAGCTGTAATACGTGTTACCTGCTGACTATAGCACCTTTTTGGTTGGCAATGCCTGAGCCAGAAAGAAGCCATCTTCACTTTGAGTTTGCAGCTGGAGTCTCTGATTCAGACAAGCATTTAGCACAAGTTTTAATACATATTGAGAGACCTACTTAAGCACGTGCTTAACTTCAAACATGCTTGAAATGAAGTTTGTGTCTATGAACCTTTCCTGAATAGACATATTTTCCCAAGTGAGCTGAGCCTTGGCAGATAAAGGAGGGGAAAAAAACCCTTTAATTTCTAGGCTAAGCACATCTGATCTGAAAGTAATTGATGGAGATTGTATACAAAAGCTCCTGGTGCCATTTAACAGCATCATTTTCCAATGTGCATCTACATGTTGAATACCAATAGCGAGCTCAGTCCTTCCCTTTTCTGTTGTCAGGGGAACCTTTGCACCTGAAGGTTTTTTTTTTCTTTCCCCCTTTGCAGTACAATGTTCTGTTCATCCTTGTAAATTTGAAATGGCCACCGTGGTTGCTTTGGGGGATTGTCTCCCTTACACTTGTTTCTGTTTAGGAAATTTAATGAGCTATCCATTTTGCATTTATTTTCAACCATGAAAGTGTCATCCAGGAAACTTCACACAGCTAACCCTCGCATCACCTCCATAGAACCTGGATTTGTTGCAAATGTCAGAGCTCTGGTATGCTATTAGAAGTCTGATCTCCACCATCAAAATCAAACTGCTTGTGCCAAACCTAAGTTTAAGGTACAATAGGAAGAAGACTCAACTAGTTTGGGAAAGACCATAAAAAGAAGAGACCACAGCTGAACTACTGACACAAGAACTTTTAGCCAAAAAAAAAATCAATTTACAAAATTCTTCGAATAAGGAAAGGAAGGACAGGACAAGCACAGCTAGATGGGATGGGAGAGAAACCCTGGGTGTGTCCATATAAATATGGTTTGCTCCTGCTTTGCTAAATTTCTTCAATATTCCGTGGACGCAGTGATATTTTGCTTGTTTAGTCAACGTGGCTGGTGTTGAGTCACAAATTATGTTAAGACTAATTGAATTGCTGTGATCATTGCAAGAATATCAAAAAGAATGACTGTGCTTAGCTGCGCTCGAATGAGGGAGGCACTCTCAGTTTAAAGAATGAGATTCTGGGCCTGTGCGTGGAAATATGGTTCACTCCTGTGTGCTTAGATTTGCTAGATATTCAACTGATACAGTCGTGTTTTGCCCATTGTAATCAGTTTGGTTGTTTTTGGGGTGGGACAGAAATTACGTTAATACAAGTTGCAGGAATTGTGAAATGTGATCACCCAGGCTTGCAGTGACTGTGGGAATACAGAAACGACGCCCTGTATTTAATGCATTTCAAAAGGAGGGAGACACTGTCACTCTAAAGAACCCTGGGTGGGCAAGGGAGACGTGCCAGAGCTCTGTGAAGATTAAAAGAGAATCAAGCAGCAGGGCGCATGGCTCGTTCAACCTGTTCTTCTCCATTGTCTCAAGGGTAGAGCTAACGTAGGCACCAGAAGAGTTTCTTTTATTATTTTAAATTTACTCCAGCAGATGCCGAAGTTTCTCTTGGCTGGACTGTGCTTTGGGCCAAGAGCTGAAATCACTGGGGTTTGCCCAAAGCCCAGTCCACCACAGTCAAGCAGGAGCAGAGAGCAGGTGGCAGGGGAGCCAATGGAGAGATGTGATACGTGGCCAGCAGAGGAGTGGTGACATGATGAGCAGTCAGCAGGTGGCTGGTGAGTGGCTATCAGAGTGAGTAAAATGCCTTTTTCTCCTCCATTCAGGACTGGAGGTAAACTCTGGGGATACACCCCTGAACTCTGGGTCTGCACCTGTAACCCACACACCTGTGTGTGGTGAACTGTCCCCTGCAGTGGTGCCTAGAGCACGTCACAGAGGAAGAATAAGTGTCCTCTACAGCCTAAGCAGAGAGCCAGCTGTCCTTTAGCTCAAGTTGTAGAGGCGCCTGCAAGAAGCGCCCCAGATCCCAGGTTTGAGTCCCCCTGAGGGCAGTTACACTCGGACCAAGGGTGCTCCCCGACTGTGAGTGGGGAGCAGAGAGGGGATAGGTATGTGAAGGGAACATTTAAATTGTTGGGGTTAAGAACCTGAGAGCAGAGGACATTTCCCAACCTACTTGGGATGGGACTTTTACATATGGTTTTTACTTACAGTTTTTGTCTGAGCTCTATTTGTGGTGTTTTTCCAGTTTAATGCCAAGTTACTTCTCTTCCTTTTATTAACTTTCTTTTCTCCACTCTGACTCTGTGCTTACGAATGGAAAAGCACTGCCTCTTTGAGGTGCCTAGGGGTGGGAAATGAATTTCACGGGTTACTGGTTGGGGGCTCCAGCCAGTTCTGTGTTAGAAGGAGGGGGAGGAACCCCTAGATATTGAACCTGGCCCTGGCTGCTGCTGGGCCCACCCAGCAGAAGGGAGGCAATTGTTTTCATTGGGCTAGTTGGCAAAAGGGAAAGAATGTTTGAGGTATAAAAGCAGGGTTAATCTCTGACGTAAGTATGTGCACAGACATGCATGTGCATGGGCCCAGGAAATAAATCTCAGGGAACGAATTGGTCCAAAGTGGCCATTCAAACCAGAGTTGTTAAATGATCTGCCCTAGTAGCACCTCATGCTCCATGTGAGGGACAGTAACCACATGTCGGTATTTCTTTCACATGCCACCATCCTTCTGATTCTGAGTTGAACATACAGGACAGAATTCTTTTCCTATTTTCCTTGGGTCTCTCCCATGCAATTGAAAGTACAGTCTGAGCTGTAGTCAGGACCTTCCCCAGAACAACTGGGGTTTGGAAAACACGGCTTTTGGTTATGTGCATACTGGGGGAAGAATACATCCTTTCCAAAACCTCTTCTTGCATCATCTTTTTCCTTGCACATAATGCACAATGTGTTCAGGTGTTGCACTGCTTTTTGGTAAATTAGGGAGGGGCGTAATATAAAGAGGAACATCTGTGGAATGATACAGGCAGCACTGCTAGCAAGAAAAAGCTGGTGGTAGAATGAAGTTCTTGCTGCAACACCTCTCTTTCCCGGCTGCATCTGGTTCTGACAGCTTTGGTTATCAAGTCCCAAGCAGCCCTGTGGATTCAGGCTCTGGAGCTGCTCTCGAGCGGACAGGTGGTGATGGCAGGAGGGTCACAGGGGTTTCTCCTCTCCAGTCGATACAAAGATGAAAGAAAATTAGCCAAAAGCACACAGAGAGAGAGCAGATGATTGCAACCAACAGCCAGAATAAAGTGCTTTCTTCCTGGCTTTGCAAAGCAAAGCTGCTCTTAGAACCAATGCTCTTCTCCTAGTTATGGACAGAAGAGCTTGTGAAACCTAAACGAAAGATGATTTTCTTTTTCAAACCTGGGGATGAAGAATGGCCTTAGGCAGAGTTGGAAAATAATCTCTCTCTCTAGGGGAAATGTTTGCCACGATGATTTTTTCCCCCTGCTCTCGTACAAGTCATTCTTCAATTTTTTTCCGAGGTGGGGAGGGAGCCTTTGGTTTTGGTTGCCAAAAACTCGGATGGTTTAAACACAGCAAATCCTGCCCTTCAAGGGCCCTTTGAAAGGCCAAACAATAGGGGTTTGTTCAGCACCTCTCTGTTACTGTATTCCATGTGGGTGGAGAGTGCTGCTCTTGGACATGGCTGGCTGGCTTCATCCTGGTGAGGCACCTAACTCCCATGGACTTTTGATAGTAATTAGGCACCTAGCTGCCTTCTGTATGAACCTCTTGTCGCAACCTGGAGGGCTCTGTGTGTTTCCCTTCTGTGCCCATTCATTGTTATCCATATCCCCTGTGCCTGAAAACCAGAACCTGCCCAGGCTGTAAACTGGAGGTTCTACTCCGCCTCTCTCTTCCTGCTGTCCTTTAGGCCCTCTGGCTGGCTGAGTGAGGGACAGGAGCTCAGACAGCTGCCACACAAGGCTCCTGGCTTATTCTGAGGTGCCTGAGATTTTAAAGTGCCGGGATGATAGCCCAGCTGAACCTGAGAAGTAACTTTCATGCCCGCATTGTATGAACCGGAAGGTAGTTTTCCCAGAGGTTTACGTCCCGTGTTTATAGGGGGCAGCTCTCTGACCCCCACTGGTAGTTCAGCTGTGGAGACTCTATGAATCTGCCCCAGCACTAGGTTTCAGATTTTGATGTGGTTTTAGGTTGAGAGATCTCAGGTCAGTTCCCCTGTGGTCTCACTGCCATCTCGTGGTGGTGCTGAGGCAGAAGGGTGGGAAGTGAGGCCTGGGTGTGGACAGGTATTCGGGCACTGCATTGCTCACCTTTGCAATGCCTCACCGCTCCCAGAGCCGGGGTCTCGTTTTCAAAAGAGATGTCAACACTTAGGAGCCAAAATCCCACTGACAGCGCAGCTCCTCAGAGACATGGGTGGTGTTGCTAGCTATGAGCTTGGCTGTTCGTGCACTCTTGGCAAGTTGCTCAGTTTCTCTGTATCTCAGTTCCCCTAGCTGTAAAATCAGGATTGTCTTTACTTCCCCGGGGCCGAGTGATGTTTAATGCATGGTGGTTTGTAATGCAGGCTGAACTCCTCCAATGGAAGGGGTCCATCAAATTGCAAAATATTGTTATCTGTCTGTCAGGCTGTTCCTCTGAGGCTGTTCGGGTAAAAATAATTCACATTTGGCAAACAGCCCATAGGGATGCCCAGGCAGAACACTGGGAGCTGTCAGCAGAGTCACTTGCTAAACCAATAAATCAATCAGCACAAGTCCAAAACACAAGCATAAAATATTTCAGACAAACTCAATTTTCCAGCTTTAAAACAAGGGCTCTCTTTTCTGAGCATTTTAACACTGAGATTTAGTGCTAAACTGACAGGCTTAACTTGTAAAGTCACTGGCAAGTCTTGAAAGAATCGGGTGGGTTTTTCCCCTCCTCAGTTGAGTGACATGGTTTTTCGCTTTAGTGATAGACTGTACTTGTGAGCAACTATTTAGATATCTAAGTACTAAAGCAGCCTCAGGTCTGGTTCCTATCAATAATGCATTTTTGTCGCAGAAAAATTGAAACCGCATGGGTACCACATATAGAAATGGAAAGTATCAAATTAATTTTAGCCATAAAAGAGCACAGTCCAACTTCACAGGCTTTGACTGGGCTTTTGTTTCACTTGCATTGCCCTCCCCTCAGTTTCACTTTGCATGCTAATTACTAAGGAACTGAAACATTTCATAAAAGAACCTAGAGGGAACCACGTGATTTCAGTGCCATCAACTGGAGCAGATTTCATCTAAACATGTACGCGTACTAAACCTGAGATATTCCAATATGTAATGAAACATGAAAGCCAGTACGTGGTTGTGGATGGTGGTAGAAATATTTCACCCAACGGTAGGTACAGTAGCAACTTTCATCTATCACACGGCTTTAAAAACCCTAAAATGAATCAGTCTGTAATGGTAACCCCTGTATGTTGGACAGGTCCCCCCACCTCACTAGAAGTTCTCATTTTGTGTTTGAGATTCTTTGAAAAGTTTTTAAAAATTTATAGGCTGGGTGAAAAAACTCAGTCATCTGCTGTGATGTTCTTTGCCCTTTCAAAAAATTAATTAGTGGTGAAGTCTACTGAATTAGGTTGATTTTAATGATGAAATTGAAAATGTCTCAGGCTACTTTAAACTGATGTCTCAAGGACATCTGCTGCCCGGAGGGGAGGAGATGGACAATATCTCTAAACCCTGTTTCAGCTGGGTAGAGAAATCCAGTTCTTTCTGTCCTTTACATTGACAGATGTCGTCTGATACACGAGAGCGCAATGAATGAGATCTCCCTTGCTGGTTTTCAAGACAGCTCAACACCCACTGGCAGGGTCAGATTTTCAAAGACCTCTGCTCCTATTAGCCATAAAAAGAATTGGCCAGATTTTCAAAGGTACTTGGTGCTTTGAGGTGGTGGGGCGGGGGCCTTGGTTCTGAGCTGAAACTCATTCGTGTCACAGTAGGTGCTCAGCACCACTGCAGAACTGGTCCTTATTGAGATGACTCTGTGGTGGCTGAGATCTTTTCCAGTCTCAGTTCCAGGTGGTGAGTGCTTGGACAGCTGGCTCTTAAGTTTTCTTTGCCGTGGGCTAAGTGCAGTGCTTACCATGCCAGGCATAACCAGGTCTAAGAGAAATACAACAATGGCCACGTCAGGTGAGAACAATTGTATCCTCTGTGGTTCAAAGCAGGACTTCAAAAGCTCTTCAGAGCTAACCAGAGGCAGGATAATATATGATAAACCAGCTTTGCAGACAATACTCTCTTGTTTAAAAAAAATTAAAAAGTCCTGCATTTAGCAAGACCTACCAGATGGTAGGGATGTTCTGTTACAGAGATGAGGAATTGAGATGGGAGGGGGGTACCTAAAGAGGAAAGTAAACCCCACAGCACCAAGTCTTGCAGCCTGGGGCAACTGACTCAGGCTTGTGGAGCTTGTATTATGGGGCCAAAAACTGCTGCAGAAAAAGCCTGAATGTCTGCCTGCCACTTTGGCATTCAAACTAACTGCTACAGGGTGAGTGGCTGGGGTGGTTGGTTTCCTGCTGTGTACATGTTCCTAGGTGACTTGACCAAGGTCACACAAAAAGACTGTGACAAAGAAGGCAATTGAATCAGGTCTCCTTAGACCCAGAGTAGCACCCTCACCACAGGATCATCCTTCATTTCTGGACAGTAGCCTGCAGAAAAGACCAATCAGGCCATTAAGCCTTCTATTTACCTAGACAGGTTTGTTTCCCATTATACCTTTCCTGATACTTGCTCCTCTCATATTATTGTTCCAACTTTTTACTGGGGGGAAGAAATTAGCTTTCTGGGACAGTAATTATCAGGGTCGTCATGCTTTTTTTAAAAAGGTACAATCTATATTTGTCTTTTTTCAGTCTTCTAGTACCTCCGTAGTTCTCACAGAAGTAGTTGTCAGGAGCATTGAAAATCTCTCTGATAATTTCCTGAATATGTTAGAATGTAATGCTGGGTGGAAAGCAGTTGATTTTTGTTCTCCCTTTAAAAAATCATTGAAAATGAGCACATTTTGAAGAAATTGTTCTTGACAGAGAAAAGCTGTTTGCAGAATTTTTCCTGCTCATCAGAAAGCCGTTTTTCACTGAAAAAAGTTTGGAGGAGACCATGCTTCTACAGACAGCCCCGTCTGTGCTCGCTATCAAGGATAAGTTTTCTAAAATGTGCTTTGCTTCACAATTATTCAGACAACTTTTTGTGGGTTTTTTTTTTATTCTTTTTCAAGGCCAGTTTGGAAAAAGCATCTGGGACCCCGATCATTTCTGAGGGGTCACTTGCACAGACCCCTCTTGCAGGCAGATGACTTTGGGTTTTGCAACAGCATATGCTGAGAACCTGGTTGCTCAGTGAGTGCCACGGGGGCCTGGGTCCATGCAACGAGAACCCATTGCAAGAGCTGGGCCAGCAGTAGTGGCTTTGTAACAGGAGCTAGGGAGCTAGTATGGGGCTCAGAGCGCATTGTTTCAAGTGGCTGTTTTGCCACAGACAGCCTGTGTGACCTTGCACAAGCTGCTGTGTCTCGCAGCTCCCCACCTGGGCAAGGGGAACAGCAGCACGTTGCTCCTTCACAGGGGCAGTTTAAAGACAAACACATTAACAGTGGTGAGAAACTCCAGCAATGGAGTCACTTGCATGCCTTGGCTAGTGAATGGCATCTCCACAGGGGAAAGAGGGATGTTCTTCTGTGTCCATCTCTAAAGCCAGCTCAGATGGTGTGGCTGAAGCTGTCACTGAAATAAATCAAGGCATGACAGCCATGAAAGTCACAACTTCAAGGGAGACGGCAATAGACTTTTGCTGTGACAGGTTAGCGCTGATCTGTGTTTAATTATTTCTTTTCTCCTTCTGACTGCCATCTGAAACCTGTTTAAAGCATAACCACAGCTATGCGGGGCCTAGGCCTCTGAGCGCCCACTCAAAGACGCTAGGATGAAAAGAGGGAGTGACACTGAGCCTGGGGGGAGAAGCCCTGGAGGTGGACGGCAAGGACCTGGCTGTGGATGCATACTGGACCCTGAGCTGGAAGGTGCATAGTGAAGGAGTCTGGAGTCTGCAGAGAGAGCAAGGATGATCTCCTGGTTACGGCCCTTGAGTGCTGCCCTGCTGATCCGGATTCTGCCCTTGCCTTTGCCACTGCATGATGCTGAGCAAATCACTTTTCATAGCTGCTCACGAGTTGTGTGTTCTCATTTTCCAGGTACTGGACATCAGCCCCTGGGGCTGGATTTCCAAAAGTGCAGCACATTCACTGCTGCAAGTGAAGCAAATGGGAGCTGGGGCTTGCATATACAAAGTGCCACCCAATGCTAAGTCCTCAGAGAGGTCAGCTACTCAGCCGCCCACATTGGGAACTTCATGTCAATGGAGCCGTTAACTCTGTGCCTTAGCTGCCCACCTGTATAATGGGGATAGTTCCTCTCCTGCTCCTCCTGGGGATGCTCTGGAAATGGATCCATTCATGTCATGGAGCATGTGGATACTGTCATGACGGGCAACCCTGGAGAGCCTAGGAAGAAATGAGTAGTTTTGTAGTCAGAGCAGACTTCCAGCAGGGCGCTGTACCTACGGCCCATGGCCGTGCGCTGAACAGCGAGGGGAAACAATATGGCTGCTCAGTAAGTGACCCTCAGCCATGCTGTGCATGGAACGAGGGAAAAACCGGTTGGCAATCATGTAATTAAAGACTGTAGCATAATACAGGCACACGAGGGGAGCAAATGAAGGTTACATCCGCAGCTTCCTTCTGCATTTGCTAACACTTGAGGGCTTGACTTTGCCATCTTGATGGTGTTCTTTTAACCCAGTGTTTGCGTGTGTGATCCTCAAACCAGCGTATGGGAGATTGCACGTTGGACTCTTAATTTGCAGCTTGCCTTTGCCCTTCTTCAGAACTCTGCGCTTTTCCGCCTTTCGTATACGCCTCACTTATTGAAACAATCCCAGCTCGCTGTTCCCTCTGAGGCATCTGTTTATTTTCTCTGCTTTGACTTTCTGCAGCCTGAGCTAATGATTCATTTTTTCTGGATCCTGGCAAAGAGCGAGAGGAAGTCGGGCTTGGCACTATTGTTCTGAACTTGGTACTAAAGCAAATATTATAATGAGAAATAGGGGAGATGCTGCAGCAAGAGATTTGCATATATTTTTGAACGAGCCAAACAAAATCATCCTGGATTGGGCTGCACAGTCTGTCAGGAGAATGGCTCATTGCGAATCCTGCTCTCTTAGGGTATGTCTACACGGCTGCTGGGACCATGTTTCGTAGAGCTGAGAGAGTCACACATGAGAGATTCTGGAGGTAGCACTTGCTTGAGCTAGTTGCCCAGGTACATAGGTGAGCAGCTAACACAAGCCATCACTAACAGTGCACCAAAGCCTCTGCTGTGTTCAGCGCACCAGCTCAAGCAGAGCAGCTGAGTGTCTGTCCACCCTTACTAGGCAGCACAGCACCTCTCAAGCTGCAGTGTAGACATGCGCTGAGGCAGCATGTGGCTTGTGTTATACAGACACTCAACAGACCCCTAGGAGCCCCGCCCAGATCTCAGCAGAAGTTCACATCCCAAGCACCTTGCTGCTGATGCTCAAACACCTCACATCCTAACTTGCTCCACCCGAGCGCAAACTACCCCCGTGGCCTTCGTACAAGAAGTTTTTATTTTGGCTGTATGGGAGGGGTGCTACCTGGGCCTCCACACACACCTTTACTCAACATTATGTCAACACAACTGCTTCCAGGTGGATTTGCGGTCGCTGTGCAGGGAAAGTGCCCCATCTCCTACTGAACTACTCAGGTGTCACCTGCGTGGAATACATCTCAGCAACTACTTGACCAAAAAAACCCAGTTACTTACCTGCCCTGCAACAGTAGCTCTTCCACATCGGGTTCACACACACGTGGCCATGACCCTCCCTCCAAACCCTCTGCACTGAAGTCACATATTCCAGTGGAAAGGAACTTAAGGGCTTGGGGGCTGCCCTGCCGTAGCCTCTGTGTGGCAGACACATCTTGAAGAGCCATTAGAGAAGAGTCAACAGAAATGTCCTGCGTCACTTGCAGTGTCCTAGCTCTTGGCACTCTGTTACAGACTGAATTATGAAAGATGAGGCTTTATACATAGACCGAGCGCATGTGGTTCCCAGCCAACTGGAACTGTGGAGCCGGGCCTGGGGCAGTGTGCAGAGCCACCAGGCTGCTGCTACACAAAAGAGCTGACAGGGATATGCTGCTGCTTCCGGGAGCTACATGGAGCCACAGCACGTATAGGACAAGCCCCCAACTCCTCTCCTGGCCAGGGTGAAAGGTCTGATGGCCTGGACATGGCCTGAGGCCCATAGTTTGCCCACCCCTGCTCTGAGAGTGTGAGTAATCCCACTGTAATCTAGCAAAGCACTTGGAGCCCAAGTCAACAAGATATTTAAACGCAGGCCCAACTTTTTAAGCAGGAGCCATCCCAGTGACTTGGTTTCCAGTTCAGGAAAGCATCAGCAGCTGGGACAGTGCTCACTTATGGGCTTAATTTTAAGCATGTCTTTAAATGTTCTGTTCTGCTGAAGACGGAAAGGTTTGTGACTTACTCTCCTGCCCCAATGCTTTGCTAATCTGAGTTTCCACCTACCTCCCTTTTATCCCCTTTCTTGCTTTCTTATTTGTTTAGGGGGTGGCGTTTAACTTCAGCTGCCATTGATGGGTCTATTTTGCCTTTGATCCTCAGAAGAGTCTGGGCATGTACCCACTACAGCTTATATCGGTATAACTGATGTCACTTGAGGGCGCAAATAGCCCCCTGATTTGTGTAAATTACCTGTGGGGGTAGCACTGTGTGAGCAGGGAGAGCTTCATTTGTTGACCTAGCTGACACCTCTCGTGGGGGCTGGAATATTTAGGTTGGTGGGAGAGCTCCCTCTTGGTGGCTTACGGCATCTGGACTGGAAATGCTACAGAGTGCTGCTGTCACCTTCAAAAAGCCATTCAGTTTTGCAGTACATTAACCTCCATTGTGCAGCCTTTGCATGTGTTAAACTTAAGCTCATGCCTAAGTCTATGCAGGATCGGGGCCTTCCACACCAAAGTTCTTTAACTTCAGAACGATTTTTGGTGAATCCAAATTGCACCATGAAAGCGGATTGTATAGTAATTCCCTCCGGGTGGGGAACACGCTTACAATGAATTCTGTGCCAGAGCCTGAACTACTGTATACTGGTGAGTGCTGTGCTTGCCTTGATGAATGAGTAAGTTGGACATTGCTTTAAAACAATGGAGTAAATTAAAAAGGGAAACAGCAAACTCCCCTGGGATTCCGTCATAATTTAAACATTCCTATGGGGCATATGAAGCTTCGAGGAAGAGGGGAAAAAATGTTGCTAACGTAGAAGGAATGTTGGCAATAAAAAGGAAGTCCTACAGGTGTGCCAACACTGAAGCAGTCTGAAAGCAGATGTCTGCAATTCCCGGCCCAACTCCCCACTCCACCTTTGTTTTCTCTTCCCCCACCCCCTTTGCCTGACAGCGCCTACACTGTGTGATTGGAGAGGGAGGGAAAGCTGCACCACTCAAAGCTTGTGTTGTGCCATAAATCACAGGAAGACGAGAGTGAAAATAAATCTTGGGTGAGTTTGTTGAGTTTTGCCTTCCCTGGTCAGGTTTGAGAATGGGCGAACAGGGGTGGGTCTCCCCAGTTCTCTCACCGTGCTCTCTGGGTCTAATTCTGATGCACATTTGAGGGGTCTTTACTGTGCTCCAAGGGGGGAATTTATGCCACCCTGCAGGCCTGCCAAAGCTGTATAAAGTGTAAACAAATACGAGTCTGTGTCATTTCTGCCTTGGGTGGTGCTACACATGCTCTCGTGGGTCAAGCTAATGGTCTAAAGACAAGTGTATCCACAGGAGTAGCTAGGATCTTTGGGGTGAGGTGGGGATTGTATATGGGCAGCCAGTCAATGCTGCTGCCTGTGCGGCTGTGAACACACTGCTGGTTGAACCTCTGTAGTCCAACATCCTCAAGATCTTCCTGGTGCCAGACCTCAGGAGATCAGTATTGTCTAACAGCATTTCCAACGCTGCCACTGTTTGCAGGGCTCTTGGAAAACAATTAGGGATAAATTAGAACTAAATAACAGCACAGAACACTGAGAACCCGGAGTGGTAGCTGGAAACAAACTTTATGGGACGACGGGAAACTTGTCCACACCCAGGATAAGTCCTTATCCATTTAACTAAGATTGTGCCAGGTTACAGATATTGTCAGACCAGAGTGCGCCAGAGTAGAGAGGTTCGACTTGTACTGATTTTCAATGCTAGCTCAGTCACAGCTGAAGTGGCCATCTAAGCAAACTGAAAATGATACCTTTGGCTGCAGTGTAGTTGTAAACCAGACAGCTGGGTTCTTCTCTCTTCTTGCAGCTCAAAAAAAGTGTATTTGTCCAGCTACAGAGACTCAGGCCACCTCAGCCCCAAAGTGAAGAATTGTAGGTTAGTTTGTTCATAGAAGAAATCAGACACAAATTAAACATCCCAATGGTCTAATCTCAAGTGTGGCTTGGGGAGCAGGAAGGCAGATTTCATCATGGCTTTAACGTGGCTGCCTTCCTTTCCTCTGGGTAAGCCGTTTTGTTGGAGCAGTTTGTAGACAGATGATGCATTTGCCAAATAATCAGGTGATCCACCCCTAGCCAGTAACTGGACACTGAGATGACTGCAACAATGAAAGGAAAAATGAATTGTCTCTGCAGCAGAGCATTGTCCGTCATTCTGTTAATTCCAGCTGGTGTGCCAGGCCTCAGTACTCATCCAATTGGGTGAAAATCAGCTGAAGCTGGTTTGGCCCATAAAACGACCTGAGCACTCAGCGCATGAAATTTCGATTTTGACATCAGAGGTTTGCAAGTCGGACCCAGCACAGCCACTTCCTGCTGAACCGATGTTGATGCTTTCCAGGTCAGCTTTGTGTTTTTAAAGACAAATCATTCTCGGAACACCAGCAGGTTTATAAATCTGTACTAAGACGGTGTTCACTGCTTCCCAAATCCTCAGCTGACACTGAAAACCACCCTGGGAACAAGAGGAAGCAAAGGGCATTGTGCACTCAGTGAGAGAGACAGGAATACATTTGCAGAGTCCAGAGCCAAGCTGGGCTTTGTACGGAGGTAGAAGCAAGAAGATGTAGCAAAGGTACCCTTGTATACCACCCAATGGTTGTTCCGATGCTACTGTACCCATCTGAACCCTGGACAACATACAAGCTTCATTTGAAGGCACTTGAACAACATCACCAATTCCACCTCAGGAGAATCGTAAATATCTCTTGGGAAGATAGGCGCACGAACACTAGCATCCTGGGAGAGTGGAACATGACCAGCGTTGAAGCCATTATCATTCATCAACAACTTCGTTGGTTGGTCACGTGGTTCGGATGTCTGATCAGCGCCCCCCCAAAATAGATTCTGTTTTCCAAATTGGAGGAAGGACAGAGGAGCATCGGGCGCCAGCGGAAGCGATATACGGACACGCTGAAGTGAAAAAATGCAGCATGAAAAAGTGCAGCATCGGTGTTGACACTTGGAAGAACCTTGCCCAGGACTGTCCCCAGTGGAGGGTGGCAATCTGCCAGGGGGTGGTGCCGTTGGAGAGGCCCCACCACAGTGCAGATGAGAAGAGGTGGCGAAGAAGAAAAGATCATCAAAAACTGCCCTACGCCCCTCCAACAGCTGCCAACACCTGCCTTTTCTGTGATAAGACCTGCAGCTCCAGAGTCGGGCTGGTCAGCTATCAAGGGACTCACAGATAGGAGGGTCAGAAGAAGACATCCTACTCGATACTGAGTGACCACCAAGATAGCAAAGGTAGTCATGAGTTACAACTATACCGCTCAGGGCCATACCTACCTATGAAGAGGTGAGGGATGGGAGGGGAGGAGCAGCTACTCCACAGCAGGGGCTGAACTCAAGTCTGGACAGGGCAAGAAGACAGGAATGGGAACCAGCTGCCACCAACGCCATGAGCAAGACCCCAGCTGCTGCCTGGGCCCCTGCCACCGGCCCTGCACCAGGGTCCCACATAGGCAGCACGCAGGTGTCTAGGCATCACTGGTGCCCCAAATTTAGTGGTGCCTTAGACAGCTGCATAGTCAGCGTATGCCTAAGGATGGCCCTGATAACCCTTCATTGTGCTAAATCTTTTCTGCTCCTTATAAGGCTGTAGGTCAACATTTTCACACACAGGTGCCTTAAATAAATAATATCTAGCTAGCCCTTTCCAGTCATAATTTCAATACACTTGACAAAGGAGCCCAGTATCACTGCAACCGTTTCAGAGTTAGAAAAACTGAGGCACAGAGGGGCAGTCACTTGCTGAAGATCATCCACTAGCACATCAGGAAACTGAATACAGCGTGTCTTCATCCGAGTCCAGTGTCACTATAGCATCCCACATCCATCAGCAGAGCCCACCACAAGGACTCACTGTTCTGTCCACAAGGACTCACTGTCTCTTCTGTTCCCAGCAAGTTAAGTTAGGCATCTAGCCCCAGGAGGTTGGCATATTTCCCACTGGGTCTGGGTGGGGATGCCCTAGCCAGTTCCAAAGCCCAATTTTGGGCCCTTGCCAATGCAGGGACCCACCAAAGCCTTCTCTTTGTGTAGAGGTGGGGCTGTGCTGGGGGAGGTTGTGATGACTCTGGGGTGTGGGGGGCTGGGGAGCGTAGAGAGAAGGCCAGCCCTCCAGAGCCTATTTGGAATAGGTGCAGGAGACCGAGTATTATAATTTCAGAGTAACCCTCTGTCTCAGCCACAGAGGCCTTAGGGCAAGGTGAGCAAGGTGGTAGCCTTCAGAGCCCCATGTTCCAGGTGACTATAGCATCCCACATCCATCAGCAGAGCCCACCAATCCAGCTGAAGCCACACTTCCCAAGAGAAAGGTATGGGCCACCGAGAGGCAAGGTCAGCTGAGAAGTTCCTGGTTCCCATGGAGATGGCCCTCCTCAAGGAGGCAATCTTCATCCCCAAGAGTCTAATGAGAGGGAATCTCTGCCAGGGGAGACACTGTTAGTTCAGAAGGAGACAATCTGGCTTCACTGGAATACCTAGATAAAAAATTGGCCTGATTTTCAAAAATGATGAGTGACAGAAAATCTAACTGACTTCAGCAGGGCTTGGGAGTGACCAGTACTTTTGAAATTCAGGCCATATGTATCTTATGTGGATTTGTGGGCCTACTCCTCATCTTCCAGATGGGAAAATATGGGACCTAGATTGTACTGTAGTGTGCTTTTATAGGGAGTCTGTTTTTCAAATGGGGGCCCATCCTGGAATCTTCAAGCTCGGGTGTGGCAGGAAACAATTTTCACATCCCGTGATAGATTTTTCAAAATGTTGAACCATTTTCCCAGCCCTAGTTAAGACAGTCAAGAAAATTTTCATGAAACAGCAAACTGAAAAAAAAAATCAGATTGCATCAATCAAAATGTTTCCTACTGATTTTAAATTTTTTTTTTGGTTACACAGTTTTAGTATAAATTGTTACATTCCTAAACAGAAAGTCACTTTTCAAATAAAAAGAAAAAACTTAAACTTTTTGTTGGAAGCTGTCAAATGTCAAAGCGTCCCATTTCCACTTTTATGCAAACAGTTTACGTTTCAATGTATTGATGTTTTTGAGAAAACATTAGTTTCTTCCTTTCCCTCCCTCCCTCCCTCTCAGAAGCACAGAACATTCACCAGTCTGATGGGTAGGAATGGTGTCACTAACCACTCAGTGTTTTCCTTGGTCGATGTGGGTGAGTGATGTGGTTGTCATGAGAGAGGCCCCGAGAATAACATTTCCCCTTACGAGGCGACATCTTCCTACTGAAGGTTAATGGTGCGTGTGGGTGCTGGCAACAGAAGCTAATTTCATGCAAAGGTTCAAGTGGAAAAAATGGCGGTTGGGGCATGACAAGGTCAATATTTCCTTAGGCCACCGAGTTGGCGTCATGAGATGGAAGAGTCCTCCATGAGCATGCACACACCTTCCACTGTCCAAGCAGGTTATTCCATGGTAGACCTCCTAGGTGGACTGAAATTGCTCCATATCTGCTCCACACCCACTCTCTGAATATCTGGTTTATCCCTCTCCAACGGTCAGACCTATCACACTGTATCCTGCATTCCCTCTAGTGAGGACAAGTCTTGCAAAATTACTCGTGCTGCCCTCTCGTGGCTATATCTGACACATTGCACAGCTGGAAGACTGCACCACAATCCCTAGGAGCTAAAGTTATAAGAGTAACAATACACTAGCTCTCCCCAGCTCTGTATTTCATTATGCTAAATGCCACCCTATGAAACATCCATCTTGCCGACCTGTTCCTTGCACCTCCAAACAGGTGCATGTCATGCCCAAGGGAATCCCCCATGGCTCACAGAAAATCCTGCAGCTTCCTTGTTTGTCACATTTCAGTCCAACGGGGTGGCCTGTGAAATTAGCTAACTGTAACGCATTTGACGATTACCACGATGAACGTACGGTCAGAGAGTGGAAACGCCCGCTGCCGGAGGCGAAGGTGTTGGAATTTCCAGACGTTGCAGGACCATGCAAGTTTAATCCCCTGTAATAAATAAAGCAGAGTTGTTTTTTTAAAAAGGAAAGCAGATTATGATGAATTAGGCATCAGCTGCCACTGCTGTGGTGGCCCAAGTGTTAGAATGGCCACAATGGAAGGAGTTTGTGGAGTTCTAGGTGGTTGGGGAGCTCAGGCTGCAGTTGGCATCTGCGTAGAAATTCCCCGGCCGCACCTCTGGTTTGTTCCGGTACCAGAGACGTATGGAGCTGTAACATGTAACGTGAGTTGTTCTGAGGAGCCAAATGCAGGGATGCTATTGGTGGGGAGAAGGGAGGAGGCAGGAGAGTTCCTGGAAGCAGCAGAGTGGCCCCCAGAGGCTCCTTTTCTGTGCAGGCCCCTTAAACTGGAGTAACTAAGCCCTGAGTGTGCGTGAAGGGTTAGCCTGGGGGCTCTGCCCTTAGTGAGAGAAGGCACATAAACTGCACTATACTGGGGAGGGACTGCGTTCTGTAGACACCTCTCCGAGCGGCTGCAGGCCAGCTAGCCCCATTCTCGTCATTCCTCACAGCCCTGGTGCAGCACTGTTCAGTGCGCTGAATATGCCGTCGAGTCCTTGCCTCTTCCCTTCCTGCTTGCTTTCAGGGCAGGCCTGGTTCAGCTGAGCAGGGCTGTAGAGGGAGCTCCTCTCACCTCTCTTCTCCTTCATACCCTAGGGCTTGCCTCACCAAACGCTGCCCTCTGGCAATTAGCCGGGTCTTTGCCTCGTTACTGTGACGAGGTATATCAACTCCGCACTGGGCCTGCAAAGATTAAGTGTGGTTCCCTGGCAGAGAAGGCCCTGCCCGTAGCCCTGCTGGGCATGCTCCGGCTGGAGACTAGCTATAAAAGCCTGTGGAGCAGCTCAGTCAGGGCTGACTGGTGCCAGAGAGGAAGAGCCGTGAGCAGTCCAAACTGCAGGAGCCAGTCAGCGAGGGATGGCCAGAGATGCTCCCGGTCCACAGGGGAGTGGTGAAGACGGCACCAGTGAGGTCAGTAGGAAATAGCCCAGAGTGCAGAGTTACCCTCCCAGAGAGCTCGGCATGTTTCCAGTGGGTTCCCACGAAGCTTGTGGTGGGCCACTCCACCACTGGCAGGGCTGTGGCCTGGGAGTCGGTGCAGAGGGTGGGCCTGGGTCTCCCTACACCTCCCCATTTACACCAAGGGGGGTGCTACACTGTTGCCATTGACTCCAGCTGTTAGGCCAGGCTACCGTGCAAGAAGGGGCATTAATACTGACTTTGTTACTGGCCCTGGTTGGAGGGGAGCATGATTACTGACTCTGGCTGCTAGGTCCCACTCCCCTGCAAGAAGGGGATGGTTTTACTGACCATGGCCATTAAGCCAGACTGCTTCACAGAGACAAGGTAGGGTTCTTGGCTCTGGGCCATTGGAGCTGATATGCTTGTGGGATGGAGCAGCCTTTGAGAACTCTCAGAGGCCTAGCGCCCTATCCTGAGGGGGATGAGCTTGTGCACCCTATGACAGTCAAGAAATAAGTAATTCTGTCAGCAACAGCACTGTAATGTAACTCACAGGAGAATGTGGCACATGTTCCTTCCCCTCTACGTCTGCTCAGCTCATGCCTGTGAGCTTTGCTGTAGAAGTCCTTAGTGGGCTGGCCATGGTGCTGGTGGACACATAAACCAGGTTTCCTCGGTGAACCCATGAGCCAAGCAGAAGCTCAGACTGGTGTACTTTGAGTGCTTTAAATGGTATTTGCTGGAGTACAACAGCGCCTGACATTGTGCATTACAAGCCCAGTTTTTAAAATGGGTGAGACCTAAGGAGAGGTGAGAAGCCTGCATGTTAATATGCAAATTGGCACAACCCTTTAATCAGGTCCTTGCCTCTTCTACTTCGCTGGCCAGTGTGACTGTTCCAAAGTGGGATTCCAAAGTTCTCATTTGCACCCACAAGTTTGAAGATTGGGCTCACAGTTCAAATGGGAAGGACTGTCTATAAAACTGTCATTCACAGTTACAGACTCATATTCCCTTGACCAGCCTTAGAATGCCATTTCTGGGGACACATTCTCTGGATGAAAGAGGGAAACACATGGTATCAGTAAAAACAAAGTTAACTTACCAATCCAAGCAATAACGTTACACTAGCTAGTGTAGCAACAAGCCAAGAGGTAAAAATTATTGCAAATGAGTGGAGGATCAAAAATTACCCCTAATACTACATTGCAGGCTTCTTGGAGTCAGTCTCAGGCATGAAGTGCATAATAACCAGTCCCAACTGCTACATAAAAAGAGAGCTATGAACTTATTTAAAACCTCCCTTTTCCACATTAAACAGAGTGCAGCAGCGTTGAGAGCCAGAGCTGCTCAGCAGCTTCAGAAGCTCTGAAAGAGCTAAGAACCAAATTCTCTTGGTCATTTCCCTGGCTACTTTGTGGTGGCCAATCCACAGCTCTCAAGCTGCATGTGGTTCTTGGGGCCTTTAAATATGGCAGCTCCTCAGCGCTGCACACTGGGAGTGCAACCTGCCTGCTCCATGCAGGTGCCCCACTGCTTGATGGGAGAAGCACGTGGCAGCTGTGGCAGTAGCAGCTCCAGTGTGTCGCCAGCATGGAATTAGAGGCGGGGAGGGCATTGAGCTGGAGTGGGTGGAGCTGGGGGTGCTTGGCTCTGGGGGAGGGGGGAAGCATTGAACCATATATGGTATATTTATTTTTATGTATCTATATAGATAAATAAACTAGAAATAATATGTGGCTCCTCGCACTTTATCCACTGCTATCTTGGCTCTTTGTCACTAGCCGACTGGCCAGCCCCAGTCTAGAGCCTCTTTGCTGGCCAAGGTGCTGAACTTTTGCTCTGTTCAAGGTCAGCAATGCCCTAGCTAGACTGGGGCAATGCTCTCCCATGGGCTCTTCAGTGTGCCCAGCGGCGTGAGCCGGCTGAGATGGGGAGGAACGTTATAGTACTATAGGTAACAGATCAGCTCCCTTGTCGGCGTATGTTGAAGAAGTGAAGGCTAGTTAGTGCCAGTGATGGAACAGCCTCAGGGGCTTTGGAGTTGGTTTAGTTTGGACAAGTGCCCAGGAGTTCAGCTGATAAAGGTTAGTGTAACATGACCTATAAACAAGGGCGCAAAAGGATGGGCATGTTTAGTCCTGAAGACTGAAGGGACCTGGTAACAATATCAAGGTATATCATGAACAGGTTGGTGATGGATTGTTCTCCATGTCCATTGGACGTCACACAAAAAGTAATTGTCTTAATCGGCAGCAAGAGAGCTTTAGGTTAGATAGTAGGAACAAGCGAATTCAGCACTGCAATAGGTTACCCGGGGAAGTTGTCTGTCTTTGGGCATTTTAACAATAGGCTAGAAAAACTGTGTCAGGATGGTCTAGGTTTGCTTGGTCCTACCTCAGGGCTTTTGGGATGGTCTAGGTCACTGGTTATTCAACCAGTGTGCCATGAGAACTGTGGAAGTGCACTGTGAAAATTCATCAGTTTCCCATTGCTGTGGCTGTTTGCAGAGCCACCGTGAGAGGACATGCTGACTGTGTAGGACCCTGCTCACACCAGGGTGCTGCTTCCTGGCCTGAACAAGCTGGCGGGAAGCCCAGCTCCACTCCCTGCTGGGGCAAGTGGGAGGGTGGGAGCCTGTTGGAGTTCAGATGTGATTTAAATATCATGTCCTGGCTCCAGTGGGCTGGCAGGGAGGGGAGCCGCTTCCAGTGGTAACTCATTTACTCAACATCCCCAGCATGGCCTTGAGAAGCTTCTGAAAATGTGTCTCCACTCGCAGTCTAAGATGGTGTACTTGGTGGTGGGTTTGACACATCAATACATTCGATCCTTGTTTAGCTTGTTGTGTGCGCTGCTGTGCTGCAAGCCTCTCTAGTCAGATGTCAGCAAATATATGTAAATGTGACGTTTATGAGCAATCGACTCAGTTGAAAAAGTGGGCGTGCCGTGGACCTGTTTGTCTCGCTGAAGTGTGCCGTGTGACTGACAAGGGTGGGAACCGCTGCTCTCAGTGGGTTACAGCTCTACATTCCTAGAGTCTGTGCTTATCTGAATAGCGTAGGAATTATGCAGGGACAGGCTTGCTGGGATGCTTCTGGCCAAGCTCTAACCAAGGTGAAGATGGGTCTTCTCACCGTACTGGAGCCCCTCAGCTGCCAGTCCCATCACACAGAAAGGCACAGGAAGGATAGCGGGCCAGTGACGTGAGAGGTGATGGTGGGGAGGAAGGGAGAGGTCGAAGGGAGGGACCCTAAAACAGAGCCAGTGGCGGGAAGTTGGAGCAGACCAATTCAGCCTAGAACTAGGGTGCAGACCACTAGTAGAGCAATTAACAATGGGAGCAACTTAGCTAAGGGAGCGATGGAGTCTCCATTGGGTGGAACCCTGAACTCAAGTCCGGGTCTCTTTCTAAAAACTCTTTCTAGTTCATGCACAGGTAGTTGAGAGGCACACAGAGTCCCTGGGTGGGATTCTGTGGCCGGTGCCATGCAGGGAACAATATTAGGTTATGGTAATGATCCCTTCTGACTTTAAAATCATGGGTCTAAATCCTGCCCTCCCCTCTCCCACCCCTGTGAAGTCAGTGGAAGTTTACCATAGATTTCAGTGTCCTCACAAGCTTACCCTCTGTGTCCATCCATCAGCACTGCGAAGCCCTTGTTAAAGCGGCCGCAGTGTCTTCCATTTGCTCTGATTGCGTTGTTCTGTTCAAATTTGAATGGTCAGCTCTGCCGCACGCTGGGCTAAAAGCCAACCTGGGTTTTCTTCCTGGCCTGCCAGCACCACCCCAGGAGTGCCATTGCCCTGAGCCACACCTGGACTATCTCAGGTTTCTCGGGGGCAATGCCAGGGCACCACTCTGGGCTTACAGTCCGTACAATCTCTGGCCCTGGTGCTGGTGGCAGAAGGGTTGTGGATGTAAAACTGCAGCACTGATGGTTTAAGTAACCCAACTCCCGCCTGTAAATGAAAGAGGCTTCTCCTTCTGTGCCACCTTCCAAGGCTGAACCTCCCTGTACCCAGCTCTCCTGGCTCTCCCACAAGGGCAAGGTGAGCTGGTGGGGGGGGAGGGTTAGGTAAAGTTTGGGGTTATCTGATTCCATCCGGAAGGACTTTGCCCTTCCTAGTTAGTGAAGGGAGCAGGCACCCAACAGGGAAAGGAGGGGTAGAGGGATCACTTGACGGAGGTGCACGGAGAGGCTGTGGGGACAATCACATTTCCTCTTGGGAGTGGAGAGCGACTCCGGTGGGGCTGAAGAGCACAACCATATCCACTGTGGTGTGGTGGAGTAACTCCATGCCAGCGGGGGGCCTCTAAAGGAACAGTGACTCACCAGCGTTCCCTCGAGTCTTCTCCGTCCATGCACGGATTAAATGTTTATGTGCACCCAGGCATGTGTGGATGTGCACCATCAGTAGAAACGCACAACCTACTGCGGGGGGGAGGGCGCTGCTGCAAATCAGCTGGGCAGCATCTGACTCTTTCCTGAGCGGCTGCCCCAGTGCACAGCTGGCAGGGAACTGGGTTGTAACATCTGTGCTGTAGAAGGGGAGGATCACACTGCCTTGGTCCAATCCCACTTGCGTTATTCGCCTTCCCTCCTGCCCAGGCAGCCCAGGGGTGGAGCCATGAGTCGCGCACCTCTCCAGCCTCCCCTGCACGTGGAAGGAAATACACCCCGTAAAACCTGCTGTCCCTACGCAGCTGGCTTCCAGGTTGGGACACACAGCACGCCTGGACTGTGTGATTGAGGGTGAAGGACTCACTCGCCCCTTTGCCACCCACTTGACTGCAGAGGTTACAAATCTCCTCTTCTCAAACTCTGTCGAAAGAAACTTTAAAGGAAGAGGGGGAAAGTTTGTTCTAACCCCCCACCCCCAGGCAACAGGAAAGGAGGGCGGGACTTGGGGGGTGCGTGGGCGAGTTTCCCACATGAGCCAAGAATGCAGCCTCGGGATTTCAAGGGTACAGCTCAGCCACTTGGCAAGGCCTGGCCCCTCCTGAGCGGAGCAATGAAAAGCAACTTTCTGTCAGTAAACAGGAACAAAAGCTTGGATGGGTCTTCAAAGTGGTGAGTTATGTCAAAAGCATGTTTCAGAGCACTTTGAATGTTCCTGTAAACAGGAGGGAAATGACTGTTCGTGGCACTCTGGCATCCAAGGAGGGTTTATAAATAACTGCTACAGGTCTGTGGGAGTTACTTGTGCCATGAGAGAAGTTCACGGGGGGGGCCGGGGAGGGGAAGGAAATCTGCTCATAAAAGAACCCTGAGAAACCACACGATTTGTGTAGGTTTAAAATTAGCTTGCAAATGTCTCTGCTGTCTAGTCCTGCAACGGGTGTTGGGTCTGCACCTGAGATGCCGTCGTCACCCCTTGGAACAACTCTGTAGCTCCCAGCTGAGCTAGGGTACAGATGCTAAACTGCCATTTCTGTGCGAGGGAAGGCAAATGAAATCACATGCGGTTCCCATTGGTTCTGGAAAGTGAAAACATGTGCCAGAGCCCCAGCCAGCCATGCTGCTTGCTATTTTAACTAGCAATTCCGTAATTAGGGGCAAAATATAAAAAGAAGCTGCATGACAAGTGAAAGAAACTCCCCGCCTCTCTCTGTGACATATGATAGACACATCAAAGAGATGTGATGTTTTCAACCGCATAGGCTGGTTGACAGGCCGTGATGCTCTGTAATGTAGTCACGGGGGGGGGGAGTCTTAAAAATGATAGATAAAAGTAGCTGACTATGAAATTTTGATTAGAAACTGAGAAAGATCTAAAGTTAACATGGCACACATTGAACAGTTCAAAGCTGGCCAACTGAGAGGCCTCAGAGTGAAAAGGGATTCTCTGTCAAATAGGTGTGCGTCCTTGTGGGGTCCTGCAGGGGCTGGTTCTCGGCCCAGGGCTGGTTAGCATTTGTATCAATGACCTGGAAAAAAAAACTTGAACTCATCACCACTAACACTTCCAGATGACACAACTCTTGGGGCAGCGGTAAATAATCAACAGCACTGGTCACTGATACAGAGTATCTGAATTGCTTGGTAAGCTGGGTGCCGGCAGCCCAGAGGTGTTTTAAGATGGCTAAATGTGTAAGTCTAGGAAGACAGACGGTAAGATGCACTTACAGGATGGAGGACTTGGGGGGCTGGATAATCACAGCAGGCCACAGTGTTGCCCTGGGCGCTCAAGAGCTTACATGATTCTGGGCAGCAGAGCCAGTGCGTACAGAGCAGGCAGAGGAAGGCTACTCGTCCTCTCTTTAGCAGCGGTATGTCCACTGCAGGAAAAGCATGCTCAGCTGTAGTGCCCACAAATCAAGAAAGATGCCACTAAATTGACAAGACTTGTGAGAGGAGCCACAGGCGTGACTGGAAGCACTGCCTGGTAGTGGTAGACTCAAGGAGTTTGTTCTATTTAGTTGAGCAAAGAGAAGCGTCAGGGTGTGATGGGTTGCCCCGTCTCCTCCATCACTGCCAACTTTTGAATCCAGATTGGATTATTTTCCTAAAAGATCTGTTCTAGGTATTTCTTTGGGGAACTTCTCTGGCCTGTGTTACACAGGAGGTCAGAGTAGGTGAGCACTATGGTCTCTTCTGACCCTGGAATCTGTGACCTAAAGAAAAATGACAGGTTTCTTTCTTCCTTAAATGATCTTTGGCTTGCATGGTGCATGGGCACTGCACCTGTAGTCCATTTGTCAGAAGTTTAACATCATTACACCATTAACAGCCGATCTGAAAGCACAAGAGCTTGGCTTCATGCATTTATAGAGCGCAGACCTCAAACTTCACTTTATTGAGTACTGGCCAATCAGAAGTGACCCCATCTATAAACTTTTACAGTTCTCTGCATTCTTGTGATTATAGTAAAGATTTATTTGAACTTTGATATATAAAAAAGAGAGAGAGAGAGAGAGCACCTTATTAAAACCATTTGATCTCCCTCCTTTGGTGAAATGGGAGAGAGGGAACATTGCAGGAAGACTGAAACTAGAAGATTTTATTTCATTGATTTCATGTAGTGTGGGATTTGCTGAGGCTTGTGTTCAGAAATAAACAGCTCACTCCAGCAGGACATTTGCAGCCCGCTCACACTCTGCAGTCATCCAAAACGGTTTGACATCTAGTTGTACAGCTTCTTGGCCAGCTAGTATAACCAGAAAAACACTTATTTTTCCATCATAAGCTCCTTGGGGTAGGGCAAGTCACTTATTTATCCCTGTTTCAGGTCCAGATATTTAAAAAGAGAAACGTAGTTCTCTTATTTTCAGCGGTATTGTGCACAAAAGAGCATGAAGTGGCAGATGCTATATAGATAGTGTGGACAGAAATCATCAAATTTTCTTTTATATTTTTTTTCTGGAACTGTTTCACACTGTTACTCTGCATTGTTAAACAAAACAGATGTTGCGTTCCAGTCCAGAGATGACTGCAGTTTGGTAGCTGGCCAGGTGTGTTGCCCCCCATCATTGTGAATGGGTCAGTCCGAGCATATCCACATTGTGGAGCGTGTAGGGGTGGGTTGTGAAAAATGGGTGGAAATGGGGCAGTACCAGACACATCTGGGAGTTTTTTCTCTGCAGAAATGCTAATATAGAAAAAATTAGGCCAATAGTGGAAATATTTCAGTTTGGAAATGCTGCTTCAGTCTCTCCTGCACGTTGGGAATGGGCATCAGGGGATGGGTCACCTGTTTTGTTCATTCCCTCTGGGACACCGGCTGGTGGCCAATGTAGAAGACAGGATACCTGGCGAGATGGACCTTTGGTCTGACCCAGCACAGCTGTACTATCGAAAGGGTTCTGTGGTTGGACTACAAGTCCCACGATGCACCACTGTTTCCCTACTTGAACAGAGGAAGGGGAGTGCATTATGGGACGTTCTTTGAGTGTACCTCTTGGGAGATGTCTTGGCCAGGGAACCCAGCCCATAAAGAAAGAATAGGGACATGAGGCAACTGAACTACAGCTCCCATGAGGCATTGCCACAACCTTTCCAAACTGAGCTATGCTGGGTTTTGTCTGTAAAATTTCAGTTTTGGGAGTTTTTTTTAAACAAGATATCGGTTTTCCATGCAAAATTATGGTGCCGTCTAGGAAACCTTTTGTTTAATCAAAAACCTCAGTTTCCTATTTAGAAAAAAACAACTTTCAGGGAAAATATTTGTCTTCCCTACTTGCAAGAGCTGCTGTATTCACTCACTGGGTAAAGCAGTGGTGGAAAGTAGGTGGCGTCTGAGAAGATTGTGTGGATGTACAGCACCTAGCGCAGCAGGGGCTTCAATTCTACCTGGTCCTATAGCTACCATTGTTACATAAATTATAACTAATAAAGATGAGCCAGAGGGAGGAAAAGGTGGGAATCCAAGAATGTCTTAAGAACAGGAGTTTAAACACACACTTCAGGCAGAAGTGCAGGAGTTTTTTGCGATTGTATGGAACTCTTAACTTAGGCAGAATCAGATTAAATGCATATATGTAATGCGGCTGTTTAAAAATGTTTGTTCTAGCTCAAGCAAACCCATTTATAAGTGTTGTAACACACTCTAGTGCCAGTACTTAACAGGCCAAGATGAGAGTACTTGGTGCTTGCTTATGAAAATAAGGATCTTTATACATTTAGAATGTAATTGCCATCACTGATGGGGGGAAAAAAACCTTTTTCTACTTTTTCTTGTAATTGCCAAAATCACTCCTGGTCCCCTGCATTATTATTGTTTGTAATTATCCATGTTCTATCGATGGCAGTGTCAGGAGTTAAGCATGGGTTTAAGTATTTGCTAGAGCAGGGCCTAAATAACCCACACAGGGAGAATGAAATGATGCTGCTGGTTGCAACACGTAGGAGGCTTACTTACAAACCAAGTCCCATTGTGCAAGTTGCTGTGCAAACACAGACCAAAAAGGCTCGGCCTGCCCTAAAGAACTGTCAGCTAATCTGTCTTTTTCCTTTCTCTAGGCCTTCCTTACCACTGAGGGGGCTGCTACGCAGGGGGCATTAGAAAATGAAGTCCTCGAATTCCTCACTGAACAGGTACAGCAAACGGAAAGTTAGCACAACCTTCTCCACTACAGCCAAGGGAATCTGTCGTCACAACCGCCCAGCCCACGGGCCCATGCCTCGTTTCAGTCGTTGCTATAAACCTGCCACTTGGCCCAGATTTGCCAAAAATGGTTTGAGAACCTTGGCAAATCTTTCTGTGAACGTCGTCCAAGTGTGGAGCCACATCTGCAGGCAAGAATTTATAGGTTTGGAGAGAAATCATACAGAGCTCAGCAATTTTACACCGCATTCACCCCACCCCCACCCCCACGCCTTCCCTCAAGCCACCTGCCTTCTATGGCTTTGGCTGGGTTTTTCTTGAGTTGCTCACTGTTATCTCCACTCTATCTAGGAGCAGATTTATTGTTCTTATTCCAGCTCTTCGCTTTCTTTCTGAGCTCTGGCTGTTGGAAAGACTTTGGGGTGGTTTGTTTGCTTTTCAATCTCCATTTCTCAGCAGAGGAGTTTTAAAGTGCTGAGGTTTTCACAAATTTGCTGTGTTTTTGGATTGTAGCCTTGATAACCATGATGCGTGTAAAATACCAAAAGGAAACAAGTAATAACAAGACTTGTTGCCATAACAAAGGGTGTCAAAAAACTGCAGAACATTTAAAAAGGGTTTTGTGCTACTCTTACTAACCACTCACTCATACCTGTTGAGGCAGGAAAAAAGACATGTTTTTATTTATTTGTGTCTTGGTTTGAAACACCCTCAGGAGGTGAGACAAGCAGAGTGTTCTTCCTTCAAGGGCTCACAGTCTCATGGCTAAACCCTATTCACATGGATGCCAACTGGAGGTTTGTGCATGCAAGTGACAAGATAATCAAGCCTACCAAACCCAAGTGTAGCCTTAGTTAAATGGGTCTAAGTCTTAGGGTACCAGCTGGGAAGAGGGTCTTATAGTGAAGGCAGTGGGCATAGGCTTGGGCAGTCAGTGTTCATCCTGGGCTAGATTTTGGCATCCATGCGATCACCAGCTATATATAGTATCGGAGGGGTAGCCGTGTTAGTCTGGATCTGTAACAGCAACGAAGGGTCCTGTGGCACCTTATAGACTAACAGAAAAGTTTTGAGCATGAGCTTTCGTGAGCACAGACTCACTTCAAGGACCAGCATCTGAAGAAGTGAGTCTGTGCTCACGAAAGCTCGTGCTCAAAACTTTTCTGTTAGTCTACAAATTGCCACAGGACCCTTCGTTGCTGTTACAGCTATATATATGCGTTTTTTAGTAAATGTGCTCTTCATTTTCATTCATCCTTTATCTCCACTACATTGCATCTGATGAAGTGTATCTTTGCCCACAAAAGTGTATGCTCCAAAATATCTGTTAGTCTATAAGATGCCACAGGACTTCTCGTTGTTTTTGTGGATGCAGACTACCGTGGCCACCCCTCTGATACTTCATTCTCTGGTCTACTATCCTAACACCGCCTCCAAACCGCATAAGAGGATGAAACCTCACCAGTGTTGATGGAGGCATTTGCTGAATTTGGCTACAAATATCTTCACTGAGGAGCTCATCCTGCCATGTAATGTGGCTTAGCACAACAGGGCCCTGTGTTGTTGTAAAAGGACAATAAAGAAGCACAGTAATGACATTTATACCCATGGACTTAGGAGCAGGATAGGCGCATAGGTTGATCAGTAGCTTCTTACACAGGGTCACTGTGTATGACGTCAGTAATGAATTACGGTAACTTCAGGTGGAAATTACTTCGGTATGTAAATTAGTTGAAATATCCTATCTGTAAAAGTCTTGGCAGGCCTGGCAGGAAGCAGGGGTGCGTGTGTTTTTGCTGGATAGCAAATATAAACAGCTCTCCTGCCACTCAGAGCTTTGGAGAGTGCGAGGGGCTGCCCAGAGGAGTACCGGCTGTGGGGGGCAGACATGCAGTTATCTTGCACTGTTCAGCATAACTCAGCTACTGGGCTTTGCTTCTAGGACGTGTAAAATAAGACAAAAGCACAAATCCCAAGAGCCACTTTTACGAATACAGGAATGGCATGACTGGCTCAGAGACAAGAACAAACTAACCCAGTATCCTGTCTCCGGGAGTGGGCAGCGCTAGACCCTTCAGTGGGAGGTGTAGCAGATGTGGGACCGTCTGCTTCTCAGCCTGGGTCTCATCCCACTGTCTACCCTTAGAGGTTGTCTTGTGCCCCGTCACACGCATTTCAGATCCCCCTCTGCAAAAGCTGCTGTCATCATTTATGGTGACTCTGGGTATGCGAGAAGTCCTGTGGCACCTTATAGACTAACAATGACTGGAACATAAGCTTTCATGGGCAAAGACCCGCTTCATCAGGCTTTGGCGAAGGTGCATCTGATGAAGTGGGTCTTTGCCCATCAAAGCTTATGTTCCAATAAATCCATTGGTCTGTAAGGTGCCACAGGACTTATTGTTTCTGCAGATACAGACTAACATGGCCACCCCTCTGATACTCTGGGCAGATGACTGGTGCCTGCCCATACTGGGAGGGGAGCAAATTAAACAAAGGAGATATGTCCATTCCACTTCTCTCATCCTGCTCCACCCTGCCCCCCAGACTGGGGTGCCTGTGCTATCCCCGACCCACGTTATCTGTGGGCAGGGGAGGAAAGAGCTAAGTCCTCCTGCTGCTCTGGCTGCTTCTCCCCTGGGCATGCTCGGGTCCCAGTGGGGAGCAGAATGGAGCCATTCCTTGTGGCTGCCCCAGGACAAATTTCAACCAAACTGCAAACTGTGTTGCCAATGCTAAAGCCAAGGCACTAGCTGTGCTGTTCCAAATGATGCTGGCAGGTCCCAGCGAGTGCACGCTGAAGCCAAAACTTAGGGAAGAAGTGACATGGTATAGACAGCAGCCAGCGCTCGGACCAGTCGCCTCCCTGGACAGGTTTGTGAAGCGAGTTTGAAACTCCAACTCCAGACATAAGAGCTGCAAAGGGAGAGGTCTGTGGGGAGTGAGGGAACGTTGTGAGAGCTGGCTCTGGAAAAGAAGGGGGAAGTGCAGGTGTGTGGGGGGGGGGGGTTCACAAATTCTTTCTAGTGACGTCGCTGGGATGTAACCACCCATTCCAGAACGCGGACCTGGCCCCCAGCCCACCCTTGCCCCAGGGCCCATCGCAGCTGTCGGCTCTGCTGGTTAAGGGCTGAGTGCTTCAGATGTGAGTTCCTTTAATGACAGCCCCATCCTCTCCTCTTATGCCTTTGCAGTCTCTCCGCTCACTGGCTTACTAATATGATCAGGTACCTGCAAAGCAGGTGTGCCTCCTTCCTTCTCTTTTAATAGCTAAACTGTTTCTTAGATTTGGCTTTTCCTAATTCCAATAAGTTAAGCAGTGCAGTGACATCTAAGTGCAGGCCACGTAAGGCAATCCCAGGCCAGCACTGTGATCCATGCGGACCGATGCACTTATAATGAATCTCTTTCAATTCATTGGCTCAAGTACTTGTTGCAGTGTAGAATCGAGGCTTTATGATCCAGAAGGGGATACTGGTGTGTTGTTCACTCTAATGGACTGTGTGCATAGCCAGTGTGTGTTACTGACCCACTGAAGTCAGGTATGTTTGTTGGCAATCTTTAATGACTTTGTATTTTGGCAATCTATGTGCCCCAAAAGCTCCTCTAAATTAATGAGTTGTCTTAAAATTTCTGATTTATTTTACATTCTCTTTGTCTTGTCATTGCAGAGCTTCTGGAGTGCACTTGGGTCAAGCTGCCAAACTTCCCTCCTCATCCCGGCAGGCTAGAAACTTGCCCTGCCCTTTTCAAAGGAGAACTGCGATCCCAGAGCTGGTGCTTTTAGGAAAACTAGAACCAGACCTAAGATGAAGTTGCTGCAGTGGCAACACTGGCCAGATGCTCAGCTGTGATAAATTACGTCATCTGAGGACTGGTTCCCATCTTCTTGCGTGACTGTATCCCCTCATGTTTAAGACTAAAGGAAAAAGTTCATCCCTCATTGTGCGGCGTTTGAAGTCAGTGGAATTACACCAAGCGTGAATTTGGCCCACTATTAATAAACTCTCATGACATGACCAAAACAGAACATATCAGACCCAAGACTGACAAACCCCCACCCAAATACACCCAAAACCTTTCAAACCCCAGTGACTCTAATTCAGTCCCCAAAGTTGCTGCTGAATTTCTGGATCCCTGCTGCTAAGGCTGGTGGCGGATAAGTGCATGGAATGTTCTATGGCCCAGACCCAGTGGTCCCATCCAGGTCAATTAAAGCAGGGCTGGAGCACGGGGCTTGTTAAGGGTGTTCTGAGGAGGCGCGTCCAGCCGATGCATGGCATTGTGGTGGTGCAGTGGGCAGTGATGAGGATTTGTGTCCCCAAAGGAGCAAGAGGGATGACTGTGTCAGAAGCTGCCAGCTGTGAAAATTCCGCCCCCCCACCACCTCCCCCATGGCATAAAGGCAGGAGAGTCCACTCTGGTACCATCTGCCTGCCCACCTGCCTTCTGACATCGCAGGTGGCTTGCTGGAAGGATGGGGCAGGAAAGGAGCAGAGCTGGGCTATACCAGTCCACAGCTGGAGGCTGTTCCCTTAAGGACCACAGCCAGCTGGCATATGGTGGACTGCTCTGATGTCCATTGGAGCTGTGCCGTGATAGGTGGGAATCTTCCTGTGCTGATGAGTTCTTAGGGCATGCAAGAATCAGGCCATGTACTCCTAGTGCTTCCTCTTTGCAAGGAGCGTGGTTGTCTGTAACCATTGTTATGTTGGGGCCAGTACTGGGGCTCCATGTCAGAATTCCCCGCAGCAACTCAGGACTGCATGGCAAACAGCTGCCCCCCGGCTCTCAGCAGTGACACCCTCCCCAGCCCCATCCTGATCTGCCTCGTAGGACCAGACAAGGAAGTCTGCATTGCCGTGACCTGTTCTGTAGTCTCTCCAACCCCAGGAGCATCCTGGAGGAACCCAGTCACCCCATCAGACCTAGCTGTCCACTTCTTCCCATTCGAGCACCACAGAAAACGTGGTACAGCACATGCACCAAAATAAGGTTGCACAATAGTTGCTAAGCACGCCACTTAAAGAAGGCTTTGTCCTGTTATTCTTCAAAGCAAAGGCTCGGTCGGAACCATCTGATGCTGTGGCAGCGATTCCCAGCCGTTCGGCAAGACAGGGCAGTTGTTGGCTGTATTTAAAAAAAAAAAAATCAAAGATTTTATAATGCAAAAAACATGGCTAACAAGCCTTTTCCAAGTCCATTAGTACGACAGCCCTGACGACTCATTTCATATTAATGACTGTTTGCTCTTGAAGCAAAGACAATTGCCTGAAAAGGAGTTGGAAGAGAAGCTTATTAAAATAATCATAAAAAAAAGCAATTTCCAGAAAACGGAGAGTTTTATTTCCAGTATTGTTGGTTTTGAGGGAGTTGTTCGGGGGATTTTTTTGTTTATTTGTGGTACAAAACTCTCAGTGACCTAATAGGCCTTTTAAAAGCCAGCTGCATGGCATAAAACGCAGGCAATTAGTTCCTCTCCCATTGCTTTTGCAGCAGGACCTCTCCTTCATTTCCCCAATTCAGTGTTGCCCCCCAGTCTCCACGCACACCACCCCTCCCAAGGAGAAGAGCTCACTGTCTCATCCCCAAGGACGTGGCGGCCAGAAGGGTTTTACTCCCAACATCAAATTGGCTGTAAGGTTGGTGGCATCTCACCTGCCTTTGCAGGGTGGGACACAAGTCACTGCGTAGGATTATCTGGGTAGATCTCGTATCATTCCTGCTGTTTTGGGGGACACCTGTAACACATCATAGTCTGGTGTCCTGAGGACCCTAACACTTTGGTCTAGTTCTGGTGGGTTGGTGTGGAAGTAGGTAGGTGGCATTTAGTGCCCTGTGCTAGACAAGAGGTCAGACTCGGTGACCTGACGGGCCCTTCTGGCTTAAATTCTGTGACTATGAGACTCATGCAGAGTGGGAGACTGGCTTCTAACTCATGAGATCAACAGCCACAGAGAAAAGTGGGGTTGTTGATGTTTGACAGCTGAGGGCTGAACATTTAGGTTACACTCAGGTCATAGCGGCAAGTGTTACGCTCAATCCTGAGCACTAGAAAGTTAATGAAGCTGAGATTCTCATCAAATCACATGGTTCCTGAAGCTGGGGCTTTACGCAAAGTACCAGCTGTTGTGGGGCTTTGGTAAGGTTGCAAAATTTGGCAACTCAGCATTAATGAGCCAGCTGAAGAACTTGTCCACACCCCAATTAGATGCAGATGGTTTCACTTTGTGGTGTGTGCCATGACTGTGCCTTTTAAAGGTACAGTTCATGGCACTGCTGCAAAGCACGGTTTGTAATTGCCTCTTGTGGCATCAGTGCAGCTACCACCGTAGCTGTGACGGGGTCAAGTCTAATGCTCCAGTCTAATATTTTCACCCCAAGTCTCATTTTGCCTACATGTCTTGTGCAGATCTCAGCAATTCTTAGCGCTGGCCTGGAAGCAGATGTGGTCAGCGAAGTTCTGTGCAGCCGACCTGGGAGTGTTTCCACCCAAACGAGAAGCACCAGTAGCCAACCTCCAAAGAGCCAGCATTTGGATTGGTTTGGGTGCTTCTCTGCTAGCTCGAGACCTTCCTGAGACAGCAAAATGGGACTCTCAGTCTCACACGTAGGGGCTTTCTCAAAAGCTTCTGGCACTTCCTCTTCACAGCTAGTTTGTTAGATACAGCCCTTGATTCACTGCACAAGCATTAAGCTCAGACTGAGCCTGCTCAGGGCTCTGGCAAGTGCCTCGTTTACATGGGACCCGCTCAATGGCTTAATACACACAGTATGTTGTGGACACCAGACAACTAATAAATAGCAGCTATAACATTTCCTCATGCCAAGCCTTACATCCCCCTGGTGTTTTAATTTTTTATTCACTAGGCCCTTGCTCAGAGTCAGTACATCTGTCCTGCAGGGGTGTGGTTGGGTTTCCCAGGTGGCGGCTACTAATATGACACTTCCCCAGCTGATAATTTTGGGGCTTCAGCCATGCTGTTTTCAGTAATGAGCCTCTGCTTGGGGCCAACATGTGCCACCAAGTAAGGGCAGCGGGGCATCCCCAGTGCAGCTCTGGTGGGAAATGAGTGTCTCCTCCAGGGAGAAGGCGGCCCAAACATCAGCCGCCTCTGTGCAGAGGTGCTGGAGCAGAGTCCCAAAGACCTTGAAGAGGTTCCCTGGGGGAGGGGCTGGTCTTCCTACCCATCTTTCTCCTCACGAATGACGAGGGTGGACAGGTGGGGCTGGGCAGCAGCGGGTCGCGTGGCTGTGCCTGGTGGGGTGATATGTCAGTAGTGTGAAGGGGCTGAGGTTGTTTATATGACAACCGCTGTCTTGGCCAACGTGGGGGATTGCGCCAGGGCCCCTCAGAAGCTTGCCTTTCTACACACTTGGGGTGCCCTATACGCCCAGGAAGCCAAGCGAAGGGACATTAGAGTCAGCAGAGTCTGGGGAAGCGCCACGTTCTCTGTCAGAGACACAGCGGTGTGAAGGACTGGTCACAGAGGCCACAGAATGGTCCCAGGTCCAGCTCGGCCTCTCCACACCAGCTTCCCGCCTGACACAGGCAGAGGCTATCACTACAGGCATCCCGCCAACACAGAGACAACAACTGTGCTGGCTCCTGCACCAGTGTGGCCATCTGTGCGCGGAAGCCAGGGCTTGAAAAATATGGAGAGAGGCTGGGGAGTGGTGGTGCATCGGAGCAGTGCGAGCAGCTTTGGGTCATGTTCCAAGCGAAGGCATGTAAGCCTTGGGCAGACGGGGTGTGGGACATGCTTCCTCCCCCTCCAAGTGTGCTGGGATGCACGGTGGGAGTCGCTGCAGCTCAGGTGTCAGTTCGTGCCGCTGGGGTCCAGAAATGAGTGAAATGAAGCCCAGCAATCCTGCCCAGAAATACTCCGAGTCCCATGCACTCTGGCCAGCTTTCCAAGCCCTTCCACCGTAAAAAGCATCCCCCTCCCCCCACCATTTCCGACTATCCGACTGACTGACGGCCAGGTGGGAGCTGGCCCTTGCATGGTGCTCTCGGACAGACGCTCGCCCATCGTGCTTCAGTGCAGGGCCCAGCAATCCACATCCTCGCCCGAGCGCAGGGGCTTTGCAAGGCTGGAGCTGTTTTCAGCCTGGGCAGGGGCATGGCAGAACAGGCCCACTCTGGGGGGGGGGCCCAACCCGTGCCACCTATTCCAGCCACACCCCGCCCTGGAAAAGGAGATTTCTTTCATCCCACATTGGCATTTGATTCGTTGTCACAGACCCTTGAGTGCCCAACTGAGCATGCCTGGACTGGGAAGTGGGGAGTGGGGGTGGGGGGGCTGTACATGACCCTTGCCAAACACAGCTCCTGCTTAGGTGAGCTTAAAACCTGTGAAGCCAAAACTCTGGAGTCAAACTTTAACTCAGGGTGTGAGTCCCAGCTGGCAGACGCACGCCCCATTACCTGTGAGCCACCTGGGGCACAAACCTACAGGTCTCAAAGTCCCATGGGTAGGCGGTGTGCAAGTCAGAAATTAAATGCAGCCACCCTGAGCCCTGCACTGGTACCTTAACCAGCAGTCCATCCTTAGCTTTTCAGCTGGGTCCCCTGTGAGTTTGAATAAGCTGAAGGGATGGTAAAGTCTCAGAAAAGAGAGGGGTGCTCAGCTCTGCTGACTTAGTGCAAGTCAGGATCTAAAAGCTGATGGTGGTGAGAAGACAAAGGCCCTGTCAAACTTGCTCTACCGCAATGCTTTTGGGCGTTGGGAAGGCGCAGGAGGGAAATATGGTCCTAATTACTTGATAACTATTCCACATTTCACAACTCTCTTTAATGACCCGAATGGATTGCTTTCAAGTGCAGTGCCAATGTTGCAGTGATATGGCGGAAATTCTCTCATGGCAGGATGGGTGGGGGCCAAAAAAGCCCCAGTCTGTGAAGAATACGATGACCTGAACTGACAATAAGCCATCCAGCTGCTCCCTCACGTGCAGAGACAGCGCCATGCAGTTAGCATGGCTGGGTTTTGGCACTCTCTGGACACTGTGTGAGTTGCTTGCGCAGTCTGGTTGATTCAATGGCCTAGGGCGGGGGCTCCCAAACGTTTTGCTGGCATGACCCCATTTTAGTTATTTCCTCCAAGCTCCCCAGACAATATGGGGGTGGGGGACACCATTTTGAAGAGCAAAATCTCATTCTCATCACAGCATCACCTTGGACTCACCCTTTATGTGAGGGCATACCTCACGGTGGCTGCCATTTTGCACTACACAACAGCGTTCTCCCAGCATGACCTTATACAGACAACATGTCTGAGGTTATGAAACGTGGCATGACATTTTTGTCCTCCCTAGCTCGTGACGATGAACTGGAGCCCCAGCTTGTATGATCCCAAAAGCTCCACTAAAGAGACACACAGCATGTTGTATGGGTGCGGGGGCGGGTACGCTAAGGCTCAGTTTCCCATCCAGGGAGCTATGGGATGTGTCTTGAAGGGCTAGTTGTCATGCACAGCCAGTGGGAACCAGACAGAGACTAACGCAAGGCTCTTGCACGCACCTTAAGCATGGGCCCTAACCCCTCACAGATTTCTGTGGAAGCTAGAAACCTACATATCGCTGCGGCCCTGGGCCTGAGGGCTCACAGAACACTGCATGCTGAGTGAATCTCACCAGGACATGCGGGCTGCTTCTGTTTCAAGCCGCCGTGTTGATTTTATGTCAGCTAAAGGCTTGGCCCATTGTCTGCTGCTGATGGCCGTTGTCCTTGGTAATGCTTAGTCATTAACCGTGCGGTGATTTGCTGCTTCTCTGACATGGGCCTTATTCTGCTTCTGGGCACCTTATACCACCTGAAAACAAGCTACTATCAACAAGGGCTGCTCACTATATGGGGCTGCTACAGCTTCCTGAGGGCCTTTAAAAATGTAATGTGCTACTGTATTGTCTTTGTAACAGGGAGGAAGTTAACAGGTGACCCGTTTTCCAGCCTCAGCCTGCCTGCTGAGCATCTCTGCTCGGACCTGCTGCAGAGCTGCCAAAAATTAAAGCAGAGCAGGGAAAGAAAACATCCTTCTCAGGCTTCCACCACCAATTACTGAAAACTAATAGCCCTGGCTGATGCCCAAGTGCATGGCTGTGTGACACCTCTTCAAGGAAAAATGTTCTTTGTTGCTAAGACACTGGCATGGTCCACAGCAAAACTGCTCCTGCAGAGGGCCAGCACTGTCACACCCGCCTTGGCAAAGGAGTTCTGTTAGGACAGATTCGTACCTGATGTAACTTCATTGACATCCGTCGTGTGTAAAGAGGACAGTCCATTCCTTCTATGCTATTTCCATGGGGCTGTCTGAAGTACAAGCCTCGTTCCCAGTAGCTGCCTGAATCGTGGACCAGCCTGCACCGGTGCCCAGTGCTGTGCAAACAGAGCACAAAAATTGCTTCCTGGCTAAGACAGGCATCAGCAGATGGGTACAGCCAGGAGAGAGGAGTATGAGGAAAGAATGGCGCCGCATCGGTCCTCATGCTAAGGTGGGTGTCAGTGTGCCTGCAGCTTAACCCGGGTCAGATTTGCGTAGGTTTCACCACAGAGGGGATTTAAAGGCAGATCGTGAGCTAGTTTTGTAGACGGTCACAGGGAGCCCCTGCCCTGTGGGGCGGGGGCGCATGGGAAAAAGGTCATGAAGGATCTTGTCTGACAAGTGGTTGATGGAGGCCAACATCCTTCAGAGGAGCCACTCCCAAGTGGGGGCTGGTGGGAGATGGTTGTTTGGATGAGGCGAGGACACGAATGGCCAGCAAAGTGAAGACAAGTAGCCAAGGTGGTGACAGCCTTGCCATGTCCCTGGGCAGGTGCATGAGGGAGGCTCAGCTCTGGTGGAGCCTCTGGCAAAATGGACAGGATTGAGGGCTAACCTCCCACAGCCAGGCCTTCAGCATCGCGCAGACCGCAACGCGTGGGGCTCCAGTGGCCGTTTAAGAGGACTAGGGCTGCAGTGGCAGCTGGAAGGCCCTGGTCCTTTTAAATTGCTGGGCCGTGGGCACCTGTGAACTTTGCTGCACACCCTCTCGGCCCCCTGTTCCCAGGTCTGCAAGTGTCTTAGATGTGACGTGCTGGAGAAGAGGGAACTGGGGGAGAGGTGCAAAGAGAGAGGCAATTCGTCAAAGCTACAGCCTAGGAAATGCTCTTTGCAGCAGAGTGCTGAAGAGGCGTGGGTGGGGTGCGGTCGTGTTTGGCAGGGCCAGGGACAAGGCTGCTGCCAGAATTGAGGCACAAGGTAAAATTGGTGGCTCACCATGTAGCTCTGTTTCTGTATCCTGGACTCACCCAGACCTGGACAACAAGCTATGAGTGGGAAGCTGGAGCAGAGAAAGGGGCTAGGATGCCCCAGCCTTTCCCGAATGCCAGACGAGGACTGTTACAGGGACACACATGGGGACAGGAGAAATCTACCTAACTGATGGCTTCCCCCAGCTAATTCCAGTGTCCCACCTTTTTAACCTTCTACCCAGACTCCTCGCACTTAAACTTCCGCACTCAGTGCTTATGAATGGGAACACGCTGCCTGTCACAGGTGCCAGAGGGGAGCGGAGGGGGTGTATGTAGTTCTCCAGGTTTCTGGGTGGAAATTCAGCATGTTACTGAAGTTTTCTGAAGGAGCCCTGAGAAAACTGACCCCCTAATTCCTCCTGCCACCAGCAACACCTGGCCAAAGAGTTATGTCGATAACACTGATGCCGCTGCAGTTCGTCTGGGAAGCACTTTTTTTTGTGCCTGACTTGAATATGGTGGTGGAAAGTGGATGGGTGGCTCCAGTTACCTGTTTCAATTTCCTTATCTACAGAGCTGGTACTCGGAATATGGGTCAAACTGACCTGAGAGAAACCTTCGATGGTTAGCTAATGGCCAGATGGTGCTTGGCACTGCAGCGTTCTGTGTCCATCTCTTCAGGATCGCAACAAGGGCACAAAACTTGTGCTCCACATTACTGTCCGCTGGCTTCTAAATGCCTTGCATGGGGCTGTTTAGTCTCTGAAGGGGGAAGCATCACCTGTGTCCCATACTGGGGCTTTGCTCCTTCACTTGGCTGTTCTGGTTCGTTTCTGGGAATCAAAGGCCCACATCCAGTGGCAGGGGATTCTCATTCAAGCTTGTTCTTGCACCACTGAACAATGGCTTGCCTTGAAGGCAGCCATTCCCACTGCAGACTGATAACTGCCCAGTAAGGGGCTTGGGTGCACGCTTTGCATAATGACTGGCCTGTCCACAGCCCATGCTGCCAAGGGTGGCTCAGGCAGATCTGGCAGAAGTAGATACCTACGATACGACATTGAAAGGGTGGCCATGGGAGCGGTGATCTGAGTGCATTGTATTCACCGCAACTTGCGTCCTGTGCTACAGACAGCGTAAGATCAGCTCGCTTGACAAAGCCAACATGGGATTAATGAAAATGCACTGAGTCATCTCTCTGGCTCTTTGCAGAGATGTGCCACATGGCATCTGTTGTCTGATTTACTCCTTCAGAGCTTCTAGCCAGACTTCTTCCACTCGCTCATGAGATGCATCTGGGCGTTAGCTGGCCCAAATGCAGGCCCAGAGAGCTCTACTGGTGGCCGAGGATGTTAATAAGTTGAGAGTTTGGTAAAATTCTGTATTACTTGCCATACATTAACGAAACAGCCATAGCACGCCTGGTGCTCCAGCAGGCTGCTCCCTTACCTGACTACACGGGAGAAAGGTGGTTTTGGGTGCGGAGGCTCATGTCAAGGACATGAAAAGGCCCAAACGAATTAGAGAAACTTTTTGGCCAAAGTTTTGTGAACAAATTGTAACTGGTTTTGCCCGGCACAGGCTTTAGTTCCATTTTTATAAACAGTTTTCTAATGCTGAACCAATCAGGAAGCTCTGGAATTCATTTGCCACAGATTTCTTACAAAACTACTGAGCAACTTGGCATTCAGCAAACCAGATGTCTCCTGCAGAACTTCTGCATGGGAGGAATATGCAGACTAAATTAAATGTAGATGATCTCCAAAATCCAACCACTAACAGGAAAGGTTCAACAAGTTGCAGCTCACCTGAATGTTCGACATGAAGTCTGATGAAAATAAACAAAGTACAGACATACACTGTGATACCAGGCAGCGAAAATCCCAGAGTTCATAAACACTAGTTTGCGGGGGAGAAAAGGACTAAGCTTAAAGGTCAAGTTCAGATTCTGAGACTCTTAGTAGATAGAGCTGGGCATGACATTTATGTCAGTATTGTTCAACCAAGGTTACATATACCCTTGGGAGCACACCGAGGTCTTCCAAGGGTACATCAACTAGATATTTGCCTAGCTTTACAACAGGCTACATAAAAAGAAAACACTAGTAAACTCAGTGCAATCTAAAAGTTCACTCGGACAATGACTTGTTTCCACTGTTTCACAGGCCTTATGCTGAAATGTAAATACAGTACAATATTCCTATTCCAATTCATTTATTTGATAATAAGGCGGTAGAAAGTCAGCAAGTTTTCAGTAGTGGGCTTCTGCAATACGTCTGCATGTTTTGTAAATGAGTAGTTTTGAAGTGAGGTGTAACTTGGTGTTATGCAAAACAAATCGGACTGCTGAAGAGGGTACATTAATCTGGAAAGGGTGAATGGCACTTGTTTCAAGAGCTCAGGTTACCTCATGGCCATGTTTCTCACCGGTGGTGCGCAGATGCGAGAGAAGTCTGGGGGTACTTGTATATTCTGAAAAAGAGGTACTTCAGGAAAGAAAAGTTGAGACAAACTGTTTTAGGTCAAAGAGCCAATCTTTCTGCTCTGACCCAGCCAACCAAGTGTGACACTGGCCCCGTCTAGTGGCTGGAATTCACGTAGCAGTTTAATGGCCGCTACCATCCTTTTGCTCACATAGTAGAGGGTCATTGTTTTAGAGCCGGGGTTCAGCCCCACGGATGACTCAAGCAGGGCCAGCATTACTCACCACACCAAAAGTTGGCCCGCTCAGTTTCGGTGTCTCAGGCCAGACTTCCACCACTTCCCACAGTAAGTTAGTTCCTGACCACTTATCTGCTGGCATCAGAAGACTTTTCCTAATGTTGCGCTAAAAGGTTCCATCTGTGCTTAGTAATGCTCCCTCGCTGAAGGGTAGGGGCACGAATACATGGAGGGCTGCTTAGGGTGACGGAAGAGCTCGTGCCTATGATTTCTTTGTCTCAACTGGGCAACATGGAGCTGCTAGAAAGCTGGCAGGGAGGTTCTCACCGCCAGCCTCACTCACTTGGGACTCAGCAGGCCTGTTTGGAGCCAGAATATGTAGGAGTGAGGCACTAATGTCCCCCTTGCTCCAACATAGAAGAGAGCCAGGCTTGGCCCCAAGACAGGCACATGCTGTTGCAGTGGTGGGAATGAGGTACAGATTGCATAGGACCCCAACAGTAAGTGCACTGCCTCTGGCTCTGCACTGAGGCATGTTGTGCGGGGGGCAGAGGTCTCAATAAGCTGAGTGCTTGGGCACAGCCTCCCAGGAGAGAGTCAGCTGCTGCCCAGCGGGTTAGCAGAGAGCCTGCACCTTCTCAGAGTGGGCAGCGTGTGGTTCTACTCATGGTGCACATCCGTGCATGCCTCAGTGCACACAATAATATTTATTCTGCCCCAGAGGGAAAAAAATTAGAGGGAAGATTGCTTGGGGTCCTCTTGCGTACCTACAGCGCATGACAGTAGCTTTGCTTTTGGTTCTGGGTCGGTCCCCAGGGGCTCAGCCCAGTTTTGCATCTGTAGAATGCAAGACACGCATCAAGGGAAGTAGCAGCACCCCAGGGGATGCTCCTGCTGCTTCCAGTACCAAACAGGGACTAGCTGCACCCAGGCGTGAAGCTGCTCCCACAGGGAAGGTGTTACCAGTGGTTACAGGGCTGTGTGGAATAGCAATAGGAAAGGTGAGGAGCACTAGTAGAAGGACGGTTACCTGAGTTGTCTTCTCCTGGCCCCAGCTTTGTGGAAGGCAGGTCTTGCTGAGTGGATTTGCTCTATCTGTGTGAGCCTAGAGAAACAGGCCAGTGCAGGGACTAAGAGGCACCCCTTTAGCGCTCCTTTCCCAGCTTGTCCAGCCGCTTGCACTTGCAGATGTGACATCCCAGAATACAGGTCCCGGAGCCACCACTTCTGGCAGTGGCCTTTCCGCGGCTGACAGCTGGGGTGGCTGAGATTGGAATACCTGCCCCAGCAGTCTTGCTTTCGGGGCTTCCTGACCAGCCACCAAGGAGCAGCAAGTCCATGGGAGGGGGAGCCCAGGTGCAGCCTCCAGGGGTGGGAGATCCCAGGAAACTGAGGCCTGAGCTCACGCCTCAGAGACTCCCCTCCAATTGGCTCACACCACAATGTGCAGGCAGCCCCCCTGCCACACACACATGCAGCACAACTCCTGGGCCCGGAGTGGTGGTGGTTTTTGTGAGAGGGGAATTTCCCGCCCCCCGCCCAATCCTCCATCCGTTAATCTAGGCCTGCCCAGGTCTACCTCCAGCCTCAGCTAATCCCTCACCCGTCTATGGCACTCGTAACCAGCCAGTCTCCCAGCACTTCACATGTCGTTCCCTGGGGAAAGGGAGACACAGAGCAGGGACAGAGATGGGGAACAACTTGCGTCTGAGGCCAGTGTGGTGGTCACTAAGCTACACTGCCTTGGCTCCTGTCTTTACGGAGGTTTTTTTTCTGTATGTAATGTAGGTGCATTTCTCACCAAAGTGCATGAGAAGCCTTAACCCAGCACGAGCTCTGTAACAGCCTTTTCATCAGTCCCGCTCTGCTTTCTAAAACCCTCTTCCAAGGCTGCCCTCGCCCTCCTCTGCTGCACACCCAGCCCCTGTACACGCGCTTGGCCGGGAGTGGCCCTTTTGGTGCTGGGCCAGCAGCCTGGCTGCCTGGCGACATGCTGGTGGCAGTGCGCAAGGGATGACATCACATGGGAGGCCGACATCAGCTGCCAACTTAAACAGATGCTCAGGGCTTGGTGGGTTTAATTTTTTAATAACATTTTTGCAGTTTTTTCCCCCAATAAAAAGGATTCTGGAAACGCAAATCGGTTATTCCCAGGTTCCAAATGCTGGCTCCATCCTGTGTGCAGCTGCAAGCATAGAATTTAACCTCTTCAGTATTTCTGTGCGAAGGGGGGATGGCTCTTGTTATGCGGCCTGGCTTTGGTGTCTCTTTATCTTCCCAGCCCAAAACCTAGAGCTGTATGGCCCCAAGCTTCAAGCAGGGCCGATACGGCCATTGCAGCTGGCTTCTAGTCTTGCAATGGACTGAATCAAACCCCCAGCTCTGAATACAAGTGGGAGTTTTGTAAGGTTCAATCTGGATTACAAAAACAACGAGGAGTCCAGTGGCATCTTATAGACTAACAGACATTTTGGAGCATAAGATTTCAAAGGCAATGACTGGACTACAGTTTTTCAGTCTGGGCCTACCTTTGGTTTTTCTTTGCCATCTACTCTGTGCCACATCTGCCTTTAATCCTTTACAGTGTTATGAATTTAACACTCATAAATCCAAGGTGCTCATTACAGTTGACTGGGGATGTGTTGATGAAATGGTTTCTCACCAGAAAATGCTGATTTTGGCAAAAGCAAAACTTTTCAGGGACACACACCAATTTTGACTAAACATGGGTCAGGAAAAGTTTCTCATGCCCAGGATGGAATTTCTGGTCAAACTCAGAGTATGGGAATTACTTCCCTGATATAGATTATCACCTGGAGGTTAAGCCAGTCCCTTGGTGCTAGTCCCTCCTCTGAACAGGGTCAAATAAGGACTTGAAGTTGAGTTGCTCACATCCCAGGCAAACGCCCTAGAGTGCCGGCTCCACTGGGGTGGAGATTTCTCTGGATGTTTGGTTGTATTTTTTCTTTTAATTTCAACACATCCCGGTTTTTGTCCAGATGCAAAATGGGAAAGTGGTTAAAATCTACCAGTTTTTGCAGAACAGGGGAAAGAATTCCTGCTGTTTGCTTGAGTTCTGTACAGGGGTGCATGTAGCCTGGCCAGCCTTCTCTCACACAGTTCTGTCAGCACACCTCACTCCCAACTCCTTACGCCACTGCTGCTGAGAGGCCTGTTGGGCCACAGTGAATGGAGGCCTTTTGACATGCACGTGTAGTACCCAGAGGTACTGAGACCTCATCTGGAGTGAGTGAAGTCTCTGCTCTACAGCCCCAGCTAAGCACTGGCTGGCCTTTAGCTCATGCAGTACTGTGTGGGGCTTTCAACCCTATACTTGCAGGTTCTATCCCTGGTCCATGCTACCCAGGTCTGTTGGCCTTATACATGGATGAGATCATACTGGGATACCTAACAGTCACCTGTGGGTTGAGCAGGATTCAGCTTTCAAACTGCCAAGAAAACAGAGCTCATGAATCTAGTGGACGAAGGCCTAGGGCTGAAGGTTGAAACTGGACATGTTCTATATGTAAAGTAAGTGCAGCTCACCCAATGGTGAAGGTTAATTAAGGACAGGCATGGGTCATCAAAAGCTACAGTGGATCCTCCCTCAGATGGAGTCTTTCAGCCCAAGTCAACCATCTTCCTAAGAGGAGCAGACTGGGGCACTCACAGATGGAATTGTCCAGCCTGTGTAAAGCTGGAGGACAGATCTGATTATCAAAATGCTCCCTGCTAGCTTTAAAATCTGGTCAGGAAAAACTACCGCAATGCTTCCTGCATTACACGGCAGCCTTGAATGAAACGCTTGTCCGGAGAAAGTGATGGTGTAAACAGAACAGTGAAGAGCAGTTCCATGAGAGAGGGGACAATTTGGAGCAGGTCCAAAACGGGGAGAAGCTTCTTCGGATGCACTGGAGGAGGTGGACGGGCTCTGTGGCCAGAGTGGCAGGCCAGGAAAATGACGGTAGAAGCGGCTCAGTTATCTATGCTGTAAGCTTCAGGTTCACCTTCAGACTTTCTGTGCTAAAGATTACATTCCGTCTGCTTCTCAAGCAGGCTATAGAGCTCAGCGTGAGTCACTTCAAAGCCAGGGCTGGGGCGTTTTGTCTCCTGCAGGAATCTGTAATGGTTTGTGACCATCCCTATATATTCAGAGCTTAAATAAATACCTAGCGTACTAATGACTCTGCTGGTTTGACTAACACCAGCAAATCGCATTCCTGTTCCTTAAAGCCTCAGCTTTGGAAACCATTACTTGAAAATGAGGATGTCCTCCTCCCAGCTACCTGCAAGGGGGCAAAGACAAGATGCCTTTCTCCTAAAGGTCATGTTTCTCAGAGCCCTTTGCATTTGGAGAGTCCTGAGTTCCTGACAGTCCGTTGATGAGAACAGGAGTATGCAAAGGAGGGTTTCTTCTTCAGCTTCTTCTTTTGGCTCGGCCCCATGTTGCGAGTTGATTGCTAACAGTGGAAGGAGGGAAGAAGAGTTGGAGAGGACACCAGAGGTATTCAGAGAGGAAGCCGTGCTAGTCTATACACTATCAAAACAAAAAGCAGGCAAGTAGCACTTTAAAGACTAGCAAAATAGTTTATTAGGTGAGCTTTTGTGGGACAGACCCACTTCTTCAGACCATAGCCAGACCAGAACAGACTCAATATTTAAGGCACAGAGAACCAAACACAGTAAGTAAGGAGGACAAATCAGAAAAAGATAATCAAGGTGAGCAAATCAGAGAGTGGAGGGGTGGGGGGCAAGGTCAAGAATTAGATTGAGCCAAGTATGCAGACTATTTTGCTAGTCTTTAAAGTGCTACTTGACTGCTTTTTGTTTTGACAGAGATATTCAAAGCAGGATGGGAAAGGTGAGAGGCATTCCACAGTGAAATCATAAAACTGGACCTGTGAGTATTTTTATTAATTTGATTTTAAGCTGGAGGTGCTAGAGTTGCAACAGGCCAAGAGAAGGGTGAAGACACATTAGGTGTGCTGCCAACAGCCAAAAGAAACACTGTTAGAAACCCAAGTCAGGGCTGGAGCTTTAGCAAGGAATCAAATGAAAGCTGAAAGTTTGTGCTGGAAAGGAAAGAGGGATGTCAGAAGGAAAGATAGACAGAAGGGCTGGGAAGCAGCCAGAACAGGGGGAGTGAGCCCTGAGAAAGAGCAAAACCTTAGAAAAGATCAACATCAGCCTGTGAACTGGGAGAGACACAGAACTACTTTGAGTCCAACCGGCTGCAGACTGCGAGGCTACCCAGGCACTAGGCTAGCTCCGAGGGGCGAGATACAGAGGGAGGGGTTCAGATCCCTGAAACATATCCAAAACCATGATGGGGGATGCAATTTAGATGCCTGGGGCAGTGAACCCTTTCCTAAGACTCAGGAGAGCTTAAGCCCTGGGCTCTAGCCAGAAAAGAGGCCAACAGGGAATACGGCAGAAGATCTGTTTGGGGAAAGGTGGATGCAAAGTCAAGCAGTTAAGGCAGAGGCTGAAGTTGTGGGGACTTTATCTAAGGCCAGGTCTACGTGATTGGACAGTGCTGGTCCAAGCTATACGCCTCCAGCTATGCGAATAGTGTAGCTGCAGTAGACGTACCTTACGCTGAAGTTCTGCAGCATCTCCACTACAGGAGGTCAATGGGAGAAACTCTCCAGCCACCTTTCCTTACTCCTTGCAACCTGGCGGAGTACTGGGACCAATGGGTGAACCATCAGTGGTCAGTTTAGTGGGTCCTTACTAAACCCACTAAATCAAATCCAGGGGATTGTTCTCCAGCGTGTTGATCTCTGGGTAAGTGAAGACCCCAAGGGAAGTAAACTCTCATTCCTAGGGAGGCTCCAGTGCCTTCCGTTTCACTGATGAAACCAGAGGGTGGCCAGTGGGGGAGGTCTGAGCTTTCAGAAGGGATCAGCACCCACAATTTACCAGCTTTTTTAAGACCTCATTTCCCATGCAAGCACTGAATGAACACCCAGGGAGTCTAAAAGAGACCAGCATGGTAGATGCAGAGACCTTTAGAAACTCTGGGCTCAGTGTTACAATGGGAAGCGCTGATGACTGGAGGACTGGGCCAAAAGAAATCTGATGAGGTTCAATATGGAGAAGTGCAGAGTCCTGCACCTGGGGCGGAAGAATCCCAAACATTGTTACAGGCTGGAGACCGACTGGCTCAGCAGCAGTACGATGGAAAGGGACCTAGGGGTTATGGTGGATGAACAGCTGGATATGAGTAAACAGTGTGCCCTTGTAGCGAAGAAGGCTAACGGCATACTGGGGTGCATTAGGAGGAGCATTTCGAGCAGATCTAGAGAAGTGGTTATTCCTCTTTATTCGGCACTGGTGAGGCCACATCTGGAATATTGTATCCAGTTTTGGGCCCCTCAGTATAAAAAGGATGTGGATTTGCTGGAGCAGGTTCAGTGAAGGGTAACAAAAATGATTAAGGGTCTGGAGCACAAGACCTATGAGGATAGGCTGAGGGATTTGGGCTTGTTTAGTTTACAGAAGAGAAGACTTGGGGGTGATTTAATAGCAGCCTTCAACTTCCTGAAGGGAAGCTCTGAAGAGGAGGGTGAGAAACTGTTCTCAGTGACGTCAGATGTCAGAACAAGGAGTAATGGTCAGAAGTTGAAGAGGGAGAGGTGTAGGTTAGATATTAGGAAAAACTTCTTCACCAGGCAGGTGGTGAAGCGTTGGAATGTGTTGCCTAGAGAGGTGGTGGATTCTCCATCCCTTGAGGTTTTTAAGTCCCAGCTGGACAAGGTCCTGGCTGGGATGACTTAGTAGGGGTTGATCCTGCTTGAAGCAGGGGGCTGGACTAGATGACCTCCTGAGGTCCCTTCCAGCCCTAGGATTCTGTGATTCTGTGAGGCCTACGCATGCTTGAAGATCTGGGCCCTTTCGTTTGGTGCCTTCCTGGGTGATGTGTCTGTAGAAAATTCGGGCCTCCGGAATGAGGTGATTCCCTTTAAAAACCTATACCCTACTGTCTGAGCTAAATAGTAGAGCACTCTGCCCAAGGCCTCCATGTACCTGCAGGCGCACAGTTTGCTGTGTGGGTTAAATATGTTCCCCAGGAATACGAATCATGAATTCCTCCTGATATGGGAAACAGTCAGCCGGGGATGCCTTTCTTCCTACCAGCCTGGTGTGCAGTGAACACCCCGTTGTGAATCACCATAAAACATGAAGAGCGTCTTAAACCCTGAGTCAACAAACTCGCCCGACTCTTGATGAAAAGCGCATCCCAGTCGGACAGGTCTGGATCCCATAACTCTAAAGGTGTTTTATTTCCTGGAATGCTGACTTCAAAGGGCAGATTGTCGAGACAACTAGCTGCTAGTTTCATTTCTCTGGAGCAATCATAAGATGTGATTGACAATTAAGATCAGAAAAAGATTTGATGGGCAAAAGATCAGGAAATAAATCTCCCCCCACCCCCACAACAAAATACAGGACCGCTTGCAAAAGCTATTCATCCCAGCTCAGCGCTTCCAGGGCTGCAGCTCTCACTTCAGAAGGGCTTAGTGCCACTCACGTAGGCTGAAGGAAATTGGGCAGAAGTTTGCTGGCTTTGGCTACAAAGCTCTCTGGAGGAACGGCTGTGGAGAAACATTCCCTGAAGATGGCTCAAAGAGACATAGATTACAACTTCCTGGGCCAACTTCAGTGCAGCTGTGTCTCTGCGGTGCATCACCATAAGGAGATCTTGAGAAGTGCTTTGTGTAAGCTCAAAAACGTGCCTCTTTCACTGGCTGCAGTTGGCTAATAGATATTAGGTCACCCACCTTGTCTCCATAATGAGAACCAGCAGCGTTGCCAAGTTTCACCCGAGTCTCCCAGCCGCAGGGTGGGTCTGCCTTGGGAAAGTGCAGCATGAAGGGTCATGTCTTCACTTAGTGTGACTTGGAATGCACAAGGCTGCTTGTGTTGCAGACTGTGATTCACCTGGTGCTCCAAGCAGAGTCACAGATAGTATGTTAGTATGATCTGGACCAGGACTCAAGTGGAGCAGCTGTTGAAACATTCCATGTTACTTGGACGTGGCAGCGATCCTTGGCAGGAGTGGAGGTGTGCGGTACCTGCCAGGGCCAAGCGTGCTTTCAGATCAGATCCACAACACCTAATTCAGCTCCTGTCAGAGGCTCTCCTGGGCCAGGCTCGGCCAAAATTCCCTGCACTGCCTCAAACTTCCTGTGATCTTGAGCACGCCTTGACCTGGCATCATCTCTGTCACCACCTGCAACAATACAATAACAATAGCTAGCTGGTATAGAGCGCTGTTCCAAAGAGGTCTGCAACAGTCACATTGTACCTGTTTCACAGGGTGTGGGAACTGAGGCAGAGTGGGGTGGAATAACTCGCCAAGGCTCACCAGCAGGCTAGTGGAAGAGTCAGGCATAGAACCCCCCCCCCCCCCACCACCCCAGCCAGTGCTCTATCTACTAGGTTCCACCACACGGGGGGGGCAGCTATCCTAAATATATGTAAATGTGTGAGATGCCCAGCTATTAAAGTAATGGGTATCTTAGAAGTCCAATACCTAGACATTATATTTGAGATGGGATAACCCTCCGTTTGTAAGCTCTTAAGTTGTAGGCAGTTTGCCAAAGCTCTTTTCAGTCGGAGGTCTCCCTTGCTCCGGGCACTATAAAATCACTCGATCTTTGCAGATCTCATTTTAAAAAAAAAAAAAAAAAAAAAAAGTGGTCTTCTCAATGATTAAATTAATTGATCCTGATTTCACTCATTACAGCTGTGATTCAGCAAAAGACCTGTATGCTCTCCTCTCCTGAAGCATGCGAACAATTAGGCCAAGAAAGTAATGGGCTTAAGTTGCAGCAAGGGAGTTTTAGGTTGGACATTAGGAAAAACTTCCTAACTGTGGTTGAGCATGGGAATAAATTGCCCAGGGTGCCTGTAGAATCTCCATCACTGGAGATATTTAAGAAGAGTTGGGTAAATATCTAGCAGGAATGATCTAGACAGTGCTCAGCACTGCTGTGAGAACAGCAACTAGACGTGATGACCTCTTGAGGTATCTTCCAGTTCTAGGATTCTGTTAATTCCATGCCTATCAGACAAAGCATGAAGCGTATTCTTAAGTTTCACTGGGTTCAGTTTAGCCCCACGATGTTCAGCACCACACAGGATTTAGTCCTGGGAAACTGATACCTGGCAAAGCAGTTACCTGTAAAGCAGAAGATTAAATGTAATGTATAGTCTGGTACAAAATCATAAGAAATGAAGACACAAGTGAGCCTTCAGGTTGTGCTGAGTGTCTGCCAACTAAGCCAAGAGAACAAATGCAGGGAAAAAAATACCATTTTTTTTTTTTTACCAATGCAAGAAGAGCCTGTCAAATCTAGTGCTTTCAAGAGCTGACTGGTCCAAACTCGAGAATGTGCCAGACCACGGGGGGGCCAATATTGTCAAGCAGCATTACCGACACTGCCACTGCTTACTGGGCTTTTCAAAGACATTTAGAGGTAAATTACAGCTGAACAACAGTGCAGAACACTGAGCCAGGGCTGGTGGCTGGAAACAAACTTTATGAGAGCAGGGAAACTTGGCCATACCCAAGATAAGTGGTCATCTAGCTAACTAAAATCAGGCTGGATTAAGGATGTCGCCAAATGAGAGAGTTCCAGATTTGAGAGATTTCAATCTTTAATTTTGTTGACCCTTGGAATTTCTGAAAACTTGCGACTGGTCTGTAAGATGGTCAAAAAGTAGTTGAAACTTTTACCTTCACCCTCCTGCCCCCGCATTGTCAAAGTTTTCAAAATTTTCCACAGGTCCTCTGCCTAACAAATGCTTTCATAAAACTTTATCCTGCAAGTTGAATATGATGCATAGGTTTCTGAAAATCTCTTACAGAAACTCTTCAGAAAGTCTTTAACAAAATAATTTTGGCTCTACTTCCTGGAAAGCCAGAAGTCTCCGTTATCATGTGCACAGCTGTACAGGCTCCAACAGAAAAGCATTTGCAAAGAAGACATTTTAGAAACCTCAAAAAAAAAATTACAGAAAAGTCGTTCACAGAAAATTTGGCAATTTTAAAGTCAAATGGTTCATGGCCATCTGGGACTAAAATGCCAGTGCTGTATATCTTTTTTTTAATAAAATCAGGGTGTTTGCCTTTTCAACGGGCTTTCCTAGCGCTCCTGGGTCAGAGGTCCATCACTGAATATCCTTCCTTGAATCAGTCACTGCTCAAGGACTGAACATTTCCTGTCCTAGCCACTGTGACTTCATGGGGTGAAGATGGGAGCGGTTTTGCTTCTGGTTCTTGACTGCTGTCTGGCAGCTGTTCGTAGCTTCAGAATGTTAGTGGTAACCCCCTGAACCCTGTTGTTAATGCCATAGTCGCAGAAATAAAGGAATATTTTTCCATGGATTTCATGAGCTGATAGTCAGCAGGAAAGACAACTAGATCATGCCTGTATTGATGTGTATATTCACATGGGTGCCTCTTGTTGATTGGTCCACTGAGGCTCATTGTCTGCTACTGATTCTGGCAAGCCGTTAGCATCTTTCAGCACAGGTGGTGGAGTGGTGTAAGCTGGTGCTACAGGTCTTGAGTTCAAACCCAGGGATGGCCAGTGAAGAATTGGTGCTGAAATACTGATGGGAGCCCCATAGAAGTGGGAGGTGCAAGGTGAGGCTTTGCTGCCAAAAGAGAGCCTGTAGCCTACCTGCAATTCCTCTGCACAGCCCCCCCAGGGGGTAACCACAGTCTTCTGCTAACCTGGTTGTTCCTTTGGCACCAGCGTTCTGCAGAAGCATGTGGACTCTCCCAAACTCACACCTTTCCTATCACCTGTGTTCACAGGAGGGGAATGGCTGTTCACTGAGGAGAAAGTCTGAAATGCCAGTGTAGTAAAGCGTTAATTTGTAAGCAGGATGGCTTGCGGGGGAGGGGAAGGAGAAGAAATAATCATCTGTGGTGACTCTCCAAGTTGGGCCTGTCTTTCAAGACCTGTGTAAATAAACCTCCTGGGAAACGCTGCAATTTTATCATCATAAAGGCTGGCAGGCTTTCCTAGCACGAAAATAAACTTTAGTCATTTCTTCAAATAAAACACAACTGGCAGCACTCCTTTTGCAGGAGGTTCTGTCATCCCTGACGTTGCTTTTTATTTATTTATTTTTTCTTCCACATGCCTTCCTGGCCAGGGTTGTGATGACGAGGGAAGCCAAGGGGCACTCGGCTGCTAAGCTCAAAAGGAAGCAGACCATATGTCTGTAGGGTAAATCAGGGACGGGCAAAGAGTTCCAATGAAATAAGAAACCCCTCTGAACCGCCAGCTGCAGTGTGAATGGACCTGGATCCAAAGCCTTGCAGCCTGCGGAAACCAGCTGACAAAGTTTTCCCCACTTCTTCTTTCTCCTTTTGTATGTCTCTTTGCTTCGCAGGTTGAGCCAAGGCTGGAAATCGCGTGATGGGAAAGTTTGTCCTTGCAGGTTTCTCAGTCAGCGTTGCCCTCCCCAGATCAGAGCTGCCAGAAAATCTTCTTGGAAAAGTAGCATTTCTGACCAAATGGAAATGTTCACACACCCACACCCCAAAAACCCATTTTCATGAAAACCTTCTTGAGAAAACCAGAAATGTCAATGGAATATTTCAACAAATTTAAAAAGTGGTGTCCTTTTTAGAAAGCCACAATGGATTGTTTTTCCAGTGGAAAAGAACTTGCCAGGAGAGGAGGAGAGTGAAATATTTCCAATTTCGCATTACCTAAAATGCGTCTGAATTTTGGGTGCTTGACTGAGCCCGGCCTGTGCGTTGAATGGCTGATGTTCACCAGGCTGAATGGGAGCTGCTTACCAGACAGTGCTAAGCAGCTCTCTCATTTTCAGTGTTCACACTGACTTTTGCACACATTGTTTTTATTTTTGAGGGGTCACACCCCATGTAGAAAGGGAAGGATGTTTTTTCAGCTCAGGCCCTGGATTAGCCCTCAGAAGATGAGTGTTTGCTTCCAACTCTCCCCCAAGCTCCTTCTCTCACGTTGGACAAATGCTTTAATCCCTTGGGTTTTTTTTTCCCCATGGAACAATACTAATAGGAATTCCGCTTTCTTTGTTCTTCCATATTTAGCCTCTAAATTTGGTCTTTAAAGTACTAATTGTTTGTACAGCACCAAGCACAATGTGGTCCTGACAACAGCTGGGCAGGAAAGACTTTCCCATCTGCACAAATTTTCAAGCGTACAAAAAAATTCTCATTCTGCATCAGGTCAACGTTGAAGCCTTTCAGAATTCTTCAAGAAAAACGAGGGTGAGAACTACCCCTGGGAGTCAGGGAATTCCCCTGTGATGTGGTAGAGGCTGATTCAAGCCCATGCTCAGAGGTAAACGGAGGACTGGACTTGGGACTCTGGAGTCTCAAATGAGCGCCTTAGTCACCCAGCTATCAGTAACAGCATTTCTCTCCCAGGAACTCCGTCCCAAGACATCCTTCTCTGCTAATGTTTTGCCGAAACTGACCCATTGCCACAAAACAGTTTGTTTCTTGCAAACCACCATTTTCCAAAGACTAATCTCTTCATCAAAAAACTTCCCACCAACTCTCATCCTGACCTGCTTGAAGCTGCTAGATGCTGCAGTCAGACAAGTGAGAAATGACAATCCTAGCCAAGATACTCATTGCTTTGATTGGACAATATACAACTGGTTTCCATTTTGACAGTTTTGGCTACACCAGGTGCAGAGGTACGCTCCTGTGCTGGTGTAGCGTAAGAGGAAGGTTGAATCAATGATGCCGCAAGTGAGTTACTATTTAGATTCACATGTATTGAAAATAAGAGAATGGGATCTAGTCAGATTTTATGAAAAAAGCTGCTGTCTTTTCTCCAGAGGGGTTTCCTCCTCTCCACTGGGAGGCTGAGAGGGGAAGAACCCAAGCACAGTTTGACTGGTCAGTTACAAGAGAGGAATCAGGGCAGATACTGTGACCCCAGGATGTCAGATGCAGCTCCCTGCAAGCATCACACCACGGGGCATGCAGACTTGGCAGAGCTGTGCAGCCCCATTTACTTGCCTACCTAACTCCCAATGTAGGTACTTCCCTGAGCCTCTGCCCACCACAGCCCCACCGGGCTGAGTTGAGCCACACATCTGTCCACTCTCGCTGGCAATTACACCTCCCAGGTGCTGTGCACTCATCCTGGAATGGCACCATCTCTTCCAGACATGGAGACTTCCCCACTGGAAAAGTGACTGGAGGTAATAATGCTCAGGGAAGCGAGAGGAGCTGTAGCGTCCCCCTCCATCCTCCTCACGTTCTGCACCAGAATTCTAGCTTCGTCTCTGGTGAACAAATTCATTTTCTTTGGAAGGTCAAAAAAGAGGTCTGAGGGGAGTGGGGGTACCTGCCCTGCACTGGACAGGAAGGGGTTAAGACAGCCTCTGGGTAGTGGAAGCCTTGCCCCCTACTGGGCATGCTCCAGCCGAAGCAGGAGTATAAAAGGGAGCAGAGCGGCTCACTCTGGGCTCACCACTGCTGAGGAAGGGTGCGTGCCACAGGCTCCAGCCTAGAAGTAGCTGAAATCATGCACCATGGAGGCAGAGGTGTGGAGACCCAAGTAGATGCCCAGATACCTGCAGACACCCCAGGTAAGTTGGGGGCACTGTGAGCTGCACAGGCTGAGGAAACTGGACACCCCAGGGACACCTTAACCTCTGTCTCCACTTGCATGGCAGGGAGTAGCCAGTTGGGGGTGGGAGTTAGCCATTTTCCGGGCGTGTTGTCAGAGTGTTTGTGTCAGATCCCTGCTGACTCAGTGGCCATTGCACTTGCTCCTGGCAGGACTCTGGGTTGGGACCTAGAGGAACATGGAGGATGTGGATACCCTGCCCCTAGGTGGCAGCCAACTCTTCCAGATGGCCATTGGGCCACATGATCCTACTTTGGCAGGGGGGGTCATTATTCTACTGGGTTCCTGTTATTTTGACATCCATATTAACTCTAGCCATTGGACCACACAACCCTGAAAGGGAGAGTTGCCATATTGACTCTGCCCATCAGGATCCACCACCCAAAGGGGGAGGGTGGCCACATTGACTCTGAGTCCTACTGCCCCGAGGTGAAGGATGGCCAGGTAGTTGTAACCAAAGGTGGACAAGGACAGGTAACTTGCCTGTGACACCAATTAATGTTTCTTGAACAAAATGGGTATTTTCTCTTTAAAAAAAAATCTGTATATATAAAAAAAGTATAAGGTTTACCAAATATGCCCTGGTTTTCATCCAAAAAACTAACTTCCTTTTGATTCTCAGCAACAAAAACCTGTCGTTTTCCAGTTTTCCCCTGAAGCATTTTGGTTGTCTTTCTGAATCTTGAATTTTTGATTGAAACCCCAAGAAATTTCAAAGAACAATTACAACAAATGCTAATTTGGTTTATGGAAAATTTCCTCACCAGATCAGATTTTTTTAAAATCTTCTCTTTTGCTGCTGCCTATCTCCCCTTACAGATGCACGTGAATATATCAATTTAAAAATCAAAAGGCTTCCCTCAGCTCCCCTTCACCACTAGCTGCCATGAGCAGATTTTCACTTTAATTACGGCACAACAAATTAATTACAAAATTATATGCACAGCCTGATTAATTCACTGAGACTGAGTCAAGATGCAAGGTTGGATTCTCCATGTTGGCTGTAGACTAGTGAAATAATATAGGCATGGATCATGACACAGAAAAGCCAAAAATATTTATGGACCCATGCCAAGTTTATACATAAATTTAAGTTGACCTTCTAGGTTGGAAACCACTGTGGTCTCTCTGTCTGGCAGGCTCATGCATTTACAGCATGAAAATCTAGAAGTGGGAAATTGCTGTCTCAGTGAATGGCTAGTCATAATTTACACGGGCCTTTCCCTACCGAAAGGTGAAATTTGATGTAAGGATGCAGAGCTGCAAATCACAGCAAGATTGCATAGTTTTATACAACTAAACATGGTCATTTCTTGAAAAGAAAAGACCACTAAAATAGTCGTTAATTTATTAAGGCCAATTTAAAATCATTCGCTCTTGCTGTTTTTGCAGTATTCTCATGGGGAGATTCCTCTCCATTGCCAGAAGCTCTTTCCAATCTCACCTAAGAGCAAGTGAGACAGAGTCAGAGGATAGAGAAAGCAGCTGAGAATAACTAACCCAAAACTCATGCAGTGTAATCACTACCCCTAGTGTGTGGACTTTATTTCCATCACGGGCAAGTCACTGTCCTTGAATGGAAAAAGCAGAATTCTGGGCCTGATTTTTATTTATGCTAAGGCTGTTTTACCTCACTTTGGCAGCGGAAAGGGTTCTAAAGTAAATGTCTATCACGCTGCATCCATCTGTGGATTGCCAGGAAGATGGAAAGTGGAGCCTGGTGAAAATTGCAATTTAATTGTGGTCTTTGGTGCGTGTTTGACTTGAAAGGAGAAAAGAGCCAGGACACAGCCTGCTAACCACTCCCCTCTGGCCGGGTCCCCTGAGCTGGAGCTGCTGGCAGGACTCCATGCCCCAGCCGGCTCCCAGCCATGGGGCTGGCAGGGTCTCCCCATCACCAGGCCGGGATGCCAGCTGCCAGAGTGCTGGTACAGCATAGCTGCCCATACTGACACAGGAAAGCCCTGGTGGTCCCAATAAATGTAAGGCTGCATATTGCCCTCAGTCCACAGCAGAACACTCTGAGCATCACAAGAGGGTTTGCACAGAGACCAAGCATAAAATACTTCTCCGGAGCAGCTGAACTTTGTTATGATCAGGTATCAGAGGGGTAGCTGTGTTAGTCTGGATCTGTAACAACTACGAAGGGTCCTGTGGCACCTTATAGACTAACAGAAAAGTTTTGAGTATGAGCTTTCGTGACCACAGACTCACTTCATCAGATGCTGGTCTTGGAAATCTGCAGGGCCAGGTATAAATAAGCCAGAGTGAGGGTGGGGATAACAAGGTTAGCTCAGTCAGGAAGGGTGAGGCTTACTACCGGCAGTTGATCTGGAGGTGTGAACAGCACGGGAGGGGAAGCTGCTTTTGTATTTAGCCAGACATTCACAGTCTTTGTTTAAGCCTGAGCTGAGGGTGTCGAATTTGCAGATGAATTGTAGCTCAGCAATTTCTCTTTGGAGTCTGGTCCTGAAATATTTTTTGCTGTAGGATAGCTAAGGTGCCACAGGACCCTTCATTGTTTGTTGTGATCATTACTGAAGGTGAGTTCAGTGCTTGGGAGTCACATCTGCTGTGCCAGCCAGTGGGGCACCTGTTCTTCTTGGGACAAATGCTCCCTCCGCCCTTCCCTGTCCTCTGTCTTTGTACCTCTCCTCCATTTCCTTTCCCTTCCCACGTCAGTGCCCCATGCCCAGCCTCCCATCTGAGGGGTTCTCGGCCTCTCCTTTTGCCGTGTCAATGATCAAGTAATAAAACTGTTAACGCTGTTATTTCCTGTGACTCTAGGGCTCCCGTCTATACATGATTAATGTAGCATCCATTTCTTACTGGTATGCTGCACCGGTGGAAGAGGGGGAAGCATGACCTCCATATATGGCTGTTCGCGTGACTCCTGACTGTGCCCCTCCCCACCAGGGGCCCTGAGCTGTCCCCTTTCCATTCCTGGGAGGCAGGAAGGCTCTGGCCTTCTCCCACTGCACCAGAGACTTCTGAATTGCAGGGATCTCTGGAACCACAGCTGAGACAGGAGCTTCCACACAGGTGGATCCTCTGGCTACAGCTGTACAGGCCCAATCCTTTTATGCAGCTGAGTCCTCTCTGGGGTCTCTATAGCCACCCCACCCAGAGGACAGGGCTGGAGGCAGTACAGCTGCCCTGGTACAGTGCCTGGGAGACTTCACCTGACACCTTCTGCTCTTTTTGGTGCTGTGTTCCAAGCAGAGCCTGGTTGTCCTGGGAACTGGAGTTGTGAAAGGAGCAGAACATGGACCCACCAGGTCATTCCGTGCCAACAGCTCCTCTGGCACAGCTGAACTGTCCCCAACCCTGTCCTCCTGCAGGGCTGCTGTGCAGACAGGCCTCCAGGGATGCAGCCACATGGAAGGGCTGGGGGTGGTAGAGCCACGCTGAAGGAGCTGCTGACATAGGGCTGCAGGGTCCCACATGCTGCTACTCCTGGGTCTTTCCATTAGCCGACAGGAATATGTTACTGCTACAGTGTACCAGACCATACTGTCCTCCTGGCACCGCTGGATTAATGGTGGTTGCGAGCTCACGCTTTTCAGAGCCATTGTTTTTAGGCTGTCTGCGGGCTGAGCAAATAGCATTGGTTGCACTCCATTTGTATTGGGAAGGTTGTCTTGGCAATGAAAGGTCTGATTGTGCAGAATCTGGCTCATATTCGTCCATTTTCTTTTCACCGATGAGCTGAAGTCGCCCACTTGAAAAGGAGTTCCAAGCTCTGTCACAGTTTTCGTTTACCGAATGGTCATGTGACTTGGCTCAGCCAGCCGCTTTTGAAGATTTTAAGGTTTGGTTGTTGGTTTATTTGCCATTTTGGCAAACTAGGAAGGTGGAAGTGCAGATGCCACAAATCACTCCTGGAATCAGTTCAGCATGAATCATGACGCAACTTGGAACGTTCATCGGGTGTGCATAGGACCTTCTTGTGGTTTTTATATCAAACATATTCCTTTGCATGTCCGTTTCCACTTCCTGGATCATAATGCATGAACATTTTCTTCTTCTTCTTCTTCTTATTATTATTACAGTGCACTGTTATTTAAAGTGCTTTCATCAAAACGGCTCTTCTGAGAACCAAATGTGCAATGTTTCCAAAGATGTATTAAATTTGTTTGAAAATATTTTGTTGAATTTTTCCAGAATTTGTGACTGAAATCCCAGAATTTCTTCTAAAAAACGAAATTTTCCCAAAAATTATTTTAGGATGGAAATAGCCATTTGGATAGAATAATGTTTAGAATGACAGATTTTGAACACATGATGCTACTGTTCAGCATCTTCCTTTGAGATTAAGGGCAATATTTTATTGCATATCTACGTGGCAACTATGAAGTCTCCCTCTATTCATCTGCAAAGAACAATCTGTGAAATCAGTGAGACTCAGTACATGCTTCAGAATATTAATTGATGTCCAAAGCAAGGCCATATTGGCCCCTTGGGCCTTTTTGATCATGTCGCAACTGTGCACTCCCTTCCAACAATAAGCAGCCAAATCTTCGTTACTTAAGAGCACAAAAAAATTCAGTGTCCCCTCATGTTCAGTAACGACTGCTGCACTTGGAAGCCATGTCGCAAAGAACACATGGACTTACGAACAAGGAAATCAGTGGAGCAGTAGTGGCGTCTAACTGGTGTCCACAAATGGAGACCTGAGTTGTTAAACTTCAGCCTGGCTTGTGTTTCAAAGTACAGTACATTTGAAATGTGCCTGCACATCTCTCATGCACAGATTTTTTTTAAGGCAGAAGGAGTCTTTCTGATTCTCAAGTCATGCAAACCATGGGGCAGAGCTTTCCACGCAGTAATTCCTGGATCAAGCCACTGTTGTATGGTTTAGCTGAACATACAGTTTAGCAACAAGAAGAAGCCTGACTTGAAGACTTTGTCAAGAAGAACCCACCACTTCCCTGGAAATTTGCTCCAGTGGTTAATGACCTTCTCAAGTAAGTTTGTACCTCGTTTTCAGGTTTGAATTTGTCAGTCTTCAGTTTTCAGCCCTAGAATCTCATTGTGCCTTTGTCTGCCAGATTAGAGATCAGTCTGCTGTCAAAATGTGTTCCCCCACCAGGGTACCCCCATAATCAAATCCCCTCTTCGCTCCCTTGGCTAAGCTGAATTGACCGAGAGTCTTTTTCAGTAAGGCAAAGTTTTCAGGCCTCAGATTGCTTCTGCTGCTCCTTTTAATACCACTTTCCAATTCCTCAACATCCTTTCGGAACCACGGGCATGAGTGGATGAGAAGGCTCAGCTCAATTTTCATACGCTTCGGATTGGGGCCTTCGCAGGATGTAGCACAGTCCCTCTGATGCTTTGTGCAAGTTGCACAAAGCAAAATTACTCAAACAAAGGAGGAGAAAAATAATCTACCAGTTTTAAATACCAGGTAGGGAGCTATTCTGTGCATTTCCAGCCACGTGACTCAGGCCTTGAACAACTCTGCAATTATCCAACAGTGTGTGAATCGCTACAGGGCACAGCTGAGTTTTTGTTTCAATTCTGATGAGGTCTAGTCTTCCTTGTGCCTTGAACACTTTTTTTTTTCTTCTGGTGAATTGTTTATTTTTTTTATTCTGGATGACTTCTATGAGTAGTAATTTGTTCTGTAAAACTTACTCAAATGCTTTGATTCATTGCACTTAAAGAAGTTGTTGTCATTCTCACAGGTGTTGGCATGTAATATTTGACAATCCTGAATGGACAGAATTCTTAGAACAGAAGAACAAGGCCTTGTAGTTTGGATTTATTTTATTTTTGAATAGGTACAAATGGATGTTTATTGTTCATACTAAATGCCAAAGAATTTGTAAAGATGGTCTATTCATTTCTAGAATTATTCTTTTCTGTTAGATGTATTAAGACACACACAATCCATAAACCTGAGATGATTTTCTAGTAGGCAAGCTTAACAGCACATACAGAAATAGAACAGTACTTCCAATAAGCTGTCAGTCTTTAACATGTAAGATGGCCTTGTAATTAAAGTGCTAGTTGATGATTCAGAACATGATCTTTGCTCGATGTTTGTCTTTTGCTGTGTGTCTGTACAGTACATGGAGGTCCTGATGTCAGTTGTGGCCTCTAGGTGCTATTTTAGAAGACATAATAGTAATTAGATATTTTATGTGCTTATGAAGATTTTCTTATCATTTATTCTATCATGTATAGAGTGGTGGCTTCCTAAATAAGGTTCGAGCCTTCCACCATTCTGTGATTCATATCCATTTTCCCCAAACATCAGCGGGACACTTCCCTGAAGTCAGGGCTGGGGGGAATCTCAACTGGCAAATCAGACTTATTAGAACAACCTTTTTTGTTTTCCCACAGTTTAAGATCACACATTACTCCTAGTGAGTGAGGGGCAATTTGATATCAGCCTTCAGCTTCCTGAAGGGGGGCTCTAAAGAGGGTGGAGAGAGGCTGTTCTCAGTAGTGATGGATGACAGAACAAGGAGGAATGGTCTCAAGTTACAGTGCAAGAGGTCTAGGTTATATATTAAGAAACTATTTCACTAGGAGAGTGGTAAAGCACTGGAATGGATTACCTAGGAAAGTGGTGGAATCTGCATCCCAAGAGGTTTCATGTCCTGGCGGGGGTGATTTAATTGGGATTGGTCCTGCTTTAGGTGGGGGGGTGGGTTTGGAATGGATGACCTCCTGAGGTCTCTTCCAACCCTATGATTCTATAGTATTCTAATCAACCTGCCTTTGAATATTCTGCAAAGCCCTGGCAATTTTATCACCTGACTAGTTGCAGGAGGAAGCTCCATCTTCCGGTAATCTACAGTGCCAAACTGTCAGGGTGTGAAGTTAGGATGCTATATAAGGAGGAGAAAGGTGTATTAAGCAAAGGTTAACTAGGTCCTTTCTAAAGACGGAGCACCTTGCTTCTCTGCTCTTGGCTCCAGCCAAAAGTAGAAGACTTAGGCCGTGATGGAGATGGCGTTATGTTGGTATAGCTCATTTGCGGATCTAACCCACTGTTCTTACCATGTACTTGCTGTCTGCTCTAAGCTATTTTAGACCTTACCCTGCAGCTGACAGCATGTGTTTTTACTGATGGTGATCATCTACACATGTTTTGGTGCTCATAAAATTCGTTCTGCACATCAATGGGAAAAAATTAGAGGGAACACTGCTCATATCATAGCTCCAGATGGAGAGAGTTGTTTGTGATGAAGCTTGCCATATTCCATTGTTCTGCTCATGTGACCCTTGTAATGCGTTTTGACCTGGGTAACTTAGTAGTAAGACGTCTAAATAACGTAACTCCTGGCCAATCAAATTGTCTAACTGTGATGTGGGCACTATTCTCAGAGGGTGCTTTGCCTATAAGGCAAACTTCCCTCATCCCCACAGCATGACAAAGCATGTGGTTCTGGTGTCATGACAGGTTCTTGAGATCATTGCAGACTTCCTCGGGGTCTGGTGCTTCAAAACAACATCCACCACCATTTGTAGTGTCTTTGAACCACTCATAAATAGAATGGTTTCATGCAACTCTTTAATGCGTGTGCCGCGGACTCAGGGGAAGCGACTTAGATCTCGTTCAGAATATACAGTTGTGAGTGTCATCCCAGCCATCAATCAGAGCTGAAACCAAGATGAAATCCAGAGGTGCTGAATGCTGGGGTGTCAGCTGCAGAAGACCCACCCCTCTTTTGAAAAAGCAAACGAGTAAAGCTCCTGCCACAAGGAATGAATTTGCGCAAACACTTTGATCCTTTCACGTTCTTTAAAGTTTGTTTTACCCACATCCTTTTCACTGCACCACTCAGTCAAAGGTGCTTTACATTAGATAGGGCTTGGAAGCCCCTCATGTCTCATCCTCCTCCCCCTCTTTCTCCAGCCCCCGGGGCATAGAATGAATCTGGTCACCAGAGCTAGGCCTGGCTAGTAGAAAAGGGGCACAAATGGGAAGGCAGATAAACTTGCAGGAAAGTTTGTCATGTCTCATCCATCACATGTCCAAACAGTCGAAGCAAAATACCGTGTGATGGTGTTTAATCAGCCTGATTTAAGGCTACATTTAAAAAAACAAAGCACTTCTTACCTGAATGCAAAGATAAATCTTTCCCCTCTTTCCTTTCTCCTCTGCCAGGCAGTCACCAGTGTTTGCAAACTCTACTTATTTATGCATGCTTTTGCTTTTATTTTTTTTCTTCTTCCTTACAGATCTTGTGGAGTGAGTGTCTTGGTCTCTGATGCCCTGGTACTATAGACGAACAACTGAAACTCATGATAAGACTAGAAAGCACTTAATAGCTGTACTAACAAAACTGGCACAAAGCAGCTCCTTAGCTAGCATGTGATAATTTTCAGCATTGTTAGTCTACCTGCCTGCATTCTCTACTGACTTAGCATAACCCAGTTGCTGGGGGGGGGCAAATCACTGCAACAGGTGTGTCTATCCTGCACTGTATTTCCATGCACATCAGATGTACTAATCCTCTAGGGAACTCAGCATGTCCAGTAAGGTGCTCAGTCAACTCAGTTCCCAGTGATTTCCAGGTGCAACCTGCCTGCCATGACCATTCAGATATAATTCATTATGCTGCAATAGATATTAAAGCATCATGAATGTCAGCCTATCTTGTAATATCCAAATGATGATTATAGTGTTGCCAAGTCTTACAAGCGTATCACCCCCCATGGGAGTGTTTGGTATGTTTCTCAATGCCCCTGTTCCATGGGGAAAGCTGGTGAAGTGGAACTCAGCTTCCAGTTTTCTGGAGAGAAGGGTTGGGGGCAGGGGGGAAAGTACATTCCTAGTTCTAGCACCTCTGGAGAAAACTTTCAAAATGTGACCTCTGGTGGATAAAACCCACCAGGCACGTTACGAAAAATTAAAATGAAGTTGCTCCAGCTTGGCTTGAAAATGATGACTAATGGGGCAGTAATTAGGATGGGATTTGCAAGGGAACCGAAGAGAATAAGGCACTCAGGTCCAGCACTTCAATGCTGCTGAGGTATCGGAGAGTGTAGACCTCAGCTGCTTTTGGATTGCAGGGGGATTTGAACCAATAGCTCCCTTCAGCAGCTTTGAAAAAGTCACCTGCCTTTCAGGGAAGCTGCGCAGTCAGCCTAGCCCTTGTGCAGCGAGCAGCCCCAGGCTCTGCTGGGACGTAGAAACACAGCGGCCTCCCAACTCCGCAGGCACTCTGAAGGCCTGAGACAATCTCCCCATGTTGGATGTTCCTAACACCTGGTACTACCAGCCCACGGGAGGTGGCAGCCGTCTTGCTGGCAGGAGCGGGCAGAGGCTCCACGTGCCTGCGACTTTCTTGTGCAACTTGACTGAATTTTAACCTGAATAAATGAGACTGTGAACCCGCTCCCAGCCCTCTTCCTGCCACTCCTATCCACCAGGAAGCAGCGGCCCTTATGGGCTCCTGATGGACACCTGCCCGCTCTGCCCTGACCTGCCAGTCACGCAAGTGGGGAATCTCTCCCAAGTGTGGCACAGAAAGTTTTGTCATTCACAGCCAGCACCACTGCCTGACCTCATCTCTGCGAGAATCCTGAGGGGGGCCTCCATTCTTCCCCCCGACTTGCCCACGACGGGCGGGGGGGGGATGCCATGCTGCCCTCTATCTCCGACCCCAGCTCCCAGGGGGCAGTCCATGATGCAACCGCTCCCATCCCCTGCTGCAGGGAGGAGTCTATGCAGCCACCATCCCCAGCTCCTGGAGAGGGAAAACCCAGGCTGTTCCTTGTTCCCACGCCCCACTGGGGGGGTGGGATTCCATGCTGCACCCATCTCCCCTCTTCTCTGAGTGTACGCTGCCTCGCCTTCCACACTCCAACGATGGGGTGAGGGACCCTAGTCTGCCCCCCCACACAAACACCCCCTCCCCTGCTTTAGGGGGGATTACATGCTGCCCCCCTTGCCCCTCTGCTGCTGCTGGGGGGTGAGTCCATACTGCCCCCACCCCTCCCCCAATGCTGGGGGGGATTCCATGCCAAGGTGTGGGGGGTGAATCAATTCTTACTCCCCCATTCCCAACCCCTGCTGCTGGAGGGGCTCCATTCTGCCCCCCACCATCCTCCACTGCTGGGGGGAATGTCAAACTGCCCCCACCCCGTCCCCTGCTGTTAAGGGAGTACCCCCACTCCCTGCCCACCCATTGCTGCTGGAGGGGGCTCCATTCTACCCACCCCCCCCATGCCCCACTGCTGGGTGTGATGCCATGCTAACCCCCCCCCAACACCTATTCCCACCAATGCTCAGGGGCTGCCCCCCACGCACACCCATCCCCCCCCACAGCTTGAGGAGATTATAGGCTGCCCCCCCAAACATTTTAGTCCCTCTTCCAGTGTTGAAGCCAGTCTCCTCCGCCGCCCCCCCCCCCACCCAGCAGCATTCACCCCACCACCATCACCTGCTGCTGTGGGGGGCGGGGGGGGGGGCCAATACATGCTGCCCTGCACACACACCCCACCATCCTTGGCTGCTGAGCTATTCCAGCCAAGGTAGTGTGTGGGGGGGCAGTCTTCATTGCTGCCCCCCCCCCCCCACCTATCGCCTGCTGCTGGCACCGAGGGATGGGTGGGGGGGGTCAGTCTACCGCCCTGTCCCCTGCTGCTGGGGGGGGGGCCCATGCTGCCTCCCCCATGCATCACTGCTGTGCAAGGTCATTCCCCCCCCCCCCCACACTTGCTGGGACGGCCTCTATGCTGCCCCCCGACCCCCGCCAACTGCTGGGGTGGGATTCCATTCTACCTCCCCACCCCCCGGCCCCAATACACACACAGCCCGACTGCTGGGAGGGACACTCTGCTGCCCCTTACCCTGCTGGGTGGGATGTCATTCTGCCCCGCCCCCCCCCCCCCCCCCCAATGCACACGTCCATCATCTGATGCTTGTGGGGGGGGGTCCAGCCAATGTACTGTGGCTGGGACTTCAACATGCCCTGCCCACCCCCACCCCCCCCCCAACGCTGGACGGGATTCCAGGTGCCCCCTCCACGCCCATCCCCCACTGTTAGGAGATATAACACTTTGCTCTACCCCGCCCCACACACACACACATCCCCCTTGTTGGGGGCGGTTCCAGTCTGCTCATGGTGGTGGTGGTAATTCCATGCTGCCCCACTCAGCGCCCCCCCCCCCCACCCCCAGCTGGGGAGAGGGGAAATCCATTCTGCCCTCCCTCCCTCCTGTGGGGGTGGATTCCATTACAACCCCCACCCCCAGCCCTGCTTCAGGGTGGGCATCCATTCCCCCCCCCCGCCCATCATCCCACACTGGCGGGGGTGGGAGCATTCGATGCCTGCTCACCCATCCCATGCACCCACCCACCCCCCCCACCCCCGCCCCCTCCTTCAGGGAGGGGACCTTACTGCCTCCCCCACACCCTTTCACAGGTATGGGAGGGGGCTCAAAGCAGCCCCCACCCCACTGCTGGAGGGGATTTCAGGTGGTCTCCTGGGTCCAGACACCCCCCCCACACACACTGCAGGGGTTGCAGGCGCCATATTGCCTCCCCACCCAACCCCTCCTGCTGGGTGGTGGGGTGCTCCAAGCTGCGCCCCATCATGCCCATTGCTGGGAGGGAGGGATTCCATCCTACCCACCCCACCCAATGCCCCACTGCTGGGCAGAATGCCAGTCTGACCCCTGCCCTCACCTATTCCCAGTGGGGAAGGGGGCGCCAAGTTGCCCCACACAGCCACTGTCGGCCTCTGGAGGTATTCACTGCTCCCCAAGTGGGGGTGGGTGGCAGAAATGCAATGCCCCCCCCCCCCATCCCATGCTGCTGGGGGAGGGGGGCGGGTAGAACACCAGGCCGCCGCCCCCCCCCCACCGCCCCAGCATGCCTGCTGCTGGAGGTGTTCCCTTCTGCCCCACCCTAAACCCTAGCCTGCTGCTCGGGGGAGGGGGGCAGTCGACCCCCCTCCACACACACACACACACACACACAAAGCCCCCCCCCCCCCCCCCCCCCCCCACCACCACCCGGCCGGGCCATATGCCAGGCTGACCTCCCACCCACCTCCACGCCCCCCAAAACTGCTGGAGGGATGCCATGCTGTCCGACACACCCAGCCTCCTCTGCTAGGGGATGCTAGCCGAGGCTGGGGCGGGTTTCACTGTCCCCCGCCCCCCCCGCCCATCCCCCACTGCTAGGGTACTCCATGCTGCGCACACACACACACACACACGCACACACCCCCCCCCCCAATGCACCACCACGCGACAGGGTGGCTGACCCCCCCCCCCAACCATCCCCCATCCCCCGCTGCTGCATGGGTGGGGGGAGTCCATGCCAAGGTATGGGGGGGCAAATCAATGCTTACACCCCCCCATGTGCCTCCCCCAGGCCAGCACACACACACACACACACACCCCCGCCACTGTGGGGGGGGGGCCTTCATTGTGCCCCCCCCCATCCATCCCTGGCTGCTGCTGGGGGGGGGGGGGCGGGACTCCCTGCTGGCTCCCCATCATGCCTGCTGCTGGAGAGATGGGATTTCCTCCTGCCCCCCCCCCCCACCACCATTCCCCAGTGATGAGGGGGAGGGGGGGTGTCCGTTCCCTGGCCCGCCCCCCCCCCCCGCATGCCCCACTGCTAGGAGTAATGTCATTCTGCCCCCACCCTCACCTATCCCCTCCTGCTGGGGGGTAGGGGGGTGGGGGGGGCATCCATTCTGCCCCCCCATCCCCCACTATAGGGTGGGATTTCATTCCCCCCCCCCCCCCCCCCTCCACCCATCCTCCCCACTGCTCAGGTTGATTCCAGTCTAGCCCCCACCCCCCAACACCCACCTTCACCCTGCTCGGGGGGGGGGTGGGGGGGGAGGAATCCCTCATGCCCCCCCCACCCACTCTGCCTTTCCCTCCCATTCCCCCCCCCCCCAACTGTTCAGCAGGATTCCATTCTACCCCTGCCCCGCTGTTGGAGGGACCCCATGCTACACCCCCCCCCCACCCCCCCCGCCCCTTCCTCTGTTGCTTGGGGGGGGGGGTGATTCCATTTTACCCCCCCACCACCACCACCACCCAGCCCCTGCTGCTGGGTTTGGGGGCGGGGGGGGGGGCAGGGGAGCCCATTCTGCCACTTCCATCATGGCCTGCTGCTATCAGGAGTCCAGTCTGCCCCCTCTCCCAGCCACTCTCTGCTGCTGGAGGGGGGGAATCCCATTATGTCCCCGCCCTGCTTCCGGCCCCCATACTAGGGGAGTTGATTGTGCTTCCTCCCACCCCCATTCTCTTCTGTGTGGGAAGGGGATTCCTTTCTGCGCACCACCACCCCCCCACCCCCCCCCCACCCCCCACCCCCCGGCCAGCTTTCCTATCCCCTACTGCAGGGGAATTCTGTTCTGCCCCTCCCGCCATTACCAGTTGCCTCTTTCCACCGGCATCCCCTGCTCCTCACCAGACAGATGCCACATGACCTCTCTCACAGCTGGCAGTAGCCTTAGTCAGGTGCTCACCCGCGGAATTACCTAGTGCCTAGATTCAGTGGACTAGCAGACAGCATCCCCAGTGACCTGTCTTCACCAGGCCTGGGCTGGTACCCGCCTTTGGCTCTGGGGACCGATTTGGCCCAGGGGTTTGGCCAGCTGTCTCCTTGGCAGTCTCGTGAGGAGGTGCTGTTCAGTCACCAGAGAGCATTTTAGTTTCACTTGTACCCATGTCAGGGGGGCTCGTATATCGCCTTAAAACCTAGCGCTGAGGCATTAAAGACACACGTCGTATTGTGATGCCAAACCATTCCAGCATTGGTTCGAACGGCCCAGTTTGCTAATGCCTGTGCGCATAGCGAAGAGTTGGGTTTTCACACTGAGGAACAGCATTTTGGAGGGGAAACTGGGGCTGGGGAGCACTTCAGGTCAGTCCCCTTCCCTGCTGTCACCCAAAACTGGAGGAGGATTATCAGGCTGTGAGAGCAAAAGCAGAGATGGCTCCAGGGGTGCTTCCTACAGCGACCCGGAGTGCCTGTTTGTTGCTGACTGAGCATCCCAGATGGCGAGCAACAGTGACAAAGCTTTTAAAGGCCTTTAATGGTAACTGGCTGGAAGCTGACAACCCTTTACCAGTCTGGCTTCCACCCCATTAGCTTCGCTGGGACCTCAAGGACACGGCAGAGCAGGGAACAATAGGGAGCATGGGCTGTAGAAATGAGCAGGAAAAATTCTTTCTCATCAATGGCATGGAGGTGACAAACCCGGAGATGTGCAGCCCTGCATTTGGCCTGGGCAGAGAACCCTGAACTGTGTTTCGCAGTTTGGGCTGTGATGCCCCCCTTTGTCAAGAGTGGAACTCAGCCAAATGAAACCAGGCCCCTGAGCGCTGCAGAACCAGACACAAGCCTCGCTCTTGGTTCAAGGCACAATCCAGAGCTCCAAGGAGACCTGTCTCTGGGCCTGATTGCAAACTGGAACCTCACACTGCTGAGGCGCTGACACTATGTGAGGTCAGGAAGTAATTTTCCCCCAGCTCAGCTCAGCAGTGAGCGTGAGCTTTGCCGCCCCCCCCCCCTTGGTGTGTCTCACTTAACCACTTCCCTGCCATTGGGGAGACCTCAGGCACTAGTGAACCCGGGTCCCTCCAGTGGCATGCAATAGTTTGGCTGTTGGGTTGAGTGTGCAGGTACTGCATAGTAGCGAGTTGCGCTAGGTGGGTGGTCGGATTAGAATCCTGGTGATCCCTTTTGGCCATAAACTTGATGACGATAAATGCCAGAAGGAAGCGCTCTTTGCCAGTTCCCCAAATGGGCCTCTGGCTCCATAAACAATCGTTCCTGCTTTGGCACCATTCATTGGATGGGGCATTCCGCCGCAGGCTGTCCCCAGTGTGCACAGAACCAGGAGAGACCTAAGGGAATCATCTGGAACTGGCTTTCGAAATACTGATGACTCACTAGCTGCCAGCCAGGTGTGTGACTTCCACGAATGCCCAGGAGAAATGGGATTCCCTTTCAAAGGAAGCTGTATCATGCCCAAATAGATGTCTCCGGAATAATATAGCAGGCACTTAATTAAGCACAGCATCCAGCAGGTCTTAGATTGACTCAACACTTTAATCTGAAACAAACATCATACCTTTCCACATAACAGTGCAGGAAAATGCACCAGGATCCATTCCTGGACCAAACAAAGCCATAGTCCCTTATTAGTAAATGTCTTGGGGAAGACTAATTCATAGCTGCCTTTTGCCAGTGTTTGTTGCTGTGCTGTAGAGTAGCTGTAACTTTATATAACCCATCTCAGAAGCCTGAGAGCCTAACACTGACTACACCACCTATTGATACGCATATTGCTGGTTTTACCTGAGAAAATTGGGCAAAACCCGGGAGTTAGGTGCCACCCGGTGGCACTGGTACCATTAGTCTGCCAGGTCTTTTTATTGGCAAGTGAGTGAACAACCGTTGAATCTCATTAAGACATGCTGTGACTTCGCTGGCTGAACTAGGTGAACAATGGGACAGTTTGCTAAGAAGGTCTCTAACAAGAGTGTGTCCTTCAGGTAGCAATGTTCCCTGGGGATTGAATTTGGTGCTGGGCTGAGTTTTGCAAAAGACAAGAGTGCCCTGTATGCCCTTTGAGCAACATTTGTGCTGTACAGGTGTATATATGTAACTAAGCTAGTTACACTCAGGATAGACCTAGCTTCCACCTCACTACTGTCTCCAGGGCACACCGCCCTCTCAGTTGAGTCAGGGAAGGAGGCCTCACAGGGCAGTGGAAGCATTTCCGAGCACATTACAAGTACCCTAGAAGGGAGGCATCCACCCAGTGACCTGGGAGGATTCGCCACAGGCAGAACAGAACGCACAGCTCTCGTGGAGGAGAACAGTTGTGCTCATGCGCCAGAGACACAACAAAGGTGGAAAGAGCAGGACAACGCTCCAGCCAACGATTACATCCCTTCCCAAGCTGCACCTATCGCTTCTGTGGGAAAATCTTCAGGGAGGAATTGGGCACCGCAGCCCCTGGGTGGATAGCCGCCTCACGTCGAGGCCAGCCGAAGACGATTCAGTTGTTACGCTTGTGTGCAGAGCGGACCACTCAGGCTCACACCCAGTTGTCCATTACCCTCAGGAGACTGTGGGCTTGGTCTCTCTGCAGGCGGCTGGGCCATTTGCAGGGTGCCGGGATGCCGAAGCCAGTGCTGTGGAGGCCTTTCTTTCCTCGCATGTAGGCGGCCAAATGTTTGGGGGAGGGGGATTTACACTTAAGGCTTCTCAAAAGGCTGCGGCGTTAGGGCTTGTGTCTGTCCGCCTTGGTCCTGTGGCATAGTACGTACCTTCTGTGGTAAGGGTGACCTCCCTACAACGCCACAGAAGACAGCATGGGCAAGCCAGGCCTTTGGTGGGGGGGGTGGATTTTGGGACCACTAGTTCATACAGCTCTGCCAGGCAGCAGTGCCCACAAAGCACAACTCTGTCCCCCACTCATGCTGAGTAGTGCTTTGCTTTGTGAGTAGGCTCAGTGGCCTCTCTGCCCCAGGGATGCCTGTATTTAGTGCCTTCTTCCACTACTAGCCCCCCGTGGGCTTCTGGAGCATATGCAGAGTGAGGCTGCCTGGTAGGCATAGCAGAATCTGGCCAAGAAGGCTACCTTGGGGTACCAAAAGCTGGAGACAGCCATCCGTGGGGCTCCAGGAAACGGTGCCTCCAGAGGTGGCCCAAACTCTGCTAGAAAACGGGCCATCCTGATGCTAAGGGGCTTTAGCTCAGCTTGCAGAGAGCTGGCTGATTGCTACACTGAACCATTAGTTACGACTTGTTATCTTTGCAACTGATTCTCCTGAAAGCATCAGGCCTTCGGGGCGAGAGGCTCTGAGGAGCATTGGACCGGTGAAGAGTGCGGTGATTTAGGAGGTAAAATATTTGCATTTGTGTTGAATTTTCCTCGCCTCCTTTGTTTCCTATCCATTTCCTGCCCCGGCTCCCTGTGGTGGTGATTCCCACCCCTGCTCTTGGACTCCGTCACCCCATTGCTCATTGTGACACCCCCCCCATGATGACAGGCAGACTCTGTGTATGTGATGTCAGCACTCATGCAATAAGCATTCAGCTGGTTAGAACCCTCCGCCATTCCCTTGCCCCGGAGGGAATAGCCCTGATCCCTTTTTGCATGACCGTGAGCCAATCACCAGGTGCCCCACAATGTGGAAACTTGCTTTCACGGCTATTATGCTGTTAAGTACTGGGGAGCTTTCCATACACACTGCTTCCACTGTGTAATCAGCTACAGCCCTGGCCAGGAGCCAGGTACCTGCTTGCTGATAAATACTTCCAAGCTGATACCATTTACAGAGAAGTTTGACCAGCTTTGACTTGACAGTGCACTTCCGATCCCTTGCAGCCAATGGGATAGATTGCTGCAAAATACACACAATGGCTAGTCAAGTTCAGCACCGCTTGAAGAGGGGTCTCCTGTTTCATACAGATAGATCCCTGGTGTAGCATTGACTCTACTGGCTGTTTTCTTCTGAAAAGTTTCTAGATTTGCCCTCCGGCGCTCATCGTAAAACCAGGGCTCTGATTTATACAACATGCAGATGCAATCAGAGAGGGCTCCTCACCAGCTGCTGAGGCTCCTTCTCTAGCCTGTAAGTAGGTTGGATTGAGAGCAATTTATCTCCCTTCAAATGAACTCTTTTGTCCCCAATAGCCATATGTTTGTGACCACAGAGTCCCAATGTAGGCGTCAGCAGAACCAAAACAAACATAGGTTTGTACAATAAAGCCCACGCAAGATGAGCGAGCCAGGCTAACTAGCAACCCACCTATAACTTCAGTAGTTGCAGGAATATTAAAACACATTTGTTACAGCATTTAGGCTCAAAGTGCAACATTCAGACCCCGGGCCAATCAAGAATTTGCTTCTCTTGCATTGTTTTGGGAGAGGCATGGATGCTTGCGGGAATGTTAGCCAAAGGTAAATAATTTGTTTCAGAACAATTTTGCTGCCATGATACACCACCTTTTCCCTCGTGCTTATCCACCAGTGCCAGATGTTGGACACCACTCCACCAGATTCTTCTGGCCATTCCGCTGGCATCAGTACAGAGCAGGTCTGTTAATTTGCACTGCCCTAACTGAGAGTCAAGTTTGTCATTAACTCTCCAGCTCTGGTTGCCTGTTGCCACTTGAAAATGCTGTATCAGAGTCGGTTGCCAACGAAGCAGTTGTGGTGTCAAATCCAGAAAGGGGTTTGCGCCACCAACTTTGGAAGCAGACCTAGATTTCAAACACTTTACCCCTTCATATATACACCTCTCCCATTTCTGAATGCAGCCCCTGACGGGAATGCCTCTGAAGGTTAGAGACCATCCCTGGCCTCAGCAGCTTGCCGTGTGCATGTACAAGAGAGAGGGTGAAAGAGAGGCAATGGTCTCCCATTTTACATTACAGCAGCTGAGGCACCGAGCGCTAAAGCCAATGGTTTCAAACACAGGCATCTAAAGTTAGGCACCCAACTTAGAGTGATTTGATAACACGTGTGGACAAAATCAGGACAGGGCATGGGGGCGTGTACTCGGCACCTGTACAAGAAAAAGCCCTGGATATTGAGACTGTCATAAAATCAGGACAGTTGGTCACCCTAACCAAATGTTTGTCCAAGAGCCCCTGCCAGCCAGTAAGAGCTAGGACAGCCAAATGTAGCATGCAGGTTCCTTTCAGCATACCTTAAAGCAAGGTCAGGGTGTGGTCGTGCCAGGGCACTAGGGTGTACCTGGAATTCAGACGTTGCTCGTAAAATGGAAAGGGCGAGGTCTGGTATGAGGGACACGCATACTATAGAATGCCTGTAGGGAGGCAGCAGGGGGGCCAGAGATGGGGACCAGGACAGCTATAAACCCACCAGCGGGCAGAAGTGGAGAAAGGGACAGCTATCGACAGTCTATTTCAGAGAGTGCATTTGTGTGCTTGGCTGTCTGTCCCCTAGCTGGGGACCACGTACCCCACCCCGGTTACGCCTGCAGGAGCCGCAGCAACCATGGAGAGCACTGCTCACCTGCCCCTCCAGTGCTGCTGCGGTGAGAGAAGGGCTGGGATTCTGTGATATCACGGGCACGTTCTCATGCTCCTCTACTAACATCATATGCGCCATCATGTGCCAACAATGCCCAGATGCTTTGTATATTGGACAGACTTCTAACGCCCTTAGACAAAGGGTCAATGGGCACACAACTGACATCAAAACACTCCAGATCCACAAACCAGTTAGTCAACATTTTAATGGCGTGGGGCATTCTGTCAATGACCTCAAGGTACGTGTGTTACTGAAAAGAGATTATCGCTCCTTTGTAGAAAGGGAAACAGCCGAGCTGGCTTTTATATTCAAATTCGGCACATTAACACATGGTTTCAATCGTGATGGGAACTTTCTGAGTCACTATAGGGGCTTGTCTGCATACTTGTCTCAATCTAATTCTTGACCTTCCCCCCCGCACCCCTCCACTCTCTGATTTGCTCACCTTGATTATCTTTTTCTGATTTGTCCTCCTTGCTTACTGTTTTTGGTTCTCTGTGCCTTAAATATTGAGTCTGTTCTGGTCAGGCTATGGTCTGAAGAAGTGGGTCTGTCCCACAAAAGCTCACCTAATAAACCATTTTGCTAGTCTTTAAAGTGCTACTTGACTGCTTTTTGTTCTGTAGGATTGCAGTTTCTGCAACTTGGGCTGGCAAGAGGGGAAAGAAATGAAGTGAACGGAAGCACAGAGCTGTGGTGCCTAAGCCATGGATGCTCACGATGACAGATTTTGAGGCAGGCTTGTGGCTAAACAATTTACTGACATTAGAAGCGGTGCTCACCCTTGCGGTTGTTATGTGGAAGTTATACAAGACTGGGGAACTGGGTGTGTTTTAGGAACATCATTCTGAAGCTGTCCTGAGAGACTTTTTCTTGACACCAGGCTTCCTGGGAGGGACCCAACTGACTGTACTGGAGCTGCTGTAAATTACCAATATCACCTCAGGTTCGAGGGAATGATTTGGGATGTCCTATCCCTAACGCCGAGGCCTGTGCGAGTTTAAGTCTAATTCGTTATAGTTTTCAGGAAGAGCACGCTCGCTGGCACTAGGATTAGTCTCTCGTGAGCCGGAAGCACTATGTTCCCATTCATATGTTCATGACACTATCCTGGAGTGAAAGAGTTAAGTTACCACTGCTTTGGTCTCAGAAAACCATGGGCAGCAAAGAGATGAAGGCAATTATCATGTGATTCAACCCCCTCACCCCATCCCAGCACCTGGCAATCAGAGGTTTAGGGTAGAGCTGTGCAAACTGGAGGGCACGAAATTTCAAAAGTGGGGGGGTGCACTGCAATTGTTTCTCAACCCCCCCACCACACACACACGGGGGTCCCTCCGCTGCCTCCTCTATGACCTCGCTGGCCTATGCTGCCAGGCATCCTGACCCTATGTGCCCATCATCCCCTGGAAGCACTGGAATAGACCAGCCACGTCAGCATCTCCCAGCAGGAGCAAGCTGGGACTCATGTTTTGCAGAGGCAGATGAGAGAGGTAAGCTTTTACTGGGATCGCCCTTTGTTTCAGCTTCCCAGAGACAGTCTAGGTCTTTTGTTTTTTCGATGCAATTATGTTGACCGTAGTTCAGCTTTAAAGGAGTGCCCAGAGCGGCTCCGAGCTGCTGGAGAACTGGTTGGGTGGGCTCTTTAAGCGTGAATGTTTTGTTTTAAGGGGTACCTGGGCTGCAGAAGGTGGTAGGGCAAGCTCTCTAAAGAGCAGGCCCTATTCTCAGCAAGCCACTCCGTTCCCAAAGGACTCAGTTCAGCTCCAAGCTTGTCTTTTAGGTTCTTTTATTTCTCAACGTTTACACAGGCAATCACAAAACCAAGCATTCCTGTAGCGTCTTAAAGACTGACTAAATTATTTATTGGGTAATGAGGCTCCTCTGCCCTCCTCTGCCTTCACCTACCCCACCTCCCTCCCACAGCTACCATTGCCACGGCAGTGCAGTGCATCACTTCCGGGTTGGGGCCCCCAGCTAGTTGCACGGACAAAAAGTGGGGCCCAATGTAAAGTCTGCTCCTCTCGGGTTTAGGGACACAGAACATGTGACTGTGCCCCAACCAGACTCTGTGCAATGATCCCCATTGTGCAGAAGAGGGACTGAGGCACAGAGAGGGCAAATGACTGGTCCTAGCTTGTGGCAGAGCAGGAATTCCATTGATCCACCTCAGGGGACTCCTCGACTGACCTTTGGTCCGTCTCTGGAGTGTCAGCCACAAGGCCAGTACCCCAAGAGGTCAAGAAAACAACCAGAGGTTTAATCCTTAGAGCCAAGCTCGTTCCCAAGTGGTGACTGCCTGGCAACCGGATGAGCGTTGGGAAGCCACGGCTGGATGCGCATGTGGAGCGGACAGTGGGAAGGCTCAGTGACAGGGAGGAGAGGAGAGGAAGGAGTAACTGGAAGCAGCTCGTGCTCTAAAGGAAGTAGAAGGGGACACAAGGTCTTAAGGGAGAGGACAGAACCAAGGAGGGGTGGGGTTTAGACAGCCACAGCAGAGCGAGGTGGGGAGCTTGTCTTGCTTTGGCCACCAGGAGAATGGCTGGGGTTGGTGGATGACTGCAGGAGAAAGAAGCAGCGTCTGTAGCAGGCTGAGCACGGGGGCATTTTAGTCTAGTGCACTATGTGGGCAGTGAACCGCACCCGGTGGGTTACAACTGTGCACACAGTTTTATTGCCTTCACTGCCCCCTTGCACCTACCCCACTCGCCAGATCTGAGGTCTTCTGAGGAAGGGGCACTGTAGAGGTCTGTGTTAGGGGTTCGCCCCTCCAGGGAGGGGGAAGGCCACAGCACGTGGTTGTAGGCTCAGAGCCAGCCAGTGCAGGATGGAGCAGCATTCGGTACAAGGCTCCTCCCTGTCGCAGGGCTGAGCAAGAAGGCAGTAGATCAGCCCTGGCCCTGGGACAGGACAGGACAGGGCAGGGCAAGGCGGCGTAAGACTGCGCCTGGTAGCAGGGCTGAGCAAACAGGCCAACGGTGCACGAGCCCTGGCGCAGGGCAGGAGAACAGTCAATGTAGGGTGCAGTGCTTTGTAGCAGGGCTGAGCACACAAACAGTGGCTTGTCCTGGAGCAGGGCAGAGTGGCAGGCACATCACCAAAGCAGTGGGGGTAGGTGGCTGGTGGCCGGTACAGAGGCTCAGGCAGGTCAGGACCTTCCAAGTAACGAGCTCACAGCAAGTCAAGGGGCCCAGGTAGATCAGGGACTTTGGCTCCTTCTCTCTGGAGCCCAGCCTGGGCCCTCTCCTTGGCTCCAAGGCTGCCCTTTTAATGAGCCCCAGGCCCCGGCTCTGGCAGTTCCCACCTGGCGTGTCAGTCTCTGTGGGGCGGGGCCTGGATGCTCTGGCTCCGCCCACCAAGGCCTCTGGGAGGATTCCTCTGCTTCTGGGGTGGGGAAGGGCACAGCTGGCTGCAAAGTCTCTTTGCTTTGTGCGTGTACTGTGCTTAGCACGCTGGGGGCCTCAAAACACCACTGGATAACAAACAACAGCCAGCAGACCTCATCCCAGGCATGCTGGAGGAGTACCCCACTGATGAATGCTTCCTATTTGCTCAACGATCTCTGCTCCAATTAGCCACATAAAAGCGCCCCCCCGCCAGCTAGTGGGGAGTGCGCAGCACGTCAATAACAGTGACCGCTCCAAGCAGGTGTGCTGTGCATCCTGTGGTATAGAGCTTACAGACAAAAGACACACACCCAGGACGACTAGCACCAAGGCTGGCCAGAGACCCAACGGCTGTTTCACAAGCCGCTCCGAGGGGCTGGCGTGCTTCCATTCCAACGCGGAAGGAACTCAAGAGCTTTGGAGTTTTGTTAAAACAACAGAAAGAGGGAGAGCGACTGCAGGCAGGTCCCATCCACAAACTAAAACCCCACATAACAGAACCCTTGGGTACCTTGAAGCACGAAGAATGTTCGCCCTGAGTTTTGTGTGTGCCTATTATGCCTGAGCCAGGGCAGGGACTACGGGGCTATGCTTGCACATCCCAGCTAAGTGCCTCCATCACGGGGCCCACTCCGGCCAGTGTTCCCTGTAAGCTGAGTGGACCCCTGGCTCCAGTAGAGTGGCCAGGGATATCGACTGGTTATCTAAGTGTCAGAGAGGTGGCCATGTTAGCCTGTAGCTTTGAGAACAACAAGAAGTTTTGTGGCACCTTACAGACTAACAGATATTTTGGAGCATGAGCTTTCGTGGGCAAAGACCCGCATCGTCAGATGCATGAGTGGGGGAGTGGTTTCAGAGGGGTATTTAAAGAGTGGGGTCCCAGTAAGAGTTTCCACCCCATCATCAACCTTAGCCTGGACCAGTCCACACAAGAAACTCACTTCCTGGACACTATTGTACAGATAAGCGACAGTCACATAAATACCACCCTATACCGAAAACCCACGGACCGCTGTGCTTATCTACACGCCTCCAGCTTCCATCCAGGGCACACTACACAATCCATTGTTTACAGCTGGGCACTAAGGTACAACTGTATTTGCTCTGATCCATCAGACAGAGACAAACATCTACAAGACCTTTACCAAGATTTCCTCAAACTACAGTACCCACCTAAGGAAGTGAGGAAACAGATTGACAGAGCCAGACGGGTACCCAGAAGCCACCTGCTACAAGACAGGCCTCACAAGGAAAACAAGAGAACACCACTGACCATCACATACAGCCCCCACCTAAGGCTTCTCCAGCACATCATCAGTGATCTGCCACCCATCCTGAACAATGAGCTTTCACTCTCACAGACCTTGGGAGCCAGGCCTGTCCTCACCTACAGACAGCCTGCCAGCCTCAAACAAATCCTCACCAGCCACTACAAATCACAAACCAGTGACTCTATGCCTGGAACCAGCCCCTGCAACGGTCCTCGCTGCCAACTCTGCTCACATATCTACACTAGTGGCATCATCACAGGACCTAACATCAACCACACCATCAGGGGCTCCTTTACCTGCACATCGACTAATATAATATGTGCCAGCAATGCCCCACTGCAATTTACATTGGCCAACTGGACAGTCTCTCCGTAAAAGAATAAATGGGCATGAATCAGACATCAGGAACAGTAATGTACAGAAGCCTGTGGGGGGAACACTTCAGTCTCCCTGGACACTCAGTGGCAGATTTAAGGGTGACAGTTCTGAAACAAAAAAAAAATTAAAAATCAAATGAAGAGAGAAATCTCTGAGCTGCAATTTATTTGCAAATTTGACTCCATTAAACATGGATTAAACAGAGACTGGGAGTGGCTCACAGCTTACAAAGGCAGTTTCTCTGCTCTGGGTACTAACAGCTTCCCGTTAGACTCTGACAAAGGCTCACATCCCACCCCCCCGCCCCCCGTCTGATCTGACTTGTTTTTTTCCTCTTTTGATAAGTACTGTTGACACTGGGCCATTTCCACCTTGCTGAACAGACCTTGTCAGCTCTGGCCCTCCCTCTTACTGGGACCCCGCTCTTTATATACCCCTCTGAAACCACCCCCCGCCACCACCACTCATGCATCTGATGAAGCAGGTCTTTGCCCACGAAAGCTTATGCTCCAAAATATCTGTTAGTTTATAAGGTGCCACAAGACTTCTTGTTGTTCTGTTTACCTAAGGTGTTTGTACACCAATGCCAGAAGCCTGGGTAACAAGCAGGAAGAATTAGAAGCCTTGGCCCAGTCCAAGAACTGTGACTTGATTGGGTTAACAGAGACTTGGTGGGGTGACTCGCATGACTGGAGCGCTGCCATGAAAGGGTATAAACTGTGCAGGAAGAGCAGGCAAGGGAGAAAAGGAGGAGGGGTTGCACTGTATGTAAGAGAGCACTGTGATTGCTTGGAACTCCAGTACATAGAGGGAGAAAAGCCTGTTGTGAACCTCTGGGTCAAGGTTTGTGGTGTAGGCAGCACTGGAGATGTGGTGGTTGGTGTCTGCTACAGGCTGCCAAATCAGGATGATGAGGTAGATGAGGCTTTTTTGGACAACTGAGAGAAGTTTCCAGATCCCTGGCTCTCGTTATCGTGGGGGACTTTAATTACCCTGACATCTGTTGGGAGACCAATACAGCGGTACACAAGCAGTCCAGGAAATTTCTGGAGAATGTTGGGGATCACTTTTTGGTACAAGTGCTGAAGGACCCGACCAGAGGTCGTGCGCGGCTCAACCTGCTGCTTACAAACAGGGAGGAACTAATAGGGAAGGTAGAGGTGGGTGACAACCTGGGAAGCAGTGATCATGAGACGGTAGACTTCAGGATCCTGACCAAAGGAAGGAAAGAGAGCAGCAAATTACACACCTTGGACTTCAGAAAAGCAGACTGACTCCTTCAGGAACCTGATGGACAGAATCCCCTAGGATGCTACCATGAAAGCAAAAGGAGTCCAGGAAAACTGGCAGTATTTTAAGGAAGCCCTTCTGAAGGCACAGAAAGAAACCATCCTGACGCGCAGCAAGAGAAGTAAATAAGGTAGGAGACCAGACTGGCTCAATGGGGAAATCCTTGGAAAACTTAAGTACAAAAAGGGAGCTTGCAAAAAGTGGAAACTGGGGCAGATGTCGAGGGAGGGGTACAAACGTACAGCTCGAGAATGTAGGGCAGTTATCAGGAAGGTGAAAGCGCAACTGGAATTGCGACCCGCGAGGAATGTGAAGGATAACAAGAAAAGTTTCTACAAGCATGTTACCAAGAAGAAGGTGATCGGAGAGGGCGTAGGGCCCCTACTTGGTGAGGGAGGTAACCCAGTGACGGATGATGTAGGGAGAGCTGAAGTACTTAATGCTTTCTTAGCCTCTGTCTTCATGGACAAAGACAGCTCCCGGACTAATGCGATAAGTGATGCACGGTGGGATGAGGGTGGACAGCCTTTGGTGGGGAAAAACAGGTTAAGAGCTATCTAAAAAAGCTAAACGTACATAAGTCCATGGGGCCAGACCTAATTCATCTGAGGGTTCTGAGGGAGTTGGCGTATGTCATTGACAAGCCCTTGGCCGTTATCTTTGAAAAGTTGTGGCGATCAGGAGAAATCCCGGATGATTGGAAAAAGGCAAATGTAGTGCCCGTCTTTAAAAAAGGGAAGAAGGATGATCCAGGGAACTACAGGCCAGTCAGTCTTACATCAGTCCCTGGAAAAATCATGGAAGAAGTCATTTTGAGGCACTTGGAGGAGGGGAAAGTGATCGGGAATAGTCAGCATGGATTCATGAAGGGCAAATCATGCCTGACCAATCTGATTAGTTTCTATGATGAAATAACTGGCTCCGTGGATAGAAGAAAATCAAGGGATGTGATTTATCTTGACTTTAGCAAAGCTTTTGATACGGTCTCCCACAATATTCTTGTCAGCAAGTTAAAGGAATGTGGATTGGATAAATGGACGGTAAGGTGGATAGAAAGCTGGCTAGAAGGTTGGGCCCAGCGGGTAGTGATCAACGGCTCGATGTCAGGATGGCGGTCAGTTTCTAGTGGAGTGCCCCAAGGTTCAGTTCTGGGTCCAGTTTTGTTCAAAGTATTTATCAATGACCTGAATGAGGGGCTGGACTGCACCCTCAGCAAGTTTGCGGATGACACTAAGCTAGAGGGAGAGGTAGATACACTGGAGGGTAGGGATGGGGTCCAGAGTGACTTAGACAAATTGGAAGACTGGCCTGCAAGAAATCTGATGAGGTTCAGTAAGGGCAAGTGCAGAGTCCTGCACTTGGGACGGAAGAATCCCAAGCTTTGTTACAGGCTGGGGTCCGACTGGCTCAGTAGTAGTTCTGCAGAAAAGGACCTGGGAGTTGTAGTGGACGAGAAGCTGGACATGAGTTAACAGTGTGCCATTGTAGCCAAGAAAGCCAACGGCATATTAGGTTGCATCAAGAGGAGCATTGCCAGTAGATCCAGAGAAGTGATTATTCCTCTTTATTCAGCTTTGGTGAGGCCGCATCTGGAGTACTGTGTCCAGTTCTGGGCCCCCAATTATAGGAAGGATGTGGACACACTGGAGAGGGTCCAACGGAGGGTGACCAAAATAATTAGGGGGCTGCAGCATATGACCTATGAAGAAAGGTTGAGAGAATTGGGTCTGTTTAGTCTGCAGAAGAGAAGGCTGAGGGGGGGACTTGATAACAGCCTTCAACTTACTGAAGGGAGGTTGCAAAGAGGCTGGAGAGAGGCTGTTCACAGTGGTCACGGATGGCAGAACACAGAACAATGGTCTCAAGTTGCGGTTGGGAAGGTCCAGGTTGAACATTAGAAAAAACTTTTTCCCTAGGAGGGTGGTAAAGCACTGAAATGGTCTCCCCAGGGAAGCAGTGGAGTCTCCATCCCTGGAGGTGTTTAAGTCTCGGCTCGACAAAGCCCTGGTGGGGCTGGTCTGATGGGTTTGGTCCTGCCTTGGGCAGGGGGCTGGACTTGATGGCTTCTTAGGTCTCTCCCAGCTCTATTGTTCTATGATTCTATGAGTGCTTGGCGGTTGCCCAGCACAGATTCAGGTGCCACCCAGCTGATTAGCAGAGTGGCCACAGCCACTCACAGCCAGCGGCATGTGTTTCTATTGGTGTAGCACATCCACACATGCCCAGGTGTCTTTAACTACATTTATTCTGCCCACAGCTGGAAAAAACTTACTCCCAAACCCAGTTTGGACCAGGAATTCCAGGCTGCTACTGAGAAAATTTCAAGTGATCTGACATTTCTCTGAGAAAAAGCCTGGGTTCAACAAAGTGGCCTTATCTGACCAAAAATTTCCAACCAGTTCCAGTCTCTCTATATTATGGTTGGGAAACTGAGGCACAGAAAAATTAAATGGCTTTCCCTCAGCATGAGAAAGAGAGAGAGAAATGGATTCTTTCATCCAGAATTCTCAAATAACCGTCATTTTAACCATAAGACACATCACGTTTCATTACTTCGTCTACCTGCATCAAAACAGGGTTTAACTGGCAGCAGCCGCAAATACAGTATACATTTACAGTGTACAATACTACTGGTATCGGTAAATAAAGTACTCTGCATACGTTTTTGTTTGGTTCTTAATATCTAATCTTGTGTTTATGTTCTGCATTGGTAAGCATACCTCTCTGTTATCCAGAATATCTGAAGAGCCAGCAACCTCCTGCTTCCAGGGCTGATGGACCTGAAAGATTTTACTGTAGACCGATAGAGCCACCTTTGCTCTTCTACAAATATTGCTATGAAACGTTAGTAAACAGGTTTTAAAACTAGCAAAGACAGGGAAACAAAATGCCTGTCAAAGAGAAAAACACCAAACCAGCCAGGAGAGAAAGGTTATTCCCAAGAAGCTATTAAAGCCAGAGAAAGGTGTTTAAGAAAAAAGGATGTTATTAAAATGGTAGCTGAGATGGATCCCTCTAAACGCTTCACAAGAAAGCAGCCAATAGCAGCTTTTCCCGCAACGTTGCAAAGAGCACTGCAATAAAAATGTCAGTGGTGAAATAATGCACTCCATCATTGGAACCGCTTGCCTATGTCAAGCCAGCTGACAAGCTTTTAAGAAGCCACTGAGTATCACCCCACTAAATTTCAGACCATGGGTCCCTTGAGTGTCCAGAAACCTGGGCTATAAGTGAAACAAACACGCACAAAGACAATGCCGCAGCTTAGTTTAAGTGGTGTGTGAAATCAGGTGGAACTCGCCTAGGCTGGTGGTTGTGTTTTGATCTGAAATTTGGGCCACCAAAAAGGTCTCAAATCTTTCCTTGGTGCTGAGCTGCATCGACAAGTGACTCTGTGCTGATTCATTGCTGTGGGTGTGAATCCTGGTTGTTTCCTCTGGTTTTAACCCTAGGCTAGCAAAGCATGGTTGCGGTTTGCTTTGAACTGGGGGGCTTTGGAACATAAAGCCAAACTCAGGGCATATGAACCCCTGTAGACTGAACCGTTTCGCACAGGTCTGTGGCTGTACTTGGTTCCGTGTGCAAATACAGCCAAGTTGGGACCCAAGTTAAAAACAGTAGTATAGACAGGACTTGGCTATGTCTTATTAACCACACCTAGTGGGGATGTGCCAATCGAACTGTCATGGGCGCTACTGTCGACCCCGGTACTCCTGGCAGTCCTCAGGAGTAAGGGAAGTCAATTGGAGGGTTTCTCCCATCGACCTCCTGCTGTGTGGCTGCAGCAAAAATCGATTTTTAGATAAGTCGACACCAGCTATGCAACTCTCGTACCTGGATTTGTATGTCTAAAATTGATTTTAACTCCTACTGTAGAGCTGGCCTCAGAAAATAAAAGGAGGGGGGAAAGGGGAACACAAGTGTTGTAAAAAAAAAACCCAAACCCTGAAACTGTTTACAGAGTGAAACCAGACATCGGTGATTAGCCTATGATTAGCTGTGAGTAAAGAGTCAGGAACAGCTCTAGTACTGGAAGATATTTTTCTGTTTTGTTCCAGTGCAATCACTGGAATGACAACAGCTAATGGAGAAAAAAAATCCATAACTGACGAAAAACCATTTTCTTATCACTATGCGCCTCATGTGGAATTTACTCCCAAAGTGATCTTTCAAATCCTGGAAGTATGCCAGAAATACCTCCAATTTTTTTTAATCTTCCACGATTATGAAATTTCTCTCTCCCTACTTAGTCATAGTCTGTCTCTGTTGTTGGCCTGTAGGGAGAGAGAGAAAAATACAGTGCTTTCTCCTCTTCTGAATATGCATTTCTAAGAAGAGATGAAGAGCCCTGATCAGATTCAAAGGCCTTCTGTTAATATGAAGAATTCCATTAGCAGCTGCCACTGCCAAGTGTACACGTGAGGTATGGATCCATGTAGGCTTTGTCAGTCCCACTAGCCAGGAGGAAAGGACCCTGGTGTCTCCTGGAGAAGTCTCAGTTCCCTGGTCCCTTGTCTGCAGTGTGTGAATTTATTTAGCAGCATTCCCCAGTGTGACTGTTAAATTGTTGTGTTGCCTTTAACTTCATACCTGGGTCCTCCCAGGAAGAACAAGACGTAAAGATCAAGGTGAGCATAAAAACAGATGGCGCTAACAGATAGAGAGCCCTTCATTATTGCCTGGTGATTTGAGAACGGAGGCTGCTGACCTGCAGCTCTGTACGCATGGCTGTTTGTCTCCTGCTGCAAATGGGCTCAGAGCTGTCACTGGGTGTGCATGGGTGTGGGAAGATGCTCCAATGGCTACCTTGAATGCTTCCATCACTGCAGTTGTGGCTGATATGAAGTTTCGGTGCCTCTCTTGGCGCAGGTGTCACCAATGGGTCCATGTTAATTGTATTTAAACCACCGTTTTATCTGTCACCTGGAATCCTAATTTGTGGTTTATATCCCCATAAAAATGCAAGGTTTCCAGGTGGAAGAAAGCAACTGACTGTTTCGGCTGCATCATTTTTTTCCACTAGTTTTGCTTTAACCAAAGAATAACCAAATTGGCCTTCTTTGCTTGGCCAGAGATGAGTCTCCCAAACAGTGTGGATTTCCCATTTGTAATCTGAAAACCATAGGGTCTAATTGGACCTTTGTGGTCCTTGGGTCTGTACTGATCCAGATGCACAGGATACAAGGCAAGCGGGACCTCCATAGAACATTGCTCTGCCTCGGGTAGGGCAAATGGGAAACAAGCTGCCCTTCCTCTTTAAGGGCTGATAACTTTCAAAGGCAACTCCAATCTAGGAAGCAAAATAACCAATTGCTTCTCGAAACACAGCTCAAGTTCACTGGGCCCACTCTAGCTAAGGCAACACTTCCCTTTAGGACTTGGTAACTAGCCCCTGCCATGGGTTTTAAAACCAGCTGAGTTAAAGCACTGCAAGCCCATGCGTGGACGTGCGTCTTTCAGTTCATGCCCACTAAGCTAAACCCACAGAAAGCCAAGCTCAGACTGAAAGGGCCGGCTGCCTACACAAGCCCCCGCAGCTGGTTAAACTTATCGCTCCCACGGCTGGCTGGGTGCTGCATGAGCTAACATTTGTGCCCTTCACAGAGGCCGTGGTGCCAAGGCTGTGATCTCTCTTTTTCCTTAAAGCCCCAGCTCACCCAAGCTGCAGTGAATCAATTGAGCTCTGACCCTGGACGCCCACTAAGGCTCTGCCCCCGGAGGCCCACGATTAGGTGAGTGTCTCAACTTCATGCTCAAAACTTTCTATTCCAACACATTACAGAGAAAACCTTGACAATTTCTGCCGGCTGAGACCTGAGCTGCATTTCTCAGTGGTCAGTGTGTGCCTCTGTTTACAATGAGCATATGGACTGACACTTGTGTGCAACTAGCAGGCTCGGTTAATTGCACCCAGAGCTTTTCACCTCTAGGCCAATGAAGCTGAGCCAGTGCTGGCTGGCAGCAATGGGCTGTCACCCTTTGTTGTGAGATGAGTCGGTGAGGTCCAACACGCCACCTGCTGACATCAGCAACACAGACTCACCCACCCCCTCATATTTTGCATCCTTGGTAGCAACGAATCACGGACACCACCTGTGACACATGCTCATCACATCCCATTCACGTCTGCAGGCGGGAAATACAGGAACAGGCAGGAGAAGTGATGCGACCACTGAAATTAATGGAAGGTAGGAGGCCAAGCCCCTCTGAGGAAGTGGGGTCTGGGTCTCTCATTCAAGCAATAGAAACTTCTTGATCTAGGTGTCCTGGTACCACCCTTCCATAAACACAGACAAGCCCCTAAGTTACAGCGACCTTTCAGAGCAGGGTTGTAACAAGGGGAGGGGCAGCTTACATTCACGCTATAACCGTTCTGGGGCTAAACAGAGCGTGGCAATAGGGCAGGGCTGAGTCACGGGTTCCTTTCGCCTGCCAGAAAAGTCACGTCACAGAGAGACGAAAGGCAGCGGAGCATGAGAGGTGCTTGATTTGTGAGCTAACCCTCAGAGGACATGCACTGCAGATAAACTATTTTCCATGAACATGGAGCTGCAGAATGACAGGCGCACCAGATGCCTTGATTTAATTACCCCCTCCAATGGCCTTCTAGACACTCAAACATCCGAGTCGGTACTTCAAAGCCACTTGATGCATCCCTTACCTCACAGGAAAGTGAGTAACAGCCAAAGAGCCCAACCCTAGCGCCTGACCCACTAGTTTCCCTTTGCAAACTAATTCACATTTTGCAGCCATATGGTCATGGCCAGGAAAATAACCTCAATTAAGACACTTCTCCTAATGGCTGGGCAGTGTCCTCTCAGCTTCTGTTAACCTCATGTTAACCTCCCACCTCTCCCCACAGCACCATGTCGCAGTCTTTTAAGCAGAAGGGACAGGTTGAACCACTCTAGTCTGGAAGCCTGGGGACCTGACTGATGCTGAACCAGAGAATTTGCTGGACCACAAGAGATCAATATTGTCTAGCATGTGATCACCACTTCCACTGCTTACTGGGCTCTTAGAAGACACTTAGGGATAAATTACAGCTACATAACAGCACAGAACACTGACAGCCAGGACTGGTGGTGGAAATTAACTTTCTGGGACCACAGGGAAACTTGGCCACACCCATGAGAAGTGGTCATCTGGCTAACTAAGATGACGTCAGATTATGGAGGTTGCTGCATGAGAGTGTTCCAGACTAGAGAGGTTCAACCTGTACCACTATGGCCGCGTCTACACGTGCACACTACTTGGAAGTAGTGGCGCCAACTTCGAAATAGCACTCCGGCCTCATCATCAACAACCAGATGCTCAGCGCCAGTTGGTGCCTGATGCCTCCCTCCCTATTTTCTTACATCTTTCCCCGCCCATTGCACAATGGTTTAGTTTCTGTAGACTAGCTCTGCACCTACCTACTATGTCATCTATTCATTCTCTGTGGGGTCTGCCTCCCCTATTCAAACTCTCCATTATGCCGAATACCAGGGTCTTGGTTTTTCGTTCGTCGTTCTCTGGAGACCTTGGCTGCAGATACAGGAAAAGTTTTGGGAAACACAACCAAGAACCCCATCCCCTAACTGAATCTCATTACTAGCTGCTCAGTTGCAGCCAGGAGTCCTGTGCGAGCAGCTGTGTCTTTATGAGGCTGCCCCAGAAGAAGGTTGTGACTCAGACTGCCCCCATGGAACAAGGTGATGTGCCCACCCCAGCTCTCTGCATGGTGTGCATGTCCCCTCACCGCAGTAGCGCAGCTGCACTGCTTGGGACATCAGAGAAAGAGCCAAGGCTCTGCCAACGCCCGCCTCACATGTACAGGAGAGTGAGCAGCCGCTCTATGAAGGGGACTAATTGGGCCTGTTAGGCTCCATACCCCCCTTGGAGACATGCCTAGTGTGGCTCTAGATGTAGTGATGTGAGCAGTACACAGGTCATCCTTGCTTGACACTATTCATTTAAACAATTGGACTTTAATTTTAATTTCCCTTTTATAATAGCCTCACATTGGCATCTCTCTCATAGCTTCTTGGGCTGTTGCTGTCATTGCTTTAAAAAAACAGGTGACGGGGTCACTAGATGATTAAAACTGAAGGCAAGTGGAGCACCAGCCAAGTGAATCATGGCTGGAAATCAATGTCCGTATTCCCCTGGAAGTGTTCAAACTGTTGTGGAAAGATGTGGGGAGAAAAGGCTCTGGCATTACCTCACCCTGGTGTGCTTGTGAAGCACGGGGGGAACATTGTGCACAAGTAATACATCATCCCATACCTCTGAGTTCACTCGTCAACTAATTCATCAGTGACCAGGCCCATCAGGGGCTCATAGGATCCACCCAGTTCAGTTTTTGCCTTGGTGCTCCAGTGACAGAGTCACACGTGGATTTCTAACCAGCGTAACGTCTGGAACATTTTCTCGCTCCCTCCTGAGTGAACTGCCCAAGCCACCGTGCCTTGGCACCACAGTTTGGAAAATGCCACAATTTTGTAGGACAGCACGAAGGCCCCAACGACTCATTAAGTAGTTGCAAAAGTGTCAGCAAGAAGCCCATGAGGAGGCCACGACTTCTTTCCAGCAGCAGGGCTGCAGTGTTACCGCTGTACAATAGCAGCTTCCTCCAGCAACACGATGGCTTTTTCCACTGATGTACTTAATCCATATCTCAAAGAGCTGTGTCTCCATGGGGCAGTGGGGTTTCAACTAACCTAACTACGTTGTATAGGGGCACAACATTTTTCACAGCCCCGCATGACTTGACTAGGTGGAGCCAATTTTTTAAGTGCAGATTTCTAAGTTTTTCAATCTCAAAAAGTACAGACCCATTCAAACCTTTCCGCTCACGGTCCCTTGTCGTTGAGATCTAACTCTAAAAATCTTGAGGTTTTTGTGCTCCTTGTTTTGCTCAGAGATGTACTTTGCAGGGGAAGTAAAATTATTTAGCTTAGCTCAGACTTGAAGATGTTCAAAGGGATTTAATACAGTTAAGTGAAGACGCAGGTAAAATGCAATGGCAAATTGCTGCCTCGCTGCAAGACAATGCCCACTGGAAGAAAAAATTTAAATGACTCCTACTGGGTTTTAAGTGTGCTGTAACAACTCAGTAACAAGTCCTACGCATGACTATGGACAGCCCAGTGACGAGCTCTCCTCAGTAACATCCTGGTCAAAACAGAAATAATCAAAGTGCGTAAGGAAAGGGACTGCAGGTCATACAGAAAATGTTCTAATGCCATTGCAGAAACCCACAGTACTTGCTCACCTAAAACTGTGTTCATCTCTTGTTAGCCTAGCTCAGAAGGGGGCAGACAGGCAGAGAGTTTTGTTACCCCTGAAAAGGAAGATTAGAGGAACAAAACTTTCCCTGTGAGGAGAGACTCCAAAGGGCTGTGCTGCTTAGGTGTGAGAGCAGCTGAGTAAGCAGGTGCATGATAAAGGCACGCACCATTCTGAGTGGTGCAGAGGAAGCTGGTCAAAAATTTCTATTTGTCCTGTCTTAGGATAGCAGAGGAGGAGGAGGAGGGGACACGGTGAAACCGAAAGGCAGAAGATTTCCTGAGAGTACTGAAACCAGCCTAGAGGAATGGAGAGCATTGCGATGCCTGGTTTCCAACAGTGGTGCTCAGAAGAATCAGTCTTGTGTTACCAGGACTCTTGTAGCCATGAGTAGGGAGTGTTTATCTGCTCTCATAATAAACTGCCCTCACCCATACAGCCTCCTATTCTCTCTCATCTTGTGACTACAGTCACTGGCCCGCAATTTTCACTGACACCAGTGGGAATGGAACTGAACCCCAACCACTGTACAATGAAAATGGCTAATCATCTTGTTTATTTATAATCCCCTCTCCTCCGACAGATCCAGCGCACAAGGTTTTCCAGAGACTTTATTGCCTGGACAGTGTGAAGAGGAAGTCACAAGCCATTTCTGAGGGATAGGAGAGAAACAGCCATAATTCAGAATTTTACATTACAATTTTTTAAATTAGCCAGTTCATAACCAGCGTCAGACAGTGTCCCCTGTGTCGTGGGATCTCTCCCCTTTGCCTTCACAGCCAATCCCAGCGAATGCCAAGCCAAATCAATTTTCTAAGCTGAAGTTAAGGGGGATGGTTGAAAACCCCAGCCTGGGATTGTGTGTCAGGACCGAAGTTCAGGGTCTAAAAGCATGTGCTACCATCCGAGTTAGAGAACCCAAACTTTCACTGCTGAAAGGACGTAGACGTATCTGGGCTCAAACAGCCATGCTGTGTTCTCAATGGAAGCTAGTACCAACCTTAGCTCATGCTCTAAATAAGCTCTGTTCAGAGGTAACATCCTTCTCCCAAACCTTTCCTCCCTCCAATGTCCTTTCAACCCTGAAGTCCCATGCAGTCCATAGATGTAGAGACACCTAGCTTCTGGCATGAAGAACTACGCCCTGCAGCCTGGCTAGGGCACCTTTGAACAGAAGGAGGCACCTACATGCAAGCTGTGAATCATGCAACTACTGCAGGCAGAACTACTAAGCCCTCCCCAATGGGATTTCAAAGATGTATCCACAATAACTCCAAGATCCCTCTCGAGTGGTCATAGGGAATTTTGTACATACTGTAAATTTGGGATTATATTTTCCCATGTGCATTACTTTGCTTTTATCAACCCTAAACTTCACCTGCCATTTTGATGCTTGGTGACCTAGTTTAGCGAGACCCTTCTGAAGCTTGTCACAGTCTGCTTTGGACTTATCTTAAGCAGTTTGGTACCGGCTGCAAATTTTGCCACCTCACTGTTTACCCCTTTCTCCAAATCGTTTATGAAAATGTTGAATAGGATTGTCCCTGGCACAGAGCCCAAGGGGAAACCACTAATTACCCCCTCCACCCAGCACAGTGCCAGCACTTTCTCTGCAGGGGCAGTGTCTCCCTTTGGTTCACAAATGAGCAGACCCCAAGACAGCCTTTTTCTTTTAAAGATCTTTATTTGGTGGCCACATCCCCAGTTTCACGGCAGACGCCTCCTGTCCACTCCTGATTTCAACCTGACTTGCTTCTGAAACACTAGCTTTTCCATGGAAAAAGCAGCAAAACACAGGGCTGCACCTGCAGGCATTTTATAGAGCACCTGTATGGTCCTACAGCATTGTCCTCAGTGCAGGCACCCAAAAGTAGGAGTAAAGAAGATACTACAAGTCCTTTCAGAGATTCCCACCACGCTCAGCCAGGAGCAAATATTTCTGCACAAGGAAATTTTAAAATGGAATTGGAAATAGTTGACCCAGCTTAGACCCTGGTGAAATTACTTGAACCCACCCTTGCTGTTGTGGTGGAGTGGCACACATTGAGACATCACCACAGAAGCATTTATCAACAGCCAAATCCCAACCAGGCAGCCAAGCAAAGAATAAAGCAAGTATGAAATAATACTCTGGTTTTAATCGCTGCAATTGTTCTAATTGCCTCCTGGTTCATTAGTCAATTTCCCAAGCCCATTAATGTATCTCAAACTGCATTTCTAGTGAGGCCACATAACTCGCACTAATGGATACGGACTACACATTCCGCTAGCTCGGCAATGTGTAGCGTGTGGCTGTAGAATTTCCCACGTAGAATGATTTCAGGACGTGGGACAGAAGATGTGTGTTTGTGCTGTTTACGAGTTGTTCGTGCTATTCAGTCGCTACTGTAGGACTGTATGGAACAGACAGAGGTGTTTTTCTACTTAGGAGAAAAGAGTGAAATAGACTAGCTTCATGCCTCACTGGAAGGCAGATCGGCACCACATTCGCAAAGGAGTGGGAATCACAGAATCCCGGGGCTGGAAGGGACCTCAGAGGAGGTCATCTAGTCCAGCCCCCTGCTTCAAGCAGGATCAACCCCCACTAAATCATCCTTCGCTGTGTCACGCTAAGTCATCCTTCGCTAAGTGACGCCTTCGCTGTGCATAGCCAAGGATGGTGTCTGCTGAGGCATGCAGCCATGGTGACTGCAGACTTGTTGCTATGTGCTTTCTCCACAGGCCCTTTGAGAAACCAAGTCCTCTTATGGGTTCTCCCTTCATACCATGGCAGTGATTGATACAGTTGGTCCACTCCCAGGCACTTGTGCAACTGGAGACTTATTTTTCTGGTAGCCCAGCATCACCTATACATTTTTGGTTGCAGGTAGGTGAGCCCACCTCATCACGCCTGAGAGTGTTCTGAGAACACCTGAACCTTCTCAAACGGGGTGGCTATTTCATAGCCGGGTTATAGTCTCTCTGGAGATTTCTAAATAATAAAGGCCAAGTGATGAGGCTTGAGACTTTGCTGCTCCCTTGGAAGAGCGAGGCACAGATAGACAATTTCCTGTTCTCTGAGAAGCACACGGCACCAGACAAGAAATGCAGCGCATTCACACCAGGGTGAGACGTACAGCAGGGCAAAATGCAGCAACCCAGCTCCTCCACAGGGTGAGGCCGGAGCGTGAGAAGATAATGGAACGGTATTTTGTAACACACCCGTGACTGATGAGGTCAGGGACTATCATTTGCATGTTATAGGTTGATAAGAGCCCACTAACTGAGCATGTACAAATTCAGCATACTGTACTGTTGCCAGAACCCAAGGTAAGTTACAAGTAGTGTAGCGTCATAATGAATACCTTATGCAAATAACCACGGGATATATTTCAAAACAGTGTGGATGGGGCTTGGCACCTGTCTCCATCCGCTCACTCCTTTCATACAGCAAACTGTCCGCAAAGAAGCTTTTCACATTCTAGCTCTGTTCATGCAGTAAAAATTGTTTGATAGGGTCTGGGACCGGAAGAGCGTGTATCAAATGCAGATGGTATTTGCCGAGCGTCCTCCGCACAGCCACACGGCACAAAGACAACAAGCTCCTGGGGCAGCCTGCAATCAAACAACAAAGGGAAGAGAGAAAACAATACAAGAGCAGATGAAAATTGCAGTGTGCCAGATCTCCCTCCGGTGTAAACTGCCAGAGTGGTAACTATTTCCGTGGCGCTATGCTGACTTACGCCCCTGGGGATCAGCTCCCCACCTCCCCTTGTCCTACACCATAATAGAACTTCACTGCTAAGTCTCGGCTGGGCTGCGAGTGCGCAGCATTGCTATTCCGGAGCCACCCCTCAGCAGTGCTAATGCAGCACGACTCCCGGGATGTATATGGAGATGCTCCAGGCAGCACCTGGCTCACTGTGTGCGGGGAGACAGTCCCAGCACCAGGAAGGCTTCCGTTTGGTTTTAATTACGCACATTTCCTTCCTGAATTACATTCCCCCACCTCCAGTGCATCCAGACACTTCATGCTGGGCACTGCTAGGAGCTGGGCACTCTCCCGGCGCCCTTCCCTGGCCTCTGCCCGTCCTCATGCGAGACGAGCCGGGCGCCCTGCCCTCCTGGCCAGCTAATCTCTCATCTAACCGCTCACCTCTGGGCATCTCAGCTTCAACGGGAGGAATGTACAGATCTGAAAAGCTGCTGCACAGCCTGAATCTAGGCTGGAAAACTCACTTCTAGCCAGGCCAGCCCCCTCGGATGCCTGGAGGCTTCAGGTTCAGGCCCCGTTCCTGCAGGTTCAGCAGCCAGCCTGGGGGCCCTGGCTCCTCTTGCTTCTTCCTGAACACTTTAGTTGTTCTTTTCAAGCAGCCATATCCAGCTCTTCCCCCAGGCCCACCAGCAGGTTCCTCCTACCCCTCACTCCCCTTCTTGCCACCATTCTTCCTCTGCTGCTGTGCTGCCCAGCTGCAGCTGGTGTCACTGGGCCAGCAGCCCCTTAGAGTCTGGGCCAGCGGCATGTCCCAGGCTCTGGCCAAGGGCCCCAGCCCTGCGACTGGGGCAATGGAATCAGAACCTCATCTCTGGTGTTTCCAGAGTTCGGGTCCTGGCCCTGCTGTACTCACTCACCACCTGGTCGTAACCGAGGCCTGCTTGAGTTTGGCAGCAGTCTGAAATAAGAGCCCTGAGTGGTGCAGCCAGCCATACTGGTCCTAACTCTGCAACCTGCCACCGGTCCAAGTAGGCCAGAGCCATGACACGGGGCAGGCTGTGCCTAGAGGGCTGGACTGCCTTCTCCCAGCTCTATCTACAAGCCCTACAGCCAAAAGGAGACCATTTGCTGGGCTTCTCTCCTGGCAGCACCAGCAAATCAATGCCGAGGGCTCACTGGCCACTTACCTCTGGCCTCTTTGAACACCTGCAAGGCTTCTGGGTTGACTTTGACCCTTCCAGTTGGTTCTGCACCCAGGGCCTCCACCTTCACCAGGTTCAAGTTGGCTCCAAAGTCAACCAAGAGGCATACGAAGGCCGGCTCACAGCCGTGTCTCAAGACTGCATCCATCACACAGACCGGGGAGCCCCGGGAGAAGCCCTGGAGGTTGACAGGTCCGCAGCAGTTGAAGTCGGGGTTGGCACCAGCCTGGAGCAGCAGCTTGAAGCACTGGAGGTTGTGGTAGGCAGCACTGATGTATAGAGGGCAGACTACCAAGGAAGTGAGTGGCCGAGAGGAGCTGGGGAGCCGCGAGGGGACATGATGGTTGACGTCGACATCAGCACCATACCTAAGCGTGAGAAAACAAAACCCGTTTAGGCCCTGAGGCGGGCGGGCACGGGTGCCTAGGGCCTCTGGAGGGGACGCAACCACACCACTGCTGCTCAGGTGCATGGAGACGTGGGAAGTCACCGAGCAGACAGGCAACCCCCTCCTCCCCATTATTTATTAATTAGCCACCTGGGGCACACAGCTGGGGTGCTTTGCTAGCCGCCAGCCCCATAGTATCTGTGCATTGATCCTCACGCGCCATACAGGGGAGGCCAGGATGACTCGCCTTGCTGTGCAGGCAGCAGCTTGTGGGCATAAGGGGCTTAGAGATGATTCTGCTCTGTGAAGGGGTCATGAATTGCAGAACCAAACCACATGGCATGTGTTCAACGGTGACTTACATTATAGGGCCACTTTTCACAGGGATGGAAGAGGAGTTAGTGCACTGGAGCCCTGGCTCCAACTCTAGCAAATAACACAAGAGAGAGAAACACCAGTCTGGGCTAGAGAGAGGAGGGGAACAAATGCCGAGATTCTCCCTTCTATGGGCACACGAACACTGGCACTCCAATGATCCTGCCACTTGCAGGAGCTTCTCCGGTACTCAGCGGTTTATGCTAAATAGATGTACCAAATTCCAAGCTTGTAGCAAACTGGGAACATATAAAATAATTAGGTCAGTTAGTCGGCTGTCCCCTGAGAGCCATCTGCACTGTACTACCTAGAGTTAAATTTGATGAGATATTGCATTATAGATTACTTTTAACATGGAGTCATGTAGCTGGCTTTGTTTATTACGGTTTGACCACTGCCATCCTGGCCAATGCACTGGGCGGGGGGGGCCACGAACCATGGATCTTCAGAGCTAAAGGCACAAGCTGCTACTGCATGAGCTAAACAGCCAACACCTTCTCAAGAAGGTTATGCCAGACTGATATATGGTGGATCAGACATAGAGTGGGTCCTGCCGCAAACTGTTCACCCAGCTATGCAAATAACTGATTTGCTCGGTTCACCAGCTAGACCCCAACCATTTTTAAACAATCATTTTGATTTAAGTTTTCAATTTTCCAGCAAACCAAACAACATAATTCTTGGTCTAGTCAAAATGCTTTGTTTATTGTGAGGTTTTTTTTTTAAAATACCTTTTTTAATAAAATAGAAGTGAAGATCAAAATGAGTTGCTCTGAATCTAAATGATTTGTTTAGATATGGCAAAAGCCTTTTGATTACTTCTGATTTCTTCCCCGTTTTTGGCAAAACATGAGGTGAATTAAACACAAATTTATCAAAATGTCTCAACTCTGCAAAAGAAGGTTTTGCACAAAAGCGTTCACCATTACGATACAAGGCAAGAGGCTGGTGCTCAGAAGCACTCTGCTTTGTCTTTGAAGTCAAAGGATTTCCAAGAGAGCAGACAACCCACTACAGAGGTTTTTAAACTCTCACCCAAAGTGTTTAAAAACTATGTTGGGGTGCTGTGGATGCTTCTTTGCTTGTAGAAGGCACAGAACTCCACCTTTTCCTTGTGTAACGTGCAGCTGAACGGATCAAATACTGACCGAAGAGGAAAGATGAGGGCTTTTTATTCCCCTTTTAGAAGAGGCTGCTGGAGGGTAAGAATAGCACTTAGAACATTTGCGCCAATTAAAAAGTGTGTAATCTGAAACCCTTTCATGCTGCATATGACTGAAGAATAACAATAGGGAGGTAGGTGCTGTAAGACAGTTCATACCCAGCTGGTGAGCAGCAATGCTTTTGAAATGCTGCAAATCAATGTTACTGAGCATGTTAAAAAAACCAGGCTAGGAGAAAGAATGAGCCAGCCTCTTTTAGCCACTTGTAACTGTTCCTTCGCACCATCCAAGGCTGGATGGAGCAGAATTGTTGCGCTTTCCCTTCAGAGTAATAAAACACTCCTCCAATGCGTGATAACGCTCTTGGGTTTGTGATCCAAGCACCCAGCGAATGAGGCTTTTCCTGCTTTCCTGGATACTGCACAATTTCTCCTTCCAGTTATTAAAACGTTTTGGGCCAAATTCTGCCTAGAACTTGATGAAGCTTCTCTGAAGTCAGTGGGGATTCTGCACATTCTTGTCCATGTGCCTTAATGTTAAAGGCATGAAGAGCGCCACTGAAGACAAGCAAGTGCAGAACTGTTTGCGAGATCAGGGGCCATTTCAGCACATCCCAGGGCTGAATTTGGCACTTTCATGCATAGCTTTTGGTGCTCCTCTCCACAGGGCACAGGGACTGAACCCAGAGGGCGAGGGGGAGGTGCCTGTGGGCATGAATGGTGAGGACAGGACATGCTGGGCTAGTTTTCCCCAAAGCCACACTGCAAAGCCGTCTCCACCTCTTCCGTAGACATATCAGCCTGGATTGACTTAGCTAAGGCTAAAGTTGAGAGAAGAAAGAAAGCAGCCCAGGAGCAGCAGCTCTCTAGAGGTTTCAACCTCTCCAAAAGGTGCTCAATGTTCTTGGCTGAATCAAGGCCTTATTTCATACAATGGCTTGGGCCTAGAAAGTTTACCTTTAAATCAGATTGCCAGGAAAGTGGCAAAGGCTCAGAGCACGGCAGTGGGACTCCTCCCACAAGTAAGGCTTGCAGGAGTGGTATTCTCTACTGGTTAGTAGGACTGGCCAAAAAGTCTCTCTTGAGACTGTGGCTGGGCAGAAAATGGGGTTTCAATTAAATAATCTCCACATTCCACAGAAGCGCTTGATTTCTCATCAAGAGGCCAAATGGCCTTCTGGTCAAACCTGGAAGCATTTCTGTTTGCTGTCCTCGTTGCAGCTGTAGTTTATTTTTTCCCCATGCCCTGTATTTTTCTACGGACAAAAATCCCCGCCAGATTTCACCTCCCATGATGCACCAGGGCCAGTGATTTCCCCCAGGGCACCACTCTTAGAGATGGTCAATGTTTCCCATGCGAGAGCACCGTTGTCTGAGCAGCTTGGCAAAGGTATGCTTTTTAAAACAACGTTTGTCTAACTTCTTTAAAAGTTTGTGAGTACTGATGCAGCTCCCCATGACTTTGTCAGTTTGACACTGCTCTTAATGGAATAAGCAGAACATGTATCTCCTAATAGCCTGGCTCTGCCCTCTATTAGACCAGAAGTATGATGCAATATCCCATGACAGGATGATTATGTAACAGGCTGCTAGGAAAATTATCTAGATGCCAGTATAATTGTAAATATTTCCACCAGAGTTTTACTGCTAAATGGATTACCATTCCATAGTTACGTGTGTATTTACTATTAGTGGATAACTTTTACATACAACGTCCCATCAGCGCTTGCTTTTTCCTTGGTATTCTGGTTCAGGACTTGTAACAGATCGCAAGACTTCAGGAATTGTAACTGTGCTACCGTATGACTTAAACCTTACCACTCCCCGACCCCGCTAGCCCAAATCCATCGGAATCAATGGTAACAAACTTAGTTTGGATGTTACCAGGAAGACTCATCCACTGATAATTAACTGGGAACGGTTGGGGCATTTTTCAGCATACTGAAATGTATAATTACGTCTTGGTAAAAAGGTCATTGTGTTACATTTACTCTGTCGAAGAAAGGACAGACTTAGGTCGATGTTTTTACCCTTCTACTGAGTTCAGTAAAAGGGGATTATGTTTTAAAGTAAGCAGTTCTGAATAGTTCTATGAAATCTCGGTTCCAAGATATCTGAAAACATTGGGCAATGAGACAATTTGGTATTAACTTAGCAGCTCTGGGAGAAACATTGCCTAATAAAATGCTATTGGACAAACTCCAGTTAATTTTTAATCCTGAACATTTTCCAAAATCTTGCTTTTAATATTGCTGGCACGGCGTCTGTAGGGTTAGACACATAAATCAATACATCAACTTCATGTGCTGAAATATCATTTGCTTTGTTTTGCACTGTGCTAGCAAATATCCGTGAGGCGGAGGGTTGGGGGGAGATTCTCAGGAATGTGGCTAGTGGATTTATACTGACGTGTACATGTTCAGCAGAGGCCAAAACGCAAGCTGATCAGGGCTCAGTGCAAAGGGCACTCAGAGACAATCAACCCTCCTGTTTGAGGGCTGAAGCCAACCTCAGAGCACTGTGGGTTAGGGGGAACTTCACAGGGCTGAGCTCCCATAGCAGCATGTGTTTTTACTCTTGGCTTACCCCAGCTGCTCTTTCCTGACACACACAGGCCACTCGGGCTAACCGCTTCAGCACAGACCAGGGATCTTGGCCCACTGCTACAGGCTCCAGCCAACCCAAAGCTGGCGTTCACTTGGGTTTGCTTTGCTGGAAAGGTGCAGGCTAAGTCACGTAAGGGCCGACAGTCTTCCAATACCTTCCCACAATCCCTTTTGCTCACCAGAAGGACTAGAAAAGTTTCTCACAATTCCCTGGGAAAGAATCAGAACGGCTCAGCTGAGCCAGCGCACTGAACCCTGGTTGCCATCCTAGTTGCATTCCCATGGAGAACGGCACCGGGATGACCTGGTGAACTGGGTGTGGCCGCCCACATTCCAGCAGGCCCACCCCGATGCTGATCTCTTACTGCTGTGGTGCAGGCAGATCCCAAGCCTTTTTAAACAGGCAGCCTGGTTTTCCAAAGCACTGAGCAACTACAATCCCACCAAAGTCAGCAGACGCTCCTGGGGGCCACTTGGACAAGCAGACCACTGATCCAGGCAACCAGTTACAGGGTTAGGAGCCCACACGTGGGCCCCTGTTGAAGGACAGTTTGCGCCTAGTGCACCACGTACATTATCGAGGAACATAAAACAAGACCTGGGCAGAGCCATCAAAGCTCTTCCTCCTCCATTACAGACGAGAAGTCCCACCGGCATTCTGCCTGGGACTCCCCCTGTGAGCGTTCAGTTCAAACCGCCTGCAGAAATCCCTTTGCAGACCGAGCTGGGACTCGGTCCGTGGAACTTCTGTGTCTGAGGTGTGGGACCAAAGCACTGAGCCCTGGTGGAGCTGGAGGCTGGTGGCAAGTCTCAGACAGGAGGGGCAGTGCTCCGAAAGTGAGGGGAGTGAGGTTTACGTCTCCTGTGAAGACAGACGGGGCAGTGGCAGGAAGGAGCGACTGAGCAGAAGCAGCTCCACTGGAGAGGAGATGATGGAAGGTGGGCTGGCCGTGGGCAGATGAGGCGAGGAGCTCGGTGCAGGCTGTGCGCTCCTTAAGCGTGACGATAAATGCGAGGAGGGAGACAGGCAGGTGGGACTAAGGGAGAATGTGTGAGGACAGACGAGAGAGGGTGTGTTTCTGTGGTGAGGGGAAGGGGTCAGGGGAATACGGGGGTTGAGAAGACAGCCATGGGGGGTTAGGAGACATACAGGACACACTGTCCTTCTGTTCCCCCGGGCCGTGGGCGCAGTATCAGAGCCCCAGCCCCCATGGTCCGACCCACGGTGGGACCGCTCAGGTGCTCACCGTATCAGCTCTCTCAGGATGTCGGCTCTGCCCACGCGGGAGGTGTGGTACACCGGGGTGCTGCGATGGTGACGGCTCCCGTTGGGGTCTGCGCCAGCTTCCAGCAGGATTTGGGCGCACTCCAGGTGCCCGTTGACCACGGCCACGTAGAGAGCCGTCTGCCCCTTCACGTCCACCAGGTCGATCTCCGCCCCCTTCCGCAGGAGGAAATCCACGCAGTTGCCGTGGCCGGCGGTGGCGGCGATGCGCAGGGGGGTGCAGGGCAGCCAGCCGCAGCACCACACGGACTTCTCGTTGATTCGGCTGCGTGAGGCAGGCAGCAGAGCAGGGTTAGCGGTGAATGCACCTGGCTCCGCTATCACCCCGACTAGGGGTTTTCCCCACAGCCAGGCAAGAAGCGAGCGTGAGCCAAGCACACGCGCGGCTGTGCATGGTGGGAGGGGCTGCTGCAAGGCCCATGGGACTGTGCCAGACGAGCAGCTGGAAGGGGCCCTCAGGAGCATGGAGCCAGGGCCCCCCATGGGTCCGGTGTGGCTCCCCTGTTGCCTGGGATGGAGTATCCAGCAGTCCCCCAGGTAAGCTGTGCCAGTGGTTTGCGACCCTGCCGACCAAAAAAGGGCCTCTTGGTGCTAGTCCAAATTTGTCTTAGCTTTACCTCCCTGCTGGGGACAATACTCTGCCAGCAACCCTGACTACCAAACGCCTGTTCCCCTCGTGAGGCCGTGGAGCATGGGACCAAGTCAAGGGTTGCCAGCTATTTAATCACGCTAATCCCGACACTCTTGCCCCGTCCCCAGCCCTGAGGCCCCACCCCCCTCTGGCTCTCCCCTGCCCTCACTCACTCTCGCCAGGCAGGGGTGGGTGGCAGGAAGGAGGTGAGGGCTCTGACTTGGGATGCAGATTCAGAGGTGAGGCCACGAGTGAGGAGTGCAAGCGGAGGCTCTGATCTGGGCCAGGAGGGTGGGGTGCAGAAAGGAATGAGGGCTGTGGCAGGAGGGGGTGCAGATGCCAGAGTGGGGCCCCAAATAAAGGGTTTGTGGGGTGAAAGGGGGCCAGGAGCCAGGCCAGGAGGTCCACGGGGGGTAAGGGCTCTTGTGAGAGGTGCAGGTTCTGGGATGGGGCCAGGGATGAGGGATTTTGGGTGCAAGGGGGGGCTTCAGGCTGGGGGCAGAATGTTTGGAGTGCAGGAGGGGGTTCAGGGTGTGGGCCGAGAGCAGTGGAACAAGAGAGTGGGAGGGGTGCAGGCGATGGCTGGGGCGTGGTTACCTCAGGAGCCTCCTGGAAGCAGCAATGTGTCCCTCTGGCTCTCAAAAGGAGAGGCCGGGGTGCCACGTGCTGCCCCCCAATGGGCGCTGCGGAGTCGGTGCTGGGAGCAGAGCAGCACTGTGGGGCCAGCCATGGGGAGGCAGGACAGGCTGGGACCCTTAGCCCTGCTGTGCCGCCGACCAGACCTTTAGGGGCCTGGACAGCAAGCGCTGCCCGGAGCCACCAGGGTCCCCTTCCGGCCAGCCCTAAACAGGACATCTGGCCAACCTCATCACATCGCCCCCTTAACGAAGCCAACCAGCTCGAGCGCCTGTGCCTATGGCTACCAGGTGTGCGCTCCAACCACGCCGTCCCTCCCACGTCTGCTGGGGCGATTTATCAGCTACCGTTCTAAACAAGCCAACGCCCCACTGCCCGCACAGGTGAGACACGCCTGGCATCAAAGGGCTTCTTTCGCTCACCCGAGGGGGGCCAGTGGTCCAGGAAAAGCACATGGCACAAACTGCAGAGCTATCCTGGGCACACGTTTCCAGCCCCGGTGATGCCCCAGGCGCTGACACAGCAACGGCAGGGCTCATGGCCCAGGCACCAGGCGACCGGGGTGGTCCCAGCTCTGCCTCTCACCTACAGCTCAAGCAAGTCACGTCCCTGCTCCAGACCTCAGTGCTTGTATCTGTGCAATGGGGTAACAGCTCTTCATTCCGCTCACCACCCCCTCCCCAACACCTGCTTGTTAGTTCCCACCCTCCGACCAGGTTGGTTGTTTATAGTGTCAGTTCTTCAGGGGTGGGACCTGTCCCTGGCTCCGGTCTGCATGCTGTCTGGCACAGCCGGGCCTCGAAGCCCTGCTGGAGTACACGTAATAATCAAGTGCAGCCAATGGGCAAAAGTCGGCGATGTCTGGACACACCCTCAGACTCTCAGGGCCAGGTGACTAAAGGAACACCCTGACAAGCTGCTAGGCACAAAGCTGCTGGTTCCGACAAGGGCCGGGTCACTCCGAGTCCAGCTGTCAGTCTGCAGCAACACAGGCAAATTACTGAAATGTCCCGCTGCCCACAGATACCAGCTGCACCCAATGTCTCCAATGGGGCCTAGTGCCTGTAATCCCCTGTGCATGGTGTTGCCACTCCATGGAGCGGTCTCCTTCCCGGGGAGCTGGGCTCCACGCTGAGCTGAAGTTGGCTATTTATAACTGTACGTTACACAGTCGAAAGTTACTTGGCACAGGACCAGCCAGGGTAAGTTCAAGTCCTACCTGAGCAGCCTCTGACCAGAGCCAAAGCTGCTCTGAATTAGCAAGGCCTGTCTGCTGGCCGCTGGGTCCTGCTGTGCTGCTCAGACAATGCTGAGAGGGTGCTCGGCTCACCCTGCCTGGAGGGAACGGCTGATTACATGGGAACACAGGGAGGGGCCGTAGTCACCCGTACCCCCTGCACTCCCAGGAGGCTCTGCCAGTGGCCTGTGAGCTGTAAAACTAAGCATACCCACCCTTAAAGGAACGAGGGACTGAGTGGCGCCTAATGCTGGGACCAGGGACCTGCTGACGGGGAAGCAGAACTCCTCAGCGGATGGCTCTGAGAACTGCTGAGATCTGCACACGGGGGAGCAGGGTTCCTGTCCCCACTCTGGGGAAGGCCCGACACTGGCTGGGAGGTGCAACGGGCTCTGTTAGCAGCCCAGCGTGAGCACCGACAGCCCCTCGGGTGTTTTCTAGGGCATGCCGGGTGGGTGGTGCTGCTGGCAGCATGAGGGACCCGCTTGCTAAGGCAACGCGCCTGTGCTGATCTACCCGCTGAGGACCCAGCCCCGTTTCCCTCTAGCCCAGGCCCTGCCAAAGGGAAGCTGGTGCCAGAGTCCCACGGCGAGGGGCCGGCCGGGAGAGTGGCGGGGCGGCGAGGCTCACCTTTGGAAGCTCTCGTCCTGGAGCAAGCTGCGCAGCGTCTGCAGGTCCCCGACGTAGGCAGCATCGTGCAGCCTGGTGTCTTCTCCGTGCTCAAGGGGGTGGTCACAGAACTGCTCCCTCAGCCACTCCTTCAGATTGCGACCTGCGCTGGAGAGAGGGGCGCGGTGTTCGCCCGGGGGCAACCCGATTCAAAACCTGCCTCCCGCCCGGCGCAGCTCCAAGCAGAACCTGCTGCGCCTGGGGCCGTCGAATCTCACGTCCCCTGTGGTGCACCCTACGGGGCGGTCACGCTTACCCGTCCCCTGGCAGTGGTGACAGAGCAGCTGCCTTCGCTCTAGGCAGACTCCACACCACAGACATGGCCACCACAGCCAGCCAGGAGCTAGGGGCAAGGGGGCCGTCTTCTGGGGAGGGACCATGCAGAGGGGGCTGGAGGGGCACAGAGCTGCCGCATGCTGAGAGGAGACTGGCGCAGCAGGAACAAGGGGGACCTTGCGTGCCAGGCCCGGTGGTTCAGAGCCCCCTGCACCTCCGGGCTTGCTGCAGGAGTTACGACTGTAGAACACCCGCCTGAACCCCAGCCTCTCCTGCATGATGGATTAAGCCCTGGTTACTATTCATGCACCCGCCGAGATCAGAAACGCCCTGGCCTGGCGCGTGCTCTGCCTGCTTGGCACAGGCCTGCATGGACCTGGGCTTCCTTAAGAGAATGACAACTGCCAGCGACAACCCAGGGCTTGCAAAGTCCCTGTTGTGGCGCTGCTCACACGCCCCTCTGGAAAAGCCTACACGGGCCTGGGCCCCTGAATGGGCAGCGTTCCTGAACGTCCCTGGCTTACAAAGAGCATGCAGCTCCTGCCCCAGCCTCCCCACCACCACACCGCTCTGTCCCCGGGAAAAGAGCAGGGGCCCCCAGCCCATTGCCTGGGGAGCAGAGCCTCCCCCGGGCAGCCCTGGTGGCGCCAGGCCCTTGGCGATGCTCCTGGCTGGGCTTTCCGTACGTTACCTGCGTTTCCCTCTGTGGCACCCTGACAGTCGCTGCTCTGGGCTTCCAGGCCAGCCCCGGCTTCCCTTTGCAGGGGGGCAGGCCTGTTGGGGTGGCCTGCTTCAGCCATCTGCCCCTCTCTCCTACACAGCAGCCCCCCAGTCGCCCCCTGGTACCCCCAGGCACTCCCTAGGCCGAGCAGAGCGAGCACACTCCAGCTGGGGCTGGCATGTCATTTCCCTGGCCTGGCCTGGGAACGCTGCACAGCTGTCCCACCCTCCCTGGAGCGGATTGGCGAGGGCCATGGCTCTCTGCTTCCTGCCTGCAGTTAAGGTGGTTTGGGCTGTCAGTGCTGAACCACAGCAAGGAAGCAATTCCTCCTTTGCAAGGGCTGTTAACAGCCTGGCTTCTCTCCTGGCCAGCGTCCCCAACACAGCAGTCAGCGAGATGGAGGGCGAGTGAGAGGGCAGGGTTGCAATAACCATCCACAGTCTGCCCGTCCGTGGCACTGTACAAACGATCCCAAGAGCCGTGCGACAAGGGGGCCTGGCGGCAGTCAGAATACAATAGTGCAAGGCTCATAGTGCGCCGGCTCTTTTGGCTGCAGCCCCAGCTCACAGGCAACCCACATACCCCTTGCCTCCATCTGGGCCTGCAGCAGCCAGCAGTCACCTGCCGCCGGCTGACTCGCTTTAGATCCCTGGCAGGCCTCGGGGGAGGGAGCAGGGTGTAGCCTGGCTGGAAAGCCAACCACCATGGCATGGTGTGACTTCCCGTTCAGCAAAGGCTGCCACCAGGGCAGCACATTGAGGAATGGCCGCTACCCCAACAGGCTCTGACCGGCTCTGTAGGCTGGAAGCCCACCCCTGCTGGGAGAGGCAGCTCGGCTGCATGCTGTCCCAGGAGCACTAGGACAGGGTGCACAAGGAAGCACGGTTCTCCAGGGGAGTCCCGTGCACTGTGCAAGAGAGCGCGTCAGGCTAAGGAAAGTCCATCTCTGTCGTGCAGGCAAAGGCCAAGTTCTAGTTTCTGCCGCTCGTGGAATCCCTCCGCCAGGCAACGAAAAGGCGGCAAAGGCCCAGGTTCCTGCGAGGTAAAAAGGCGGCATTCCAAAAGCAGCCAGACAAGAACACCCATTAAAAACACAGGTGCCCCCCCAGAAATCAAATTGCACCCACCCTTCTCTCATCTTAGCACGGCCTGCTGGCCGGGAAACCCCACCCCCTTCCCCGCAGCACCGCTCAGCTGTTTCAGCAGAGGTGCAAGGCAGGTGGCTGTGGGGCCGGCCGCCGCAGACACTCCCCTGTTGGGCTGGCATGCACTTGTCGGGCGATAGCAGCCGCCTAGAGGAGCGCGCGCAAGCTGTGGGGCCCAAGCGTGTGGGCTCACGACCCGCGTGTAAGCGTTCCTGGAGGCGCTGAGGTGGTTTCAGTGAGATCCTGCCCCCTGCGGGAGGAGAGTTGGGGCGCTGCCCGGCACTCACTCCACAGTGAGGATTGCTGTGGGTCTGCAGAGGACTGGCTCTCTGCCGTGGGAGTTGCACCGCCAATGAGGTTTGGCCCAGCCCCCCAGACTGAACCCCGCCTGTGAAAGTGGAGCTGTGACCTGGCCCATGAGCTTGCAGTGCAACGGACTCACAGGTGGCCTACCCGGGCTCCCGTTGCCACGGCAAGCACCTATGGGCCAGACCTGAGTGGTGCTGGGCCCAGAAAGTGCAGTGCCTGGAGCAGGCCGGCCAGCCAGCCCCATGGGACAGGAGCCCTTTGAAATGTTCTGGGCACCCAGTTTTGGGGTGGAGAAAGCCTGGATCCAAGGGCAGTGGTTTCGCATGCTGCTGCCAGGGTGGTGGCACGCCGGAGCTTTCCAGCTGACACCCATGGAAAGGCGACACGGATGTATGCTAACTGGGTGCAAACACATGGCTAACTTGGTACTCGATGCCCCCCGCGAGCTGCAGCGCTAGCGCAAAGGACAAGGGTCACACGCAGCTCACGCAGCTCTTACTTCCTGGAATGGCGCCTGCGTTTGCATGCAGTGCTGGAGCGCGTGGCCGAAGGGAGAGGATGGAACAGCTCCTCTCTCTGGGTTAACGAGCGCCCCATGTGACCCTGTGTCCACACTCTGATTGGACACTCTGTTGTTGACTTAGAAGGACAGTTATTTACTATTGGTGCTGAAATGAAGGTTAATCCCCCGCCACCTTCCAGGCCCTTTCCAGAAGCAGCCACCCGCCAACTCCCCAAAGGCTCCGGCAAGACCTGCCAAGTAGCAAGCGAGCTGTGCTGGGGAGCACTGAGCAAGCCAATCTGCTTCAGCGCGGGAGTCCCAGGCAAAGGGCTCTTTTAAAAAGGGGAAAAAGCCCTCAAGGCTGTAGCCGTAACTGCAATTCACACTTAGCTCAGGCTATAAAATGTTTTTTCTTCCTGGCTCTTGGCCAAGGACTTAACGCTAGAGTTCACTAACCAGTCAAATAGCTGTGGGATTAGTTCCTCCATGGGAAGGCTGGGGGAGGGGAGAGAATCCCTCCCCTTTTAGTGTGGCTAATGAGGAGGGCCAGGCCGAATTCCTGGGCCATTTTGGTCAATTTCAATTATCGGATTTTAAAAATATCAGAAGTTTCATGATTTTCGTGGTTTGAATCTGAAACCTCCGGATGTTGTAACTGTAGGGGGCCTGCCCCCAAAAGGGGTTGTTCCACGGGGTGTGTGGTGCTGCTACCCTTACTTCTGCACTCTTGCTTGAAGCGGTGTTGCCTTCAGGGCAGGGCAGCTGGAGAGAGACAGCTGCTGGACAGAAGTGAGGGGGGCCTGGCACAGTATTGCCAGTCTTACTTCAGCCACTCCCCTACAATAAGGTGACCCCCCCACATACACACATGCAATAACTTTGCACCTCCCTTACTGCTCCCGATTTGAGAAACGCCGGTCTCCCCCGTGAAACCTCTATAGTACCGGGTAAATCACAAACAGGAGCAGCTTTCACCACCTGTGACACAGTTTGCCTGGGTGCGAAGGTGGAAGGGAAGTTTTGTGCACTGCTTGGCAGCTGGGAGAATGTACCAACCTTACAGTGGAAATGTCACAAGTCCAAGAACAGACGTACGCATGGAGAAATGGGACAGGACACGTGAGGAATGCTCAGCTAAGACATCCCAGCTCCTCAAAAGCTCTGTGGTCATCTTGAGAAAGGCAGAAATAGGATCCTTCAAACCCAGGGAGCTCGCTGAATGAGTCTCTGCCCATGGAACCGGAAGAGCAGAGCACGGACAATTCTGGGATGCATTTCAATGGCGTTGTCTTCATTGAAACACAGCCAGGAGGTTCATTAAAGTCCACGATGCTGAAGCACTAGCCGCCCTTTGACCCCACTTTCAATGAGCAGCTGTGTCCATTCATCGCAAACAGCAGCGGAAGTTCAATGGGTGGTTACACCATAAAACAAGCGAAAGATAGACACTTGCACCGGATGAGAAAGTTACAGCCTTCTTTCAATGTACCTTTGCCATTCGGGTCGAGAGACAAACACTCATATCCAATCCCCGAAGCTGCCAGTCTAGAAACAGGGGAAACAAAACACCAAGACCCGAAAGGCTCAACAAAGACAAATTAGAGAGCTCAGTGCAAGAATCAATGGGTGCGTAACCACTGACTTCGACTCCTATGTGCCTTTAATACAAGATGCTGACAAAAGTTAGCAGAAATCCCTGCCACCGAACATTCACAGTCCAAGCTTGGCCCAACGGGCGGGCAGCCAGAGAGCTGTGCAGAGGAGTAGACATACACGTCCCAGGTGGAAAAGTCGCTTTCCTTACTCGTCTATTTCGATTTCTCGGAACGGCTGTCACCCACGTTCCAGGCAGCCCCTCCATACGGAGCCACCCAAAACGTCCTAGATCCAGTTGAGTTTGCAGCTGCGCTGCCAAGTCATTTTAGCCCTCCAGCTGCCCAGCTCTGAGGCCAAAGCTGCCCGCCTGCAGTAATGCAGAATGAGAGCAGTACCACACCCCCCTGCAATAATTGTTGACCCCCCTCCCCACAATTCCTCTGCGAGTCAGGGCCCCCACATTTACAGCACCACGACATTTCGCCTTTAAACAGCCACAATAATGAAATTTGTGACTTTTGAAATGCCAGGGCAGCGAAATTGACCAAACTGGACGGTGACTGTGGCCTGGCCTGGCCTAGACATGCCTGCTGTTTACACCACAGCGTCACCTACAGCAGAGAAGCAGCCTGCCCTCACTTCACATTTTCAAAGAGCTGAGCTGCGGAGAAGGTGCAGATGGGGCTGACGCACGGCAGCCAGTCAGCACTACCTCTGTGGCGTTCACCGGCATGTACCAGGGCCTCTGGAGATGCTAACCAGACCTGCTGTCACAGACCAGGCAGGATATAACCCGGGCACTAGCAACGAGCGTGCGTCACGTGTCGGAGAGACGGTGCAGGCTGTAGCCTGGCCTCATGCGTCCATGAGCCTTGCCTCTGCCAATGCAGCGACTGCACTTACAGGTACTTACTGCCCTGAATGTACGTTCCACAAATCATCCCTGAGAAGCACCACAGGGGACATCCCGACAATGAGAGCCAGCTGAAAGTAAATGCTCGGTGGGCTTTTACTGCCATCCTGCAGCACCCTGCCTCTGTACTGCTCCCCCACTGGCACACCTGAAGCTCTCAAAGCAGAAGCAGGTGTTTTCTCCCCTCCGTCGCTCAGCCGACTGCCGTCTTGCAAGCTGGTGAAGTCCCTGAACATAAGTTCTCCGGGACAGTAAAGATCTCTCCAAAGACAGGTCAATAGTGAAAGAGAGTCAACCCTTTCAGCCAAGCCAGTGTTTCAAGGGCTAATGGCTCTTCAGCCAATTCAGGGGAAATTGTCAGGGAAAGTTTGATGGGTTTGGGGGCAAAAATTTTGAGGTGGGGGGGGGGTTTCAATACACATCAGAAAATTTACAAAGAAAAGTTTTGCCAAAAGTGAGAAGACCCCCCCCACACACACCAACATTCCCTCTAATTTCTTCCATCCATGTGTAGAATAAATTTTGTTATGTGCGCCAAGATCTAGATGAATGTGCCCCACCGGTAGAAACACACGCTGCCAGCTGTGGGCACTCTGCCAACCAGCTGAGTGACACCTGAATCTCCCTGGGGTGGCCACCAAACACTCAGCTTACAGGGAACGCTGTCCCCAAGCCCCTCCATTCTAGTCGACATATTTAAGGGAAAATAAATTCATGTCCTATGCGTGGCCCCTCACCTATGCACCTGCAGCCATGGCACTGGCTGCTCCAGCAGATCTCCAAGCAGAGCAGCTGAGCGGGAGTATGCACCCAGGAGCCATCATTTCCCAAAGCTTGAGAGAGGCGAGCATCACTGTACTGCACCACCAAGCCACCCTGCTAAAGCTAATGGAGCTGGCTTGGATTACCCCACAAGATCCTTAAGCCTAATAATGGGGCTGCCCCTTGGCACCCCTCCCTCCAGCGGCACAGGTATGGGCAGGCTGCTGTTATAAGGTCAGACAGCAGGGAGCTCTTTTCTCCGGGCCTGTGAGCCAGGTCACAGTCACTGTTCCACAGTGTTGTCCAGCTCCAGCACTTCGGTTTTCACACCTCGCGGAGGAGGGGGAGGAAACCAGTTGAGGTGGAAACAGGCAGAATTCCAGTCCAGGCTCGCGACTGGGCTCCCAAGCACAGCGGTGAGCATCACATTCCAGTTCAGTGGAAGTAACTGGAGTCTCTCCTGCGTCTAGACAATTCAGCACATGGGGTTTCCAGAAGCCCTACCTGAGCCGGCCACGCGGCTCCACGTTCCCAGCCCAAGGCACCTTTGAAAATCCCACCTCTTGTCAGCATGAAGGCCCTGTTCTCCTCCCTGATAGAGAGGACGGGATTAGCATTATTCAGACTTTGGTGCATGCGTCTGGAGAGAAGGGAGACAGCTGATCTGAGTGGCAAAGCTGTGGGACAAGCTACGGTAGTGCTGGGCTGTGCTTTACGGTCGATACCATCACCCACTCTAATGAGACGATCGCACATAGTTCTCAGGGTTCTGCTTAGACTCCTGCTGGGATGACAGAGTATTTTTCTTCAGCTAAACTCTGCCAAACCCACTGGGGTCCAGCACCTGCTGAAAAACATCCGACGCAGTGATGCAAAAAGCAGTTTGACTAACAAGCGTATCTCAGTCCTGTAGTTCAGATCAGTGGCCACCCTTCTATTGGTCAGAAGCATCATGTTGCATGTTCTTATGCGGCGAGAAATGGGAAGGAACAGAGAGTAGCCTGCAGGGATATTTTGTCAGCATTGTAAACACAGAGCTCTCTCTTTTGCTATGTCAGCGCTCCTCATCTACCCTGTGCCCAAAACCTGACAGTCACTGATGAAAAGTTAGTGTCTTTGACCAAGTTTTTGGAAACCTCCAGTAAAAGTGTTACGAGCACCCAGTTCCTGTTTTAGCCCAGCCAGTTTCCCCGCTGCTGGTGAAAATGGTGAGTAGGTTCTGCATGTATGCTGATTTTGTATGGTTTTTTTTTTCCTTCGTGCAAAGTTAAAGCATCACTGACAAACCAGAATGGGTCTTACATAGTGCAGCAGGGACGAACCTAAAACAACTTATCATGCTTCTGTGCACTGTGGAGTCAAGAGGAGTACCACTCTAGTTACAGTATAAGGAAAAGATCAAGAAGGCTGAGTAAAGCGCCCCGTCTAGTAACAGAGGCTGTGGTGTGTGGAATTCGATGCACGTTGCGCTTACTAAGTCTACACCCTACCACTACCTACAGCTTTTGTTTGTGTACTTTCAAAGTCATTTAGCACCGTAGACAATTGCAGTGTTCAGAACCTCCAGCCTGAGGCTTATTAGAGGCTATTTTTGTACCCATAAACTAACAGAACAATGCCCCATTTCATAATTAATAAACATTGTTAATAACAGATTTAAACAAAGCTGGCTTTCATTCCTTTACTGAGTGGTGCATTTGGTGAAGCACTTAAGAGGGGGCCACTCCAACGCACACATATAACTGTTTTAATTGCATCCTGTGAATTTATTTTTCCAGGGAGAAATATTTCTCAGGGAAAATGTCTATAAAAGTAACTTTAGACGCAATGTAATTTTGTGTGTGTTTCCTATAGGAAATCTGTTTAGTTTAAGTCCCAGGTTCTAACACGCCCTTTTATGCAGCTATGTAACCTGAAGAATGCTGCTGACAGCTGTATAAAGCCCCAGTATCTCTTCTGAAATTAAATTGTTGATGGATTTGTGAGACAGCGTTTGCAGGGACCTCAACGCTTTTCTTTTGCTTGTACGGCTCCCTCATCCCCTTGAGAAAACCTGAGCCCTCTTCCATTGCCTAGCTACACAGGGATGCTCCAGCAGACAGACCTACACGTGGTAGAGCTTTGCCTTGCTAGTTATTTTTAATGTTGTTTATTTAACCAAGGCAGCCCCCAAGGGCTTTGCACAGCCTTCCCAGCTCCCATCAGTACGGTGACATGAATTTCAGACCTATCAAAGTGAGAGCACTCCCAGGAAGCGTCTCTCTCTTGGGAGATACTTGGTTTAGCTCTGGAGTTTAGCCACCCAAAGAGCTGGAAGCTCTTCTCTAGAGTTGAAATCCTCTCCTGACCACAAGTCTTCTCCCACAGCCTTTGGACAGTGCTCCAGAGCACCCACCCCAGTTAGGCTACAGAGTCAATTCTGTCAGAGGCGCTGTGAGCCAATTGGCACTCGTCACAAAACCATAAGGTTGGAAGCGACCTCAGAAGGTCATCGAGTCCAGTCCCTTACCCAACGCAGGACCAATCCCAACTCAACTATCCCAGCCAGGGCTTTGTCAGGCTGGCACTTAACCCATAAAAATGGAGGTTCTGCCACCTCCCTGGATAACCCATTCCAGAGCTTCACCGCCTCCTCGTGAAATAGTTTTTTCTTAATAGTCGACCACTGTAACTTGAGACCATTGCTCCTGGTTTTGTCATCCATCGCTGCTGAGAACAGCCTCTCTCCTTCCTCTTTAGAGCCCCCCTTCAAGTGGCTGAAGGCTGCTATCATCTGCCTCCCCCACTCTTCTCTTCTTTAGACTAAATAAGCGCAAATCCTTCTGCCTCTCGTAAGTCACGTGCCCCAGCCATGTAATCAGTGGAAGTCAGGACACCTGGGATCTAGTTCAAATCTGTAGAATGGGGTTAAGAATACTTCATTTGTCAGATGAGATAGTCAGGTCTCTGGGGCAAAGGCTGCCTCTCACTAAGTGCATGCAGAGTGCCAAGAACAATCAGGTTGGCCTAATATCAAGCAGGGGCTTGAAGGCTGTGTCTAAACTGCGGGAAACTGTCAGCAAAAGATACCCAAAATTGTGACTCGCACTTTGCATATCTTTGCCAACAGTCATGTCGGGACAGCCAAATGCCAGTCAACCCCCCTCTGGCGAGACAGCCCTTCTTCCTCATGGAGCAAGGTGCACAGGGATGTCGACAGAACACTCCAGCACGGCAGAGCTCTTCCGCGAGATCTGCAGTCTGGACGTGCTCTCGGTCGAAAAAACTGCTGTTGGCAGCCTGCAGTCTACCCCTAGCCTCAGTGATGCTGTAATGCAAATAACGACCGTTCGCAATCCACATTGTAGTCTCCAAAGGACATCCTGGAGGAGGCAATTGGTTGTTCCCAGGTTCTCAGTGGCTTGCCCTGCAGTCAGGAGAAACATGAGACGTAACAAACAGAAAGGTGCAGTTCTTCACTGTGCACGCTGTTCCGGGGCAACACAGCGTTAGCATTAGATAAGGCCTTGGTGTCACCACAAGTTATTCTGCCTTCACTGCTCCTTCCTGCAGAGCGAGTTTGAAATACGCTTACAAACATCTCTGGAAGTTTCTGGGAGCTGATTAAGAAAAGGCAGAGAAAAGTGAGCTGTGAAGGCCTTTGCTGAAGGAGGAAGCAAGTTTTTTTGCCACATGGAATCAGCAGTAAGGTCAGTGCTATTAGTTCTTTGTGCTAGCTGCATGCAGAGGACTCACCCGAGATCAGAGCCCCACTGTGCCGGCAGCAATAAACACTCAGAGCCAGTCCCCGCACTGAGGTACTTACATGCTGAAAAGCCAAGACAAAGAGTTCCTGGGACATAGATTCATGCACCAGCTGATACAGTGTGTTAATGGGAGAGGTAAGACCGGAACCCAGCTCTCGTGAACCTCAGTCCCTATCTACTGCACCACACGACTCCCAGAATGTGCTGCCCTCTCAAGCCAGTACTTACATTGCTTCAGTCTGTAGGACTTGGGCAAAATTTGAGGCCTGAGCGAGCCATTTTGCTAACTTTGCGCCTGACCTCGGTGGTGCTGTACGAGTCAGCCGCCCAGACAAGCTGCCCAGCATATAAGACCTCCTTCGCTTCTCCCAGGCCAAAGGAAAACAAGACTGAAATCTCAAAGCCGCCGCCCATTTACTTGCTTACCCAACCAGTGTGCGGAGGGGATGGCTGAGACCAGAGCGCAGCAGTTTACCTCAGGAATGCCTCAGAGCAAGAGAGGGTGAATATACCACCCTGTACAAAGGCAACGGAGAACAGAAAGGCAATTGGTTCTTCCCAAGGGCACTTGTTAGAAGGAAAATCTGACCAGGAGACCCAGGCATGAAGCCAAGGCACTCGCTGGAGATGCAAAGGTCAGGGCTGAAGTGGAACTGAAACCTTCGATTCAGTCTCTTGGACCAGGTCAGCCCTGGCTCAGTCCTCCCATAACGTATTTCTCACTGACTGCGGAGAGAGGCTGTAGCTTCAGAGTTTTCTGGGAACATTTTGTAGGGCTACAGTCATAACTGGACGCTACAACTGACGTGGGGTTATTTGCCAGCCAGGGAAAGGAGCGTCGTAACTTCTAGATGGGCTTAGCATGTGAGAAACATCTCTGCCCTGACACCAGGGCACAGAATCAGGCCCTGACTAGAGAGAATTCTTCAGAAACTCCAGGAACACACCCTGAATTGCAGGGAATATGGAGAGAGGGACTGTGGTGCTCAGGGACAGGGTGAGACTGGTTCCTGACACTTCCTGAAAAATGACAGACTCCCTCGAGGGACCCACTGCTTTCTTACGAGAGTGAGATAGTGTAACCTCTGGCAGTTAGCAAGAGAGAGAGGTGAATTAAAAAGATATAGCAAGAACTGCTTTCCTCCGGCACTGAAGAAGAAAGTTATCAGAACGCAGCACACCGGATTAACCCTTTCAGTTATTCTTCCTCTTTCATTGCACAGCTCATGCTAGAACCTTCTCCGCACAGCACAGTACGAAGAAGACACATATGGCTTCTTTGGTTGTGTCACCCAGAGCCGCCATGTACTTCAAAGAGGTAGTGATGGGGAGGTGCTCATATCGAACCAGGCCTCTTATTGGCTCAGAGCATGTTGTCTTGGGATGCCACTTATACATATCTGTACAGTTGTGAACATCATTCATTCTCTGATGAGGTCTAACAATGGGGTTGGAGCAATACACTACAGAGAAATAGAACAGGTGCTTACCACCCCAAGAACGTATCGTTAGTGGCCTGACAAAAGGAAGCTATGGAGGGGAACATCCTAGCTTTATACCCACGGTGTCCAATAAGTTTCCCACTCGCCACATTTGTGAATAGGACACTGAATTGTGGCAAATATGGGGGTGGCCAACCCACGGCTCTGAGAGGCCCTAAGTGTGGCTCCTCCTGAGATCCGCATGTGGGGAGTGCCATCCACCTGCTCCGCGCATGTACCCCACTGCTTGATGGCAGAAGAGCAAGGTGGCGGTGGCCCCGGTGAGTTGCCGGCATTGAATTAGAATGGAGGGGCTGGGGGGTGCCTGGATCTGGGCAAAGGGGAGGACACGAATGTGGCGAATATGGAAAGATGGCAATCACAAGAGTGGAGATCTTTGAATTCCTATTGGACAGCGCTGCATGCACTGCAGGCGTTCTGCTGCTGTGACTCGGAGGACCCGTGTCGTGAGGGTAGATTTGATTAGGTGTACACCAGTGCTGTATATTTGTGCATTTCCATGTCTATTATGCGTACAGAGAACCCCCTAAGAGCCACACACTTAGAATTAGATTTGGGATGAATTTCACCTGACTGGCTCTTTTAGAATGCTGCGCATACCTGGCGCAAGCATGTTTGTAGGGTAGGAGATTCTTAAGTTAGTCCATATTTTCCCCTTTAGAGTAGCGAGAGGTGCCTCCAGAGAAGATGGTGTTTAGCTTAGGACTTGTTTTACTACCCTGGCTAAATAACAACCACTAATGCATTTTTCTTGTTTATTTTCTTTAGGTTGATTAAATGTTCTGTAAGCTATTGGGAAAAGAGATTGCCTCTTATGATGTATTTGTACACTGACTCCCACAGTGCAACCTTGACTACTAGGGCTACTGCTGCTATAATAGAGGACCAAACTGGTGCCAAATGACCGAACTTACTAGACCACAGGACGTCACTGTTGTCTAGCTACATTACCAACACTTGCACTGCTTAAAACAAAAAGCAGTCAAGTAGCACTTTAAAGACTACCCAAGTAGTTTATTAGTTTATTATTATTAGTTTATCAGATTTGCTCACCTTGATTATCTTCTTCTGATTTGTCCTCCTTGCTTATGTTTTTGGTTCTCTGTGTCTTAAATATTGAGTCTGTTCTGGTCTGGATATGGTCTGAAGAAGTGGGTCTGTCCCACGAAAGCTCACCTAATAAACTACTTTGCTAGTCTTTAAAGTGCTACTTGACTGCTTTTTGTTTTGATAGTATATAGACTAGCACGGCTTCCTATCTGTTACTATTGCACTGCTTAGTGAGCCCTTGGAAGACATTTAGGGGTGAATTACAGCTAAACAAACAGCAAGGAACAGAGAGCCAGGACTGGTGACTAGAGACAAATTTTATGAGACCACTGGAAACTTAGCCACACCCACAACGAGTGGACATCCCACTAACAAGAATTATACTGGACCACAGATGTTGCCAGACCAGAGTGTGCCGGACCAGAGAGGCACTGCAGAATGGGACAGGCTGTAATAATGAACACAAAGAGAAGGTAGAAATTAAGAACTCTCTGGCCAGAAGACTTAAGGATGAGGAGGTTGTTTTTTTTTTAAATATGCTAGGAGCAAAAAAGAGTTCTGATGAAGGTATCAGCCCTTGATGCAATAAAAATTGTAGAATATCCATAACAATGCAGAAAAGGCATTTGTGTCCCATAAATACCTCCGTTATGCCGGTGGGGGAAAAACAGATGATGTAGTCATGTCATATGGTGAACTCTTTTCCATTCATTTAGTATCTAGTGAGGTCCTGCAGAGTCTGGGTTTTGGCTCTGTGCTATTTAACATTTTTATCAGATACCCAGCAGAAGACAAACTCACTGATAAAGTTTGCAGGTGACACAAACCTTGGGGGAGTTGTAAATAATAGAGAGGACGGGTCAATAATTCAGAACCTTCCGGTTTGTGGGGTGAGCTGGGCTCAAGCAAATATTATGCCTTTGGATACAGCTACATGCAAACGTACAGGCCTAGGAACAAAGAATGTTGGCCACACTTACAGGAGGGGAGGCGCTGTCTTGGGAAGTGGGGGCCCTGAAACAGATTTGGGGGTCATGATCAACTCACCCTGAGATGCCTGCGTGATGCTGCAGCCAAAAGGGATGGTGCACTCATGGGCTGCATTACCAGGGAACCTAGAGTAGGAGCACAGAGGTTATTGAAAATCTGCACTTGGCACTGGGGTGACCACAGCTGGACTCACATGTCCAGTTCAGCTCATGCCTCACTAACCCCTGGCCTTGGAATCTATGGCTCTGCCAATGTGTGAATTCGTACTTTAACTTCCCTCATTTTCACAGTTGCCCATTTCCAGTGAGGCACAACGCTGCTCTCTCCAGCAGGATATTTTTGCTTTCCAAAGTCAATTCGCTCACGTGACTCTTGCTCTCTCTGCAGACTGATTCTCTGAGTTATACTCTTTAACGTCTGAGGACAGGACAAGGAGCAATGGGCTTAAGCTGCAGCGAGGGAAGCTTATGTTGGACATTAGGAAAAGCTTGCTGACTGTCCAGGTGGTTAAGCTCTAGGATAAACTGCCTGGGTAGGTTGTGTATTCTCCATCCCGGCAGATTTTTAAGAGCAGGTTAGATAAACACCAGTCAGGAATGGTCTGGATAGTGCTTGGTCCTGCCACGAGGGCAGGGAGCTGGACTCGATGACCTCTCGAGGTCCCTTCCAGTTCTATGATTCTTCTGCTTTCCTGTAGCAAAGGGTCATTTTTTTTCTGGCTTCCCATTCAGGACATTGTCTACTGTCCACTGGAAGTAACAGAACAAAAGCCATTGAATGGAGCAGGCGCTGGACCAGGCCCTAGCCATGGGATTTGCGCAGCCACAGACCAGTCCCTGGGGTGTCGTGTTAGAGAAGTGGGTCTGGTTCCCCGGCTGACCTCTGGAGTGACACCCTCGTTTTGTTTGGCTGCTTTTCGACTCTGGAATTGCCTGTGGGTTTGGTGTTGGTTCAGATTCCTGCCAATGGCATTAGCACAGCCTTTCCAGTGGTGCGCACTCTGGGATTTATAGCAGGTTCGTGGTAGTACCCGCTGGATTTAAGTCTGTAAAACCATTTCAGCTTGGATCACATCTTTCCACACACTCATCATTTCGCAAGGCAGTCACCTTTCGGGAGAACATTTGCCGTGCTTGGACTCCTGCCTGGAGCAGCACTTTTTTATTTTACTTGAAGGTATGTGCAAGAGTTTGCTGCAGATCTGTTCCTCCACTTGTGAGCCTGGCAAGGGTGAGAAACTTTTCCCATTCAAAACCAAAGCCTCACGCCCTCCCCCTTTTCGTTTTTCAGACCAGAGCTGCAGGGGAAGGCGGATGCTGGGCACCTGAATTGTGGCTCAGGTCAGGCTTTTGCTGAGGGCTCAGAGCTGTGCTTAGTGTGAAAAACCTGACAACCACTGAGTGCTGCCATGGCGGCTTGTGCTACACGGCCATCACTCCAATGCAAGCCCCACTCGCGCAGTGCTAACCCAACCAGGGCCTGCCACACACCTGAGTTCAGTCCGCCCTCAGGAGCACCCCATTGGTTGGCTGCTTCCCTGCCTCTGGGCCACAGCAGCCAATCAACTCTATCCTGCCATATGCAGAGCACACAGACTTGGGGAAGAGGAGCAGAGAGAGACCAGCAACTTGGGGGGTGGGGGCTTAGCCTCACCTGCCCCACAAGCAAGGGTGAGCCTAGTCCCTGCCCATCCCCCATGAGCAATGGGCCAGTCTGCTCTCTGTACCCATCTCAGGCACGTGACCCCTCCCCATGGGGCCCTTGCAGCACAACTCCTTCTGGGGGGCCCCCAAATCCTCCACTCTGGCGGAGCTGGCAGCACTGTGACTGCTGAAGTGACCAAACATGATTCTACAATTAGGAGAGGATCTCATAATGTGGGGGGCTCTGACCCAAAAGCGTTTAATTCTTGGGGTCCCTGTTCCTGAAGGTGGCTCCCTCTGCCCCATTGCGCAAGCTGCAGACAGACCAAAAACAACTTCTTATTCCCATTTTACAGAAGCAAAAACGAGGAGCAAAGGGGTAAGATACTTGTCCAAAAATGCATACAAGGGCTCCTTCAAACTGGGAAACTGAACTCAAATCGCTACCCTGCACGAGTAGATGTTGAGCTCTGCGGACCTGGTCTAAAACCCACGGAGGCCTTTGGAAATCCTTCCACTGCAATGCTGCTGCTCAGCCTGGCCCAAACCCACTGAAGTCACTGGGAGTCTTTCCATGGACTTTGGTGTGTGGTGGCTCAGGCCCTCTGATCACAGCTGCTGGCTCTCAGGCTTGACGAGGTCTGCTGGAGAAGCCATCGCAGCTTTTAAACTGCACTGGGAAAGTACCTCCAGAGTCTCTCCCTGTTCTTTGGGGCGCCTTAGGAAATGAAGCGCAAAGAAGGAACACCAGGGCAGCATGGAGAAGGCAAGATCCAGCTCTCAGAAGGATGAGGAAACTGTAAAAGTTAAGCTTGTCCTTGTATGTTATCTCCACTCCCCGGAGTCCTTTCCAGCTACCCGTGTTAACGTAAAAACGTAACTTGAGATCCTTCACTACTGGGTGTGTAAGCAGCACTTGAAAGCACCAAACAAGGAGCTATGGTAAGAGTCCCCTGCCCCAGAGAGCTGACAGACAAGATAGGCCAAAGAACTTATTATTCCCGTTTTACAGAAGCAGACACGAGGGGCAAAGGGGTAAGATACTTGTCCAGCAATGCACACCAAGGCTGCTTCAAACTGGGAAACTGAACTCAAAGCTCCTGTTAGCTGGGCAGATAAACTCTCCCCTTCCTCTGCCACTTTCCCCATGGAAGCAATAGACAGATGGAGCTGCAGCCTGTCCAGCCAGAAAAGAACCTGGTTTGCATGAACCAGGGCCATTCCTAGCCCACATCGCCCGTTCCTGGCTTGCACACAGGCAGAGCTCCAGGCCTGCTCCTCTCCCAAAGGCAAGAGCCTTTCCCATATCACATGAAGTCTAGCAGTCAACAGAGCCAATCCAGACAGCAGTGAAGCAGCAGGTAGAAGGGCCTAGCCAACAGCGGAAGCTCTCTTGTACTTTTTATTGTGCTCCATTATTGCCTGCACTGGGCCACCTAAGCCATGTGCATTAGAACCAGCTGGATGCTTTAGGGTGGTCTAACACTTAAGTCGCTTTCCAAAGCAGTGCATGGAGAGCCCACACGCCCCACACAAATAAAGTACATGATACCTGAGAAAGTGACAGTCCAACCCAATAACACATTTCACACACATTCCGGCAGAGCTTCGGATCACTCGGAACAGTGGGTATAAAATTCAGTACAACAGAACAGTATGTGGCTACGGGAGTCAGAACCCTTCCCTTCGACTCTGGCTCTTGGAGGCGACAGCCCATTAACACAGTCTGAATTTACAGCCCTCTGCCTACGAATCACACAGACAAACGGCTCTTGGTCGAGTCTTTTGTGAAAGAGCAATGAAAAGCGAAAATTCGGCAGCCACCAAACCTGAACAAAACCAGCCCAGAGGGTAATGAGTTCCCTGGGATATCTTGCATCATACTCACAGGTAGCTCTGTATTAAAGTGCTGCCCTTTGTACGGATTTACTCACGCGACAAAGCAGCACGACATGAAGGGTTAACCTAACAGCATCCCTACAGCCAGATTCTCAGGTGGCAGAAATCGCTGGCACTATCCTGAGTTATACCTCAGGGACCTGGTCCATGGATGCCGAAGGACTTAAATTGAGGATCTGATCCGTAGACTCTAGTGGTATTACACTGATTTACATCAGTTGAAAGGCTGGCCCTGTGTTTTGTCCTGCTTAGTTTCACATGGCCTGAGAGATGGAACCACCACAGCTTCCACAGCATAATGATTCTAAAGCCCAACAGTGCCGCCGATAGGCACTTTTTCCTCAAACATTTAGGCTCAGTAATTTACCCGCCCTGTTCATTCCATTCCATTCCTTCTTGTTGCACCTTTCTGGCCCTTTTCCTCCTCACATCCCTCTTCACCTTGATGCAGGCTATGAAGTCCCACTGAAGACACTGGTAATGAGCTGAGCTGGGAGCAAGAGCAACACGCTAATGAAGTATGCGGATGACCTTAAACATGGCGGCGCTAGAATTCACCAATAAAGACCGAGGAAGACTCCGTGGGAAGCCAAAGCAAGCTACAAGTGTGGGAAGGAGGACAATACAGGGAGGTTCAGCTTGGGAAAATTGAGGGGCAAAGGCATTTACATCAAGCAGCTATTCAGAGAAAGGCCCATTTCACCCCACCTGCCCAGAGGACTTTGGAATTGATAATGGGCGAGTTAAACATGAATTTGTGCCTCAGTAGTTAATGGGCCAGTACGATTTGTGGCTGTCCATGCACAGCCAACTCATGCAATGAAATAGGGAGGCGTACGTCATTGAAGCCTGGGGGAGTTAGACTTCTGTCTAACCAGTGTGAATGGGGAACGTTAGGGGTGCTCTGTTTCCACAGTTCACCACCAATCAGGGTTAGCAGTGGCCGTCAGAGCTCACCAAGATCACTCTTCCTCCATCTTTAATTGTTTCTTTAATCAGAACACGTTCCGCTCCCCACCCCTTTCTGATTCGCTCGGCTCCAATCTCTTGGTACCTCTATGGTAGCGGTCCTGGGGCGTGACTCACTGCCGTGGTGCCCCCGCTGGTCGCTCAGGCAGGAAGCACGCTCATCAGCAGGGCACCCCCTTCTGGTTGGTGTGTTGCCCATTGTCGCTCCATGTCCTCCCCACACTCTGGTCCAGACCTGCAGGGCTCCAAGTTTCATGGTGCCCTCTGCCGGACACAGCCCTCTGGCAGTGCCCATAAACGTCTCTCCTCACCTTCTGGGGGCAACAGCCGTCGTTCACCTGTACACCCACCACTGCAGCCAATTGCAGCCTGTCTGGCCCCTCACCGCAGGGGCAGCCACAGTCCATAATGGGCACTCTTTAGTGTAGCTAGGCGCCTCGCCCAGAGCAGGAAGAGACCCAGGCCCGTCCACCATTTTGGGTCCACTCCGGTGGCAGCTTTGTCCCGCGCTCCTCCTCACCCCACTAACTGACCCTCGGTCCCTGGGCCACTTTCCCTGGGACCTCTGGCACCTTACTGGCCTTAGTATCAGGGCCAGCAGTCTGGCATGGGTCAGGGTGGAATCCCTCCCTAGCTCCCTCGAGCCCGCCCAGCACTGCTCTCTTCAGGTGCTTCTCCCCAGCTGGGGAGCAGTCCTGTACCCTCCCTGGTCAGGACCCAACTCCCCCTGCTCTGCTCACCAGCCACTTATATACAGGGTTGCTCCAGCAAGTGGCCCTCTGATTGGCTCTTCAAAAGCCTCTACCTGATTGGATGGGGCACTGCGTAGACTTCCCTCCAGCCTGCCTTAATCCCTTCCAAGTAGGACCGGGATAGTTGCCCTACTACAGGGCCTTCAGAGATAATTTCTGAATTGATATATTCTTCAGGCCTTAACAGAGATCTCAACTATCTTAGCCATTACAGGGGCAATTTCCCCACCTTTAACATTCACATGAATGGCACACATCCTATTCAGCTTAATTTGCTTCATTTACTGGTCTTACTAGTCACAGGTAACCCCTTTTTCACCCTTCTTCTTCCCCTTTAACCCCCCCCCCACACTATATAAACTCTGGATTCTATTGGTCTACTCCAATAATCTGAAGAACCAGGTCTTGTGCATGAAACTTCATGACCTAATAAATTCTGTTGAGTCTTTAAGGTACTACAGGACTGCTTGCTATATATTTTATATTTATTCATAAATGATGGGATAACCGGACTATAAAAACAAGCACCTGAGCATACAAACGGTCGCTAGAGAAGCCAGCTCAAATCAAATCTTAAACCAAGACCCAGCCACACAACAATGTCAAGTCTGTGGACCACAGCCCAGCCTAAAATTATTCTAACCCATACTGCCTTTGCTTAGCAAGTCATAAATCTGGCTTGTCTGAGCTTTGTAAAGCATTTTTCTTCTGCAGTTGTCAGATTCAATTGCTGACTGGCCTGCCATGGTGTTTTTTTTTTCACCACACTACATTTAAACTGTAATTAATTATTTTTAATTACATCGCACACTGAAGGAGGAAATAGGGAAGAACCTTCCAATCCTGCTACTCCTCCCTCCTTTAAATTCAGAAAAGCACCTGATCCAAAGACTGTAGACATTTGTAAAAAGATTCCTGCAGACTTCAAGGGCTCTAGGTCAGTCATTAGGAGGGTTTGGAGAAAATGATACAGAATTAGGCTGATTAACATCAATGATACCTCAGGGATGATAATAGCAGAAAGGTGCTTAACAGCCCTTAAAAGCCATTGGGTAAAGTGTTCAGGTACCAAAATACTTTAGGAGCCCAATCCCATTGGTTTTAGGAGCCTAAATCGTTTAGGCACTTTTGAAAATTTCACCCATTGGGATTTGGGCACCTAGCTATCATAGGCACCTATAAAAATCACCACCTTTGTATTTCTGACATTGTCTGTGTCCAGTAGGTGAAATACTACTGCAGTTCTAAATTCATAGTGCATTTTGAAGTAATTTCTGGCATCCCCTCTCTCCATGCTCTGCATTACAAGGGTGTTTTCTTCGGGTAGATGGCCCCAAGGACAATGACTGCCTCTAGGTCCCCAAATTGTGCCTAAAATCCAACTGAAAGCCAGAGCAGAGCCTGACATAGAGGTGCAACATGCGCCTGTCCACTAAGTCCACCTTACCAAGTAAACGTTCCGCACAAGCTGAAGCTGCCGCCTGCGTTTCAGATCTCCGATACACAATCGCTGACCGAAGAGCCTTAATGATTGTCACCAAGTCCAGGACCTGAAAGCAAAGGTACTGTCCAGCTTAAAAGGGATATAGCATACGCAGGGTCCCAAATATGCCACAGTTTTGCAGTAGGCAATATGCTATGCCTTTCACGCTGTTGTGCTCCAGAATAAACCCACGATCATCACACACAGATAGACACAGTGTTCATTAACTGGGCCCAGAAATAGCCTGAGATGATGGCTCAGAGATACAACTTCCACCATTCATCTCACAGGCAAGAACTGTCTAAAGCCATGGTTCCCAACCTAGGACCCGTGGACCCCTGGGGTCCATAAGAGTATTGCAAGGGTCTGTAAAAAAAAGTAAACAATAAATAAAAATGATCATAAAAGTAAGTGTTAAATAAATTGCAGAGACAATCAATTATTAAATTTAATATCTGTCAATAGCGTTATTAATCGCTGTCGGCCAAGCTACATGGAGGTTTCCTTTTTCATTAAATGAAGCGTACATAGCAGCTAGAATTGCCTTTGATGAGGATCTGTGAGTGGCTTGGGACGCTGCACTAGTGAAAAAGTTGGAAACCACTGGTCTAAAGGCAATAGATTCACAGCGGCTAACACTACCAGCCACACTCCCTGGGTACTTCCAAACCCTTTGTCCTACATGAATGCTGTATCAGGGACAACTCTGCTCTCCTGTGAGCTGTTAAGTAGGGGAGATCAAGAATTCTGTGATTAGGTTTTAAAGAGGGTGTGGCTGGGCAGCCAGCTCACCCAAAGCTGTGGTGTCATCATTGAGCAGAACAAAGAAACCCACCAGCAGGTAGTCTCCAATGGAAGGAAGAAAAGCCTGAGAGCCTGGGACTCCGCTCCAAGAGAGGAGTCCCTCAATGGTATTCTTCAATGAGATTTGCATTCCTAAATCTGGGTTCTTCACAGGCTGCTGTTCCTTATTTCTTGAAGGTCACTGAGCAAGTTACTTGACCTTCACGCCTCAGCCTTCCCCTCTGGCCAATGGGGAATAGCATTCAGCATACTTCGAGGCCTGGGCGCGGTAAGGCTGAAATGTCTGACACGCATATTGAGATCCCCAGCTGGAAGGCATGAGCTAAGTACAAAGTATTCTTCTAATGAGGGTTGATGCACTGCCCTTCTAACAGCTGTACACTTTAGTTCTGGAAATATTCAGCACTCCTAAAGGCTGGGTTGGCAGCACACCCTCCCTAGTCTCACAAGTTACAAGAATTTGATGCACTTTATGAAAACCAAACAAATGCTTCCCAGAACTGTCAGGGTCTGTTAGTTCCAAAGGGGCCTGCCAATTCAAGGTTTTTAAGCCTTAAACCACCATGCTGCTGAAAATCCCTCATTAAAGAATCACACACCTGTTAAAATCCAGGCTGCTAGCTTCATGGACCAACCACTGCATGACACATCAAAAACACCCCTTCATTTGCATGGGAGTGATCTTTCCCTTTCTGGCATTGTGTTTGAAGGGCAGTGTCCTCGCTGTGGTTTTAAATTCAAAAAATCTTGGCTCCAAACCCCTATTTTCTTTCTTCCCCCCATGGAAAGGAAGGGAATGAAAATACTGGTGCTAGGATTTAATGCACAGAATAGCTAATTCTGACTTTATTTCTTTAGGAGGACATTTGATACACCACCAAAGGAATGGAAATACTGGGAAATTACATTAGCTTTGTTATGAATTTGTACTGCGGGAGCACCGAGAGTCCCAGCCAACAACCAGCAGGCACTGGGCTCAGTGCCCTACTAACACTCCCTCCTGATGCCCACAGAATTCACTGGACAGATCGGACTGTTTCAAACAGGAACTTTACAATTCAAACACCCAAGTTCATAAAAAAAATAGGTGATCATTTTTAATGATTTTTATATAAAAGAAATAATTTTATGATACAATTTGATAATCTACTTTATAAAAATTTTTGCTCACACACAGTATATTTGTTAGGTTTTTCTACACAAACAGTCCGAGTCACATTTACAGGTTTATGCAAGGCTTACATATGACCCTGAAGATCAACGTCTAACAGTGTATCACGTTGGGAGTGTATAATTAAGACTAACTTCCAAGTGCCAATCAACACAGGTGGCTTAGTCCTAGCATAAACATGGACTTGTACCTACCTAATCTGTTATCTTAACATTTTTGACTGATGACAAAGAAAGGCCTTAACTCCAATGTATCAGAGGTCTTGGCAGATTTTTCATAAAGCCTGTTCACGAAAACATGGCATCCTTACTCAAAGGGATGTTCTGCTTATACCACACAAACCTTTGAAGTGATATTTGCAATACTCCTTAAACTCCTGCTCAGAAAACTGAACTGTGCTAAGATGTCAGCTGAAAATTATCATTAGGGAGGAACCTATCTAGAAAAAAAATGAGTAAATTACTTAAAGCCAGTATACACACTCACATGGTATAAACCTTGTTCTATAGACAACTTAGACTAATCAGTTCTGTCATAGGCTAGTCCAGAGCTAACTGAAATGTCGCACAGAACTATTCTAAGTCCCCAGTGCTTCTTTAAAATTCCTATCAGGCAGGACATACCAAAGTTGAAAATGGGGATTCATGCATTCATCTCTCTACTACAAATAATACCTAAAATGCCAGATTTTGCAGTTCTGAGAAATGTCTGAAAAGAAGTGAAGATGCCACACAACGTAGGTTTGCCAGCAGACCAACGTTTTCTAGTTTACACACGACTGAAAAAACCGAACAGAAGAGGTACTTGTACAGTATAAAACCTTGAAAGAACGGCCTAAACTTTGGAGTTCTCTGCATTTCGAGCCGAGTTTAGCTCTATGCATATCTGCTAGAGGTCTGATTAGCCCTAACTTTTAGGCCTGAAGCAGAACCCACACCCATGAAAGTTGTTTTCCCAACTTGACCCTGAGTTGCCAGAACCTGAGCCAGAGCTGCCTCCTGCTGGTGGGACAGTACAACAGAGGTGGCTAGCCCTTATACCATCCGTTGGACCTGCTGCTGTGTGCATGCTGTAGAGCAAGAGATCCTGCCACTCTTTGGCAGGCATGCTCACTCTGGACTGCAGCAGGGTGATAGGAGCCCACAGGAGAGGGCACATAGTCAACACCCTATCCACGCACAGCAATGGCAGAGGAGAGCAAACCTGATCCCAGAGGTATCTGGTTGTTCTTCCACCTAACCCAGACCTGCCACTTGTCCTTGGGTTCTGCTCAGGTTCCAAGGCTTTCATTTGACTGTAATTTTCAAATTCACGTACATGCAAAGCTGGAGCCTTACACACAGTATGCTGGAGAAGTCAGCAGAAAAACATGTCAGCAGTTAACTAAAATTGGGATTATTGACGTACAAAAAATGTACATGAACAGGCAGTTGGGAGGAAACAGGTACTTGAATGAATCCTTTCTAAATGAATGTATACAGTAAAGATGGAGTTAACACCTGTGCTTATAAAATATGTTAGATCCCATCCATGACGATGCTCGTACTGAATTTTATAGGCTGCATTATAAAGTTCCTTCAGAGCTCTGGAAATATGACATCACCCTAGTGATGATATAAGGAGACATATAATAAACAATGTTTAATTTCTGGGCCCATAAAAGAATTTACAGACTTCTTTTCAGGATTTGTAAATTATGGAAGGTACTGCAGCCCATTCTGATCTGTAGGGATCTCAGAATTTACTGCAAGAAAAGTATTCTCTGAATACCATTTTTCATGACATCAAGGTAGCCCATTTGTTCCCCAAAGGAACCAAAATGGGTACACAGTAGGAAAAAAGGGGCAAGTGTGAGCAGAAGATAGCCTTATAAAGGCTCAGGAAGGGCAAATGGATTATAAATAACAAATACATATGCGTCATAGCAGCCTGTGTCTAAAGACACTTCGAAGAGATCCTTTAAAACCCCTAGAAGATTCATGTAATTGTACGCTTGCTAATACCAGCCTCACAAGTACAATGAATTCAACGTGTATAAACTAATCTGAAATTTTACAGGCCATTATTCTCAGGAGCTTTATTTGTAGATAGTTTCTCTTCATTCTTTTCCCTTTGCTGTTTTTATTTGGTAGGACTAGAAGTCAGCTCACACGTCATCCTTCTCTTCACCTTCGCATTGCTAAGGAAACGTTCAAAACCATCTTCTGGATTTTTTCTTCCTTCTTTAAAATATTAGCCTTTACAGCACAGATCTTGTCTTGTTGGTCTCTAATCAACTGTTCCAACTCAGCCAGTTCTGCTTTTAAGGGTTCCACAGCGCTGTCTGTAATGCTGAAAGAGACAAGCAGCACATTACATCTTGGGGAAATATTACAGTTTTGCATTACTTATGCCTCTGAGAACAGTACATGAAATACTTGGAATTTGCAAAGAGCGTTTAAGTCGGATCCACCCTTCCTGAAAGAGAATTAGCAAGACAGCTGAAGAGAAAATGCAGACAGAAGTAGATTGCTGAAGAGACCCTCAAGTTTTACCACACAATTCATTGGCTAACGAAGGCTTCATAGCTAAAATTGCTTTCCCGTTGTAAAAAACAAAAAGCAGTCCAGTAGCAGTTTAAAGACTAACAAAATAATTTATTAGGTGATGAGCTTTTGTGGGACAGACCCACTTCTTCAGACCATAGCCATACCAGAAGAGACTCAATTAAGGCACAGAGAACCAAAAATAGTAATCAAGGTTGACAAATCAGAAAAACATTATCAAGGTGAGCAAATCAGAGTAGACGGTTTGGGGGGGAGAGGGTGGAGTCAAGAATTAGCTTAAGCCAAGTACACAAAAGAGCCCCTATAATGACCTAAAAAATTCCCATCCCAGTTCAAACCACATTTTAATGTGTCGATTTGAATATAAGAGAGAGTTCAGCAGCCTCTCTTTCCAAAATGTTGTGAAAATTCATCTTCAGTAAGATGCAGGCTTTCAGGTCATTAACAGAATGGCCCACTCCATTAAAGTGGTGGCTGACCGGTTTGTGGATTAGGAGTGTTTTTATGTCTAAGAGAGTCTGTTCTGGTATGGCTGTGGCCTGAAGAAGTGGGTCTGTCCCACGAAAGCTCATCACTTAATACATTATTTTGTTAGTCTTTAAAGTGCTACTGGACTGCTTTTTTGTTTTGATAGTATATACACTAGCAAACTTTCTCTCTGTTACTTTCCTGCTAAAGCGTGTTTATGTTTATTTCATCCTTCCAGAACACCCTACTCTGTTTTGCCACCTTTTACACACTGTCTGACATACAGATTGGGATTGTGATGCCTTCTATCCACAACAGAGGTTCCTAGACATGGCTACAATGCAAATAACCTACATTGATTCCCAACCCCCCACACAATGACATTCTCTTGGAAGAAGCTGGCTTGCGCACATAGGGGGATGGAGCTGTGCCAGAGGTTCACACATAGTTCAACGACAAGCAGAGCTGTAACTCACTAACATGGCTCCTGCTCTCTTGCAAATTTCTTGTGCTAAAAGGCTGGTACCTGCTTTCTTGAACCTGCCAGTGCCAGCTCCCCAGCTTGACACTCTTTAGACCTGAGACATGGGTAAGACCACTTAAAGATCCAGCACCAGTCCTAGGCTACACATCTACACTACCCCGGAAGATCCGTCTGCTCAGGGTCAATCTTCCAGGGCTTGATTTCACACATCTAGTATGGGCACACAGAATCGACCCCTCAAGGGTCACAGCCCACCCCGTACACCTCATGAGGAGTAAGGGAGGTTGCCCAGAGTTTCTCCCATAAACCTTGCCTAGTAGGAACAGCCAAGTTAGCCGAGTGCCGTATGTTGATTATAGCTACGCAACTGCCGTAGCTAGAACTGAGTATCTGTGGTTGACTTACTTTGCCTAGTGTAGATGTACCCCTAGATCATAAAAGGCTGCACCTACTTCTGCATACTGGAGAGGGCCTGAGACAGGAAGGTTCCAATTCACCAGACACCTCCCTGGGAGTGCTAAACCAGGCACGGCACTGCCAGTGACTGAAGCCATTCCTAATGCATAATGGCAAAGACAGACGCGCAGCAGCCTAACTCCAGAAAAACACTAGCGACAGGAAAAGGGAGCTCTCCCTGGCAAAGACAGAATCCTTCCACCAGCAGCTAACCTTGTGAAGGAAAGAACTCTCGCAGCTGGGGACTACATGGCCTCTCTATAACCTCAGGCCTGAATGTCCAGCACTACAAGAACCACTTACATAGCTTCAGACTTCATTTCCTAGAAAGCTCCCAAAGTTCAGCAGCACCAGGTCACACATGCCATAAATGGGAATATGCTGCCATAAGTTTCCATGAGCTGAACTATTAGCTGCAAACCAGGAAAGGGATCACACACCGAGAAGGGAGTCTTATATTAATGAGCCCACTCATGAATAAGCATGTATGTTTGGGTTTTTTCCCCAAACACGAAGTGAGAAATTTTACTGTAAAACAAACATGCACCCTTCCTAAATGCTTAACCTAAGATTCTACTGTTACGGCAGTGCTGGATCCAAGAGGCCTGTAGCAGTTCAGAATTACACACACACTCCCTGGGGTCATCATTTAGGAGTCTACATTTCATAACCTTTCAATTGTCCGTCCCTTCCACAAATCACAAAAAAATTATCAATGAAAGTTACACTTGGATGCCCCCAATGGGATCCATTAATTGTCTTCCACAGATGTAAAGAAAACAACACTGTGCGTCCAAGTTATACTACATATGGGAAACACCGTCTCCTTGGTGCCTGATACTATTTTTTTCCTGAAAGAAGTGAACTGCCATAAAGTTATGATGATCTTATTAGGATTTCACCATGAATCTGCCAGAGAATGTACTGTTGCATAGTTTTCAATTTTTTACTTCTTCTTTGTGTGAAAATGGAATGGCTATTATGAGGAGATGTTAGTCTCTCAGTCAGTAAGGTGAAACCTGCAGGGTGGACTGATTTAAACAGAAGCAACTTATATACCCAATTTTAATCATGGTTTAAATCAGCAAGCAGAAAACCCTGACAAATTAATTTTAACTTGTGTTTGCATGTGCTTTTTTAATTTATTTTTCCTTAAAAAAAAGTTGATTCTCCTTAGCTGGTAATGATTAAATTATGTAAAATGGGTTGATTTACAACTAACAGAACCTTCACACTACATTTGGTAGTTACTTTTGTTAACCAGGAAGATACATTGTATTAAAGCAATTATATAGCTCAACTTACAGTTATTCAGATTCCTAATTTGTACATTTTTATTATGCTAGGAAATAGGTAACGATACATTTCTTATTTACTAGATTATCATCATCTTGTGTTGTGTGTCACTGTTAGGATGGAAATTAAACATACATGAAAACAAACGTGTGTGTATATATGTATTTTTCATGCACTTTAAATTTTATTTGTATTCTAATACACATACACACACAAAGCTATTTTAAATATGCTGCGCGCCTAAAAAATGATCAAAAAGTTAATCAGATCATATTTTGCCTTTATTAAACAAAAAGAGTATTATCTGTAGTTAGCAAAGTGAACTCATTCTTTCTAGTCACTGTGTCCTTCGGGAGTTTAGAACTAACAGATTTCATCCTCTCTCACCTAATTTTTGTTCGTAGTTATGAGGGGAAAAACAAACTTTCCTGCTTTTGCTTCAATGCCCAACTGGCTTCTTAACTTTGAATAAACCAGTTATGGAACTGAGCTAGATGAATAAAGGCAAATGAAGGCAATATTTTCTCTTCACCTCCAAAAGAGGCAACCGTTGTCTTTTAGTAGAGCACTTACACAAATGCTTGTTCCAGATGTTTAGCCAGTAACTCAAATCACCGAAACTGGTGGAGCTTAAAACTTGGAAGCAAACATGCACTGTTCAGCATTTTTAAAATTTAATTTAAAATATATTAATGGATGATAGTAAATTTAGGCCGTAACAGAGGTAGATATTTTCTAACTTAAATAGGTTCACGTTTTAAAATATAAGTATTTAATTTATATTTAAAATAAGGTATTTTTAATTATTAATTTTTACTGATCCTGAAAATGAGCTTTCCATCATAATGACCAGTCCTCCCAAAGTGCAAAAACATACTCTTGTCCAGAGTATGATTTGTCTGGAAAATTAAGAGGCATATTAGAGACCAGGACACATGTAGTGTGCACAGTTGTCCCACGAGACCACACTGAAGATAGTCAGTGCTTTTTTTGTGCTGGTACTCGCCAGTACTGAGTATTGGCACCTACGCAGCCCCAGCCATGGGATTAGCTGAGGGGAGGGGACATGGAGCTGGCTGAGCACTGGCACCTTTTTAAAAACCAAAACACAAACAAAAAAAATCTCAAAAAAGGTACTGAGGGGAGAGAAGAGGGATGACATGAACAATGTTATTTCACTAGCTAAGCACAGCCCTGAGTCCTAACTTCCATTGCTAGCTCTAAGAGTCTACATAAGTCTGGGTGAGTCACTTAAACCTTTGGGCCTCAGTTTCTCAATTCATAACACATAGTTAACACCATTTCCCTACACAGGTGTGTCGTAGGATGTTGAAAAGTGGGATGAGATTCTTGGATAGAAGGTACTATGTAAATACTAAACCTAACATCACTATACTTCACATACAGACCAAAGACTTAACTCACTCTCACCTCAACCATTAAACTCCTGTGCCAGATGCTCGAAATCGACAGTTTAACCCTCTACTTAGTGCGACAGGGGTTCTTGAACTCCAGAACAACCTACAGTCAAGCCTCCCACTTAAGCTACATAAACAGTGCCATGTAAATTACTATGCATACCCAAAGGCAGCAACTGTAGATAAAACAGCACAAGCACAAGGGTTTAACCAGTGTCCCGCTACCTAGGTTCATGTTGATACTGGTAAAATAAGTCAGACTATGAACAGGAGGCAGCCAGACAACTCTCCAACACAACATTTTACAGACCTCTCTCCGCTGATCTCACTTTGGAATTCCAAAGGAAATTACAACAACTATTGAAGGAACTCCCTGCTGCTACTCAGGACCTCATTCACTCAGACACGCCATCTGAGCCGCAGCCTGGATTATTCTATTTACTTCCCAAAATCCACAAACCTGGAAACCTGGACACTCTATCATTTCAGGTATTGGCACCCTTACCACCGGACTATCCAGTTACGTGGACTCCCTCCTCAAACCCTATGCCACCAACGCTCCCAGCTATATCCGAGATACCACTGACTTCCTGAGGGAATTACAAAACATCAGAAAAGTTCCTGATAACGCCATCCTTGCCACAATGGATGTAGAGGCTCTGTACGCTAATATTCCACATAGAGACGGATTACAAGCAATCAGGAACACCATCCCTGATGCCACCACAGCCAGTCTGGTGTCTGACCTCTGTAACTTTGTTCTCACACACAATCATTTCCGATTTGGGGACAATTTATACCTCCAGATTAGTGGAACTGCTATGGGCACCCGCATGGCCCCACAATATGCTAAATATATTTATGGCTGACCTGGAACAACGATTCCTCAGCTCTCGTCCCTTATTACCCTTCCTCTACTTAAGATACATTGATGACATCTTTATGATTTGGACCCATGGTACAGAGGCTCTAGAAGAATTCCACAGAGACTTTAACAATCTACACCCCACCATTAACTTATGCCTCGATTACAACATGCAAGAGATACATTTCCTGGACACTACAGTACTAATCAAGGATGGCCTGATCAGTACCACACTATGCCGAAAACCTACTGATCGCTATACTTATCTACACCCTTCTAGCTTCCATCCTGCACACATGACTAGATCCATTGTTTACAGTCAAGCTCTCAGATACAATCGCATTTGCTCTGATCCAACTGACAGAGACCAAAAACTACAAGATCTTTATCAAATATTCATAAACCTGAATTACCCACCAGGAGAAGTAAAAAACAAATTGACAGGGCCAGACGAATACCCAGAGACCAGCTACTCCAAGATCAGCCCAAAAAAGCCAAGAACAGAACACCACTGGTCATCACCTACAGCCCCCAACTCAGACCACTGCCATGAATTATTAAAGACCTACAACCTATCCTTAATCAGGATGCTACACTCCAGAAGGCCCTGCGTGACATGCCTGTTCTCTCCTACAGACAATCTCCCAACCTTATGAGGATCCTCACTAACAGCCACAGTCTATACCACAGGAACACCAGTCCTGGAACCTTTCCCTGCAACGAAGCCCGCTGCCAGCTTTGTCCACATATCTTCTCTGCAAATACCATCACTGGACCTAACCAGGTTACTCACAGAATCACAAGCACTTTCTCATGCTCCTCTACTAACATCATATACGACATCATGTGCCAACAATGCCCAGATGCTTTGTATATTGGACAGACTTCTAACTCCCTTAGACAAAGGGTTAATGGACACAAAACAGACATCAAAACACTCCAGATCCACAAACCAGTTAGTCAACATTTTAATGGAGTGGGGCATTCTGTCAATGGCCTAAAGGTATGTGTGTTACTGAAAAAGAACTTTCGCACCGTTCTTCAAAGGGAAACGGCCGAGCTGGCTTTTATATTCAAATTCGGCAGATTAACACATGGTTTAAACCGGACGGGAACCTTCTGAGTCACTATAGGGGGCTCATCTGCATACTTGGCTTAACCTAATTCTTGACCCCACCCCCACCCCCACCCCTCCACTCTCTGATTTGCTCACCTTGATTTTCTTTTTCTGATTTGTCCTCCTTGCTTACTGTTTTTGGTTCTCTGTGCCTTAAATATTGAGTCTGTTCTGGTATGGCTATGGTCTGAAGAAGTGGGTCTGTCCCATATGGCTACGTCTACACGTGCCCCAAACTTCGAAATGGCCATGCAAATGGCCATTTCGAAGTTTACTAATGAAGCGCTGACATGCATATTCAGCGCTTCATTAGCATGCGGGCGGCAGCGGCGCTTCGAAATTGACGAGCCTTGCCGCCGCGCGGCGCGTCCAGACGGGGCTCCTTTTCGAAAGCACGCCACCTACTTCGAAGTCCCCTTATTCCCGTGAGCTCATGGGAATAAGGGAACTTCGAAGAAGGTGGCGTCCTTTCGAAAAGGAGCCCCGTCTGGCCGCGCCGCGCAGCGGCAAGGCTCGTCAATTTCGAAGCGCCGCTGCCGCCCGCATGCTAATGAAGCGCTGAATATGCATTTCAGCGCTTCATTAGTAAACTTCGAAATGGCCATTTGCATGGCCATTTCGAAGTTTGGGGCACGTGTAGACACAGCCCATAAGCTCACCTAATAAACTATTTTGCTAGTCTTTAAAGTGCTACTTGACTGCTTTTTGTTTAGACTGGTAAAATGTGTGTGTGTTACTGGATTGAAACCATTCAAGAACAAGAATAAAGGACTTTATCTTCCACAAGAAGATTTAGATTAGATAGAGAAAAACTTCTAGCTAGAAAGGGGACGAAAGCACTGGAACAGGCTTCAAAGAAAGTTGTGGAATACCCAGCACTAGTGATTTTTAAGAACAGGTTGGATAAACATGTCAGGAAGTCTAGGTTTAGCTGATTCTAATCAGCATGGTGCTGACCTCCAAAGTTCCTTCTAACCCTACATTTCTATAATTCTAATGCAGGAACACACTTACCAGGGCTCACAAGAGGCAGATAATTTTCAGTTTCCTTAACTCTGTATTTGCATAATTTGCTTTAGTTAATTGTAAGCATAGCTTCGCTCTCCTGTCTTTCCAATTTTTTTTTAAAACTAGGCTCTTAAGGGAGTTTTTTTTTCTATTCAATTATCCTTATGCATTTAAAAGTTTCACTTAATGTAAACCCTTCTTCCCATTGTATTTATTATGCACACACACAAAAAATCCAGTTTTAAGGTGTCATTAAGATTTCAAATACAAGTAGATCAGTCAGGATTAATTAGTATATTAGGGTTTTATAGCTGAAACTGCTCTGCAGTCTTAAAAACTGTAGACACTACTACAAAGTACTTATTAAAATAACTGCTGCCTAGGCTAATTGAAAATATCTTATTTACACCACTTCTTGTCTAGGCTAGTCTTGGTGGTCATTCGATAATGAGTAGGTGGTCTTCATATTACCCTCCTATTTGTGAGTCGGTTGATGTCTGATAAGCCCAATTCGGGAGCCGCAGAACTTATCACAGATGAGGCAGGTGTTAGTAGCTGTTGCTGGAGAGCAGAACAGTTTTTGATGCTCTTTTCTTTTTCTCAGCCTGTCCTCATCTGCACTGTGGTGGGACCTCTCTAACTGTACCACCCCCTCATGGATTACCATTCTCCACTGGGGACAGTCTTCAGTAAGGTTCTCCCAAGCATTGACACCAATGCTACACCTTTCATGTGCGCCTTTAGCACGTCCTTATATCGCTTCCGCTGGCCCCAGATGCTCCTCTGTCCTTCCTCCAATTTGGAAAACAGAATCTGTTTTGGGAGGCGCTGATCAGACACCTGAACCACGTGACCAACCAAGTTGTTGATGAATGATAATGGCTTCAATGCTGGTCATGTTCAACTCTTTCAGGACACTAGTTTTCGTGCGCCTGTCCTCCCAAAAGATATTTAGGATTCTCCCGAGAAAGCATTGATGATATTGTTCAAGTACCTTCAAATGATGCTTGTATGTTGTCCAGGTTTCACATGCTTATTGTAGTTTTGGAACAACTGCTGCATGGTATACAAGGAGCTTTGTCTTGGGATAGATGTCTCAATTCTCAAAGACTCTGTCTCAGGTGGGTGAAAGCAGAGCTTGCATGGCTCAGGTGATGTTGGATTTCCACATCAACGTCGACTTTAGCGGAAAGACGACATCCAAGGTATGGGAAGTGCTCCACATTTTCCAGCAGTTCTCCAATGACTTCAAGAGAAGATGCATGAGATTGTCCCATCAGTGAAAGTTGGTGGAGCACATGGGACTTTTTGATGTTCAGTGTGAGGCCGAGACTCTCATATGGCTCAGCAAAGGCACTTAAGATGGTCTGAAGGGCTGTGGGAGAAAGAGCAACAACCACATTGTCATTCAGATACTGGAGCTCCATGATCGAGGTCATGGTGGTCTTGCTTTTAGCCTTCAGTCTCCTGAGATTGAAAGGCATCCCGTTCATTCTACAGGCAATCTTCACACACCTTCTGGAAGCTTGCCATCAATGAGGTGAAGGGGCATGGCAATGAAGATGCAGAACAGTGATGGGGAAAATGACACAGCCTTACTTGAATCCCATTTTGACCTCAAAGGGGTTGCTTTGGGGTCCACTGTTGCTCAATACTGTGGCAGTCATGTTGTCATGAATCAGCCTTAAAATGCTAATGAATTTTCTGGGGCAGCCGATCTTTGAGAATAACTGAGTCCAATGCTTTGGTCAGGTCGATGAAACTCTTATATAAGGTTTGGCTGTGTTCCTGACATTTTTCTTGCCATTGCCAGGCAGTGAAGATCACGTCTGCTGTTCCTTGGAATGGTTGGAAGCCACACTGGGATTCTGGGAGAATTTCTTCTCAGAGTTGCATTAGTTGGTCTGCAAGGATTTGAGCTAAGATTTTCCCTGCTATTGCCAGGAAAGAGATGCCATGATAGTTCCCACAGTCCGACTTGTCACCCTTGTCATCCTTCTTGGGAAGGCTGATGGTGAGTGTCTCTCTGAAATCT